>NC_064639.1:84302655-84927655 GCF_023864345.2 Schistocerca serialis cubense
GTTTGACAGTCCGGTTTTCAATTCGCTAGACGCTTTTGTTAAGAGGTGACCATAGGATTTTCAACCAATCACAGAATTGAAAGCGCTGCCTAACAGGCCAATGGCGGTTCTCCAGGCTGATAAACGACATTTCAGTCGTAATATAAAACTTGTTGAATGGAACAGTAACACAGGTCGCATTCTGATCCATAGCCTAGCCAAAGCCTTATGTCTTTTACTCGTACATGAGATGAATTGACGCTCACCGGTAGCCAGAGGACACATCACGCCGAGATTGTTTGAAGAAATGTAATGCGGAGGGTGCACCACGACAGCTGTCCAGGCTAGTCCCCATCACAAAGATGAAAGATCAAATAAAATTAGTGTGAAAATTCCTACCACAGATTCTGGTTGCCTACAAAATTTCCAGCTTTTTGGTAACAATCTCAGAACAGAAGCATCATTAAGAAAAAGTCATAAAACTTGAAATAATTTTTTGCCAGCCAACGAGTAACACCGATGGATTGCCTACGTGAAGGATCACCGAATGAAGGGGAAAAGAAATTCAAATGTAGCACCCAGGAACGTTTATAGTATTTCCCCATCTACAGCACTTTAATTCCCACACAAAGTTGAAACGACGTGGAGGAGGCACAGCAATTTCTCCCTCCTTCGAGGAACTTGCGCCCAGAAAGGTGTCCCAGCTTGAGAGCCAAAGACACAATGCTGACCACCGGAGGGGAAACTGCGCCAACAGTTCGTTTCCTCCTCTTGCAGTAACATATTTGTCAACTGCAGACTCTCACAGCAATGCGTCGTTCGAGTTTACAAATAGCAGGCAGAGGCACTCTCCAGCCCCAATCAGTTACTGATCTTGTTGCACACAGGAGTGAGGCTTACCGCGATTCTGAATGATTTTTCTCATTAAGAGAGTATTGCAGGGCGATCTGTTTTAATGGTTAAAAACCAGTCGAAAGCCAAGTTTGCCGGCCGCGGTGGTCTAGCGGTTCTAGGCGCGCAGTCCGGAACCGCGCGACTGCTACGGTCGCAGGTTCGAATCCTGCCTCGGGCATGGATGTGTGTGATGTCCTTAGGTTAGTTAGGTTTAAGTAGTTCTAAGTTCTAGGGGACTGATGACCACAGATGTTAAGTCCCATAGTGCTCAGAGCCATTTGAACCATTTTTTTGAAAGCCAAGTTTGCACAAACGTTTTTTATTCAGGAAAACTGAGACCTGAAGATGACAGACTGTTGAAACCAAACCTCTTTCTGTAGTAAATCTTGTTCATTTCACGCTGAAATTAATGCACAAAAGTCGGGTGGTTAAAACTGAGCACAATAAATATTTTAGCGGCGACAAAAGTTTACAAATTGACAAGGCACCCTGCCCAAAAGGCCACGTCTATATCATGTAACAAGCATTTGTGAGCAATATGTGTAAGAATACGGTACACAATAGCACATCTTTACCGCCATTCTTGTAGGCAGGTATTGCCTTCTACCATACTGGGAGTAGTCTCGTGGTAAGACAGTTGCTGCGCATTTCCTAATGAGAAAGATACTAGCCAAATAGACTAAGGCAGTTGCTTTCGTAAAATGAATCCGAGATCCTGACTCCACTGATGACACAGTGGTAAATCATGTAATTCGACCCCTGCCTGCCTAACAAGGAATTAAAAAGAAAAGTTAGCGATGACACACGTATTATGGCGTCAAATCATCCAGAATTTTGAATGTTTTCTATGGAACACTGACACGAGACTGTGTGTCTTTCAGTAGTGAATACAGGCCGAATCACGTAAGACGTAACACACCTTTTATATCGTGAACGCTCCCAAATATCGAATGAGATTTTCTTCAGTTGCTAATATACTGAGGGGAAAGTAAAGTTTTGTAAGGTTGACGTTCAGGACCTTCCAAAGAATCGACGCTGAGCCCTCCAGAGCAAAAACTTTGGAGGTTTCAGATTAGCGAAATAAAGTACGTGGTCGCACATTGGACAAAATGGCAGTTCTGGGGGGCTCACGCCGAGGAGCAGGAGGAGGAAATCAAGGTTTGATGACCTCGTCGGCGACGGGACGTTAGAGACGCAGCACAAGCTAGGATTAGGGAGTGATGAGGAACGAGCCATCTCAGCATCTTCCTAAATCGATTTAGGGAAATCACAGAAAACGTAAATCAGGATGGCCGGACTCGGGTTAGAACCGTCGTCCTCTCGAGAAGGAGCAGGAGAGAAACGCTATCAAACACTTTCTTTCCGCCGACGCCGACGCCGACGCCGACACCGACGCCTAGCATCAGGCTGTGCCTGCCTGCCATCTCACAGAGCCTCGTCTCGCGCAAATGATGGAGGTGTCGCAGCCACGGTGTAGAAAATTTGCAGGGGATGATAATCGCGAAGGTGAAGTGTTGGTGATGTTTACTGACTAACCTTCCGAAGCAGAGAGACAAATATCGAAAGACTTGGCCGAAGGATCATACCACAGGTGCGTTGGTTCAGATCGATAAATCAGTCACTATCAGCCTCTTAACACGGTTTCTTGTTAGTTCAGTATATTTTATGAAAATTTTTCCAGTCCTTTCCCTATTAAGATCCACAATTATGACACGCTCGCGCGCGTGTGTTGCAGCGCGTAGACTAGTGTAGGTTCAGTACCATATCCCCCCTCATAGAACGTAAGGATGCTGTTTATATCTGTATTTTCAGTGATTTTGATTGGATTACTGCGATAGCTCCTGTATCATTATGAAATGTTCGTTAGACGATAGAAGAAAACAAAATAAATAAGCAATTTGAGTAGTTCCGGCAATATCCCACCGATGCCAGTGGTTTTCCACTTCGGAGGTAGCTGGAATAGTCTTGCACTTGGTCAAAAAGCGAAATGAGATGCTCAGAATGTAAACCATGTTATGAAGATACTGACTATTACTTAGTTTCTCAGCAGCTGTTTATCTGGAAGATGAGACGAGTTGGTTCCCTATGACTTCTGCAATAGGTGATGTATGCATCCTCGACGTTCTTCAGGAGGACTCGACGTTACGAGTGAGATTCAAGGCTTTTCTGCTAGACAGATTAATAGTCATACTGTGGACAGCATTCATCCATTCATATCTGCTTCAACGATCAAACGATTTCAGTGATTTCAGTGATTCTGAAGATGTTTCACGTGAGTGTTTTCGAGACTAACTGCTGAATTTAAAGAAACCAAGATTAGTGGAATGATATAAACAAAGTTAAATATCTGGTCTTGCTGTATAAAGAGTTTTATTATATGTCGCCCTTTGTCTATTCGGAAGAAGACTGATAGATGTGTCACAAGCAAACGCAAGGGAGTGCTAATGAAGAGGCTACAATGAATCAGCTAACGAAGTGGCTAATGTTGAAGCTGCTATCGAAGTGGGCTCCGCCAGTTGGGCGCAGCGCTTATCACCTCTTCACCTAGGAGCAGCTGCTCTCGTGTTGTCATGTAGGGAAGTCTGTCAGTGCAAGATTGGCCGACCTCTTCCTACAGCCGTCTCTTCTCTGTCGTTCCCGACTGGCGTGCTGGCGCTGAGTTTACACCGTAACAGTCGGTGCCAACGAGAAAGGCACATCTTACACCACAGTTAGTCAGAGCCAGTCTCAGGCGATAGAGCGAGTCTGAAGTAGTGTCCTTAGGCAGCGAGTGAAGTCCAAGGTGAGCATGTGCTGGTGCATGAAGCCAAAGTGGCGAAGGATTCCCACCCATCGGAAAAGAGGGAGGTAGCATGAAGCTAAGCCGCCGGAGCAGTAGCCGTAAGCGATCTCCAGGAAACAACAGAGGAGAGGGACGCACCCCATACTGGCCATCAAAGGAGTGATTCAAGGTCCTGCATAGGATGGGTACCCAGGCGTGGCAGACATCTGCTGAAGAAATAGTAGTGGCGGTATGACAAAGAAGCGTCTTAAAGCAGAAGCTGCCGAACTAAAACTAGGATAATGTAGAAGGCACTAGTGGCCAACGGAGACCATGATTGTGGAATGTATTGAGTTGGCGTAAGATGGACGGATGTGCAGATGCATAAACGAGACACACGTTATCTAATTTCGTACAGACACGAGACCGGTACTGTCGGGGCAGGGTGGTCGAATTCGCTACACAGGAAGTACCACTGAGGACAAGTAGGACATTGAGGGAATGTGTACAGAGGGCTGCGGGTAGGACATGTGAGAGGACCAAGTTTCCAACTGAGTAGGAGCCCGAAGAATTCCGCTGTTTCAACGAATGGAAGAGCAGCAGGCTTAAGATGCATAGACTGTGTATGAATTACTGGCGGCGCAGTTGATTTCAACCCAACAGTTTTAGCAATGGAGAAACTAAAGCCATTTCCGATACACCACGAGTAAGGATGATCGAGACAACGCTGAAGATGCGACTCAATGAAACATGTCCGTGGAGAACTGCGATATATGGCAAAATCGTCAATGAAAAGGGAGCCCAAGATGCCCAGCGGGAGACAGGGTCAACAGCAATAGCAGAGGACAACGCTCATGACGACACTGAGGCATACCGTTTTGTTGTAAAAGGATGTGGAACGAGGCAGAACCCACAGGTGCCTTGAAAATTTGGTCTTTTAAAATTCCTCAAGGAAACGAGGGATGCTGCCTCGGAAGCCCCACGTGTAGAGATCGTGCAGGATACCAGTCGTCTAGCAGGTGTCGTAATCATTCATCAAATCGAAAAACATGGCCAGAGTCTGGGAATTCCTGAAACAACCATTCATGACATGGTTTGAACAATTTGGATTTCTAAATTGCCGTTCATCGTTTTGTCAGTGGTTAGTGAATTGCGAGACTCGAGCCACCATACCAGGCAGGCATGAATCAACATTCCATCACCTTGTTCACACAGCTCGTTAGAGAAATGGGTTGGTAGCTGAGAGGAAGGTGTTTTTCCTTACTGGGCTAGGGTGTCGGTTTAGTAGTGGCTTCACGCCAGCGTCTGCCAATCGTGCCCCTTGCCCAGATGTGGTTGTATAAATGAAGCGGAAAGTGCCTGACCGCAAGAGAAAGTTGCTGCAACATCTGAAATTGAACACCGTCCTGCCCTGGGATGGAGCATTGGGATGAAGTGAGGGCATGATCTAGGTCGCTCATAGTGAAGGCAGCAGTGCAGCACTCACGGTTCTGAGCTGCGAAGGGTATAACCCGAGCCCCCTTACTCGCTTTCGATGGAGAGAGGCAGCGTGATAGTGGCTGGAGCTCGAAATCGCCGCGAAATAGTGGCCCAATGTGTTTTAGATAGCAGTAGGATCCACAATGACATCGTCTGCTACTGACTGGAAATTGGGGAATGGGCCTGAGCCCCAGAGAGCCCTCATAGCGCCCATGACAGGAAACGGAGTGAATCTGTTAAAAAGAACTAGTAAATAAAATCCAGCTAGCTGTTTTGCTAGTCCGAAGAATGCGACGACATTGCATTCATTCTAAAAAGTTGCGTGTGCCATCGCACAACGAGGGCTAAAAACGTGGAGGGCATGTCTCCACGTGCGAATTCGTAGCAGCATGCCTTAGTCCACCAACTTACTGGGACACGGTAAGTTAAGGATGAAGTGCAAGGAATCGAAGACTCTGATGGGACGACAAAGAGACTCCCTTCCCAACTAGGAAAATACTGTACATCGAAGGTCGCCGGAGTTGAGTGAAGCCTCCAGTCGACCTTAGAAAGCTGTCATTTGGTCGTGCACTTAAATGGTGTAGAAGTCAGTAAACTGATAGCACATGTGAAATCGTCTCGAGTGGTCTGTTCTTTCTGGCATGTACATGAGCGACTATGGGCAAGCTGAGCAGTGTAGAGGGAGAGGTCCAGATGGGAGGAGGTGAGTTTGGAGTCTGAAACGAACGTGGGAGCTCCCCTGTTAAGGCAGATGATGATTGAGAAGATCAGCCAAAAGAGCACCCCTCGGACAGGTTCTACGAGTAAGCAGACTATGAACGTCATCCCACATGAGCAGCATTACTCCCCCCATGTCTGCCTCAGGGGAAATTTCAAAACGGATCGGGAAGAAATGCGACAGCTCAAAGCAATCGTGAGGACGCAATTTTGTTTCCTGAAGGCAGAGAAGAAGCGGACATTGTGATTGTAAGTGCACCCATAAATCCTCTTTGTTCGATCCATTGATGGAGTGTCATGAAGGGGTGTCACCTCGGTGACTGTGCCCTGGAGCAGCGAGTCTTCGAAGGCTCGCACTCGGCAGAGGCAGGAGGATCCTGATCCAAGAGGTCTACAGAATCGTCGGCATTCTCCTTCTATCGGCCTGTGGAGTCCAGGGCAGAAAAACGGTTGGTGGTGCGCACCGGTGGCATGGAGGCCGGCTGGGCGAGGGTACCATGTGGCGACACTGTCGAAGAGGATATTCGAGTCGGAGAAGGAGAGGGTCTTTTGAATTTTTTGGAGCCTTTACGCTTGGCAAACGAAGGCAGAGGAAGTCTCATATTTGTTGGGTGGAGGGCCATACGAAATCTTCACGGAAGTGCTCCTGTAGTTTCCGGCCTGCCAGTTGTGTAGCTGGCGACTTCGCCACGTGAGGCGGAATTTTGGTGGCGTGTTGCGTAGCTGGAGGCGGAGACGGGGACGCTACCATGACATTGTGTGATTTCACAATCGCGGTTCCAAAATTTGAGGTAGCATGTCTGCGTGGCCATGTCCTACACGGAACGAGGTGTAGCAAAGAATCTACTGTAAGTGTCAGATGGTAGAACACAGGATTTCTGACTAGCCAACAACGTGCTAAAGAACGGGTAAGGCACTTTTTTCTTCACCTAGATGTCCTTGGCAGCCCACTCATCGAGATACATAGGACAATCGCAGGAGGCGGCGCCATGGTCACTACCGCAGTTGATGGTGGGAGGAGGAGGAGGACGACGACGACGACGACGACGACGACGACGACGACGACGACGACGTGTGTGTGTGTGTGTGTGTGGGGGGGGGGGGGGGGGGGGACTATGGAGGCCTCTGATCAGGATGTCATTGCAGTCTATCGGGTGATGAAGAGAGTAGACAGGTACGTTTGGATTTTTGATTCTGTCAGACCATCGAGCAGTTTAGTGTAACACCACAGAAAGAATTTAGCATTCGATGGCTCTCAACACGTACAGGATAGCTAGAGGAGCAGAGCTGCAAGCAGTTTTTGTGCTTGCTTTTGGAGGCCTTCAGATTCTGAAAGTGCCATTGCGTAAATGAGAGCAGGATTTCACAGGGCCAGCAATGGCATGAACACCTTTCTTGTTAATAAACGGATTTACCAGAGCGAAAGACTGACCATCTTCAATACTTGAAACAACAAGGAATCGGGGTGCAGCTGGGATGGTCTTTGAGGCTAACTATTCATTCTGTGAATATGATTGTCAGCATCTCTGATGCGAGCTCCTGTCATGGGGATATTTTCCTAATCAACCAATCAACTGGGAATCCCCCTTCAGAAGGGGGCACACCTGACTTTGTCAGGTGAGTGTTTATACCTCCCAAACAACTGACATAGGGACCATTCGGCAAAGTAGCGGCTCAGGCCATCGCCCCTCCCTGGGCCTGGCGTGGCCTGTCCTATACCATGGTGAGGGGGGGGGGGGGGGGGGGGAAGATGTGGGTACGTGTGCGAACCCTACCTGTCGACACGGAACTTAGAATTATGGGTCACCTGTTACGTGTCAGAGGCGTGCGCCAGCCTTTAGGAGCGCACAGGGAGGAAGAAGAAAAAGAGGAGCCTCAAACGCTGAAGCGGAGGAAGGATAGGAGAAGGTGAACACAAGGAAGAAAGGAACAAAGAACAGTGGAGAGTAATAGGATGTTATACGCTGGGAAAGTCTCGAAACATCTCATGTGATTAGAGAGCTCTCGGGTGTACAGCTAGATGCCATCGCTGAAGTCCCACGATATTTCAGAGAATAACCTTTCCGCCATCATCAGGTGAGTCTCACGAAATGGTCTGTCTAGCGTGGAGGCATAACACCGACAATGACAGTCATTCCCGTGAATGGGTAGATGGCGTCATATGGGCCCAGGCTGACATCAGTCCTGTAATCAACTGACGAAGATTGCAAGGCTACGAGGCGAACAACAAGAAGAGACGGAGACGATTAAACGAACCGTGATTAACGTCACGGGGAAGTCACTGGACGACGCAGCAACTTTCATACTCGAAACAGGACTCAACTTTGCACCGACGATAGCTCCTCCCCTCCACTGAAATCATCTCTGCAGTGGAACAGGTGGTCTTGGGGCTTAATCAAGGACAAGGCTGAAGACGTCAGGAGGGAAATATGTCGGATTATCTCCAAGGTGAAACCAACCACCAGCAACATCTCACGGGAAGAAAGAGACCGTCATCCTGCCCGCCGACAAAGTGCCGCTATTTGTGCTGTTTCCTTTGGGCCCTCAGAGAAGACATTTTGAACAGACAGGACTAATAGCATCTTCTGTTCAAACCAGCTATTGACCCGGCATACTGGAGAATCAAGACGGACCCGACCAACAGGATACAACCAAGCACTGCCACCTTACTGAAAAATGGTGGAACTGAGGGCAAGGATATCAAGAGTAGCTCCTAGAATATACGACCTCTCTAAGAAACATAAGGAAGGGATGAGTCCCATTGTCAGCAACATAGGGGGCGCCCACGTACCTCTCGCACAACACCTAGCAGGCTTGCTTAGACCGTATGTGGGAAAGTGCGAACCCCGTATTCGGAACGCAACGCACTTCATTCGTCGTCTTAAGGAGAGGATCCTACGAGAAAGAGACATCATGGTCAGTGTGGTGTCACCGCCAGACACCACACTTGCTAGGTGGTAACCTTTAAATCGGCCGCGGTCCGTTAGTGTACGTCGGACCCGCGTGTCGCCACTATCAGTGATTGCAGACCGAGCGCCGCCACACGGCAGGTCTAGTCTAGAGAGACTACCTAGCACTCGCCTCAGTTGTACAGCCGACCTTGCTAGCGATAGGTCACTGTCTACATACGCTCTCATTTGCAGAGACTGCGGTTTAGCATAGCCTTCAGCTACGTCATTTGCTACGACCTACCAAGGCGCCATATTCATTTACTATGAATGTATTCTGAACAGATAATATTGTGAATCATGTACCGTCAAGAGCGACGTTCATCATTAATGGATTAAAGTTAAGTATCAAACTAATTACGTCCGCTTTCTGAATTCTCATTACTTATGTTGCAGACCTCACGTCAGTATAGTTCTTCCCTCCTCACGCCAGCCTGCGTGAGCTAAAACGCGTGCATTTTGGCCTCCACTCGTAACACGGTGTTGGTTCTTCTGCTAACACAAAAGTCAGTTTTGATGAATCGTCACTTTTTCACATGGGTCCCGCTAGAAGTTTCGATCCACCTTATCAGCGAGAAATTTGGTCCCGAATTGGCACAACTTTTCAGGCACGTACTTAAATCCACCTACTTCGTCTTGAACGTCCAATACTACGAGCAAACCGACGGTGTGGATATGGGGAGCCCCCTCTCACTAGTGGTAGCCAACTAATTTATGGAGAGTTTCGAGGAGGCGGCTCTACAAGCGGCCAAACGGAAACCTGTGTGTTTTTTCCGATACGTGGACGACACGTTTGTCATTTGGCCCCATGGACCTGATCATCTACAGATGACAGCATAGGGTTCACCATGGAAATCGAGAAGGAAGGGAAATTACCCTTTCTTGATGTACCTGGAGAGCGGAGATCAAATGGCACCCTGGTTTATCGTGTGTACCGCAAGCCTACACATACGAACTTATATTTACATGACTCGAATTGCCACCATCCTACAAAACTCAACAGGATGCTCAACACACTGGTACACAGGGCATACTCTATATCGGACGAACAAAATCTACACGAAGAACTCAGAAAATGAGTGTGTTCGGCAGATGCACACAGCCCTCAGACGACGGAAACACAGCAAAAACCCAGATGAACGGTCTAAAGATGAGGAACCACTCCTTGCCTTTCTACCGTATGCAGACAACGTGACATCAAAAATTGGGAGACTTCTAAAAAACAATACAGTATTTACACAGTCTTCCAACCACCGTCCAAGATATGAGCCTTACTGGGGACAGAGAGAGACGCATTTGACCTAAAGAAAGCAGAAGTATATAACATTGCATGTGGTTGCGGCAAATCCTTCATCGCTTAAACAATCCGAATAGTCGAAGACCGCGGCAAAGAACACCAAAGCCGCACTCGCCTAGGCCACCCCAACAAACCGGCTCTAGTAGAACACTGCTTGGAAACGGCGCAACGCGAAATGCGAAGAGACCAAGATTCTGGCCCCTACCATCTTCTACTGGGACAGCATGTTCAAGGAGGACACTGAAATTCGCGTAACGGACAATCTCATAAACCGAGACACATATTGTGTCCGCTTGAGGCCTGACTCCTTTATGGAGTGGTTTCCATGCCTTGCTGAGTTAAAAACCTGTTTCCACGATGGCCGCCGGGGACACTCCACGGGAATCTGCATCTTCCACCACCCGGCGTGGACCTGGGTCAGCGGCCGCAGCCGAAGCGTCGGAGGCCGCAGTTGTGAGAGTAAAAAGTTAGTCAACACGAATTTTGGGAATACCATTCTTGAGAAACACAACTGAGAGTCAATAGACTGTGTTCGATTTTTGAACATACATTGTTCTTCTTGAAGTAATTCATATTGTTCGATGTTGTTCATAGGACCCTGTAATGTAGTGGACTTATTCACTTTCTTGCAGTCTTTGAGCCTGAGTGCTGATGAAATAGCTAAAAAAATCATATAAAACCATATTCTGAAAGGTATCTAACAGGCATACTGTCTGTACCGAAAGACTTGCTTTTATTGCGTGAGTTAAGTTGCAAATCTTTAATCATCAGCAACCGTATATGTATAGAAAATAAACAATTTTTTTCCAGCCTTTAGTTGCAAGGTAAAGTTGCTTCACTGCTCTGAAGATATGTACGTTTCCAGTACCCTGGGTACATTGCCTGCATAGAAGGACGCCGTTTGGTTTAACGAATGCACCAGCTACATTAGAGCGTTTTTGGACGAAGCCAAGTCAATATTGAGAGTATTTGATGACAATCGTCCTTTTAGGAGATACGGAGGAACACAGACAACGACTGAGGAAAGGACTGAAGAGGTTATAGGCTACTCATTTAACACTTAGCACTCAAAAATGTCACTTTGCGTTTGAGAAAGTAAATTACCCCGTCATGTAGTTTATAAGGAGGGTGTGAGGCCTAAACTGTGATTAATTCCTTGCTGATTCCGGATGCTAGTAAATCTAGCATCACGTATGTTACAGTCTTCACTGCACCTTGGAAATTGTCAGACAAAATTCGTGAGGGTGTTTGTGGATAGATGTTTTCTGACACACTTGAGACCACACAATAAAACCTTTCCTTACGTAATTATTAAATGGTTATGCTATATCGAATTAAAAGAAGTATTAACATAATAGCAAACCCTTCCAAAAATCTGGAAACAACAGACATTATATAATGTCTTGAACAATGCTGCTGGGTGCGCGTTGTGTCAGGGCGTCGATGGAGAGCAACATCCTATTGATTTTACATCAAGGCAACTGACTGTGGTAGAATAAGTCCTCTCAGCTTCAGAGATAAGTGGTACTTAGCCTGGTGTATGCAGAAACACTTTCAGTTTTACCTTTATGGGAGGGAGTACAAAGTTTTAAGTGAGCATGTCGGTTTGAAGGAGCCATCCAACATACTCAACTTCACTGGATGTTACGGCTCATTTCGTGAGTATGTGGATTATTTCAAACAGCAGCACTAGACCATCTTCCTTTTTAGTGCATCCATATTTTCTCCCCTATTACTGCTAAGAGCATGTGAGCGGCAAGCAGCACACATCGCTGATGGAAAGTGTAAGCAGAACAGTAAGCGGCTGCAGTTCAGCGTGTCTGATGGGTTTTTGGATAGGGAATCAGTACAACTACTTGTACCCTAATCCTAACGAAATTAAGAGAAGAGGTACTGAGAGAAATGCATGATCACGTTTTATCTGGGCATGGTAGAGAATGACGAATCAGAGGGTGGCGGGGACGTGCTGGTGGAGAGGAAGGTGAAGTGATGATGAGTACGTCATAAATTGAGTAGAGTTTGTGCACCATATGGATTTGAGGCAGAAACAAGAAGTATTGCAAGAGGTTGCCAGAAGCGAAAGAATTCGTAAGTTTTGTTGGGGTGAATGTGTTAGGATCGTTGAACTGAACACCAATGGGAATAGTTTTGTGACGACTATAGCAGGCCATTTTTCTTATTAGACGCCACACCAGCAGGAATTCACAGTCATGCTAGCGTTGGTGAACGTATGGGTGCTGAAATATAGGGTACCGTGGAAAGTAAGTACGGTTTAATGGACGAAACTTCATATCAAACGAAGGAGTTGTCTGGACTGTTGATAGTGAAGAAATGAGGAAACGTTTCGTCGTTCCATTTGACTGAGAATGAAGCAGACTATGTTCAGACGATTCGGAAGCTGCTTCATAATTTCATTGGGTCCTACCATACGGAAAGGGACGCATTATCTTTGTGGTGACTGCGTGCACAACAGTACTAGGTTGTCACCATTAAAGGCGGTGGAAGTTGAGAAGATACCGTCACCACTGGATTATATTAAAGGACGCAGCAATCGAGAGCCGGTACCATAATTTGGAAGAATGATAGGAGTTGTGAAGGAAGTACAACAAGCGAATACCAAGACAGGAGGGAGCATTCGGGAACTTCACTTCAAACAAGGTAGGCCAGTGAGTGACAATGTCGTGTTCGTATTCTCCGAGAGGGAAGATTAAGTTTGTGACACAGTACTAGGACCTGTACCAAATGGCTAGCTTCGCATTCACAAGCAGCACGGTTTCACAGTTGCCATCGAGATCAACGATTGTACAAATGGGACGTTTACGACAGTTTCAAGCAAGCGCCAGAAACAATCCCAGGAGGAATATCTGGGGAACGAAGTAAGAACTGGGGATGTAAGAAGTGGGAGAACGAGCGAAAGCAGAAGTTGATCCGTGTACCAAGTACATCATACACGCTAAAGCTGAGGAGTTAGTCATTATGTTTTACTAGGGATCTTGTGATTTTGGCCTACTGCTGGGCCACCGGCCCTCGCTCGGCCTGCGTGAGCGTTATCTCGACAGGGCGGGAGCAGCCGCCACTAGCCGATGCTGGCCAGGGTCGCTAGAGGTGGGTGTGTCTACCTCACATTACTGGTTATATGAGGTGTACTTAAAACATTTCTCTCTGTTTTATTCAATCAGGAGCATGCCCTGGTCTGGAATTCAACAGATGCCAATGGGCATCACTGTGGGGGTCCGGATGGGGGTTGGTCGGGGATGGCCAGCTCGTCCCACGCATCCCCTGATCGGACTACAACTGTGGTTGCCCGGGATACTGCCCGCATTGAGGCTGATCCCTCACCTGTGGTAGAGTGGGAGGTCGTTTCAAGGTGTGGCAGGGGGCGAAAGACATTCCGGAGGGCTGAACGGAAAGCCTCTCCAGTTTGTCTGACGAACCGGTTTCAGGCTCTGTCTCAGGCTGATACTGATCTTCGGCCTGACATGGCTGCTTGTCCTGTTCCAGAGGTTGCCCCTCAGTCTGCAAGATCCGGGCAGTTGCAGAGGGTGGGCTTACTGGTAGTTGGGAGCTCCAACGTCAGGCGCGTAATAGGGCCCCTTAGGGAAATGGCAGCAAGAGAGGGGAAGAAAACCAATGTGCACTCCGTGTGCATACCGGGGGGAGTCATTTCAGATGTGGAAAGGGTCCTTCCGGATGCCATGAAGGGTACAGGGTGCACCCATCTGCAGGTGATCGCTCATGTCGGCACCAATGATTTGTGTCGATATGGATCGGAGGAAATCCTCTCTCGCTTCCGGCGGCTATCTGATTTGGTGAAGACTGCCAGTCTCGCTAGCGGGATGAAAGCAGAGCTCACCATCTGCAGCATCGTCGACAGGACTGACTGCGGACCTTTGGTACAGAGCCGAGTGGAGGGTCTGAATCAGAGGCTGAGACGGTTCTGCGACCATGTGGGCTGCAGATTCCTCGACTTGCGCCATAGGATGGTGGGGTTTCGGGTTCCGCTGGATAGGTCAGGAGTCCACTACACGCAACAAGCGGCTACACGGGTAGCAGGGGTTGTGTGGCGTGGGCTGGGCGGTTTTTTAGGTTAGATGACCTTGGGTAAGTACAGAAAGGGCAACAGCCTCAACTGGTGCGGGGAAAAGTCAGGACATGCGGGGACCAAGCAGCAATCGGTATTGTAATTGTCAACTGTCGAAGCTGCGTTGGTAAAGTACCGTAACTTCAAGCGCTGATAGAAAGCACCGAAGCTGAAATCGTTATAGGTACAGAAAGCTGGCTTAAGCCAGAGATAAATTCTGCCGAAATTTTTACAAAGGTACAGACGGTGTTTAGAAAGGATAGATTGCATGCAACCGGTGGTGGAGTGTTCGTCGCTGTTAGTAGTAGTTTATCCTGTAGTGAAGTAGAAGTGGATAGTTCCTGTGAATTATTATGGGTGGAGGTTACACTAAACAACCGAACTAGGTTAATAATTGGCTCCTTTTACCGACCTCCCGACTCAGCAGCATTAGTGGCAGAACAACTGAGAGAAAATTTGGAATACATTTCACATAAATTTTCTCAGCATGTTATAGTCTTAGGTGGAGATTTCAATTTACCAGATATAGACTGGGACACTCAGATGTTTAGGACGGGTGGTAGGGACAGAGCATCGAGTGACATTATACTGAGTGCATTATCCGAAAATTACCTCGAGCAATTAAACAGAGAACCGACTTGTTGAGATAACATCTTGGACCTACTGATAACAAACAGACCCGAACTTTTCGACTCTGTATGTACAGAACAGGGAATCAGCGATCATAAGGCCGTTGCAGCATCCCTGAATATGGAAGTAAATAGGAATATAAAAAAAGGGAGGAAGGTTTATCTGTTTAGCAAGAGTAATAGAAGGCAGATTTCAGACTACCTAGCAGATCAAAACGAAAATTTCTGTTCCGACACTGACAATGTTGAGTGTTTATGGAAAAAGTTCAAGGCAATCGTAAAATGCGTTTTAGACAGGTACGTGCCGAGTAAAACTGTGAGGGACGGGAAAAACCCACCGTGGTACAACAACAAAGTTAGGAAACTACTGCGAAAGCAAAGAGAGCTCCACTCCAAGTTTAAACGCAGCCAAAACCTCTCAGACAAGCAGAAGCTAAACGATGTCAAAGTTAGCGTAAGGAGGGCTATGCGTGAAGCGTTCATTGAATTCGAAAGTAAAATTCTATGTACCGACTTGACAGAAAATCCTAGGAAGTTCTGGTCTTACGTTAAATCAGTAAGTGGCTCTAAACAGCATATCCAGACACTACGGGATGATGATGGCATTGAAACAGAGGATGACACGCGTAAAGCTGAAATACTAAACACCTTTTTCCAAAGCTGTTTCCCAGAGGAAGACCGCACTGCAGTTCCTTCTCTAAATCCTCGCACAAACGAAAAAATGGCTGACATCGAAATAAGTGTCCAAGGAATAGAAAAGCAACTGGAATCACTCAATAGAGGAAAGTCCACTGGACCTGACGGGATACCAATTCGATTCTACACAGAGTACGCGAAAGAACTTGCCCCCCTTCTAACAGCCGTGTACCGCAAGTCTCTAGAGGAACGGAGGGTTCCAAATGATTGGAAAAGAGCACAGATAGTCCCAGTCTTCAAGAAGGGTCGTCGAGCAGATGCGCAAAACTATAGACCTATATCTCTTACGTCGATCTCTTGTAGAATTTTAGAACATGTTTTTTGCTCGCGTATCATGTCATTTCTGGAAACCCAGAATCTACTATGTAGGAATCAACATGGATTCCGGAAACAGCGACCGTGTGAGACCCAACTCGCCTTATTTGTTCATGAGACCCAGAAAATATTGGATACAGGCTCCCAGGTACTTGCTATTTTTCTTGACTTCCGGAAGGCGTTCGATACAGTTCCGCACTGTCGCCTGATAAACAAAGTAAGAGCCTACGGAATATCAGACCAGCTGTGTGGCTGGATTGAAGAGTTTTTAGCAAACAGAACACAGCATGTTGTTATCAATGGAGAGACGTCTACAGACGTTAAAGTAACCTCTGGCGTGCCACAGGGGAGTGTTATGGGACCATTGCTTTTCACAATATATATAAATGACTTAGTAGATAGTGTCGGAATTTCCATGCGGCTTTTCGCGGATGATGCTGTAGTATACAGAGAAGTTGCAGCATTAGAAAATTGTAGCGAAATGCAGGAAGATCTGCAGCGGATAGGCACTTGGTGCAGGGAGTGGCAACTGACCCTTAACATAGACAAATGTAATATATTGCGAATACATAGAAAGAAGGATCCTTTATTGTATGATTATATGATAGCGGAACAAACACTGGTAGCAGTTACGTCTGTAAAATATCTGGGAGTATGCGTGCGGAACGATTTGAAGTGGAATGATCATATAAAATTAATTGTTCGTAAGGCGGGTACCAGGTTGAGATTCATTGGGAGAGTGCTTAGAAAATGTAGTCCATCAACAAAGGAGATGGCTTACAAAACACTCGTTCGACCTATACTTGAGTATTGCTCATCAGTGTGGGATCCATACCAGGCCGGGTTGACGGAAGAGATAGAGAAGATCCAAAGAAGAGCGGCACGTTTCGTTACGGGGCTATTTGGTAACCGTGATAGCGTTACGGAGATGTTTAATAAACTCAAGTGGCAGACTCTGCAAGAGAGGCGCTCTGCATCGCGGTGTAACTTGCTCGCCAGGTTTCGAGAGGGTGCGTTTCTGGATGGGGTATCGAATATATTGCTTCCCCCTACTTATACCTCCCGAGGAGATCACGAATGTAAAATTAGAGAGATTAGAGCGCGCACGGAGGCTTTCAGACAATCGTTCTTCCCGCGAACCATACGCGACTGGAACAGGAAAAGGAGGTAATGACAGTGGCACGTAAAGTGCCCTCCGCCACACACCGTTGGGTGGCTTGTGGAGTATCAATGTAGATGTAGATGTAGATGTAGATGTAGATTATATTTCCTGTCTTGTAGTCTCATGTGCAACATTCCAGACGTTAGGTATCCATTGTATAATTTTGGAAATTGTAAGCCAATTAGTGGTACTCAATAACCTTCAAAAAATTATCTGAAATCTAGTTTCGGATGACAGAGCGGATCAGGTTGTGCAAGGGGGCACAAACACGGTAGGCGGTGGCGCGTATAGCTGTCAGAAGTAGTTTAACTTGTCGCGAAATTGGCCATACTAACTCAAGGAAGTATCTACTTCAGAGGTCATTGTTGCCAAACGGAATAAATCAATAATTGGATTCTTTTACTGATCTCCCAATTCAGATAATACAGTTGCTGAAAGGCTCAAAGAAAACCTGAGTTTTAAATCAAACAGCCGGCCGCTGGTGGCCGAGAGGGACTTGGCGCTTCAGTCTGGAACCGCGTGACCGCTACGGTCGCAGGTTCGAATCCTGCCTCGGGCATGGATGTGTGTGATGTCCTTAGAACTACTTTACATCTGAGGTCATCAGTGCCCTAGAACTTAAACCTAACTAACCTAAGTCCCATAGTGCTCAGAGCCATTTGAACCATTTTTAAATCAAACACGTACCCGATTCATACGATACTAGTTGGTGGTGCCGTATTTCCGCCAACAATTCGAGGATAAATTAATGTTTAATTACGGAGGTACGCATAAATATCATCCAAAATTGTGCTAAACGCATTCTCTGAAAATTATTTCGAGCAGTTGGTGCGTTTCCACAACCGTTTACCATTCGCGTTTGTTCATGAATTGAGTTAATAACGATCATCGAAACCGATTCAGCGAGATTGAATATTGTAATCCCCAAATCCTCGAAAAATAGGTACCTATTAAAAAATGAGATAACAATTCACTTGACGCCTTCCTGATTCCTGAAAGACAATCTCCACTCATTCCAAATAATTATGTAATTGAATTTAAGCCACATCTGGTCTATAAAGAAATAGTATCGGAAGAAATTGAGAGATTTATGCCAAATAAATTAAACGATGGAGCTGATCCTCCTTGGTATGCAAAAAGGGTTAGAACACTGTTGCACAAACAACGAAACACTCATGCCAAATGTAAACATACGCAAAATCCCCAAGATTGGCGATCTTTTACAGAAGCTCGAAATTTTTCGTGGACTTCCATGCGAGATGCTTACAGTATGTTTCTTGCCGCTACGTTTCGTTGTGGAAACATGTTAATCATACTTCACATACGACCAGAATCTCTGTCTCGAAACCTGGCGGAAAATCTAATGCCTTCTCTGCGCGATAGCAATGGAAATACTATCGAAGACAGTGCTGCCAAAGCAGAGTTGCGTTCACAAAAGAAGACGAAGTATTTCGGAAGGCTGTATTTAGTAAATGTTCCAGAATTCGAATCGAGAACAGCTGTCAACATTAATAACATAGAAGTAAATATGCTCGGAGTAGTGAAGCAACTTAAAATCAATTAACAAAATCAAGTCTTCTGGTCCAGACTGTATACCAACTAGGTTCCTTTTGGGGTATGCTGATGCATTAGCTCCATACTTAACAACCGTATACAACCGTTCGCTCGACGAAAGATCCGTACCCCAAGACTGAAAAGTTACACAGGTCACATCAATATTCAAGAAAGGTAGTACGAGTAATCCACTACATTACAGATCCATATTATTAACATCGAAATGCAGCAGGAGTTTAGAACATGTATTGTGTTCTAACATAATGAATTACCTCGGAGAAAGCTGTCTATTGACACACAGTCAAGTCACAGTTTAGAAACCATCGTTCCTGTGAAACACAACTAGCTCTATATTCACACGAAGTTCAAATGGCTCTCAGCACTATGGGACTTAACTGCTGAGGTCATCAGGCCCCTAGAACTTAGGTTAGTTAGAACTACTTAAACCTAAGGATGTCACACACATCCATACCCGAGGCAGGATTCGAACCTGCCACGGTAGCGGTCGCGCCTAGAACCGCTCGGCCATCCCGGCCGGCTCACATGAAGTGTTGAGTGCTATTGACAAGGGATCTCACATCGGTTTCCCATTTCTGGATTTAGGGAAGGCTTTTGACACGGTAGTACACAAGCTGTTCGTAATGAAGTTGCGTGCTTATGGAAAATCGCCTCAGTTACGTGACTGGATTTGCGATTTCCTGTCAGAGGGGTTACAGTTCGTAGTAACTGACCGAAATTCATCGAGTAAAACAAAAGGGGTTTTTGACGTTCCCCAAGGTAGTGTTGTAGGCCCTTCGCTGTTCCTTATATATAAATGATTTAGAAGACAATCTGCGCAGCCGTCTTCGGTTGTTTGCAGATGACGCTGTCGCTTGTTTTGATCTTCTGATGAATTTATTAGTCAATTAACTACAAAACGATTTAGAAGAGATACCTGAAAGGTGCTAAAAGTGGCAGTGGGCCCTAAATAACGAAAAGTGTGAGGTCATCCACATGAGTGCTAAAAGGAACTCGTTTAACTGAAGTTAGACTGTTTAGTAGAATTTACGGCCTTTAGATTACACGATAAATACCTAGGTATTACAATTGGAAAGAACACACAGAAATTGTGGGGAAGGCTAACCAAGGACTGCGTTTTATTGGCAGGACACTCAGATCTACTAAGGAGACTTCCGATACACTCCGTCAGGCGTATCTCGTAGAGATCCCACACTGGGCAGCAGTATTCTAAAAGAGGACGGACAGGCGTAGTGTAGGCAAAGTTCAAAGAAAGGCAGCACGTTTTGTATTATCGCGAAATATGGGGGAGAGTTTCACAGAAATGATACAGGATTTGGGATGGACATCATTAAAAGAAAGGCGTTTTTGGTTGCGACGGAATCTTCTCACGAAATTCCGATCACCAACTTTCTGCTCCGAATGCGAAAATATTTTATCGACACCGACCTACATAGGGAGGAACGATCACCACGATAAAATAAGTGAAATCACAGCTCGTACGGAAAGATAGTGCGCAGGAAGGATGAACACCTGTATACGAGATTGGAATAACAGAATTGTGAAGGTGGTTCGATGAACCCTCTGCCAGGCACTTAAATGTGATTTCTACATCTACATAGATACTCTGTATGTTTGAAAATCAGTTTCTGCTCGTTGCACAAACTATGTTTTTAGCAAATAATCACATATGTCCTTAAAAGAATTCAGAAACAATGCGCCTGAAGGCCAGAACACAAGTTATTAAAATTGCGTTACGGAATACATACGGCTGAAGGCCTTAGTTCTTCCATCTTGTTATCCAGGCCTTAAGCCCTCAGTTACAAGAACTACAACAAGGAAATTGCAAAAAGATTTCAAAACAAAGACTTTTCACATTTTTATTTTAGTAGGCTGAAGGCCTTACCTTAAATTATTTCACATTAGGTTCGGCTGAAGGCCCTATACTGAACACTAAAACCAACTAAATTAATACACGGCTGAAGGCCTAGCACATTACTTGAGACTAAAGAAAGTCACAATCCCAAAGAACAGAACAATGGTTCTCAGAAGTGTTCCAAGGGTCGGTCTGTGGAGGAAACTGTCTCACTTATACTGTTGTCAGTCAGCCAAGCGTGTCACTAAATAATCGGGTGGCAGCACAACCTAGGGACGGCTGACGAACCAAACAACCTAATCAGTTCCCTTCCACCCGGCGTATGGCACAACAACCGAAAATATCAGCGGGGACGAAAATCCCAGCAGTCCTAAGACTTGACAATTGGCTTCTAAACACAGTTAAGGTATAATAACCACTTAAATACCAAAAAATGGAAAACACCAAAGCTCTCGAACTACACGTCATGCCTGACAGCATCAATATGGCGAGGAAAACACGTTAACAGCCACAAGGCAGAAGATACGGCTGGTGCACTTCACTAAGAAGCTAGCAAATTTTGCAGCGTCTTTCTGTATGGTGTTCAAGTATTGAACTGATTCTAACTCCAGCACAACATATGTTGCTGCTTGCGGGAACAGTCCAGGAAACAACAACCAGCAATAAAGGAAGAGATGTCACGTCAATTGAGGTTTCATAACAGGTTAACTGATTACTCAACTCCAGTATTCAGGTCTTGTGGGCGACGAACTTTGCAACTCAAGCAACTAGTGGCTCACAACACCGACGGCGTGTGTACGCCGCCATCAGCCCCGGCCTCACCTCACCTCACACTGCGGAGACTTCCTTGCTGCTCTGTCGCAACCAACCGACTGGCTACTCCAGTACGCAGACAGCATTCACCTGCTCAGTGGATATCACAGAAGCTACACTACACAGTTCCACGTTAAAACTTGCACCAAGAACTCAGACATCCTAAAACCAATCACCGTGGAACAACAAGGAGAAATGGCAAAACAAACAAACACACACACACACACACACACACACACACACACACACAGTTTCAATAAGCGGTCGGCGACCAAATACACGACGTCCGATGAGACGACCAACAAAACGACCAACCGGCGGTCGACCCCGCTCCAATCTCCTTCCATTGGACAGTTCATGTGTGTGGCCAGCGGTCGTCATGTACTGGCTGTCTGCGCCCCTCTGGCGTTCCGTCCCCAACTGAACTGCCACTCACGGGCAAGCGAACCTGCATAGCAACTTAGTGACGCAAAAAGAATTACATAAGAAAGAGGCGACAGAGCCATAAAAACAGTATGACGAGCAATAAACGGCATGGCCGCGAGCTGAGCACAGCTCATCTTCGTTGCCGTTAAGGGAAATATTCAAAAATTCTGACCAAGGCAATAATAGTCCATTAACAAAGTCGCACAACGCCCTGACATACCCCTACTTTAAATATTAGGTCCTTGTTTCTTGGTAGACTGTGGAGGAATTCTCACATACTCACAATAATCCTCATCCTAAATAGTTAATAGCAATATCCTAAATAGGTAATATCTGATACACTAGTGTATTTCGACAATTAGGGTGGCATAACCCATTTAAATGCATATGGGTCTTCAAGCGACTGCTAACTAATAATTAACCTTTTCCCTTAAGAGCTTTGTTCCACGTCACCCTTGTGACTAAATATAATGTGTACAACCGTCCACTGTATGTATAGTTAGTGTATGTTAAGTTATTACAGGTTTCCTAAAACACAACGTTGACCAACTGTGCATAAAGTCATAAATCATGCCCTAAGTTTTACACACCCAGTCAACCATAAATGTGTAGTAATGAAGTGCCATAATATAGCAACGTTAGTCAAATTCTGCATTAACAAATCGATGCATTACTCCAAGTATAATGGAAATTATTGTATTTCCACCTTCTCCTAACCCTGAGCAGTCCTCGCGTTATGGACGTCGCATCACCGCTATGTTGTATGGTTCCGCACGATCTCAAGCTGGGGATAATTAAGTTTATATGTGGTTTTTAATCCAACAACCTGAACTTAACGTCCAAGTATATTTATCGTCAGTTAATAAGGTGTCTGATTACAGTTAACACTCATCGAGATTGTGAGAGAACAAGGCACTAAGTAGATACAAATTTAGTTTAAAATTATGTTATGTACTGGGAAATTACCTATGAAGACAGCCAATGGCAGGCACCTTTGACTTTCCGTGCGTGATCCGCCGTCTTGCTTAGCACATAGCTGTGGACGCTACATTGGAACCGAATGTGGCACACAGATAACTGACCTCTTTCCACGAAGTGGGGCCGGGGCTGTTCCTCAGCTAAGTAACGTAGCTTGACACGGTACCACGGTATTTTAGCTATTATGTTTGGCCGTGCCTTATTCTGGCATGTATTAGTTTATTTTATGCTTCTGAAGAAGGCTAGATTACTCTACCCAGGTTTCAGCTAAAGACCAGTAACATTTCGCAACTGAAGCGGATTTTTTGACGTATCAATAACTTTTAGGTCTCATACACCTGGGAAATCCCTCTGTAGTTGCTGGGATCAGATTTCGGATCTTTTTGTGTGAATAGGTTGTATCAGGGCTATTTTCCATTCCTCTGGAATGATTCCTTTTTTCCACATTTCCTCAAAAAGTTTCTGGAGTAAGACAAGTGCATTTTTGCTAGCATACTTTCATAATTCGGCTGTTCCCTGATTTTCCCCTGATGCCTTGAAAATTTGCATATGATTTAGTATTGTCTGGATCTCACTCACGGACTGAAGCCATCCCCCAACACAGACTCTAAACCCCTATCTATCATCAAACGCCATCTTTTGGTGTTTCCTCGCAGTGTACAAGTTACTAGCAGAATACTTCAAGGATCTTATAGTAGTATGGGCAGCTGTATGCCATGTTCCCTTTTATGTCCTGAAGTTGGAGAGTTGGTGGGGTCGTATCTCTTTAGCTTCTCCCTGAAGATCCCATAATAGGTAGATAAATTACGACTTCGCTAAGAACAACACGAGAAACTGAGCAGTTGGTCTTCTTGCGCCTTATTAACTTTCTTGATCTCCTTGGTGGAAACTAGGAAGATGGTGTCCGAGTGCTTCCAGGCACCCTCGTCCTTTTTGCTTTGCCAGATGTGCCACGCCTTCTTCCTCAGATCAAGTAATCTATCATCTCGTTCCACCACCTGTGCTAATTCATCCTGGTAACAGGAGACGCTCTGCCTTGGTTATCAGACTACTCCGTCTGCTTCCATTCCTCGTCTTCTCGGTCGCTAGTTAACTTGCTTCATTCCTCCCCCTCTATTTTATCTGGATCATATTTCTTTTGCACAAGATTTTTCCAATGGGAATTACTTTTGGGGATGATCTTCAATTTTAGATAGGTAGTGGCCGGAGTCGAGGTTGGTCCCTCTGAGAACCCCAACATTTTGGATTTTATTATGAAATTTGTGCTTTATCGCGGCATGATCTAACTGAAATTTTCCCAGGAGAGGGTTAGGTGAAATCTACATCATCTGGTCCTGAAGTCAACTAGTTTCAAGAAATTCCCAAGAAAGCAAACTGTGCGCCTGGCATAATTCGAAGAGCCTGATACCATTTTGGTTCATACTGTTGTTGAGGCATATACTGGGGAGATCCCCGTCACACCTTTTCTCTCTCCCCACTTGGGCGTTGTCATCCTTCTACGGGAATTTTATGTTTTTTGGGGCATCTTTTGGATCGTGTCCTCTAGTTTGAGGAGAAGGTGAACAAAAAGAATGTCCGAGAATACTTGTCAATGTTTATAGGGGGGCGTGAACATTTACAACAGTATATACTTTGCCTCTGCCTCTGAAAGGCTATCCACACACACGTTAAGACGACCAGGAGACTCAGAGCTCATAATGGAGCCTAATAGTTTGTCAATTACGAAACCTGCCCCAAGGTTGGGACCTTTCTTCACAACTCTTTGTCCCCGTCTTCCCCTTAAGTACCCTGAATCCTCCCGATTCAAACCTGTTCTCATCCAAGAACCTGGTCTCTTCCACAGCCGTAATGATGATTTTATGTTCATTAAATGTGTCCGTTAGAGTCTCAAATCTCCTCACTTTCAATGCAAATTCGCTTTTGAAAGTTTCTAAGTAGTTTGCTTTCCTGTATTTTATTTTGTTTGAGATTCCAAGACGCTCTGATTCGTCTTTTCAACGTCACGCAAACTCCCCAGAATCCGAATGTCTGCTTGCGCATTTATGTGCAGTTGAATGACCACTTGGGGGTAATTAGTTTCAGCGTTGTATAGAACCCGTTGCCAGCGATGTGTAAGGCGTAGTATACCGTTAGCAGAGCCTGTTCTGTTGTTGATGCCAATGGAGCGGTCTACTGCCTGTCGAACCTCTGGAACAGTTCTGAAGCGAATGCCACTGAGTGGTTCCTTCATCTTCGGAATTAAAGTCACAAGGAATTCAGTCCGGGGAATATGGTGGATGGTACAGTACTTC
This sequence comes from Schistocerca serialis cubense, assembly GCF_023864345.2. NCBI lineage: Eukaryota > Metazoa > Arthropoda > Insecta > Orthoptera > Acrididae > Schistocerca > Schistocerca serialis. The sequence continues at coordinate 84,327,549 of NC_064639.1, forward strand.
CCAGCCCCGCGTATTGTCGTGCAAAATGATGGCTGCATTACGTAGAAAGTGTCGCCGCTTCTCTCGCAAAGCTGGACGCAGGTGATGCTCCAAAAACGAACTGTAATACTGTGCATTGACGGTCTGCCATGGAGGAACGTAATGCGTTAGGGTAACACCATCACAGTCGTACAGCCGGCCGCAGGGGCCGAGCGGTTCTAGGCGCTACAGTCTGGAACCGCGCGACCGCAGGTTCGAATCCTGCCTTGGGCATGGATGTGTGTGATGTCCTTTGGTTAGTTAGAACTACTTAAACCTAAGTTCTAGGGGACTGATGACCTCAGAAGTTACGTCCCATAATGCTCAGAGCCATTTGAACCACTTTGAACAGTCGTACACGAGAATCACCATAACTTTCACCATAATGTGGCTCTGACGCACTTTGGACTTTCGCGGCGACCCATAATGACGCCATTCGTTGGATTGGCGTTTCAGTTTTGGCTCGTACGATGTGGCCCAGGTCCCATCCAGTGTTACGATACGGCGTAAGAAAGCCTCTTCTTCGCGCTCATAGCAATCCATGTGTCGTAACGCATCCATTTCTGCATTTCCGTCAAGTCATTCGGAACCCATTGTGATGCAATTTTTCGCATGCTCAGACGTTCTTTCAGGATGCGAAGCACAGTCATATGCGCTAATCCGGCTTCGTGGGCAAGTTCACTAATCGTATGGCGTCGATCGCTGTCCACTAACGCGGCAACAGCATTCACGTCGTCTTCAGAGACGCTAGGACGACCTGCCCGATGCATGTTTGCCACAGTTTGCCGACCTTCGTTGAAGGCTTTTATCCATCGTGCCACTGTTCTGTTCGGAAATGCCGATTACCCGCCCGCCTCTTGAATACCTTGACGACACTCGTGGTGTACAATCTCTGGCACATTTAATCTTGATCCAACTCTGTTGTCGGAACAGGAACAACAAAGTGACACTTCTGAGCGAGCGGTCTAACGTGACTGTGACTGTTTCCCTCGATTGTGCGCACGCCCGTGAGGTGGGAAGGGTGAGTCCTTTTGCTCGGAAGCAAGATAGGTATGTCAACAACGTGTTGTTGTTGTTGTTGTTGTTGTTGTAGTAGCAGCGAAGATAAATGGAATCTACTTGACAGTGACATCCCATTTCGCGAAAAGTTTTGCCATTTCTAACAGAAAGGGACTTGTACAAATCTTAAGCGACAGTAATGTTGAGCCTAGAGGGAAAAGTTTACCATTTGATACAAAACATTTTCGCTAGAAGACATTACTTCATTTATTCAGGACAACCTTTTTAGGCACCAACGTCTGGGCACTGATGAAATTGTGGAAGTTATAGCTCATCTTAGGCTCTTGACGTCGTACAATTTCTTAACTTTTAATAACAAATTCTATAAGCAGTCGGATGACCTGGCCACGGGTAATTGCCTTGCGGTGTTTCTTGCTGATAAATTCGTGAAATACTTTGAGAGCGACTATTTGGAAATGGAGGCTCTGATCAAAGACATGCCATCGACAGATCGCCTCTAAAAGCAGATAATTGGCGGCGAAGAATCGGATATTACAATTCTGGTCTAAAACAAAGAGTTTAACGACCTTCATACGTAAAGACAACAATTTTGATATGAAGTCATGAATAGCAGTGGTATTCTCAACTTCCTCGTTTTGCAGCTTTGAATCAATTACAAATTTTGATGACATTAAACCTGTAATACAGCGTATTACTGAAATTTCGATTAGCACTGTCGCCGTAATAAAGTAATTAGTCTCGTACTTAGAGTGATGACACGGCGTAGTATGTGTAGCCGAGTCGCTTGCAGACGGCTTTCGATACACGTCAAATGAACTGCAAAACTTGAAACATGTCGCCTTCTGTAATGGCTACGCCGCCGCCGGCCCCTCCTCCTCCACCCCCCCCCCCCCCTCCATCACTGACAATTTTTGTTATTGAGTGATCAGTCTTCTGATTGGTTTGAGGCGGCCCGCCACCGATTCATCTACTGTGCAAACATATTCATGTCAGAGTGGCACTTACACCTACGTCCTCAATTACTTGCTGGATGAATTCCAATATCCGTCTTCCTCTACAAGTTTTTGACCTCTGCATCTCCCTCTAGAACCACGGAAGTCATTTCCTCATGCCTCAACAGATATTCCCCCATGCCTCAACAGATATTCCATCATCCTGTCCCTTCTTCTTGTCAGTGTTTTCCGCATATTTCTTTCCTCTCCGATTGTGCACAAAACCACCTCATTAACTGACAAATTATACACGCAAAAAAAACGTCGCCACGCGACCGAGAAACCTCTCTCTCAGGGCTGCACCTCAAAATTCCTGGTTTGTTCAGCTTCCTTTTTAGGTAATGTGTACTATGTCATAGCTAAACACTTTCGTGGTCAAGAAATAAGAATAGCGTATGGCACCTCTAACAAAATCCAATACCAATACATTCACTATGGGCGTCCCCATTAAGATACATATTCTGCCTGTGGCATATACATGCTCGAGTGCTGTGAATGTCAAGCAGCTTATACTGGTCAGAGCATAACGGCTTTTAAAATTGTGTTTCAGGGGCACTTACTCAATGCGAAGGAACAGGTTAAGGGGAGCCGTACCACCCTATCTCGACAATGTTAAATTGGCTATATAAATGCCCAGTTTTCTCAGGAACTGTTCAGTATAAAAATGTGGTGTTTTCATCACATGTACTCCATGTTGTGTGACTAAAATAACTGGGAAAAAGTTATGTTTATACCAAACAAATTATGATTTTCCCTAAATTTTCGAAGTGATTGTAGAGCAATACAATTTTGATTTCTTGAATTTTACTTTAGTAGTAGTTGAATGATGATGTAGCTCTAACTATTACAGTAAATATGTATGTTATGTGGTAAATAATTCATTGATTTAGATTCAGAGGTTTCTGAGAAAAAGGGGATTTTATACTGAAAAATGTCATGTTGAGAAAATTGCGTTTATAAAACTTTTTTTCTTTACACAGTCAATTGACACAAAAAGAAAATGTTAGAATCCTCCTGGATGGTAGTCCTCATCCCCTCCATCTTCCTCACCCAGTACTGCCCTCCTCTTGGATCTGACTTCTGTTGACATTGTTTGTTGCAATCTCTGCCTTCATGATCCGCAGTTGGTCCAAGTCCATCACGCTTTCAGTGGTGTTGTAACCTTTATGAATGCCAAGATATTCCAAAACCTGTATTCTTAATGATGGCTATTCTGGAAGAGTAAGAACAGCACCCCAAACACCAAGTTCAAAGACTGATCTTCCAACAAACCAAAAAATGTGTATCCTTGACCATACAACATTGTTAAATGATTCATTCGCATTTTGTGTTTTGCCGTTGAGACATTTCTTCAACAGCTCTGGTTGGGCAAGATGAAACTTTCTCGCACAAAATTACTATACCAAATGCTGTTATGCTTGCCATGAATCCTGTTTTTCTACTTTACCCTCTTTTGCCTTGAACTATTAACACCATTCAGTGGAACACAGATTGTTTATTGGTTCAGCATCTGTAGACAGCTTGTGAAAATAAATTAGGTGACATGCAGAGAGCTGTTTGTCTATTAGAAGTAACAGAGGTAAATTGCTCATACCATTATGCTGTGTGATCTGAGTATAAGACGTCTATTGACAAATTGATCAGACCATTAGATAACTTGGTACTTCCCAAGTGCTGTTTGAGTCTACGTAGTCTCGTCCCCATCCTCTTTTGCACATGATTAATGCACCCTAGTTTTGTAATTGACAAATCACCATAGGGTTTACTCTCCACCACTGCCTTATACGATCGTGAGTCTCCATCCCCCAAGAAAACTCGTGTAGCGAACAGCACGGTCATGCTGGGAACGTTAGAACATTTTCGCTGCAGAAGCAACCTCCATCCCTCCACTAGTTCCTTCATAGGTTCTCTGACAATTCATTTCATGCTTAGTTTGCATTTCAGTACTCTTGCCTGCTTGCCTGCTTGCCTACAACCCTGACAGTACGTGGTCAACACATCAACATCCAACACTTTCCCATTGTCGATGCTGATAATAGATGCACATGAATTCTTTGACTGGAAACCTCTTTTTCCAGGATCCACCGAATGATATTGCTATGCCAGAACTACCATTTTCTGCTACAGCCTGTTCTTCTGCTGTAGTCATTGACTCCATAGTAAGCAATAGTGTCAAGGCGTGTGCTATGGAGTTGTATTTCATAGACTAGGGAGGTTCAGCAAGTCACAAAGAACCTTACCAGCGTAATGGCCTTATCTTATGCGTGTAAGTCCATAGAAGTATCGTAGATTAATATCAAAAAGTCCATTCTTTACCCTTACGTCTGAAGTCTTCACAAATAATGTGTTTAAAGTCTTTTCACTTGTACATTTCAAAGTGCACACCAGACCAATGCGTTGAGATAGCTGAAATATGTGGAAGGGATATTGAAATTTCTGAAAAGCTTAGTGTCAAACAGTGTGTTGTCATAAGTATATGGAGATTAATAATGATATTTCAGTTTACTCCACTGTCTGAAGCTGCGTTGTATTTTACATTACCCAGCAGTTCTTTCTTGGAAGCACTCTGGTTGTAAATAGTGACAGTCCTCTTACTCCTCAAATTGGTTAGCGCCGAAGGGCGTGATACTCTTTACTGCTGCTATATTTGTTTAAAAATGAAACAAAGGAAACACAGATACTACAGAACAGTTTTCGTCATGACAAAACCAAAAGGTATCACAGGAAACACAGAAACTAAAATACAGCTAGTGGATAACTGATTTCAAAAACAAACAAATGTACAGCTCTAAGAGTTTACTGCAAAGTACCACCAGCGTAAGAAACTTATGGAACGGACAATTCTCTACAAAATAAAAGAAATCACAGCCTTCTAGACTATATAGTTCCCGAGAAAAATGCAAATATGCGAAATGATGGAAAACAAAATTCTCGGAAATGTGATTGCGTGATTCAATAAAACCGTTTTAAATAAATATTCCATTATTTAAATATTTGAAAATACTAACAGCAAATTAAGCATAAACATCCTTGTTTTCATAATTTGCATAAAAGTAGAAATGTCAAATTTTGTCATTTTGGCGGTACGGCTCTCCTTAAGCACACTTCTGCCTTCGCAGAGCACGTTAAATCCAGCGGCCACCAGCCATCTACAGTCGGGAACACAAAGCAGATTGAGGTACAAAACCCTTAAGAGGTCGAAACTGTTAAAATGTAAAAACTAATAAACTGTTATAACGCAAAAGTCAGGTTCCTATGATGTTTCCTTTCTTATAAAAAGTCATTGAATAATGTATCCTTCTTAGTGTGCGAATGTTTATTACCAGCCTTTGGGCCCCATCATGTGTATGTATTTGTATTCTGCCTTTTTTAGCATTATCATCTTCTAGCCTTATTTTATTGCTCTTCGTATTTTAACTCAAAGTATGAGACTAATTTTTTCACACTGCTTTTGAGCATCAGAGTTTTCGATGTCTTGGTGCATAGATTTCTATCTAGCATGTCTTGCATTATGAGTGTGTAGCCATATGCCCAACTATTTTTTTATTTATTTCTTAATTTATCCATCACTATCTCAATTTTACTCTTAAGCTGTACACTCGACGGTGGTGCATCGAGGCTGTCATTACTAGTAGCCCAACACTTTGCATGAGCCGTTATTGGTATGTGTACACCATTTGCATACAGCCGGGTCTCTGCCGTCGTTATAGAGCACGGCTGTGTTTTGAATTTGCGCGTCAGGTCGTGCTCTGCGATGCTATGACTTTTTTTTTCTTCGGTCACTCCGTTGTCTACTCGTGCCTCATCCCGATGATTTTATTTCACTAATTTAATATTCTTTTCCCTATGGGTTGTCTTTTAGTACGTTTATTCGTTATCATACCTTCTTGATGCGTACTTTCGGCAGAAAATTTCTGATTTTTTCAGTTACACTACGTTTCTCGGTATAATTTTATTCTATGAGTGTTTAAAATCAAAGTTAGCTTTATAGTAGTCTAGGATAGGACCACGCCGGCTTTATTGTAATGTCGTCGCTCCCTTACGTTTTCAGATAACCTGATGATGCCCTACACGGGAGAAATGCGTCGTTCTTGAGTTAATGCAATGCTGAGTTGATAGTGTTTTTTATTAGACAGAGACGATCTTGTAATAAATGTGTTGCTTTTCCAAGTCTTTTCCTTGGATCTCGATATTTGTGATCTTTGCTGTAAGCGGAAGTGTGCGTCTTCCTGTCAATGTTATGTTTCCTGTACTCTTAGTTTCGTCACTAGTTGGTGAATTTTACAGGTAAACATATTACCCAGTTTCTTTTATGATTAATTAAGCGCCGTGTTCCCCAGTATGAGGACGATCTCTACACTTCTTGTAAAGGACTTTACACGACATCTTCCAGATTGATGAATATGTAGGAACAACCCTTATGAAGTCCAGGATTCTGGGAAGGAACGTCACTGTCTTCTCTCTCGCGGTTGTAGAGATTTCTGCCTATCTGAGTCCGCAGAGTCAGTTTCCTGCCACCAGGTGTCGGGTCGGTGGCTTGGGGGTGGCTGGAGTCGCTAAGTCATAACACACTCCGCCCATATCACTGTAGCCGCTGTTGTCAAAGTATTAGTATTACCCAACTACTTCAGTAACAAAGCTGTGACTTAATGCGAACTATCCTGCAGTTCAAGGATTGGCATCTCGTCCTAAATGTTCCAAGAAACTACATCAACGACTCGTATCTGCGTTCAGCCAACTCATACAAATATCCGAGTGTGGCCACATGAAGCTGAATTCACATACAAATTGTTACAGTCTTATCACTCAACGAGAACACATGTAACAACGTAAAACATGTCTTGTAAGTAGTCTCCTTTGACGACTGCAGTTTCTTAGTTTCATACATTCGTTTGATCTATCGTAGAATATTTTTCAAATGTAGGGGGACCCTTGCCAGATGCGACTACAAGGGGATAATGAACGTGTGCAAAGAAGGACAAATACAAAATTCGTAGAGAACATGTAAGCGCTTCCGTAGATCCGGGGCTAGTAATGTCAAAGCGCTTCACAAACATATGTTACTACGTAGATGCTGGATTTGGTCAACTAGGATGTTAACTACAAATACCCAATGGTGTCTTTTCCATTGAATATGGTAAGATTGTGTTGAATTACTAACCGCTGAGCACAGACTAACAATGACATTATACTATCTGGCAAATGTGTTCTCCCTGGTCGTATTCTACATCTCAAACAATGTGCATGTAATCCATTCCCTGCGACGTGGCACCTGCGAAGGCCGTGAAATCGAAGGCGGTAAGGCGAGGCTGGAGTAGTGTCCTCAGGAAACGAATGAACGCCAAGGTGAACACTGGCCGCCACACGAAGCCAAGGTGGTGAAGGGTTTAAACCCACTGGGAAAGTTGCAGCTAACGTCAAGTTAAGCTGACGGAGAAAGGACCGAAAGCGAACTCCAGGAGATGTCCCTCTTGTGCTACGCCCCTGACTGACAACCAGGCGTCTTCGAAGAAAGAGGCATACGTGTATTGCCAGCCATGACAAACGGTATGCGCATCTGTTGAGGAGAGTGTCACGGCAGTAGGACAGTGGTGGTTTGGCAGCTTCTGTGTACAGACACTCAACCGGGCTAATGCAGAAGGCACCAGTGGCCCAACGGATGTCACGTTGATGGATAGTATTGACAGCGTAAGGAGGGACATGTGCAGATGTACAAACGAAATACCCACAGGTCAGTTTCGAATGGACAAGGGTCCGGTACACAAAAAGAGAGGGTGGTTCGATCTGCTCTCCTGGAAGTACCACTGGAGACACCTAGGACATTGAGGGACCACATGCAGTGGGCTGCCAGGTAAGCACGTGGGAGGGCGCAGAAAAATGGTTCAAATGGTTCAAATGGCTCAGAGCACTATAGGACTTAACATCGGAGGTAAACAGTCCCCTAGAACTTATAACTACTTACACCTAACTAACCAAACGACATCACACACATCCATGGCCGAGGCAGGATTCGAACCTGCGACCGTAGTGGTCTCGCGGTTCCAAACTGTAGCGCCTAGAACCGCTCGGTCAAAACGGCCGGCAGAGGGCGCAGGAAATGTCCTATCGAGCATGAGCCCCAGGAATTTCGTAGCTTCATCGAATGGAAGAGCAACAGACCCAAGATATAAAGATGGCGGAAGAAACCTATTGCTCGGCAAGAAATTCATACAAATAGTTGTGTGTGTGGAGAAACTAATCCTGTTGTCTATGCTCCAGGAGTGAAAAAGACCGAGACATTGCTGAAGACGCTGCACTATGACAATAGTTCGTGGAGAACTGCAATAGACGGCAAAATCGTCAAGAAAAAGAAGCCGGAGATGCCCAGGAGGAGGCATGCCATTATAGAGTTAGTGGCGATAGCAAAGAGGACAACGCTTAGGAGGCACACCGTTTTGTCGAATACCTTTATTCAGCAAAGCAGAACCCACACGTACCTTGAAAACTGTGTTTCATGACTTCCTGAAGCGAACGGAGTGGGCAGTCATGGAAGCTCCACGTGTAGAGAGTACAGAGGATACCAGTCCTCCAGCAGGTGCTTTACACTTTCTCCGTGTCTAACAACACGGCCACAGTCTGATTTCTGCGGAAAACCACTCTTGACACAGGTGGATAGTGACGAGATGGTCAACTGCAGAACTGCACACTCGAAATCCACACTGCAGTGGTTAATAAATTGCGAGACTAACCACCATAGCAGCCAGGCATGAATCATACATTCCATCACCTTGCAAACACAGCTGGTTAGAGATGGAGTGGTGGCTGGAAGGAAGGTTTTTGTCCTTACCAGACTCATATGGTTATGATGGTGGCTCACGCCCGCATCTGGGTGGAGGGCACATTTTTCGGACGTTGTGCAGTGTTAAGCAGGAAGTGCTTGCCCGCAAGAGAAAGCTGCTGCAACATCTTAATGTGGATGGCATCCGGCACTGGGGCGGAGGATCGGGATGTAGTGAGAGCATGATCTAGCTAGTAAATGCAGCATTCTAACACTCACGATTCGGAGAAGAGAAGGGTATCGCCCGAGCCTACTCCGCTCGTTTCCGATGGAGGAAGGCAGGGTGATAGAGGGAAGAGCTCGAAATTTCAGCAAAATGGTTATTGTGGACCTTATTGCGATCTCCTACACCTTGGGCCACCGTCTGCTACTGTGAGGCCGGAAATTGGGGAATGGATCTTGGTCCCAGAGAGCTGTCGGTAGTTGGCCCACATGACAGAGAAAGTGGTGGAATTGTTAAAAGAACTAGTGAATGAAATACAGCTTGCTCGTTTGCTATCCCGAAGAACGCAATGACACTGTCTACAATGGCAAACTTCATTCACTGTAAACAGATGCATGCAACGGTTAAAAACGTGTAAATCACGCCTCTGCGCGCGAATTGCATCGCGGCATGCCTCAGTCCACCAAGGGACTGGGACACGACGTGGTCAAGAGGAAGTGCGAGGAAAGGAATGTTCTGCAGCAGTAAGGATAATGTTGCTGAGATAGCCCACCTAGTCATCACAACTGGGGAAATCTTTTTCTTCTAAAGTCGCCAGGCAGGAATAAAGCTGCCCATCAGCCTCGGTAAGCTGCCATTTGGGCGTGCGTGCAGCTGGGGTATGAGTCAGCAAACTGAGAGCACACGGGAAATGGTCGCTCGAGTAGGTGTCAGAAAGAATGGACCACTCAAGACAAAGGGCAAGCTGGGCAGTGCCAAATGATAGGTCCAAATGAGAACAGGTGTGCGAGGAGTCGGAAAGAAAAGTGGATGCTTCAGTTTGTTAAGACGTCATCCAAGGTTGCGGTTCTACCAGGACCTGTCAGAGGTGCAAAGGGGATGTAGTAAACATGTAGGAGGTAGCTGCCCAATAATCTGAAGGAAGTCTACCACGATGACATCGAATGACGGACGGACATAAATGGTACAGAGGGGAAAAGGTCATGTGGGGAAGGAAAAGGCGAACTGCAACAACTTGACGTTAGGTAATCATGGAGGTGGGTTTATTATGATTTTTTTTTTTTTTGTGGTTTTAGGGCGCAAAACGTCTATGGTCATTAGCGCCCAGCCCGTGACGTAGGAAACGGGAAAAAAACGAAATTTAAAACCAGCAGCAATGGGAAGAAAGTCATAAATTTGAGAAACTAAAGGCAGAAGGAATGCTTAAAAATCCACTATAGAAAGGGGTTGGTTGTCCCCAAAAAAGCTTCAAATGACTGACGTCATTTCACTGTCACTAATAAACTGGAGAACGCGGTCGGCTGAGCGCGTGTCATCTGCTAAAATCGACGATAGATCCGGCGTTAGCTGTAGACGGGAGCGTAACGGATTAAAATAGGGGCATTCAATTAAAAGGTGTCTGACCGTCCACAGCTGAGAGCAGTGGGGACAGAGTGGGGAGGATCACCGCTTGAAAGATGTCGATGGCTAAAAAGACAGTGCCCTATCCGGAGTCTAGCTAAAATTACCTCCTCCCGACGACGCGTTCGGGAGGAAGAGGACCAAGCGCAAGGAAGGGCTTTCACTTCCCGCAATTTATTATGGGGAAGTGTTGACCAATGCGCATGCCATAAATGAGCAACTTGGCGACATAAACCAGTCCGTAGATCGGTAAACGGAAGAGACTGAATAGCTGGCCGAGGAAGAGAGACTGCAGCCTTGGGCGCTATATCGGCCGCCTCATTCCCACAGATACCAGCGTGTCCCGGGAGCCAGAGGAACGCCACCGAGACGCCCCCCAGGTGGAGCAAGCGCAGACCGTCCTGAATCCGGTGGACCAGAGGGTGCACAGGATAAAGAGCTTGGAGACTGAGGAGAGAGCGGAGAGAATCTGAGCAGATTACGTACTGTATCCGCTGATGGCGGCGGATGTAGTGGACAGCCTGGAGAACAGCGTAAAGCTCCGCAGTATAAACAGAACACTGGTCGGGAAGCCGAAAGTGATTTGGGGTGTCGCCAACAATATAGGTGCTCCCTACAGCTAACGATGTTTTCGAGCCGTCGGTGTAAATAAATGTGGCGTTCGTCATTTGTGCACATAGAGCAGCAAATGCCCGACGGTAAACAAGTGTAGAGGTACAATCCTTGGGAAATTGACATAGATCTCTGAGCAAGTCGATCCGGGGACGGAGCCAAGGCGGTGCTATACCCCAAGTTGTCAAGAAGGTTTTAGGAAAGCGGAAGGAAAGAGAATGGAGCAGTTGACAGAAGCGGACTCCCGGGGGTAGTAGGGAGGAGGAGCGGCCGGCATACCCTACATCAAAGGAGGCGTCGAAAAAAAGGTCATGGGCTGGATTAGCAGTCATGGAAGAAAGATGGCTAGCATAACGACTCAGAAGGACTGCCCGCCGATTGGACAGCGGAGGTTCAGCAGTCTCAGCATAAAGGCTTTCCACAGGGCTGGCGTAAAAAGCTCCAGAGACTAAACGTAATCCACGGTGGTGGATAGAGTCGAGACGCCGAAGAATAGACGGCCGAGCAGAGGAGTAGACTATGCTTCCATAATCCAATTTCGAGCGCACTAAGGCGCGATAGAGATGGAGAAGGACCACTCTGTCCGCTCCCCAGGAGGTACCATTCAGGACACGGAGGGTGTTAAGGGAACGCAGACAGCGAGCCGAAAAATAGGAAACGTGGGAGGACCAGCACAGTTTTCTGTCAAACATAAGACCCAAGAATTTAGCGACGTCGGAAAACGGAAGGTTTACAGGTCCTAGATGTAAGGAGGGTGAAAGAAACTCCTTACGTCGCCAAAAATTAACACAAACGGTCTTACTGGGTGAGAAACGGAAGCCGGTTTCGATGCTCCACGAGTGGAGGCGATCGAGACACCCTTGAAGACGTCTTTCAAGAAGGCTGGTCCGTTGAGAGCTGTAGTAGATCGCAAAATCGTCCACAAAGAGGGAGCCCGAGACATCAGGAAGGAGACAATCCAAAATTGGATTGATGGCAATGGCAAACAGTACAACACTCAGCACGGAGCCCTGGGGTACCCAGTTTTCTTGGGAGAAAGTACGGGAGAGAGTAGTGTTCACCCGCACCCTAAATGTGCGCTCTGCCATAAATTCACGAAGAAAAAGGGGCACCCGACCACGAAAGCCCCAAGAGAACAGTCTGCGGAGGATGCCTGTCCTCCAACAGGTATCGTATGCTCTCTCCAGATCAGAAAATATTGCTACCGTTTGGCGTTTCCGGAGAAAATTGTTCATGATGTAAGTGGAGAGAGCAACAAGATGGTCAACTGCAGAACGATGCTTTCGGAATCCGCATTGGGCTGGTGTTAAAAGACTGCGGGATTCCAGCCACCACGCTAAACGATAGTTCACCATACGCTCCAAAACCTTACAGACACTACTCGTGAGATAAATGGGGCGATAACTAGAGGGGAGATGTTTGTCCTTTCCAGGTTTCGGAACGGGAACGACAATAGCTTCCCGCCATCGCCTGGGAAAGGTACTGTCGGTCCAAATTCGATTATAAAGGCGAAGGAGGTAACGCAGACTATGGGTTGATAAATGCAGCAACATTTGGACGTTGACACCATCCGGTCCTGGGGCGGAGGAGCGAGAAGAAGAGAGGGCATGTTGGAGTTCCCGCATGGAGAAAACAGTATTGTAGCTTTCGTGATTGTGAGAGGAGAAAGCAAGATGTCGCACTTCCGCTGCACGTTTCTTCGGGAGAAACGCTGGCGGGTAATTTGAAGAGCTCGAAATCTCAGCGAAGTCCAGACCCAATGAGTTAGAAATTGCGACGGGGTCCACTAAGGTATCATTCGCGACAGTGAGCCCAGAGACCGGGGAGAAACTAGGCGCGCCTGAGAACCGTCGAAGCCGATTGGTTCAAATGGCTCTGAGCACTATGGGACTCAACATCTTAGGTCATAAGTCCCCTAGAACTTAGAACTACTTAAACCTAACTAACCTAAGGACATCACACACACCCATGCCCGAGGCAGGATTCGAACCTGCGACCGTAGCAGTCCCGCGGTTCCGGACTGCAGCGCCAGAACCGCTAGACCACCGCGGCCGGCGACGAAGCCGACTCCAAACTTCCGAGGAGGGAGTGAAGGTGTTAAATGAGGTAATAAAGAATTTCCAGCTTGCCTTCTTGCTATCGCGGATGTCGGAATTACTCCCGAGCAGAGCGGACGTGTCGCGCGCGCGCTCTCGCTTATATAGTTTTCGCGTCGGTTATATTGGTGCAATCGCGCCAAACTGAACATAAATAGTGAGCAACAGTGACTATCTTCAGTGACTATCTTCAGTGCAGTGTGTAGTGACACAGTGTCAAAAGCGTTTTTATGTGAGAAAACGGTGCACAGTGAGTTCGAGACTGCACGCACGGAACTGGACCTCAACAAAGGTACTAAACGACAACTAACACTTGAAAAACACTACTAACACCCCCAGGAACCCCAGACAGTATTAACATTACTGACAACACTAATCGCTGTTTGTGAAGTGCCCAAAGTACGTTGATTACAAAATATCTCGTGTGACAAACCAAAAACCACAACATATGGTAGGTGTTTTCTCCGGTATAGGACAATAAAACTCTGCCGAAATCACAGCACAGCTGCGCAGCAGTGAAGGCTAACGTCTATAAAAATTCCAGACAAATTCTGAACTAATAGAGATCACTGTCAAGGAGATTGCTTGATAACTGAAAGCGATACGCCACAAAAGCGACATAGCGCAAAGTCCGCTAAGTAGGTCGAGTAACGCTGGCAGTGGCGAGCTGTGCGAAGTCCCATAAGTAGGACGCGACGGACGACGCGTGCCCGTGTTGCTAAGCGCGACACGTAGTTCCGCGCCCAACCGCGGGAGGCAGCAGCGTACGGGGACCACACAGCCGCCATCTGTGCGCGCATGCTTGGACTGCGTGGCTGACTGCGGCGCCACGCGTAGTACCGCGTCCAACCGCGGGAGGCAACAGCGCACGGGGGCAACTCGGCCGCCATCTGTGCGCGTGTGCGCGAATTGCGTGGCCGGCTGCAGCGCAAAGCGCGAACGTGGAGCGCATTTCCAGCTGGCCGCTGCGGGCGAGAAGAACTACGGAGACAGCCGCTACTAGGCTCTAAGCAGGTATAGGCTCAACTCCCTTGATACCAAGGAAGCCTGATGCTTGTGCCAGCCTGCACACTGCGCAACGTTCCACTTTCGCACTAAGTGTGAAAACTGGAGCGAAGCGCGGGACAGGCCGATTCGGCGGCTGTCAAGCTGGCTTCTGTAAGGAGAAGAGCCAGCAACGCCTCCAGCACGCCGGGGACACCTCGACAATGTGCGAACATGGAGGATCAGCCCAATAAAATTGACGAGGAAAAGGTCGATGCCATCGACACCTTCATTGCTGAAATACAAACAGAACTAAAAGCAAAAAAAGTGTCACTGACCATACTGTCAGCATTTAGAAATAAGCTAATCGGCAACGCAGTGACACAAGCTAGGTTAGAGGGACAAATTCAGGCCCTAGAAAAAGAAAACGCAAGACTAAGACAACAAGTAGAAATACAAACAATTGCAGCAGCCAGAAATGACCTTGAAGCAACAGACTCGCTCATACATGCGAGACTGGAGGGCCAGATTGATATTCTCAAAGACGAGAATAACAAGCTGTCCGCCCAAGTAGAGGAGTTCAGGCTAGAAAATTTTACACTAAAAAGAGACAACCAAGAACTACAGAAAGAACTGGATGAGGCAAAAACAATTAAACCAGAGACAATACTCCCAGCAATACCAACATTCGCCAATATCACCAAATCCCAACCGAAATCCAAAGAAACACTAAAATAGAACACGCCAAAGCGAAACAAGCGACAACACTCTTCATCACCTCGACAGAAAATAAGGACCCAAAAACTGTGCGACAAACCCTTACACAGAAACTTGACCCAAAAAAGGACAAGATAAAAATTAAGGCAGTCAAAACTACAGCAACAGCTGTCATAGTTGAGACTGCAACACAGGACGACTGTAAAAAACTGCTCGAGTCAGCAAAGAACATTAACACAATCAAGTGCGAGCCACCACGGAAGAGACGACCGCTAGTGATCATACACCACGTGCCAGACACAATCAGCGACAAAGACTTTCTTGAAAGCCTCTATGAACTGAACCTTAGTGAGGAAGTTGAGAAAGAGGCTTTCCTGAAAGAGGCTTTCCTGAAAGAGACAAAAATCAAATTCCGAACAGGACCAAGAGGGCGGGGATACAATCATCAAGTTATTGAAGTCACGCCGAATCTGCACAAAATTTTGACAAAACGGGATAGAGTCTATATAGATTTCCAGTCTCTAACTGTCAAAAATTTCGCCCAAGTCCCCACCTGCTACAAGTGCTGTGATATTGGACACACCACAAAGCAGTGTAAAGACACCGAAATCACGTGCTCCAATTGCAAAGAGAAGGGCCACATAAGAAATCAGTGCAAACTAGCAGAACAAGACATCTGCATCCCCTGCAGAATCCGAGGCAAATTGTGTGCCAGACGAAGAGGTCTTGATTGTCAAACACATAAATTCCTCCAAGATCGACTGCTACAGAGCTTCGATTATGGAGAATGAAAGCAGCCCAACACTGCCCCAATCAAGAATGCAAAAAAACGAACTATAAATCACCATCGACCATTAATCGAAACCACCAAAGAGCTATAAGCTGGCTCAGGCAGATGGGACTGCTTCCCACTCACCCCACACACACAGACGATATCCCATCTCTTCAAGGCATGCACGCATTACATGACAGTTATATAAATACCATGGACTTCATCGACGACATGGTACTTAATGGAGCTATACATTATAACATAGCCAAACAACTTAAAAAAACAGATGCAATACTGGGTCAGCTACCAGCAATCACTGCAGGCGAGAATTGACGAGCTGGAATTTGAAGTGCTATACAATGCACACAGCAACACCGATCGAATACAAAACAATAGCGGACAAACGGACAAACGGACAAACGGACAAACGGACAATACACAGAAATCTCACGCAACACCTGACTATGCCAAAGCTAGCAGCGAAGAAAGAGTAAATGACAACACACCAAAAAGGTATAATACAAAAAGATGTATAGGACATATAAAACCAGTGAATTTTGTATCTGGAGGGATAATTAACCCTGCAGATCATACACAACAACGCATAACTCCTCAACAACATAATGAAACACAACAGATGACCGGATGTAACGAGACATATAAGAAAAAGGTAGTAGTCCTTGACACAAACCTACTTACGGGTAATCACGATAGTGACGATGAGTGTACAGATAGTGATAGCAAAAAGAAAGGTGACGACAGTGCAATAGGTAGTGTAAACATAAGAAAAAGTAAAGGTGAAAGAAGAAGAGCCGCAGGTAACAGCTCATCAGCCTCACCACCATTGAAGACGGAACAAGACACCACACCGGTGACATCTGCACTTCGAGATAAATATAGCGGAATCATCCCATATGTAGAAAAAGAGCAGAAGAGAAAAGTCGGCCAAACACCATGGCATGCTGACTACAACAATGTAGAACTAAACTTAAGACTAAGTAGGCTAGAATATAAGGATACTTTCATCACAGCACAAAGACTGCTAACCAGACTACTTCACCCACTAGGCAGCTATGTATGCTTCCCGACCACTGAACAATCTGACAGAATGACTTTAAAGACCGCAAACATACCTACAGACCCAGCAGAGCTAGAAAAATTAGTCATACTAGCGTGTAGTCGGAGGGGGGAAACATATAACCCACACCAAGTGTACAAGGACCAAGTGAGGGCACATGGCAGAACTGACTTTGACTACTCGCAAACAGGACACAAATTCTACCTTCATGTGAAACACCCATGAAAATAATACAACTTAATGCTAATAGAAGCACACTCGTTAGTGCAGAACTGCCGCGAGTAGCTCTGGACTTGCAGGCGGATATTCTTTGCCTGCAAGAACCTTATGTGACAACCAAGGGAAACTTAACTAACCTACCCTGGGACGCTGTCACAATCTCAGACAGACGAAACTACAAGGCTGCCATAGTTGTCCTCAACAAAACTTTAAATATCACTAAGATTACGCAGCTATGTAACAGTCATCTGGCCACAGCAGAAATAACTAAGGGTCGAGACACGTGGGTGGTCTCATCACTATACGCACAGTACAGTGACGACATAGAGCCATACCTACATATGATACAAGACACTGCTGAGTACTCTAGAAATAAGAACTTAATTATATGTGCAGATATCAACGCTAAATCCACACTATGGCACTCGGACAGAACGGACGACAGAGGACGGAAAGTCAACGTCATACAGGAGACACAACTACATATTATAAATGAAGACGGACCTACACCTACATACAGAGGTCCAGGCGGATCTGCCACCAAAATCGATATTACTCTGGCGAATGACAGAACATTAGGACGACTGCAAAGATGGACCATACACGACTCTCTGACCACAAGTGATCACAACATAATAGAAATAAGTCTCACAACAAACAATTATCGCACCACACATAATACCACACACTTCAACTTTAAAAGAGCGAATTGGGACAGACTACAACAAATTGTTCAAATTGTTCAAAATGAGAATATATACAACATACAGGGAAGCGTGGACTACAGAGCACACAAACTGACACAAATCATCCAAACAGCACAAGAAACAGCAATACCTACGCGCGCACACACACACACAGCAAACAACGGGAAACACCATGGTCAGACGAATTAACCAGACTCAAACGTGACATGACAAGGAAACGAAAACTATACCAGAGGACATGGATACAAAGAGACAAACTACTAAGACTAGCTGCATATAGGGAAGCCAAAGAACTCTTCAAAAAGACATTATTTCAGACCAGGAAACAACATTGGGAGAGCTACTTGACCACACACACACAACAGAATATCTGGGGGGAACAATACAAGATCCTGACAGAAAAAATAAAGACCCCATTGGCATTAAGCACGCTACGGCAGGAAGACGGCACAATGACAGTGGGATGGAGAAACACAGCACAATATCTGCTGAACAAACTCCTCCCGGAAGATGTCACAGACACACACACACAGGAACAGATCACACTCAGACAAGAACTTCATTAACAGTATAACACCGACGCCGTTACCTGTCCCTTTGCGCACGAGGAAGTTGCGGTAGCGATAAGAGAGCTAAAGAATAAAAAAGCACCTGGACCCGACAGGATCCATGCAGAAGTGCTTAAGAGGCTAGCACCACAGATCACCCCATACTTAACAGAACTACTAAACGACGCCTTAAGGCTAGGCCGTGTACCGACAGTCTGGAAAACCACAAATGCAGTCATCATACGAAAATCAACAGACAGAGACCAATCAGATCCGAAATCCTACAGACCAATATGCCTCATAAACACCATGGCAAAAATCCAAGAGAGGCTACTGTGTGACCGCTTGCAGGCTCACAGAACCCTACTTGGAATGAATCCCCACTAGTTTGGATTTCGGAAAGGGAAAATCATCGATGATGCAATAAACAGAGCTTTAGAAATTACACAAAACACAGATAAAACATACTCCTTGGCAATCATGATAGACATCGCAGGAGCATTTGACAACCTGTGGTGGCCAGCACTGTTTCTGAGGTTACGCCAGATGGAAGTACCCACAGCCCTATACAACAGTCTTTTTGACTACTGCAGAGACAGAATAGTGGAATGGCGCGTGGGCAACCGGAAGGTAATAAGGAAAATTACCAAGGGATGTCCGCAGGGATCGATCTGTGGACCCATCTTCTGGGACATAATTTTTGAACCTCTCCTGCAACTGCTGGAGGAGGATATGAGGACAGACGGTGCTGTCGCCTATGCAGATGACCTACTGGTGGTCATCTCAGCAAATACAAGAGCCCAGCTAGAGGAGAAGGCGAGTGGCACACTGCAGACGATAACACAATGGTGCAACACAAACAAACTCAAGATAGCGGGCAACAAAACAACATACACACTGCTCAAAGGGCAACTCAGACGCAATCCATCTATTAAAATACAGAACAACAACATAAAGAGAATGACGGTAACCCGCTACTTGGGCGTATACATAGATGAGAAGCTTAACTTCCATGAACATATCAGAATAACAACAAACAAGGCAGAAAAATTACTACATAAACTGGCAAGGATTAATTCAGGACAATACAGACTTCCTCTGTCAGTCACACGAACTTACCACTGCGCACTCTTCGAATCAGTGCTAAGCTTTGCGGCCAGCACATGGGCGCAAAGACTCAACCTCGTCACAAACAGAACAGCGGTTAGGCGAGGGCAGAGAAGCGTCCTTCTGCGACTATCGGGAGCCTTCGGCACTACATCAGTTGAAGCACTGTGTGTCGTGCTAGGAATCTTCCCGATAGATATCACAATCAAATATCGGGCCGCTCTGTACTGGTTAAAGATGGGTAGACTAGACCAGGTCAACATATTGACTGGTTCCCCGCTGAACAATAAGCGGGACCTCAAAACATGGAAAATCGACACATGGCAACAGGAATGGGGCACAAGTGATAAGGGAAGGAGAGTCTATACATTTTTTCCGAACATAACGGAAAGATTAAGAATGAAACATGCCGATCCTAGCCGCGGCATGGTGCATTTCTTGACTGGCCACGGACCTTATCCCACGCACTTAAATCGCGTGAGTCTTAGAGACACATCAACGTGTACATGTGGAGGTATGGGAACCCCCGAACACACAATCCTATTCTGCGGGAAATATAGACAGCACAGGAACACACCTGGGATACAACACTTACAGACAGAGGAACACTTAATCGCGTCGTATATAACACCTGAACTTAGTGCGTTCAGTATGTCCCAAACAGACAAAATTTCTGACGAATGCCACAAAGAGTACAGGAACAGAAGACCACACAGACAATAAACCTATATGCAGCACCCAGACAGACACCATAGTGTGGAAGACCTAAACTAAGTCTCAATATAAAACAACTGACATGCAATAGACTTACATAAGTAGACCTAAAACTGACAATAGATTAATGTATAAAATTAGACAAACAGTGTCGGCGCACCGTCGCAATTGCCATCAGCTACCACGGCACTCTAAACCTGTATACAAGTAACCAGATAGAACATAAATAGAGATATCAAACGCCACAAATAGAATAGAATAGAACTTCCTAGGCTAAGGTTAGGGGACTGAGGATCAGAGGCTTGAAGATAAATCCCAAGACGCTCATCCTCAGTCCCCTACGGTGGTGGGACTATCATCTCTTCCTTTCCTATCGTCTTTTCTCCTCTTCAGACTAAACTATTCCTTGTATTTCCTTCTTCCAATTCAAAATTAATTTTTGTAAAATTTTTGTTAAATCGGTTTTGGGAAAGCTGCCAAAGTAAAGAAGAGGAAAAAAAAAAAAAAAAAAAAAAGGTGTAAAAAAAAAAGTGTATCGCGGATGACGCGACGGCATCGCGCACGGAGCTGCTTATATCGGATACAGTTGGCCAAAGTTGGATGGTGACGGAAAATGCGAAGAGCACGTCGCCGCTCACGTATTGCGTCACGGCATGCCTCGTTCCACCAAGGAACTGGGGGGCGCCGGGGCAATTCGGAGGTGCGTGGTATTGAACGTTCCGCAGCTGTGAGAATAACGTCGGTAAAATGTGTGACCTCATCGTCGACGCTGGGAAAGCGACGGTCATCGAATGTCGCTAGAGACGAAAAAAGTGTCCAATCGGCTTGGGCAAACTTCCAGCGTCGCGGGCGCATGTAGGGCAGTTGAGGCTGCAGTCTAAGGACACATGGAAAGTGGTCACTGGAGTGTGTATCGTCAAGGGCGAACCATTCGAAGCGCCGAGCTAGCGGAACAGTACCGACCGCAAGGTCCAAATGAGATAAATTTGTCGTGGAGGCAGACAAAAATGTGGGGACCCCAGTGTTGAGGCAGACTAGATCCGCTTGGTGGAAGACGTCTAGCAATAGGGAGCCACGTGGACAAGGATGCGGAGATCCCCAAAGTGGGTGGTGGGCATTGAAGTCCCCAACCAGCAAATAGGGGGGTGGAAGCTGATCAAGAAGATGAAGGAGATCAGCTCGTGCCATTGGTGTGGACGATGGAATGTATACCGTACAAAGAGAGAACGTGTATCCAGAAAGGGAAAGAGACGGCGACAGCTTGGAAGGAAGTGTAAGTGGATCGGGTGATATTGGAGAGTATCATGGAGAAGAATCATAAGTCCTCCATGGGCTGGAGTGCCTTCAACAGAGGGGCGGTCATATCGGACGGACTGAAAATGAGGGAGAACAAAGCGGTCATGGGGACGCAGCTTTGTTTCCTGAAGACAGAAGATGACCGGCGAGTAGGATCGTAAGAGGATCGACAATTCATCCCGATTGGCTCGAATGCCGCGGATATTCCAGTGTATAATGGACATTGGGTGAACAGAAAATGGACGAATGTGACCAAGGGTGCTGTCAACTCAACAACTGCTCAGAGCTTGCGACCGACAGCATGGAATGGCATTCAGTCGAAGGCAGAAGATCCTGATCCATAGGTTGGTCAGGAGCAGCTCCTGCCACCAGCCATCGGCCGGTTGACCGGCCACCAGCAGTGCGCCTCGGCGGCACAGAAGACGGCCGAGGGCGATTTCCGCCAGGTGGTGCTGTAGATGGGACACACCTTGGCGGAGAAGGAGAGGAACTGTGTTTCTTCGTAGCCTTCTTGGAAGTATGATGTTTAGATGAAGGAGGAACCGATGGTTGTGAAGTTGCGGTACGTAAGAACTCTTCACGAGAATGCTCTTTTTTCGAAGACTTGGCGTCTGATTTTTGGGCTCGAGATTTAGCAGTACCCGACGAAGGGTGAGCCATGGAGTGTGCAGCCGAAAGTGGTGAGGTTGAACGGGCGATCTTTGCGCTGGCCGATCTGACGACCGTGGTACTAAAGGTGAGGTCGCAAGTCTGCGTGGCCGCCTCCTTTTTTGGCCGAGGAGAAGCTAGGAGAATGCTGTATTTTCCTTTCTGAGGCACGGTGGGCTGTCGACTGGCGAATAATTTTCGAGCAGCAAAGTTCGACACCTTTTCCTTCACTCTTATTTCCTGGATGAGCTTTTCGTCCTTGTAAACGGGGCAATCTCGAGAGGAAGCAGCGTGGTCACCCATACAGTTGATGCAGCGAGGGGATGGAGGTGGACAAGCACCCTCATGGGCATCCTTGCCACACGTAACACATTTGGCCGGATTGGAACAGGACTGGCTGGTGTGATTGAACCGCTGACATCGATAGCAACGCGTAGGGTTTGGGACATAAGGGCGAACGGAAATTATCTCATAGCCTGCTTTGATTTTTGATGGGAGTTGAACTTTGTCAAATGTCAAGAAGACAGTGCGGGTTGGAATGATGTTCGAGTCAACCCTTTTCATAACCCGATGAACAGCCGTGACGCCCTGGTCAGACAGGTAGTGCTGAATTTCTTCGTCAGACTATCCATCGAGGGAGCGTGTATAAACGACTCCACGCGAGGAATTTAAGGTACGGTGCGGTTCCACCCGGACAGGGAAGGTGTGGAGCAGAGAAGTACGCAGCAATTTTTGAGCCTGGAGGGCACTGTGTGTTTCTAACAACAGGGTACCATTCCGTAATCTGGAACAAGACTTTACAGGACCCGCAATTGCGTCGACACCTTTCTGAATAATGAAAGGGTTGACCGTGGAGAAGTCGTGACCTTCGTCAGACCGAGAAACAACAAGGAACTGTGGCAACGATGGAAGAACCGTCTGTGGCTGAGACTCAGTGAACTTACGTTTGTGAGCAGACATAGTGGAAGGTGAGGAAACCATTGCGGAAGAATCCCCCATGATTACCGGCGTCTCCGATGGCGCGCTCCTCCCTTGTGGGGGCCCTCACCGAGGGCACACCCGCCATAGGTGATTGTTCACACCTCAGGTCACACCTCCCGACAAACGGACGGAGGGACCAATCGGCACTTTCGGAAGGTATCAATCAGCTCGGGTAATCACCCCTCCCTGGGCCTGGCCGTTACCAGGGGGTACGTACGTGTCCTACCTGTCTACCCGGGGGCGGGGAATTACGCGTTACCCCGTCACCGGCTACGCATTGAAGTGCGTGGGTCGGCCTTCAGACACGCACAGGGAGGAAAAAAGAGAAAGGGAAAGGAAAGAAGAGGGGGTCTCAAACGCCGCAGTGGAGAAAAGGGCAAGGAGAAGAGGGAAGGAAAGGAGAAGGACAGAGGAAGGACAGGACTTGTAAGTGTAGAAAGCAAGGAATTTGGAACAGTTTCCAGCGTCCATCTCCGGACGTAGGCACAAACCGTACTCCCAGAGGGGGAGAAAGGGAAGGAAAGAGCCAGAGGTGAGGGGGGGTGGGGCGAAGATGGTGGACGGGGAGGGATGCGGAAAGGGAAGGGAAGGGAAGGTATGCAGCCCGGAAAGGAAGGAGGGCCACGTTAGCTCGGGGTCCCGTGCTCGCTACGCACTTGTCCACAAAAGAGTTGTGGACCCCCTGGGGGGGTTTATTATGAATGTCATCCTGTATGAGCAGCATGACGTCCCCATGAGATGGTGACGCTACTACAGCGCACAGAATCAGAAGGATCCTGCTCCTTGGGGTCCACAGAAGCATCATCTTGCTTGTGTTGTCTGTGGAGTCCAATACAGAAAAACGGTTGTTGGCGGGCACCAGCGACACGGAGACTGGCTGAGCTTAGGTATCACGTGTCGACACCATCTAAGAGGATCTTCGAGGTGGCGTATGAGAAGACCGTTTGCCTTTAACCGGAAAGGATCGAATTATTCCGCTAGAGTAAGTTTCTGTTTGGCTGGAGGAATGGAGGAATTGAGGAATTCTTCATGGGAGTACTCCTTCTGTCCTTTCCTGCCTACTGGTTGTGTAGCTGGTGGCTTCGCCCCTTGAGGGTGGAGTTTGGCGATTTGTAGCACAGCTAGATGGGGGGGGGGGGGGGGGAGACTGGCGCTGTTGCCTTGACACTGGGCGATTTCACTACCTTACAGCTGAATTTGAGGTCGCATGTCTGCATGACCATGTCCTGCATGAAGGAAGGGGAAACTAGCACCCACAGTTCTGTTCTTGACGGGAGACCACAGGGTTTCCGACTAGCTAATAACGTGCGAGCTACTGGGTAAGGCTCCTTTTCCTTTACTCACATCACTTTGACAGCCCGCTCATCAAGATACACGGGATAATCCCGAGAGGAGGAGATATGGCCACCATTGAAGTTGATACAGCAGGGAGGAGGCGGCAGACAATCGCCCTCGTGTGCAACCCTACCAAAGGTTACACATTTGGCTGGGTGTCGACGAGACGTTCTAGTGTGGTTGAAACGATGACACTCGTAGCAGTGCATCGGGTTCGGACTGTATGGCCGGACTGTGACGATTTCATAGCCTGCTTTGATCTTTGACAACAGCACCACTATCAAAAGTGACAAAGAGAGTACGGGTGGGTACCACGGAGGAATCTGCCTTTTTCATTACACGATGGACGGCAGTGATACCCTGATCAGAGAGGTGAATTTGGATTTCAGCCTCGGTTAGACCATCGAGCAGCCTGGTGTAAATTACACCATGGGAAGAATTCGAAGTTCTATGGCCTCGACACAAACAGGGCAGCCATGGAAAAGCAAGCCAGCAAGCAGTTTGCTTTTGGAGATGGCTTCTGATTCTCAAGCACAAGTGCCATTCCATAAACAAGAGCAGGATTTCACAGGGCCAGCAATCGCATCAACAACCTTCTGAATAATAAACGGGTTTACCGTGTCGAAAGACTGACCATCTTCAGCACACGACACTATGACCAACCATGGTGCAGCGTGAAGGGTCTTTCAATCATTAGCCTCATGACGTTTACGTTTCGTAAACACTGATGGGGATCTTCTCGCAATGAATCGATCATCTTCCCAATGATTGCCAGCACCTCCGACGGCATGCTCCTTCCAACTGGGGGCTCCATGCACAAGGGGGTGCACCCGCCTTAGGTCATTCTTCACACCTCAGGCCACATCTGACGGAGGGACCAATCGGCAATTTGGGAAGATTGCAGCTCAGGCAATCATCCCTCCCTGGACCCGTACCAGTGGGTACGTGCGAACTGTAGCTGTCGATCCAGGGCTGGGAATTAAGCATTACGCTATCACCTGTTACGCGTCAGACGCGTGAGACGGCCCTCAGGACCGCACAGGGAGGACGAAGAAAGAGATGAACCTCAAACGCCGAAGCGGGGGAACGAGAGAAGAAGGGGAACGAAGAAAGGAAAAGGGAGCGACAAATATAGGGGAGACTGTTGTTAGCTCTGCGACAGACAATGCAGAAGAATCCCAGTGACGTCCTAGACATGTTGCCCAAGGCAGGGGAGGAAGTATAGCAAGAGGATTGACATGCAGCAAGGAAGGAGAAAAACACTGCGAAGGCTGGTGCCCCATGTTGGACAAGCGCGCACACGCCAAAGAGTGACTAACGCCATTAGGAGGGGGGAGGCGGGGGAGGGATGGGGGGAGGTGAGAGAAGGGGAGAATCGTTCGGAATGAAACGAAACGAATGTAGCACGTCAACTTGCAGTGTATCTGAATATAGGTCAGTGATAGGCGAGGAATATTCAGGTCACGGATTGGAAGCGAACGAGATTGGATGGAGTGCATGCCCTGACTATCAGATGGCGTACGTACTGTACTTCTGTCTGAAGAAAGTCACTTTTCGAGACGACAATTGAGTCCTGCATCTGATAACACTCTGAAAAGAACACACAAACTGGCAGTGTGTTCCTCTGGCGTACTGCCAGAGACGACAATATCGTCAAGGTAGTTCGAACAGAACGGCACTTGAGCAGTCAGCTGTTCAAAAGTAATGTAGGATGATGATGGAGTGTGAGGAGTGCCTCCCGTCGGGTAGACCGTTCGCCTGGTGCAAGTCTTTCGATTTGACGCCACTTCGGCGACTTGCGCGTCGATGGGGATGAAATGATGTCCTAATCATCAACACAACACCCAGTCCCCGAGCGGGGAAAATCTCCGACCCAGCCGGGAATCGAACCCGGGCATTAGGATTGACAGTCTGTCGCGCTGACCACTCAGCTACCGTGGGCGGACGTAATGTAGGAAAATGGTGGGTGCGGAAGCACAGCCGAAGGGCAAATGCAATTACTCTAACAGGCCTAAATGTGTAACAACAACAGCAACAACAACAACAAACACATTCTGTGATTCTTCATCTAGTGGTATTTGCAAATATACCTGCTTGAAACATATCTTAGACTTGGCACAGGCCGTTACTTTCCTATCCTGAAGTTCACAGGGCGAGGCAATGGGTAAGTGCCAATGTCTGTGTAGTGACGATAGTTTTGAAGCCTACAAAAATGCGACCAGGTGGCGTAAGCATCGAACCCAATGGACTTGCCCACTGATTGCTCCGATATAAGCTAATCACACAACTGTCTTGCAATTTTTTAATTCACTGGCTTGTCTCATAAAGCAATGGGAACGGGCCGAAACCAGAAACGTTGGCTGTGCATTGTCTTTGACGGTAATGTGCGCTACAAAATTACTAACGTTTCTAAATCCATCAGAAAAATCATTGACTTCCTAAACTGAGCAAATTACCTACACTGTACTTTAAGTGAATGCTTCTAATCCAAAAGACATTGACTTGTTTCGCCTTATCATCCAAGACAAACGAAGCTAAGCCAAAAATATTTTCATTATCTCTTGATGGCAACACAAATCTCTCACTACGACAGTGAAATTTACTGTATGTGGACTACACTGTCCAGGTACTGGGATTTAATGTTTGCTTAATAGTGCCACATATGAACAGTTAGACTCACCACGCCAGTCAAAATGTAGCACGCACCTAAATGTATACAACAAAGTTACACATGCTCCCGTGTCCAATTGAAAATCAACACGATGGCAAGCAAGATGTACTGTTACGAAAGTGTGATGTGCTCCAGACGTACGTCGTCAGTGTTTGGTTTTGGCATACTTCCCTTGTCCAGTAATGCACTCTGTGCCTGTGCTAGTCGCCTTGTTCGATCCTCCTTGTTATAAATTTTTTGCTACCAAGGTAGCACAGTACCTTCACTTCATTTACTTAGTGGTTTTTGTAAGCTCACTTCTGCTTCTTCCCGAATATAAATTTTTATTCCGTTTACTGCACATTATGTTGGTTGGTTGCTTGGTTTAAACCACGGGGGGTGGCGTGGGGGGGTGGAGGGAAGGACCAAACTACGAGTCATCGGTACCTACATCTACATTTATACTCCGCAAGCCACCCAACGGTGTGTGGCGGAGGGCACTTTACGTGCCACTGTCATTACCTCCCTTTCCTGTTCCAGTCGCGTATGGTTCGCGGGAAGAACGACTGTCTGAAAGCCTCCGTGCGCGCTCTAATCTCTCTAATTTTACATTCGTGATCTCCTCGGGAGGTATAAGTAGGGGGAAGCAATATATTCGATACCTCATCCAGAAACGCACCCTCTCGAAACCTGGCGAGCAAGCTACACCGCGATGCAGAGCGCCTCTCTTGCAGAGTCTGCCACTTGAGTTTATTAAACATCTCCGTAACGCTATCACGGTTACCAAATAACCCAGTGACGAAACGCGCCGCTCTTCTTTGGACCTTCTCTATCTCCTCCGTCAACCCGACCTGGTACGGATCCCACACTGATGAGCAATACTCAAGTATAGGTCGAACGAGTGTTTTGTAAGCCACCTCCTTTGTTGATGGACTACATTTTCTAAGCACTCTCCCAATGAATCTCAACCTGGTACCCGCCTTACCAACAATTAATTTTATGTGATCATTCCACTTCAAATCGTTCCGCACGCATACTCCCAGATATTTTACAGACGTAACTGCTACCAGTGTTTGTTCCGCTATCATATAATCATACAATAAAGGATCCTTCTTTCTGTGTATTCGCAACACATTACATTTGTCTATGTTAAGGGTCAGTTGCCACTCCCTGCACCAAGTGCCTATCCACTGCAGATCTTCCTGTCTTATTAGGAACAAGTTTTATTCTCAACCTCTCATAACACGAAACGACAAGAAAGGGGGGAAAACCGACAAGAAAGGGGGGAAAACCGACAAGAAAGGCAACGAACATTACTGTTTTAGCGTTTTGTCTTTTTGTTCCATTTAGAGAGTAAAAGCCAATTACAGCAGCTGGCCGGCCACGAGAATAAAACGGAAAAGGAAAAGCCAGCCACTCTGCAACACAAAATCTCCACCCTAGAAGCGCTAGGGTGGAGGACACAGAGGGAAAATGGACATGCGCTAAAACTTTGATCAAATGAGAGAACCCATCCTCACGAATAAAACGGTAAACTGACAACGTCTCATTAGCTGACTTAGATAAAATGAGCAGGAACAAGTCCAGAAACCCAATATTTCGTCGCTGGGCAGTCAAAGTGGGACAGTGCACCAGAATTTAGGTCACCCATCAACCGGACACCGCACCGACACTGAGGCGGGTCTTTACGGCGCAGGAGGTAACCGTGGATCGTCCAAGCGTGGCCTTTGTGGAGCCGGCGGAGAACAACTGATTCCCTGCGAGAGGCCCGCATGGAAGACTTCCAAACTTCATGTGATTAAGGAGACTATCAACGTGTGGGAGACGGAATGGCATAGCAGTATGCACAGCAAAGCCAAAAAAAACCTGCGGCGTACATTAGAATGCAGGTCAGTTTCAGAGATGCCCATCTCCAGAAGCGGTTTCTGCGTAGCCTGTTTGGCCAGCCTGTCTGCAAGTTCGTGGCCTGGGATGCCGACATGCGCTGGGATCCACACAAACGTCGACTGGTCCCGTCGTTCAGTGCTATCTTGTAGGCTGCTCATGGTGTCAGTGCGCAGAAGAAACGATTACTCGGAGCATGAACGAATATACTGATGTGCAAGAGACATGTCTGCAGTGTATTCACTACGGAGCTGGTGGCCATCGGGCAAGGAATGATGGTAATGTTGGCTTCGCCTTTGTCCACAGAGGCCATAATGAAGGTCAGCCATTGAGCCGTCTGTGAAACCACTTCAGAGCTCCAGAACACTAAGAATCGAGACGAAGTGACAGCGGATAGCTGCAGGGTTAACTAAGTCCTTAGGGTGACGTGGAAGGTCCAGTCGAAGCTTCGGCCTACACCTACACCACGGATGTGTCGGTGAAGGGACCTGGAGGACAGGTGGTGAAGGGAGGGGGAAGGACTCCAGGCTGAAGCAATTGCACGTGAACCGCAATCGTTATTCTTGACGTGCGCCGCCTACGCGGGAGGTGAACCGCCGTGGTTGTGGGAAGAATACGTAATTAGGACGTTCAGCAGAGCTACGAATGTGTGCGATGTAACTCGGGAGCAATTGTGCGCGTCTGACCTTCAATGGGGGACTCCAGCCTCCACCAGTAGGCTTGTCACGGGACTCGTCCTAAAAGCTCCTGTCGCTAGTCCAAATCCACAGTCGTGCATTGGGTCGAGCAAACGCAATGCTGAGGGCGCCACCGAACTAAATCACACTCCCATAGTCAAGGCGGGATTGAATAAGGGCTCTGTAGAGCTGCAGCAGCGTGGAGCGATCTGCACCCCAGTTGTTGCTGCTCAGGCAGCTGAGGGCATTGAGGTGCTGTCGACACTTGCGTTTAAGCAGACGAAGATGACGAATCAAAGTCAAATGAGCGTCGAAAACCAGACCCAAGAATCGATATGTCTCCACTACAGTGGGTGGATTGTCATTAAGATAAAGGGCTGGTTGCGGATGAACGGTACGACGCCGAAAGAAATGCGTGACACACGTGTTCATGCCGGAAAACTGGGAGCTATGGGCGACAGCCCATGACTGCGCTCTCTGTAGGCGACGCTCAGCAACACCAGTACTGGAGCAGCAGTACGACATGCAGTAGTCGTCTGCATACAGAAAAGGTGAGACGGAGGGCACGACAGCTGCTGCTACACGATTAATGGCCACTAAAAATAGAGACACTTAATACATATGTCACATGTGGTGAAAGAAACTGGTACTGGACACTACAAACACTAATTCCATTGGTAACAGATTGTATTTTTGGTAAGTGCACAAATTTTATGACACCGAGGTGGCAAGTTAAAACCTTGTAATTGATGATAGATGTACAGAAGGTGATCCTTTCAATAAATTAGCAGATTTTATAGATGTACCACCATACGCCATAGGACAAGTTCATGAGGAAAGAAAGGTTCGCCATTTGTTTGCGATTCAGACCCAAATGCTTTGTAGATCGAGATGCCTAACAGAAGGGGAATATTGATACGGGTCGAAACTCTCAACTAAGAATTGCCGCACTACAAGCAGTTATGGACTTGCAAGCTGTGAGCCTATTGCATGGTTTCTGAATGAACACTACAAATTTTATGTTACGCAGGTTTTTGCAACTTACTCGTACTAGTGAACTCTATTTCTGCAAAGTTTCTCAGTATCTGGAATGATCGAATTGTACGTGGTTTATATCTTAACATTCAATTTTATACGCAGTTTCGCAAATTACTTTTCTGCTCTACTTCTCAGGTTTCCTCAATACAATCCATCAACGGTGTACTCTTGAATGTTTAGCCAAGTAGTTTGTCTCGTGCACATTTCTCCTTCCCATGCAATGGGTTTAGTCATCACGCGTCCTTGTTGTAAGATAATAACAGGGGGTCATCAAAATGTCACTCTCAATGTATTGGCCAAACACACAGAAATACACTGTTTTCTCTGCCCATAAATCAATCATTTGCAGCTTCTTGTAGCACAAGAGCCCAAGTAGCCTATCAGAAGACAGCTTATGAAAGGGCAGCATTATCTCGAAATAGCTCTGTGATGACGTGATGCATTAATTATGTGGAAACAGATCCTTCACAGGTGGTAAGAGTCACCTGAACTTTCAAGGGCTACGATGAGCTGCCAGCCAACAAAGCTGTTTCTATTTGCACGCCACTCTAATGAAGAACATGGAAAACTGTTTCATTCTTTCACTATGGTACTTTTGGTCAGTTGGCTACAAGAAGTTAAGCATTTGGCTCTAGGAGCATGTAGAATGCTTTAGTCGAAAATTTATTGAGGACACGTTGCATCACATACTATGACTCACAAAGTCCCACTGCTTTTTTGATTACGTTTTGCAGCAAAACTTCTGCCTGGTAAACATAACTTTACCACTGTCTCTAAAAGCCACACAGTACTGTCTACTCCGTGTCTACAGTGGAGTCCAACAGTTGTCACATATAAAGAACTTCTGACTATAGGAACTAGCAGATACACATTTAATGTAGGTGCAGCAGCCTGCAGTGCCCATCACGTTTATTGAATGTATGCAGGAAAATTCGACAAATACTTATTTCGAAGTAGAATCTGATAAGGTGCCAGATGCTGCCATCGGCACAGGCTGGGAAGACTGACATCTGACCGTTAGAGCCTGCTTGCACGTCGTCGATGGAACCGCACTACACAAGAACAGCTTCGAACAATATTAAGAGTAGCATCATTGAGCCATGTATTCTTTGTATCTCCTGTGGCTGTTATCATTCTCTTGTTCCGAGCATATGGTTTAAAATAACTTAACGCTTATGTTTCTGTTCCCTGCAGGTTAACTCTTAACTACACATGAACTGCTAGCATCGAAGACACACCACCCTTTTCCTCATAGCATCCTCCCTCCTAGTCACCCACTTCCCGTGTACTCCCAAATGCCACCTGAGCGAATATGGGGGAGGGGAGGGGAGGGGAGGGGAGAGGAGGGGAGAGGTGGGGAGGGGAGGACAGCAACATTTGGCCCTTAGTACCCATATATAGTGTGTGTAAGGTGTTGCAGCGCTGCCTGAAGCAGCAACCAGATGTAGAAGGTGAGAAGGAAGGAGCAGAAGGAACTATAGAGGTGCTCTGGGAGACAGAATGTGTGTTTATGACTGCAGTGGGAGCAGGGAAGCGGATAGAGGGAGCTGGGGATGAAATTTAGTGAAGATCAAGGCTGGGACGACAAAGAAATGAAGGATGTGTTGCAAGAAAAGTTTCACCTTCCCAATACGGAAAAGCTGCTGTCACGATGTGTGCCATTGTGATTTAAGTTACTGATAAACTGAATACTGTTGAGCTGCAAAGTGAAAATCTCATTCTGGAAACATCCCAAGGCTGCGGCTAAGTCATGCCTCTGCAATATCCTTTCTTTCAGGAGTGCTGGTTCTGCAAGGTTCGCAGGAGAGCTTCTGTGAAGGTTGGAAAGTAGGAGACGAGGTGCGGGCGGAAGTAAAGCTGTGAGGACGGGGCGTGAGTCGTGCTTGGGTAGCTCAGTTGGTGGAGCACTTCAACTCGGGACCTGTTGCCTTTCGCGGGCAAGTCTCGTTCCGGCACACAGTTTTAATCTGCAAGGAGGTTTCAGAATGTTGTCTACTCCCGGGGCCTTGTTCCGACTTGGAGATATGATACTGCGTGAAGAATTTGACAGGTCTTTCAGTGCTCCATTTCATTTACCTCTACATTCCCTTCCATTTCCATAAGGTTGTCCTTAAGAACATCGCCCTTGTATAGACCCTCTATATACTCCTTCCACATTCCTGCTTTCACTTCTTTGCTTAGAATTGGGTTTGCATCTGAGCTCTTGATATTCATACAAGTGGTTCTCTTTCCTCCAAAGGTCTCTCTAATTTTTGTGTAGGCTGTATCTATCTTACCCCTGGTGAGACAAGCCTCTACGTCCTTACATTATCTCCTTAAATTTCCACATTTTTGCAGTTTCTTCAGTTTTAATCTACAGTTCATAACCAACAGATTGTGGTCAGAGTCCACATCGTCCCCTGGAAATGTCTTACATGAATTTAGGAACCAGGTTTTAAATTGTCTTACTATTATATAAGCTGTCTGATACCTTTTAGTATCTCCAGGATTCTTCCATGTATACAACCTCCTTTTATGATTCATGAACCAAATGTTAGCTATGATTAAGTTATGCTCTGTGCAAAATTCTACCAGACGGCTTCCTGTTTCATTTCTTAGCCCCAATCCATATTCACCTACTATGTTTCTTCTCTCCCTTTTCCTACTGTCGAATTCCAGTCACCCACGACTATTAAATTTTCGTCTCCCTTCACTACTTGAGTAATTTCTTTTATCTCATCATACATTTTATCAATTTCTTCATCTGCAGAGCTAGTTGGCATACAAACTTGTACTACTTTAGTAGGCATGGGGTTCGTGTCTATCTTGGCCACAATAATGCGTTCACTATCCTGTTGGTAGCAGCTCACCCGCACTCCTATCTTTTTATTCATTATTAAACCTACTCCAGCATTACCCCTATTTCATTCTGTATTTGTAACCCTGTAATCACCTGACCACAAGTCTTGTTCCTCCTGCCACTGAACTTCACTAATTCCCACTATATCTAACTTTAACCTATCCATTTCCCTTTTTAAATTTTATAACCTACCTGACCGATTAAGGGATCTGACATTTCATGCTCCGATCTGTAGAACGCAAGTTTTCTTTCTCCTGATTACGACGTCCTCTTGAATAGTCCCCGCCCGGAGATACAAATGGGGGTCTATTGACGGCGTCCTCTTGGGTAAAATATTCCTGATGTACATCACTTACTGTATGGTTAAAGTTGCATGCCATCGGGAAAAATTATGGCTGCAGTTTCCCCTTGCTTTCAGCCGTTTGCAGTACCAGCACAGCAAGGCCGTTTTGGTTAGTGTTACAAGGCCAGATCAGTCAATCATCCAGACTATTGCCCCTGAAACTACTGAAAAGGCTGCTGCCCCTCTTCAGGAACCACAAGTTTGTCTGGCCTCTCAACACATACTCCTCCCTTGTGGTTGCACCTACAGTACGGCTATATATATCGCTGAGCCGCGCAAGCCTCCCCACCAACGACAAAGTCCATGGCTCCTAGGGGGGGGGGGGATAAATATGATATGGTCCAGTATATTTCATAGGGACCTTCTTTGCAGTCTGACTATGAGATGCGTGGCAAGGTGTACATTTCGTCTGGCGTGTCCACCGGGGTCCGAGGGATAATCAGGTTGCCGCATATGAGAGTGATACATCACAGCGGTAGACCATCACCTTCGCCTTCTTGGGCAGTGTAAGGCCCTATATCCCTTCCCTGATGCGAAGCTGTAAGTGCTGGGAATTCAGCCTTGTGCCTTCCTGCTGTACTTCTAGCATCACTTGTCGAGATTCAGTACTGGGATGTGATGGGCGTCCACAATGTGCCCCGTCTCCCATCTGTGTCAACTACAGAGAGCACTATTCGCCTCGCTCGCCAGATTGCAGGATTCTCCAGAAAGAAAGGAAGATCTTTTACTACATGACCATGGACCAACTGACCTACACGGAGGTTAAGAAAATTTAAATTCCTGCATTCCGTACGTACAACATAGTCTTATGCCGCCACTATAACAGTTCTGGCACCATAGGCTCCGC
Organism: Schistocerca serialis cubense; assembly: GCF_023864345.2. NCBI lineage: Eukaryota > Metazoa > Arthropoda > Insecta > Orthoptera > Acrididae > Schistocerca > Schistocerca serialis. The sequence continues at coordinate 84,362,052 of NC_064639.1, forward strand.
CAACACCAGTCACCTCTCAGCAAGAAAACTACACCTGCCTCCTTAATGGTGGGGGGCGTTTCCCTCCCAGTTGCTTCCGCACCACCTACGTTGGCTGGAAGAGAAACACTTCTCCAGCTTAGAAGTGGGGACAGACATCACTGATGGTTGGTTGGGGGGGGGGGATAAGTATTCTTCAGCTTCACTCGCTAGGAAGGGGTCCCTTGGGTCAGATTTCTGCTAGTGGGAAAGATGACCCCTTCCAGCTGGTCATAGGGCTTCCAACTCGTCCTCAGTCACGGAGACTGAGCCAGTGAAGTCCTACCAGCCATGGAAACTCAAGGAGCAGCGAGAGAAATCTAAAAAGACGACCCCCAAGACAAAGGGAATTGCGGTGGTACCCACACTACCGCTACCTACAAGCTCTGAATCTGAGGATGGGGTGGACAGAATGGCTTCTGCTGAAGACCTAGATGTCACCAGACCCTCAGACACAATGGATATAGACTGAGGCGTACTGGTTTATTGCCTGAGCAGTCACCTGCTGCCAAACTGCCTTATTGAATGTTCCATGCCTTCACAATCTGACGATGACATCATTCTCCAGTGGAATTGCGGTGGTTTATTTCCACCGCCTGACTGAACTACGGCAACTGTTAAGCTTTACACCTGCTATCTGCATTGTCCGGCAATGTGGACCGCTTTTGAAGCTGTGGCTGTCGGAATAAGGATGATGCGGGAAACAACTGTCTGCAACGTATGTCTTCCTCCAGATGGTGATCTATCAGTGCAACTAATACGTTCAGGGATACAACAACTCCCTAAACCTTTCATACTTTTGGAATGTTTTAACGCCCAAATCCCCTTGTGGGGGGGGGGGAGGGGAGGGGTGGGCGGCACCATGCTTGCTGGCCAATGAAAAGATGCCGAAAATTTCGAGTCACACCTCGACCGCTGCCTCTTAAATACTGGGGCCGCCACACATTTCAGTGAGGCTCATGGTAGTTACTCGGCCATTGATTCATTCATGTAGAGCCCAGGACTTCACCTATCTATCCACTGGAGAGCACACGACGACCTGTGGGGTAGTGACCACTTCCCCAGCTTCCTATCACTGCCCCAGCGTCTGGTCCACAGACACCTGCCCAGATTGGCTTCAAACAAGGCGGACTGGGAAACTTTTACCTCTGCTGTCACTGTTGAATCTCCCCCACATGGTAATATCGATGTGATGGTTGAGCAGGTGACTGCAACAATTGTTTCTGTGGCAGAAAACGTGATCCCTCGCACTTTAGGGTGTCCCCAGTGTAAGGCAGTCTCTTGGTGATCACCGGAAGTCGCTGAAGCAATTAAGGAGCGTAGACGAGCTCTACAGTGGCATAAGCGGCACCTTTCCCTGGAACACCTCATAGCATTTAAACGGCTGTGTGCCCGCATTTGCCTACTTACCAAACGGCGGAAGCAGAAGTGTCGGGAAGATACGTCTCGACCTTTGGGTGCCATACGTTTGTTCTTTGTCCAGACTTGGGGTCTGGTACCCGAAAACACGTCACCTTTCCAACAGGTTTTCCCTGTGTTAACACGTCGTGTATGTTGTCCACCGACGCAAACGCGATTGCCGAGCACCTTGCTGAGCACTACGCTCGAGCCTCTGCATCGGAGAATTACACCCCAGCCTTTTGCACCTTTAAATGGCAGCTGGAAAAGTCATCTCATTCACTACACGCCACACTGAACCCTATAACGCCCCATTTACAGAGTGGGAGGTCCTCAGTGCCCTTGCACATTGGATCCGCTCAGGCCCAGGAGCTGTGTTGGGACAAAGCCAGATGATTAAAAATCTCTCATCTGACGACGAGAAGATGTCGCTTGTAAACTTCAACCGGATCTGTTGTGATGGCTTCTATCCATAGCAATGGCGGGAGAGCACCATCATTCCGGTGCTCAAACCCGGTAAAAACCCGCTTGATGTGGATAGCTTGTAACCTCTCCCTCACTTATCGACCTTAATGACACTGAAAAGTTAAACCGCGTGTACCTAATGAAATTTGGGAAAAAAACAATCGTCACCGACGTTAATCTGTCGGTAAAGAGGGAGGAAGGGTTACATCTAAATGAAAGGAAAAATGCTGATGAAATTGGAGAAATCTATCTTCTTCATTAACTTTTATTTTGAAAAAGGGTAATGTGCTGTCGTTACGTTAACAATTAACTGTCATTAATTAGATATTTGAGATTTGGGAAAAATTACGGTCGCCAGTCCTATGGACAACTACTATGATAACTGAAAAAGAAAGGTTAATGCACATTTAATTAGCATAAAAAGCGTGGCCACTGACGGTTGACACGTTGTGTGATAACTGTGTCAGAAGTAATAAATTTCGCTACACTAACTTTCAGTTATCCGGTTTTATTAATTATTTTGCCAAATTATGTCAATTTAGTGACTGAAATTAATTGTGAACTTTTATTTAATTTCTTAGTGCATCAGAAGCAAAACAAGGTTTGTTGAGGAAGCCCAAGACTATCATCTCAAAAGCTACTTGAATCTACGCAATTTGGAACTAAGATTTAACTTTGAACTTGAATTACATGACTTTGGACAATTAACAATAGTAAAATTTAGTACGTACCAAGCTGAGCTGCAGTTACAGGTAAGCTAAAATATGGTAACAAAACTCGCACTCTTAATTTGTGCTTGTGTAAGCGAAACATGTGAATACTTTCACTGAACTTTGAAATTAAAGCAGTGAAATGGAATGATATTACTTTAATGCTGGCGTTTGAATTTCAACGACTCTCTGGTTCATTCCAGAAAAGTAAGGGACCCTGCTTGGTAATGTAATTGGGACAACGAGCAACAAAGGTTCATGCTAAGTTGCTGTATTTTTGTGATGCAAAAGGAACAATTTGAAAAGCTGAGGTCTGAAAGCACGTAAGGCTTTAGAACTGTATGAAGGTTTGTCGCCACCTCCTCGATCGACGACTTCAATCAACCAACAAGGAAGACTGCCAAACACTTATAGTCGGCCGTCGCTGTTGAGAAGAAGGCGCGCCAACATCCAGCTTCTACGACACGGTCACCAGGTGAAACGGGCTCTTGATGTGTGCCAGCTAATGCTTCCCATCCGCGACACCGTGTCAGAGACTATCATAGCCAGTCGAGCGTTACATGCTGTGTAACCCGAAAGCGCGGCAACTCGCGGGCGTGTCAATCAACACACGTGCCCCACCGCTCTACTCCAGCCAGACTCAACTCTAGGATCTTTGCCACGTGTAGCGCGGGCAGAGCAAACACTACCAAAGATCCTAAACACTTAGGTTCTCCACACGACCTATCGATGTAATCGTTCGATGGCATAGTTTTCCCTAGGCCAGACCCAGCATAAAACTAGAAATATGTACAAAACAAAAAGCAGTTTCTGTATGACACAGAAACGTCATATCTTCAGGTAAAAAAATAAGGAAACAAATTTATAGTACAATAGATGGAAATAGGAAGATATGCATTTCCAGCGTTACAAGCTATCTGCTCATTAGCCGCACCAATGTTCTTTGTAAGCTGCTGGAACGTATGATGTCGGCTGGGTCCTGGAGTCATTAGGCCAGTCAGGGAGACTTCCGCCAGGGATGCTCTACCACTCACTCATAATCTTTGTCATCCGAACAGACTCGAGAGACACGTATTTTCCAGGCGCCAACACCTGGTGGCTGTCTTTTGTGACTTACGTAAAGCATATGACATGACCTAGCGACATCATTCCCTTGCCACAATGTATGAGCGGGGTCTCCAAGGTTCGCTCCCGATTTTCTCCAACACTTCCTGTCTCTCCGTACTTTCCGCGTCCAAGTTGGTGCCTCCCATAGTTCCACCCACATCCAGGAGAATGGAGAAGATATCACAATAAAGAGCTTTACTCCACTCAATTTTCTCAGTGTATGAAGACTTGCTGCATTATTTGTAATGAAACAGTTCAGCTATCACATTTTTAATCAGGAAGAGACTCACTCCACTAAGTATAAGCTATGGTCTTGTGGTGAAGTGGCTCGTAGTGCTAGTGAGCTGTGTAGCTGGCGCCAGTCATCCTGTACTACAGCGGCAGAGAGCTGCACGAGATGTGGATCAGCGAATGCGCACAATTGTACACGAGTTTGGCGTCAGGAAGAAACTTGCCATTCCGTTACCAGCCTTGATAAGCTGTTCAGGTTGTATTAATGAACATTACTGTGTATTTTAAAAACACGATTTCAGGGTATAAAAGCTCTGCATCAAATGGTTTGTTACTGTGTACACTAGAAACAGTCATGTCGTGCCCTTCTGGAAAAAATACGTATCTAGTTACTTCCAAGTCATAAGAGTTAGCTGACAAATGCCACGGAAAAAGATTATGTAACGCGAAGAATGGAAAAAAAGAAATTGCAGACGTAACAAATACTGTACAATCTAATTACAGAAGTTTCCTCTAGAATCTAGAGGCAAATATCCCAGCTGTGAGATAGATTCCTGAACACTGTCACAACTGATGACTTCATTTGTGCTTCAGTGGGATCTGGCGGCACCCACTTATCTAGCTCGTCAGGAACTCTTCCCTTGAAAATGTATCACCATTCTATTAAAAGAAACGTTTGTAATCCACATTAACCATGCTTTTTATTTAAGCAATGTAAAATGTGCTCTGTCCTGTGCTGAAAAAAATTTTGAATCTGTTCTCCAGTTTGTTTTGGTGGACACAGTGTATAAAGAGTGGGTAATGACTGAAAGATTTGTGGGTTTCTCCAAGGTCTGTATGTTCTGTTTCTGCAATATGACGCCAATCAATTAAGTATTGGAGAAGACATTTGTTCATTCCTAGCAAACATAGTACTACAAATAAGCGGCCTGGTTGCAAGTGAAATTCCCATTTTAATGGATTTTTTTGGGAAAATTGCAGGAATCTCATCTTGGTTAAGATATCAGTATTTCACTGGTATAACCAGGTCACTCTAAATTCTTTTGTTGAGCCTTTCTGACCAGCCCAGTTCAGAGTCTGTGCGCAGAGGTTGGTGAACAGCCACTCTGGACTTTACGTATCTTTTCGGCTCAACAGGTAGTGAAAGTGGTATGGACCACTGCACTAAATGGCCATGACTGAGGTGACTCCAACAAATTTGAATTGCTGTTCAGTAATTTTTCCTCTGTGCAAATGAGCCATTTAGTATATGTGCAATGGACTATCTCAAGGATCTGGATCTATCAGACGTACAAATAAACAGCCACAGATGCAATGCATTGTCGCCTTGGTGTCTTCAGAGGCCCAAAGTGATTTTAAGCTTGACACAGTACAAGAGAACTTTTATTCCAGATGACGTTTTTAGAACTTTGTGGTACTTACTTAAAATATAAGAAAACAGTGGAACAACTGAGGACTTTCTCTTTCTGGGATGCATCTGTATAAACAAAACTGTTTTCCCTGATAGGGTTCTCAAGGTGCATCTTCTTGAACAAGTAAGAAATCATGATGTTGAATTACATGGCACTGTTATGGCACTGGGGAGGATTCACAGGTGTCACCATACAAGGTTTCTTGTCTGTTAAGACTCGTTCAGTGTACTACAAGCACTTCATCTAATGTATGCAGCAGACCAGTTGAATCAGTTTATCCACAACTCCTTACCAGAGCTCCAACACTGTGGCAAGGAAGTGATCTTTTGCTGGGAACCTGACCACATTGGGATACATGGAAACGACACAGTTGACAAAGCAGCTAAGGAGGCATGTTGGGGTGGTGGTGTCTGGCAGTGTTTTATCCTGTTGCAATATGCATCTCTCAGAAAGTGAGATGATTATGTGCATGAGTGGGAGACAGAAAACAAACCGATTGCTTGCAGTCGTCACTCAAATCGATCGCACAGGCATGGCGGACTTCACCTCCTGGCGGTGAGGCAGACATGGTTTTGCTTACCAGGTTGCACATTGGACATAGCCCCTCAACACATGGCTTTCTCCTCCATTGGGATGATCCACAACTCTGTGAAGTTTGTGGAGTGCTACTTTCAGTTCAGCACATTTTGGCGATGTATGTGTCTTGTATACTGATATTAGGGCAGCCCTGAATTTCGATGGAGAGCTACCCACCATCCTCACCGATACTGAGCACAGTGTTAGGGATGAGGCCTGACAATTCACCAAATTTCACCATTCTTAACTGATGAGAAGGGTAGGCAGGCATTATAATGCGTTAAACGGCATAGCATGTGGAGATAGCAGGGAATCTCATAGGTGGGGACAAAGGCTGACGTTTCATCAAGGCACTGATTACAATGATGCTGGGTTCTCCTCTCCTCAAATCACCACTACCATCCAAATCCATTTATTACCCATTACAATGTTGGTGGTTCTGTCAATTGTGTGTCACTTGCTGCAACTTCCAACCATTTAAGACACGATACTGTCACAGTTCACTTGTTTTCAAGATATATTTGATGAACTTTCAAAAAAGGGCCAAAGTTGTTTGCATAAACTTGTGTTTCCAATTTTTATATCATATTTATTAAATATTTGGATAAAGCACCACCAGAAAAGTAGTCGCCTTCAATACTTCACAATAAATACAGAATGGCTCACTTTTTGCAACATATTATGGAGAGATGCCATGCAGGGTTGTCAGAGAACTTTCAAGAGACCAGCAGCTGGAGCAAATCTCCAATGTCCAAGATGAGATCAAATAACATCTTAACAATGTTATCAGTAGGCATCAAACAGTTTGTACTACTCCTTCAGAATTTGACAAATATGTCAATTACATTAAACATTGTTAAAGTTGAGGAACTAGTGCTCAGTCCTATGTTTGAGCATGGCACATAGTTCCAGGGATGCTAACGTGTGTGGGCTTTCCAATTTCTAAATCACAAATGTTGGAAGAGACATTCTTCCACACCTTGACTAGTTACGATGCCGTTTCTGTGCTAGTTGGTAGACAGCAAGCCATCGCAAGCCAAGTACAGGGTGAGCTTGAATATTTATTATCTTTTTCCACATTTCAGACAATGGGCCTCATAAAATCTATTACAGAAATCAATGTATAATAAAAATGTTCAAACCTATGTAAATGTAACCTTTATGAAAACTGTTTACGCTTAATGCATGGAAGAGATGGGTTTTCGAACATTGTATTAGTTATCTTTTTATGAAGGTATACAACAATACCATAACAATAACTATCATTCATTTTGAAGCCAGTTGACTGAAATCAGAAGTTCTTCGTACATAATATGGGAATGTAATTTTGCCTTTATCAAATGCAGTTCTTGTTCCAGAATGAGATTTTCGCTCTGCAGCGGAGTGTGCGCTGATATGAAACTTCCTGGCAGATTAAAACTGTGTGCCCGACCGAGACTCGAACTCGGGACCTTTGCCTTTCGTGGGCAAGTGCTCTACCAACTGAGCTACCGAAGCACGACTCACGCCCGGTACACACAGCTTTTACTTCTGCCAGTACCTCGTCTCCTACCTTCCAAACTTTACAGAAGCTCTCCTGCGAACCTTGCAGTTCTTGTTATTTGAATACCCAAACAGGTTTTGGAGACGGTTCTCCATCTTCTGTGACTTCATTTATTCATACCAGTTGGCCTTTACTGTGGCTGAGTGGCGCCCGTGGGAAGAGCTCCCAGATTGGAGTGTGTGGCATCAGGGTGGATGACCCGCGATGAAGTGAACTAAGTCATCTCTTGACAGCAGTCACCAGCATCATACAGTCTCTCACAACAGCATGACGAATACAGTACTGACAGGTATGACCCTAAATCTTTTCCCTCCCTCACTACTCCATGGGAGGAACGTAGGGATACAGAACAGCGAGAGTCATATTTGCCTCGTTTTTCAGTCTGTAGCAGAACTGATGGAGACTCCTTTCTACCTATGAAGCCTCAATTCTTCGTTGAACACCTTGAGGATAAGTTTGGAGAAGTGACAGCACTGCCAAAGATGTGAAACAGCACGGTATTGATTCAGACAGCATCCCCAGACCAATCCCTAGCGTTACTCATCTGTGACAAGCTGGGTGATATTCTGTCACTCCTCATAAAAGCCTCAATATGGTCCAGGGGTTCATTTTCCATCAATATCTCCTTTTTCAGTCTGATGATGAGCTCTGTGACAATTGAGAATGGTGGGGTGTTCGTTTCATCTGGCGCATTTACAGGGGACCCAAAGAAAAGAGGGTTGGTACCAGTGTCTGCATCTTCGCTTTTCAGGCAATGAATCACCCTGAAAAGGTCAAGGTGATGGTTTAACACTACGATGTTGAACCATACATCCCTCCCCCTATGCACTAAGTTCTGGCACATGTTTTCCTGCTGCACTTCCAGCGCCACATGTCGAGACTGCACCCAGATACTCCATGTGCACCTTCTCCCACTTGCTTTATCTGTGGAGAGCACCATTCCCCCTGCTCGCCAGACTACTCCATGATTTTCCACTCCTTTGAAGTACTGGGTAAAGAACCCTGGTCCAGTTCACTTAAACAGGGGCTAAACGTAAATTTGAAAAATTACACCTCATTCCGTTGACGTCTACATATGCTGCACCGAGCGAGGTGGCGCAGTGGTTAGACACTGGACTCGCATTCGGGAGGACGACGGTTCAATCCCGCGTCCGGCCATCCTGATTTAGGTTTTCCGTGATTTCCCTAAATCGCTCCAGGCAAATGTCGGGATGGTTCCTTTCCAAGGGCACGGCCGACTTCCTTCCCCGTCCTTCCCTAATCCGATGAGACTGATGACCTTGATGTCTGGTCTCCTTCCCCCAAAAACCACCACCACCACATATGCTGCAGCTACATCATTGCTGTCCCAAATGCCAGTGGTTCCTCACTCTGCCATCAACAGTGGGCCCTCGGGGCCACCAGAATACATCTGCACCCTTGGTGGTAGGGAGCAAATCGTCCCCCTGTGTTTGCGGGGCCCCTTGCTCCTAAAGTAGGTGCTTTGGGACCAATGGGGGAAATTGGTCCCCTTGCACCTGCCGGAGAAGCAGCTGCCTCCTTCTGCTGCTGCTGCTGCTACACTTGTGCAGAAGGTGTCCCTTGGGGTCTCTCTCTCTCTCTCTCTCTCTCTCTCTCTCTCTCTCTCTCTCTCTCCCCGCTAATGCTACAGTGGACAATTGGCAGTGACTGGAGGACCCAAAAGCTGCTGGATGAAGAGTTTCACTGTTTCCCTCCGTGCCTGAAGCTACTTCGGAGAAATCTTCCCAGCAAGCCTCTAAAGAAAAGAGAGAGCAAACGAATTAAGAAATAGTCTGCTAATAAACAGGACTCTCTGATGGCGTTAACACCACCACTCCCTACCAATTCTGCATCTGATTATGCGGTGGACATTTTTTTTGTGGTTTTAGGGCGCACAACTTCAATGGTCATTAGCGCCCTGACTACTCTAAGAATGCACCGCGAGGCACAATTGGACCACAACAACTAAAAGGGAAAACACAATAAAAGACAGACTAACAGGCATAGGATTAAAAAACAGCATCATCAAATGTCCTTAGCGAGGTTTGTCAAATTGATAAAACGAAGAACACGAGCAGCTGCTCGTGGGTCATCCGCTAAAATGGCATCGAAAGTATTTGGCAGGTTAAGATCGAGGCGCAGTGTGTTAAGATCTAGACAGGACATTAAAATGTGTCTAACCGTCAGCAAGTGCCCACATGGGCAGAACGGCGCCGGCGCAGCCGTCAGCAGATGGCGATGGCTAAACCGGCAGTGTCCAATTCTTAACCGAGCTAAAACGACCTCCTCCCGCCGAGAAGGGCGTGAGGAGGACGTCCAAGCCACGGGAAGAGGTTTTAAGGCCCGAAGCTTGTTGTCGGTAAGTGCAGCCCAATCGGCATGCCACAGAGATAAGATGCGCCGACAAATCACCCTGCTAAAATCGGACGAAGGGACGCAACAAGAAGCTGTCCGAGGCTGGAGGACCGCAGCTTTGGCCGCGGCATCTGCAGCTTCGTTCCCAGGGATACCGACATGGCCAGGAACCCACATAAAGCTAACCGGCGTACCGACGTCCACCAGCTGCTGAAGGGAGCGTTGGATCCGGTGTACGAAAGGGTGAACCGGGTACGGATCACTGAGGCTCTGGATGGCGCTCAGGGAATCTGAGCAGATGACATAAGCAGAATGTCGGTGGCGGCAGATGTAAAGAACAGCCTGGTAGAGGGCAAAGAGCTCAGCTGTGAAAACCGAACAATGGCCATGGAGCCAGTATTGGAAACTTTGTGCCTCAACAATAAAGGAACACCCGACCCCGTCATTAGTCTTAGAGCCATCTGTATAAATGAAAGTCATGTTGATGAACTTCGTTCGAAGTTCCAAAAAACGGGAGTGGTAGACCGAACCGGGGGTGACCTCTTTTGGGAGCGAGCTGAGGTCAAGGTGAACGCGGACCTGAGCCTGGAGCCAAGGTGGCGTGCGGCTCTCGCCCACTCGAAAGGTTGCAGGGAGTGAAAAATTAAGGTGTTGAAGGAGGCGACGAAAGCGAACTCCAGGGGGTAGCAGGGCAGAGACATACAACCCGTATTGACGGTCAAGAGAGTCGTCAAAAAAGGAACGATAAGACGGATGGTCGGGCATTGACAGTAGCCGACAGGCATACCGACAAAGCAGTATATCGCGCCGGTAGGTGAGTGGCAATTCGCCAGCGTCAGCATGAAGACTCTCTACGGGACTGGTATAAAATGCTCCGATCGCAAGTCGTAAACCCCGATGTTGTATGGAGTTGAGGCGGCGTAAGATGGATGGCCGTGCAGAGGAGTATACGAAGCTCCCATAATCCAGCTTGGAGCGGACGATCGACCGATATAGACGAAGTAGGACGGTTCGATCCGCTCCCCACGACAGACCACTGAGAACACGGAGGACATTTAAAGAACGAGTACAACGGGCGGCCAAATATGACACATGTGGAGACCAGCTAAGTTTCCTGTCAAATGTAAGGCCTAAAAATTTGGTTGTCTCCACAATTGGGAGAGCAACGGGACCGAGTGGTAAGGACGGTGGGAGAAACACTTTGTAGCGCCAGAAGTTAATACAGACCGTCTTCTCGGCAGAAAAACGGAAGCCATTGGCGACACTCCAGGAGTAAAGACGGTCAAGAGAACGCTGAAGACAGCGCTCCAGGACACGTGTACACTGCGCGCTGCAATAGATGGTAAAATCGTCCACGAAAAGGGAGCCTGATACATCAGCTGGCAGGCAATCCATTATTGGATTGATCGCGATGGCGAAGAGAGCGACGCTCAAAACTGAGCCCTGTGGCACCCCATTCTCCTGGCGAAAGGTGTCGGACAGGACAGAACCCACACGTACCCTGAACTGTCGATCCATTAAAAAGGAACGAATAAAAACGAGGGAGGCGACCGCGAAGGCCCCATGTATGCATGGTGCGGAGAATGCCCGCCTTCCAACAGGTGTCGTAAGCCTTCTCCAAATCAAAGAACACAGCCGCGGTCGGGCGCTTCCGCAAGAAGTTATTCATAATGAAGGTCGACAAGGTAACCAGATGGTCAACAGCAGAGCGGCGCCTACGAAATCCACATTGTACATTGGTAAGTAGGCGTCGAGACTCGAGCAGCCAAACCAATCGAGAGTTAACCATTCGCTCCATCACTTTACAGACACAGCTGGTAAGCGAGATAGGTCGATAACTGGAAGGCAAGTGCTTGTCCTTCCCCGGTTTAGGAATCGGGACAACAATAGACTCGCGCCAGCATGCGGGAACATGTCCCTCAATCCAGATGCGATTGTATGTACGAAGAAGAAAACCTTTACCTGCAGGAGAAAGGTTCTTCAGCATCTGAATATGAATAGAATCTGGCCCTGGAGCAGAGGACCGTGATAGGCCAAGTGCGTTTTCGAGTTCCCGCATGGTGAATGGGGCATTATAACTTTCACAATTCGAGGAGCGGAAGTCAGGTGGCCTAGCCTCCTCTGCCTGTTTGCAGGGGAGGAAGGCAGGGTGGTAATGAGCGGAGCTCGAAACCTCGGCGAAAAAGCGGCCGAAGGCATTGGAGACAGCCTCAGGGGCCACAAGGACTTCATTCGCGACCTTCAAGCCAGAAACTGGGGAGTGGACCTTAGTGCCAGATAGCCGGCGCAGGCTACCCCAGACAACAGAAGGAGGAGTAAAACTGTTGAAGATGCTTGTGAAAGCAGCCCAGCTGGCTTTCTTACTTTCTTTGATAATACGACGACACTGAGCACGTAATCGTTTATAATTGATACAATTCGCCACTGTAGGGTGGCGTTTAAAGATGCGTAAAGCACGTCGTCGAGCACGTAACGCGTCTCTACATGCTGCGGTCCACCAGGGGACCGGTTCGCGACGTGGAGAAGAAGTAGGGTGAGGGATGGAATATTCAGCAGCAGCGAGAATGACTTCCGTGAGGTGTGCGACCTGACGATCGCAGCTTCTGAAGGTTTGATCCTGAAAGGTCGCCCAGTCTGCTTTGGAGATGGTCTAACTAGATGAGCATGGAGAGAGGGTATGCTGCAGGAGATGGATAACACACGGGAAGTGGTCGCTCGAATATGTATCAGGAAGTGCATACGACACAAACTGGCGTGCAAGTTGGGGAGTAAATATAGAGGGGTCTAAATGGGAATAGGTGTGAGATGTGTCCGAAAGAAAAGTAGGGGCGCCAGTATTGAGGCAGACAACATTGAGCTGGTTGAAAAAAATCTTCTAACAGGGAGCCCCTCGGGCAGGATGCTGGAGAGCCCCAAAGGGGATGTTGGGCATTGAAGTCTCCAGTTACCAAAAATTGTGCAGGTAGCTGAGCAATAAGTTGCATCATGTCTGCCCTGGTAACGGCAGACGACGATGGAGTGTAAACGGTACAAATGGAAAATGTAAAAGTGGGGAGAGTAATGCGGATGGCTACTGCCTGCAGGCCGGTGTGCAACGTGATGGGATCGTAGTAAATATCATCCTGGACCAGCAACATAACCCCTCCATGAGCTGGGATACCTACCACAGGGGGTAGGTCAAAACGCACAGAGCTGTAGTGTGGCAAGGCAATTTGATCGCATGGGCGTAGCTTCGTTTCCTGGAGGGCTACGACGAGCGGACGGTGCAAGCGGAGCAGCAACTTCAAGTCCTCTCGGTTGGAGCGAATGCTGCGAATATTCCAGTGAATAAGTTCCATCGTAAGAAGAAAAGGAAGATGATTTTTTTTTTTTTTTTTTTTTTTTGGTTGGGTTTAAGGGCGCTCAACTGCTGAGGTCATTAGCGCCCAGTTACTGTTAGAGCACATGGAATCCGGTAAAACTCGAAGGGTTGGGGGGGACCCCAGAAGGACCTGACAAAGATGCAGATAAAATAAGTAAAAAGGTTAAATGTCTTTGGACAAGCCAGTTAAAGTTATAAAACGCAGAATACGAGCAGCTGCTCGAGCGTCATCAGCTAAAACATCCAGTAAAGTACATGGCAGGGACAGGACAACACGAAATTGACTAAAACATGGCGCACTGTTAATGCCTGACCACAAGGGCACTGCGGGGCTGGGTCACCGGAGAGCAGGTAGCGGTGGCTAAACCGGCAATGCCCAATCCGCAACCTGGTCAGGAGGACCTCCTCGCGCCGAGATGGTCGGGAGGATGTTGTCTAAGCAATTGGGAGCGGTTTTACTGCCCGGAGCTTATTTCCTTGGAGGGATGACCAAGCATCCCACCACAACGACACAAGCCTCTTACATACATCCCCACGAACGTCAGATGATGGGACACAATGGGTGGTGGTGGTTGGTTAGTGTTTAACGTCCCGTCGACGACGAGGTCCTTAGAGACGGAGCGCAAGCTCGGGTTAGGGAAGGATTGGGAAGGAAATCGGCCGTGCCCTTTCAAAGGAACCATCTCGGCATTCGCCTGAAACGATTTAGGGAAATCACGGAAAATCTTAATCAGGATGGCCGGAGACGGGATTGAACCGCCGTCCTCCCGAATGAGAGTCCAGTGTGCTAACCACTGCGCCACCTCGCTCGGTTGGGACACAATGGGAGGCTGGCCGAGGCAGGAGGACTGCAGCCTTGGCTGCAGCATCCGCAGCCTCATTCCCAGGCACTCCTACATGTCCGGGAACCCACAGAAAGCTGACAGAACCACCATTATCAGCGAAAGAACAGAGGGACTGCTGTATCCGTTGAATCAAGGGATGGACCGGATAGGGAGCTCCAAGGCTCTGAAGAGCACTGAGTGAGTCAGAGCAGAGTACATACGATGAATGGCCGTGGGCGGCGGGCATACTGAACGGCCTGATGGAGAGCAAAAAGCTCGGCCGTAAAGCTGGAACATTGGTCAAGGAGCCGGTATTTAAAGGTGGCGGCCCCGACGACAAAGGCACAGCCGAAACCATCGTCAGTTTTGGAGCCATCGGTGTAAATAAAGGTGTGACCGGCAAGTCGAGCACGAAGTTCGACAAACCGTGAGCAATTCACTGCAGCCGGAGTACCCTCCTTCGGGAGTGAGCTGAGGTCGAGATAAATATGAAACGGAGCCTGGAGCCAAGGTGGTGTCGGGCTCTCACCCTCTCTGAAGGTGGTAGGGAGGGCAAAATCCAATTGTCGAAGCAGGCGACGGAAGCGGACTCCGGGGGAGCAGCAGGGCAGACGCACACAACCCGTACTGACGGTCGAGAGAATCGGCGAAGAAGGACTGGTAAGAGGGTGGTCGGGCATAGACAACAGCCGGCAGGCATACCGACACAGCAGTACGTCGCGCCGGTAGGTCAATGGTAACTCGGCAGCTTCAGCATGAAGACTTTCGACAGGACTAGTGTAGAAGGCTCCGGTCCCAAGACGTATCCCCCGATGGTGGATGGAGTTGAGCCGGCGTAAGAGGGATGGCCGAGCGGACGAGTAGACGAAGCTCTCATAATCCAGCTTTGATTGGACTATGGACCGATACAAGCGAAGCGGGACAGTGAGATCCGCTCCCCAATATGAACCACTAAGAACTCTGAGGACATTAAGGGAACGTGTACAACGGGCAGCCAAATAAGAGGCATGTGGAGACCAACACAGTTTCCTGTCCAACGTGAGCCCTAGAAACTTAGTTGTTTCCACGAATGGGAGAACAACGGGACCGAGACGTAAGGATGGCGGAAGGAACGCTTTATATCGCCACAAGTTGATACAAACCGTCTTCTCTTCAGAGAACCGGAAGCCATTTGCCACGCTCCATGAGTAGAGGCTGTCTAGACAACGCTGAAGGCAGCGCTCCAGGAGGCATGTTCTCTGGGCACTGCAGTAGATCGCGAAGTCATCGACAAAGAGAGAGCCTGAGACATTAGGTGGAATGCAATCCATAATTGGATTGATCGCGATGGCAAAAAGGGCTACGCTCAAGACGGAGCCCTGAGGCGCTCCGTTCTCCTGGAGGAAGACGCCGGACAATACGGAACCCACACGTACCCTAAACTTTCGATCCGTTAAAAAGGAATCAATAAAAAGGGGCAGGCGACCGCGTAGGCCCCACCTGTGCATAGTGCAGAGGATACCTCCTCTCCAACAGGTATCATAAGCCTTCTCCAAGTCGAAGAACACGGCTACCGTTTGGCGCCTTCGCAAAAAGTGGTTCATGATGAATGTCGACAAGGTCACAAGGTGGTCAACAGCGGAGCGGCGGCGACGAAAGCCGCATTGGAAATTAGTAAGTAGCCGTCGAGATTCAAGAATCCAGACTAACCGAGCATTAACCATGCGCTCCATCACCTTACAGACACAGCTTGTAAGGGAAATGGGGCGGTAACTAGAAGTAAGGTGTCTATCCTTCCCAGGTTTGGGTATAGGAACAACGACGGCGTCACGCCAACACATGGGTACTTGACCTTCGGTCCAGACGCGATTGTAGGTACGAAGAAGGAAGCTTTTGCCCACTGGAGAAAGGTGTGCCAGCATCTGAACGTGAATGGCATCTGGCCCCAGAGCAGAGGATCGGGACAGTGCAAGCGCACGTTCGAGTTCCCGCATAGTAAAGGGGGCATTATAAGTTTCCAGATTCAGCGAGTGGAAGGAAGGTCGCCGAGCCTCTTCTGCCTCTTTCCTGGGAAGGAAGGCCGGATGGTAATGGGCGGAGCTTGAAACCTCCGCGGAAAAGCGGCCAAAGGCGTTGGAGACAGCCACAGGATCAGCAAAGACCTCATTACCTGAGGTCAGGCCAGGTACCGAGGAGTGGGCCTTAATGCCCGACAGCCGGCGCAGGCTACCCCAAACGGCGGAAGAGGGAGTAAAACCGTTAAAGGAGCTGGTGAAGGAGGTTCAACAAGCTTTTTTGCTGTCTTTGATGACTCTACGGCATTGCGCTCGGAGCCGTTTGTATTCAATACAATTCTCCAACGTAGGATGGCGGCGAAAGGTGCGTAAAGCACGTCGTCGAGCACGGATAGCGTCTCTACAAGCCTCGTTCCACCAGGGGACGGAAACGCGACGTGAAGAAGAAGTAGTACGAGGAATGGAACGTTCGGCAGCATTGATGATAACAGCCGTGAGGTATTCGACCTGACTGTCACAACTGGGAAAATCGTGGTCCGGAAAGGTCGCCAGGGAGGAGTAAAGTCCCCAGTCAGCTTTCAGTATGTTCCAGCTCGAAGAACGTGGGGATGGGGTGTGGTGCAGGAGACGAACGACACAGGGGAAGTGGTCGCTCGAATAGGTGTCAGAAAGGACATACCACTCGAACCGACAGGCAAGAGTGGTAGAACAGATCGAGAGGTCCAAGTGGGAGTAGGTATGAGTAGAGTCCGAGAGAAAGTCGGGGCGCCGGTATTGAGGCAGACAAGATTGAGATGGTTGAAGACATCCGCCAAGAGTGAGCCTCTTTGACAGGATGCAGGAGAGCCCCAAAGGGGATGATGGGCATTGAAGTCGCCAAACAATAAAAACAGCGGGGGAAGCTGAACGATCAGGTGCCTCATGTCAGCCCGACTAGCAGCATATGACGGTGGAGTGTAGATGGTACAAACTGAAAAAGTAAAAGCAGAAAGAGTAATGCGGACAACTATTGTTTGGAGTGGGGTGGTCAATGGGATGCGATGGTAGACCGTCCCGAACGAGCAACATGACCCCACCATGAGCTGGGATACCATCCACAGGGGTGAGGTCATACCGCTCCGAGGTATAGTGGGTAAAGGCAATACGGTCAGTCGAGTGCAACTTGGTTTCCTGGAGACCAAGGACGAGCGGACAGTGCAGGCGGAGCAGCAGTTGTAATTCCTCCCGATTAGATCGAATACCTCTTATGTTCCAATGAAACAACGCCATCGCTAGTCAAAAAGTTGGTGGAACGAGACGGGGGATGAGCTGGTCACCTCGACGGCCGCAGAGGGCCAGGTTTCTTTTTTTTTTTTTTTTTTTTTTGTTTGTGGTTTTCGGGCGCAAAACTTCCATGGTCATTAGCGCCCAGCCCGTGACGTAGAAAACAGGAAAAAAACGAAATTTAAAATCAGCAGCAATGGGAATAAAGTCATAAAATTTGAGAAACTAAAGGCAGAAGGAATGCTTAAAAATCCACTATAGAAAGGGGTTGGTTGTCCCCCAAAAAAAAAAAGGCTTCAAATGACTGACGTCATTTCACTGTCACTAATAAACTGTAGAACGCGGTCAGCTGAGCGCGTGTCATCTGCTAAAATCGACGAGAGATCGGGCGATAGCTGTAGATGGGAGCGTAACGGATTAAAATAGGGGCATTCAATTAAAAGGTGTCTGACCATCCACGGCTGAGAGCAGTGGGGACAGAGTGGGGGAGGATCACCGCTTAAAAGATGTCGATGACTAAAAAGACAGTGCCCTATCCGGAGTCTAGCTAAAATTACCTCCTCCCGACGACGCGATCGGGAGGAAGAGGTCCATGCGCAAGGAAGGGCTTTCACTTCCCGCAATTTATTATGGGGAAGTGTTGACCAATGCGCATGCCATAAATGAGCAACTTGGCGACATAAACCGCTCCGTAGGTCGGTAAACGGAAGAGACTGAATAGCTGGCCGAGGAAGAGAGACTGCAGTATTGGCCGCTATATCGGCCGCCTCATTTCCACAGATACCAGCGTGTCCCGGGAGCCAGAGGAAAGCCACTGAGACGCCCCCCAGGTGGAGCAAGCGCAGACAGTCCTGAATCCGGTGGACCAGAGGGTGCACAGGGTAAAGAGCTTGGAGACTTAAGAGAGAGCTGAGAGAATCTGAGCAGATTACGTACTGTATCCGCTGATGGCGGCGGATGTAGTGGACAGCCTGGAGAATAGCGTAAAGCTCCGCAGTATAAACCGAACACTGGTCGGGAAGCCGAAAGTGATTTGGGGTGTCGCCAACAATATAGGCACCCCCTACACCTAACGATGTTTTCGAGCCATCGGTGTAAATAAATGTGGCTTCCGTCATTTGTGCACATAGAGCAGCAAATGCCCGACGGTAAACAAGTGTAGGGGTACCATCCTTGGGAAACTGACATAGGCCTCTGAGCAAGTCGATCCGGGGACGGAGCCAAGGCGGTGCTGTACCCCAAGTTGTCAAGAAGGTTTTAGGAAAGCGGAAGGAAAGGGAATGGAGCAGTTGACGGAAGCGGACTCCCGGGGGTAGTAGGGAGGAGGAGCGGCCTGCATACCCGACATCAAGGGAGGCGTCGAAAAAAAGGTCATGGGCTGGATTAGCAGGCATGGAAGACAAATGGCTAGCATAACGACTCAGAAGGACTGCCCGCCGATTGGATAGCGGAGGTTCAGCAGTCTCAGCATAAAGGCTTTCCACAGGGCTGGTGTAAAAAGCTCCAGACACTAAACGTAATCCACGGTGGTGGATAGAGTCGAGACGCCGAAGAATAGACGGCCGAGCAGAGGAGTAGACTATGCTTCCATAATCCAATTTCGAGCGCACTAAGGCGCGATAGAGGCGGAGAAGGACCACTCGGTCCGCTCCCCAAGAGGTGCCATTCAGGACACGGAGGGTGTTAAGGGAACGCAGACAGCGAGCCGAAAGATAGGAAACGTGGGAGGACCAGCACAGTTTTCTGTCAAACATAAGACCCAAGAATTTAGCGACGTCGGAAAACGGAAGGTTGACAGGACCTAGATGTAAGGAGGGCGGAAGAAACTCCTTACGTCGCCAAAAATTAACACAAACGGTCTTACTGGGTGAGAAACGGAAGCCGGTATCGATGCTCCACGAGTGGAGGCGATCGAGACATCCTTGAAGACGTCTTTCAAGAAGGCTGGTCCGTTGAGAGCTGTAGTAGATCGCAAAATCGTCCACAAAGAGGGAGCCCGAGACATCAGGAAGGAGACAATCCATAATTGGATTTATGGCAATGGCAAACAGTACAACACTCAGCACGGAGCCCTGGGGTACCCCGTTTTCTTGGGAGAAAGTACGGGATAGAGTAGTGTTCACCCGCACCCTAAATGTGCGCTCTGCCATAAATTCGCGAAGAAAAAGGGGCAGCCGGCCTCGAAAGCCGCAAGAGAACAGTGTGCGGAGGATGCCTGTCTTCCAACAGGTATCGTATGCTCTCTCCAGATCAAAAAATATTGCTACCGTTTGGAGTTTCCGGAGGAAATTGTTCATGATATAAGTGGAGAGAGCAACAAGACGGTCAACGGCAGAACGATGTTGTCGGAATCCGCATTGGGCTGGTGTTAAAAGACTGCGGGATTCCAGCCACCAAGCTAAACGGTAATTCACCATACGCTCCAAAACCTTACAGACACTACTCGTGAGAGAAATGGGGCGATAGCTAGAGGGGAGATGTTTGTCCTTTCCAGGTTTCGGAACGGGAACGACAATAGCTTCCCGCCATCGCCTGGCAAAGGTACTGTCAGTCCAAATGCGATTATAAAGGCGAAGGAGGTAGCGCAGGCTATGGGTTGATAAATGCAGCAACATTTGGACATGGATACCATCCGGTCCTGGGGCGGAGGAGCGAGAAGAAGAGAGTGCATGTTGGAGTTCCCGCACGGAGAAAACAGTATTGTAGCTTTCGCGATTTTGAGAGGAGAAAGCGAGATGTCGCACTTCCGCTGCACGTTTCTTCGGGAGAAACGCTGGCGGGTAATTTGAAGAGCTCGAAATCTCAGCAAAGTGCTGACCCAATGAGTTAGAAATTGCGACGGGGTCCACTAAGGTATCATGCGCGACAGTGAGCCCAGAGACCGGGGAGAAACTAGGCGCGCCTGAGAACCGTCGAAGCCGACTCCAAACTTCCGAGGAGGGAGTGAAGGTGTTAAATGAGCTAATAAAGAATTTCCAGCTTGCCTTCTTGCTATCGCGGATGACGCGACGGCATCGCGCACGGAGCTGCTTATATCGGATAGAGTTGGCCAAAGTTGGATGGTGACGGAAAATGCGAAGAGCACGTCGCCGCTCACGTATTGCGTCGCGGCATGCCTCGTTCCACCAAGGAACTGGGGGGCGCCGGGGCAATTCGGAGGTGCGTGGTATTGAACGTTCCGCAGCTGTGAGAATAACGTCGGTAAAATGTGTGACCTCATCGTCGACGCTGGGAAAGCGACGGTCATCGAATGTCGCTAGAGACGAAAAAAGTGTCCAATCGGCTTGGGCAAACTTCCAGCGTCGCGAGCGCATATATGGCAGTTGAGGCTGCAGTCGACGGACACATGGAAAGTGGTCACTCGAGTGTGTATCATCAAGGGCGAACCATTCAAAGCGCCGGGCTAGCGGAACAGTACCGACCGCAAGGTCCAAATGAGAAATTTGCCGTGGAGGCAGACAAAAATGTGGGGACCCCAGTGTTGAGGCAGACTAGATCCGCTTGGTGGAAGACGTCTAGCAATAGTGAGCCACGTGGACAAGGATGTGGAGATCCCCAAAGCGGATGGTGGGCATTGAAGTCCCCAACCAGCAAATAGGGGGGTGGAAGCTGATCAAGAAGATGAAGGAGATCAGCTCGTGCCAGTGGTGTAGACGATGGAATGTATACCGTACATAGAGAGAACGTGTATCCAGAAAGGGAAAGACGGACGGCGACAGCTTGGAAGGAACTGTTTAAGGGGATTGGGTGATAATGGAGAGTATCATGGAGCAGAATCATGAGTCCTCCATGGGCTGGAGTGCCTTCAACAGAGGGGAGGTCATATCGGACGGACTGAAAATGAGGGAGAACAAAGCGGTCATGGGGATGCAGCTTTGTTTCCTGAAGACAGAAGATGACCGGCGAGTAGGATCGTAAGAGGATCGACAATTCATCCCGATTGGCGCGAATGCCGCGGATATTCCAGTGGATAATGGACATAGGGTCAACAGAAAATGGAGAAACGTGACCAAGGGCGCTGTCAACTCAACGACTGCTCAGAGCTTGCGACCGACAGAATGGAATGGCATTCAGTCGAAGGCAGAAGATCCTGATCCATAGGTTGGTCAGGAGCAGCTCCTGCCACCAACGATCGGCCAGTTGACCGGCCACCAGCAGTGCGCCTCGGCGACACGGAAGATGGCCGAGGGCGATTTCCGCCAGGTGGTGCTGTAGTTGGGACACGCCTTGGCGGAGAAGGAGAGGAACTGTGTTTCTTCGTAGCCTTCTTGGAGGTATGATGTTTAGATGAAGGAGGAACCGATGGTTGTGAAGTTGCAGTACGTAAAAACTCTTCACGAGAATGCTCTTTTTTCGAAGACTTGGCGTCTGACTTTTGGGCTCGAGATTTAGCAGAACCCGACGAAGGGTGAGCCATAGAGTGGGCAGGCGAAAGTGGTGAGGTTGAACGGGCGATCTTTGCGCTGGCCGATCTGACGACCGTGGTACTAAAGGTGAGGTCGCAAGTCTGCGTGGCCGCCTCCTTTGTTGGCCGAGGAGAAGCAAGGACAGTGCTGTATTTTCCTTTCTGAGGCACGGTGGGCTGTCGACTGGCGAGTAACTTTCGAGCAGCAAAGTTCGACACCTTTTCCTTCACTCTTATTTCCTGGATGAGCTTTTCGTCCTTGTAAACGGGGCAATCTCGAGAGGAAGCAGCGTGGTCACCCATACAGTTGATGCAGCGAGGGGATGGAGGTGGACAAGCACCCTCATGGGCATCCTTGCCACACGTAACACATTTGGCCGGATTGGAACAGGACTGGCTGGTGTGATTGAACCGCTGACATCGATAGCAACGCGTAGGGTTTGGGACATAAGGGCGAACGGAAATTATCTCATAGCCTGCTTTGATTTTTGATGGGAGTTGAACTTTGTCAAATGTCAAGAAGACAGTGCGGGTTGGAATGATGTTCGAGTCAACCCTTTTCATAACCCGATGAACAGCCGTGACGCCCTGGTCAGACAGGTAGTGCTGAATTTCTTCATCAGACAATCCATCGAGGGAGCGTGTATAAACGACTCCACGCGAGGAATTTAAGGTACGGTGCGGTTCCACCCGGACAGGGAAGGTGTGGAGCAGAGAAGTACGCAGCAATTTTTGAGCCTGGAGGGCACTGTGTGTTTCTAACAACAGGGTACCATTCCGTAATCTGGAACAAGACTTTACAGGACCCGCAATTGCGTCGACACCTTTCTGAATAATGAAAGGGTTGACCGTGGAAAAGTCGTGACCTTCGTCAGACCGAGAAACAACAAGGAACTGTGGCAACGATGGAAGAACCGTCTGTGGCTGAGACTCAGTGAACTTACGTTTGTGAGCAGACATAGTGGAAGGTGAGGAAACCATTGCGGAAGAATCCCCCATGATTACCGGCGTCTCCGATGGCGCGCTCCTCCCTTGTGGGGGCCCTCACCGAGGGCACACCCGCCTTAGGTGATTGTTCGCACCTCAGGTCACACCTCCCGACAAACGGACGGAGGGACCAATCGGCACTTTTGGAAGGCATCAGCTCGGGTAATCACCCCTCCCTGGGCCTGGCCTTTACCAGGGGGTACGTACGTGTCCTACCTGTCTACCCGGGGCGGGGAATTACGCGTTACCCCGTCACCGGCTACGCATGGAAGTGCGTGGGTCGGCCTTCAGACACGCACAGGGAGGAAGAAAGAGAAAGGGAAAGGAAAGAAGAGGGGGTCTCAAACGCCGCAGCGGAGAAAAGGGTAAAGAGAAGAGGTAAGGAAAAGAGAAGGACAAAGGAAGGAAGAAGACATACAAGCAAGGAAGAAGAAGAATGTGGTACATTTACAAGCGTCCGTCTCCGGACGTAGGCGCAAACCATACTCCCAGAGGGGGAGAAAGTGAAGGAAAGAACCAGAGGTGAGGGGGGGGGGTGAAGACGGGGGATGGGGAAGGATGCGGAAAGGGAAGGTATGCAGCCCGGAAAGGAAGGAAGGCCACATTAGCTCGGGGCCCCATGCTCGCTACGCACGTATCCACAAAAGAGTTGTGGATCCCCTGGGGGGAGAGGGCCAGGTTGCGAGGGAACAACGCTACAACCGACGGGAGGCGGATCCGGTTCCATCGATTCGTCGCCAGCTGCGGCCGCTGTCCCTGGTTGTGTAAGAGGGGCAGCATCATTTGCCGACGAAAGGCCAGCTGAGCGCCTGGCAGCAGAGCGTCCCGGCGAAACTGAGGACGGCTGGGAGCAGCGACTCACGGATGGAGCGTCAGACGAAACGCGCCGGGGTGGAGAGGGGGATAGAGACTACTACTTGGAAGGCCGAGGAGGCACAGGGATGGTGGGCTGGACCCGAAGAAGGTCCTCACGCACGGGGTCCGTTTTGGAACGCCCGAACTCGGAAGCTGGGGTCCGGAACGTTTCCCCGATGGACGCCTGAGAAGAGGATCGCTTCTCAGGTGGCGTGGGGGGAGGAGGAGGAGGAAGGGTGGCCCCTGGGGCAGAGGGGGTGGGGGCCATGGGGGAGGAGGATTTTGAAGGGAGGGATTTGGGAGGCGGAGGCGGAGCCCCCTGATGGGCGGAGGAGGCAGAGAGGGGGGGGGGGACAGGATAGGGGTGAGGATACCGTGGAAGGAGTGGACATAACTGAGGCAAACGAAGTGGTCAACGGCACACGATGGAGGCGGTCATACTTCTTCCTGGCCTCAGAATAAGAGAGACGATCCAAAGTTTTGAGTTCTTGTATCTTCTTCTCATTCTGATATGCGGGGCAGTCTGATGATCTAGGCGAGTGGACGCCAGGACAATTAATGCACCGAGGTGGTGGGGTGCATGTACGTTCCTCACGAAGAGGACGTCCACAATCGCCACAAATGGGCTCAGCCTCTCACCGTGACGACATGTGCCCAAAGTGCAAACACCTAAAACAGCGCATAGGAGGCGGGACGTAAGGTCGCACGTCACACCGGTAGCACATCACCTTTACCTTCTCTGGGAGAACGTCCTCATCGAAGGCGAGGATAAAGGCCCCGCTGTCGATGCGACGGTCTTTGGTGCCGCGCTGGACTCGCCGGACGAAATGCACGCCTCGGCGCTCCAGGTTGGCCCAGAGCTCCTCATCAGATTGTAGCAGGAGGTCACGATGAAAAATAACCCCCTGCGTCCTATTTAGTGCCAGATGTGGGACAATGGATACTGGGATGTCCCCTAGGCGGTCGCACGCCTGGAGCGCCGCCGACTGTGTGACGGAGGTGGTCTAGGTAAGAACGGACCCTGAACGCATCTTGCTGAGAGCCTCGATTTCCCCTAAGATGTCCTCAATGTGCCGAACAAAGAACATGGGCTTGGAGGTGGCGAATGTCCCCCCATCAGTTCGAGAACAGACCAAATAGCGGGGGAAGTACTTCGCCCTAAGCCGGCGGGCCTGTCCCTCCTCCCATGGAGTCGCCAAGGGGGAAAGGGCAGGAGAACCAGAACTAGAACTAGAACCGGTACCTTTTCTTTTGAAAGACTCGGCCGCAGAGCGACCTGATACGTGTTGACGTTTCATCTGCGAAACGTCCGCCCCAATACCACCCACTCCGACCAGGGGCTCTCCCCACAGGCGCCACCCAGCCGCAGCAAGGGCCACCTAGCAGGATGACCATTGCCGGGAGTCCTGATGCCCCAAGGAGACGGGCATCTACTCCTTGGCCGACGTGGGGAGGGTGCAGCTCAGGTATCGGCAGTACGATCCCTGTGTTGTCATGGGGCTACAACCTAGAGGGTACATGACGACACCACCACAACAGGCTGGCTACCATGCTGGATTTCTGGTGCCATGGAAAGTCCATCATGATCGTAGGTGCAGATGGGGACGCACTATGGGCGTAACTTGTACAACCCATCAGGCGTTTAGGCCCAATTTGAGGAATAGTGTGTATGGTTACAACGCCGGTGCAATGCTGAGTGCCAAGGTCTTAGTGCACTTAGGACCAGTGGTACACCACGTAAGGTGTCCTTCCCCAAAAGGCTCGTACTTCTGTAGAATTTTGAAAAATGGTCAAACACCAAGGGGGACCATCACATGGAAGGCCGAAATGGTTGAAACTCCTTTAGTCGCCTCGTACGACAGGTAGGAATACCTCGGGCCTATTACTACCCCGGACCTGCAGGGGTTAAGGAAGATGAAAGAAGGGGTCACCTCGAAGGCCGCTGAGGGCCCGGCTTCGAGCGAGCACTGCCGCCGCTATCAGTAGGCGGACAGTCATCGTCCATTGGGTCTACAGGTTCATCGGCCATCTTCGTAAGATGGCCGGGAGGGGGAGCTTCCTTCGCCAGTGAACGGCCGATGTTCGGCTACCAGCGGTGCGGCCAGGTGAAACGGATGACGGCCTGGGGCGGCAACCGCTGGGTGGCGCAGGAGAAGAAATGCGCCACGGCGGAGAAGGAGAACTGTGCTTCCTATGAGCCTTCTTGGAAGGTCGTTTGGTGGAAGTACCTGTCGATGGCTGGGAGGTCAGGGTACGTAGGAAGTCTGCACGGGACGGTTCCTTCTTAAAGGCCCGTGCATCTGACTTCTGGGTCTTCATCTTGGCAGAAGCTGATGAAGGTGCTTGGGTCTGAGGGGAGGAAGAGGAGACGTCGACCGGGCGATCTTAGCACTGGCCGAACGGACGACCGTGGTGCTGAAGGTCAGATCGCATGTCTGGGTTGCCACCTCCCTGGTAGTCCGAGGAGAGGCGAGGACAGTACTGTATTTCCCCACTGGGAGCAGCGTGGGCTTCCTACTAGCCAATAGCTTGCGAGCAGCCGAGGTGGACACTTTCTCTTTGACCCGAATTTCTTGGATACATCGTTCGTCCTTGTAGACAGGACAGTCGCGGGAGGATGCGGCATGGTCACCCTGACAGTTCACACAACGAGGAGACGGAGGTGGACAGTCACCCTCATGGGCATCCCTGCCACAAATGACATTTAGCAGCATTGGAACAAGACTGTCGAGTGTGATTGAAACGCTGACACTGGTAGCAGCGCGTAGGTGTCGGGACATAGGGGCGAACAGAAATAACCTCGTAGCCCGCCTTGACGCGCGATCGCAGCTTAACACTATCGAAGGTCAAGAAAAGTGTCCGGGTCGGTACAAGGTCATTGTTGACCCTTTTCATGACCCTATGGACAGCCGTCACGCCCTGCTCAGCGAGGAAAGATTGAATCTCCTCGTCAGTCAATCCGTCGTGGGAGGTAGTATAGACTACACCACGAGACGAATTCAAAGTTCGGTGGGCCTCCACCCGGACAGGAAACGTGTACAGGAGTGTGGCCTGAAGCAGTTTTTGTGCCTGAAAGGCGCTCTCAGTTTCTAGTAATAAGGTACCGTTACGCAACTTGGTACAAGATTTGACAGATCCGGCTATGGCATCTACGCCCTTCTGGATAACGAAAGGGTTGACAGAGGAATAATCCTTTCCGTCCTCAGATCGAGAAACTACGAGGAACTGTGGGGCAGGCGGTAGTACTTTTGTCACTGGGGGCTGGTCATGTTTCCGTTTTTGGGCAGAAGTAGAGACAGATGGAGTGAAATCCATTGCGGAGGAATCCCCCATGATTGCCAGCGTCTCCGATGGCGCGCTCCTTCCTTGTGGGGACCCTCTCAGAGGGCACTCCCGCCTTAGGTGAATGTTTACACCTCAGGTCACACCTCCCGAGAAACAGACGGAGGGACCAATCGGCATGGTCAGAAGGTATCAGCTCAGGCAATCACCCCTCCCTGGGCCTGGCTTTTACCAGGGGGTACGTGCGTGCCTTACATGTCTACCCAGGGCGGGGAATTACGCGTTACCCCGTCACCGGCTACGCGTGCGAACGCGTGGGTCGGCCTTCAGGAGCGCACAGGGAGGAAGGAAGAAGAGGAAAAAGAAGAGAGAGGGAGAGAGAGAGAGAGGACAGACTGTCTCAAACGCCGAGGTGGAAACCAGAGAAGGCAAGGAGAGGAAGGCAAGGAGAGGAAGGCAAGGAGAGGAAGGCAAGGAGAGGAAGGCAAGGAGAGGAAGGCAAGGAGAGGAAGGCAAGGAGAGGAAGGCAAGGAGAGGAAGGCAAGGAGAGGAAGGCAAGGAGAGGAAGGCAAGGAGAGGAAGGCAAGGAGAGGAAGGCAAGGAGAGGAAGGCAAGGAGAGGAAGGCAAGGAGAGGAAGGCAAGGAGAGGAAGGCAAGGAGAGGAAGGCAAGGAGAGGAAGGCAAGGAGAGGAAGGCAAGGGAAAGAGTAAGGAAGACAGTGAGATGGAGAAGAACAAAGAAAGGAACCAACCAAAGAAGAAAGAAACGGGAAGTGAAAAACCAAAAAGACTAGAAATATAGGTCGTGGGACCGTCCGTCTCCGGACGCAGGCGTTAACTACCCCCTTGAGGGGGATGGACTCCTTTTAGTCACCTCTTACAACAGGCAGGAAGACCTCGGGCCTATTCTAACCCCCGGACCCACAGGGGGAGGTGGACATCTGTGTCCCCTGTCGATCCAGAACTCACTGAAGTCTCATCCACCATAGAAGTGGCGATGAATACTCAATGGGTTGCAGCTGGTGAGCCTGAGGCAACACCTGTCACCTTGCATGCTTCATGCCTTCCAAACCTCACGTTAACGTCATCCTCCAGTGGAATTGTGGCTGTTTTTTCAACCACCCGACTGAGCTATGGCAACTTTACACCAACTTTCTGCACTGCCCTCCAGGAAACCTGGTTCCCTGCAATGCGGACCCCTACTGTCCACGGCTATAGGGGATATTACAAGAACTGTAGTGACCATAATAGTGTCAGGTGTAGTTTGTGTATGTCTTGAACTCAGTATGCAGTGAACCCATGCCCCTTCAAACCACTCTTGAAGCTGTGGCTGTCAGTCATTTCCTGAGTCTTCCTTATCCTGTCTGCACCGGCCAATGCGTTCAGTGGTACTGGACCATCGAGAAGAAGGTATACGTTGCAGTCATCAAGTATCTGGATGGTTGTAGCCCCCCTGACCATGTAGGGATCACGCTGTCGGTACCTGCACTGCACTCTCCGCATATGTGCCATAGAGAATGTGCCAGTCATGATTTTGCTATGGGCAGTGGATTGCTGGCCACTGGTGTGGCTGGGTGTCATCAATGGTGAGACCCCTGTTGAGAGTGGTTGACACGTGACTGCATGTGCCAACTGTCAGTGATTTAAACTTTCTCCTGCTAGTTATCACAAAGCCCCAGCAGTCTCTTCAAATGGGGAGACCTAGTATGATGCAAAGAAGTACAATCCCAATATGTTCCCTCCCTTGCCATGCCATGGGACCCCTGGTGGTTACACAGCACTCACTCTAGGGGCATAGGCTCCCCCAGATATCGAAAATACTGAACCCTATCCTCAGCCAGAGGTTCTCATTCTCCTCCGGGCTTCTCTGCCTAGGAATAGGTCCTCAAGATTCTCCCTTCCACAGTTCCTACTCGTTCACAGCCAAATGCAAGCAAGTAGCTGAAGGATAACTACGCCTGCTGGCCAGTGGACTTCTAGTTCTTCCTCTGTCCCTGAAACAAGTTCAAAGACACCTTCCCAGTCCCTCTCTTCTAAGGAGAAAAAGGCCAAGGACAACAAGAAGTTGGGCACGGGGGCCCACTGGAGTTCCCTTCTTAGACACAGTGGAGATCCTGGTATCAGATCTCCAGGCAGTGTGCCACACAACCCATGTCAGTGGAACCCCCGATTTCTCAAAAAGGTGGCAGCATAGACACCCACTCATTGGCCCTCACCCACAGCTTTGAAAAAAGTGTGCGACAAGTTTGGGCGACTGAAAACACTTTCTTACTGCCCAGCCACACCCAGAGCTTAACCCAGACCATCAATTGCTACTTGTAGTTGAGGCGCACCACTTTTTGGGACTGGTCTGCGATTTGTGGTTGATGTGGCTTCCCCATATTCTCGAACTTAAGCAAAAGTGCCTGCAACACTTCAATCCATTTCACTGGCTCAGTAACATTAGCTGGGTAGCAGAGCGCTCTATGGTTTTGCATATGTACGAAGCCATTTCTGTCCATCTTAATTATGGAAGCCTTGCATGTGGTTCAGCAACACTCTCAGCATTGCAGATACTGGACCCCCCATCAGGAGCCTTCCAAAATAGCCCAATGAACAGCCTACTGGTCAAGGCTACAGCCCTCCGTTACCTGTCTGACACCAAAAACAGCTGCTGCATTCATAACTTCCCTTAACACCCAAACAACTGTGTCATTTCCCATGGAAGGAAGTTCCAACTCCCATAACTGCAACTGCCTCCACCGTTGCTTCTGATGAGGGAGGGAGGGAGGGGTCCCACCATTTACAAATTTGCGTCAGGTGGGAGTTGAATCGGGCAAGTGAGCATCCTACTGCACGACCTGTTGAAAGAAACTTACCTCTCTCTAGCATGTTAAAGGCAGTCTGAGAACATTGGAGCACTTTGTTCTCGGTGTTCCATTTTTATTCTTTCTTCTGGGTTATTGTACATAGTTTATCCATATGGTAGCTGTATGGCATGTTCTGATCAGTGAGGAGCCTTACC
The DNA here is from genome assembly GCF_023864345.2 of Schistocerca serialis cubense. Taxonomy (NCBI): domain Eukaryota; kingdom Metazoa; phylum Arthropoda; class Insecta; order Orthoptera; family Acrididae; genus Schistocerca; species Schistocerca serialis. Next base: position 84,391,841 of record NC_064639.1, read on the forward strand.
TGGATGTTGTATGTGTGGAGAAACTTGGGTGTGGAATGAAATGGCCCACTTCTTTCATGAACCAACAGAGAGGAGAGATGTTCACAAGTTAAGGCAGTAAGTGGGAAGCACCACACTTTTGGCATGTGTTTCATGGTGCTTCTACCAACTGTGTGGAGTCATCTGCTCTATGGTACTGTGGGTGAAGGGCACAGAGAAAATGCAACATCTGGAGCATTTCTTCAATGTCAAACAGAAACCTAACAGTGTCAAAATACATATTTGTACAAATACGGACTCAGACATTCATTCTCGTCCAACTAGAATACATGAACGATGGACTACAAATACATCACCTAGAATTTATGTTCCAGGCAATACATAGTTTATCTCAGTGTGTTATTCCATTGGATACGGTGTTCAATGAACAGCAGAGATCTGTTTCAGCACCTTTCATTCAAAAGGAAGAATAGTCAGCTAAGAAGAAGTGAGCCACAGTTAAAGGGCCACAGATTAGCACAACCCTTTCAGCACAAGAAATGAAAGTAGTTCGAAGAATTAACTTAAAAATGTGCTGCAAGTAGAACAATGAATCGAATGTCACCAAGAAACATTTCACATGCATGCATTAGTGTGTGCATGTGAAGGAGACTATAACTCGACCAACAATTTACTTATTACCAAAATAAAGGCTCTCCTCTGTGACAAAGAAGTTATTACAATACATCAAGATTTAAAATTCTCTATATAATAGTCTACTTTTCAACTAATTCCGCAACAAGTCACTACTAAAATATTAAAAGATCCAGTAAATGTTAATAATAGCTATATAGAAAGAAAATTTGAGCAGGCAGGAAGAAAGAAAGTAGGACAAAAGTAATAAAATGAAAACTAGGAAAATTTACATGAGAAGTGATGTGACAGATGTACCCAGGTAGCCACAAACAGCATTTCCCTTGGGAAACATCGTTGAGTTTTACCTGCACTTAATGGAAAGAATGCCTACACTCGGGTAATTTGTAATTAATAGTCCAGTTGTTAAGTGACTGTGATATTTATATTAAAACTGATTTAGTTTTTGGTAATAATAAAAGTGACAACTATGTTTCTGCACAAAGTTTCAAATGACCTCATTTACAGTCCACACTTCACTGGTCACACAGCCTCTCTTCCTGATCTTCGGCACCATACCACATCACCACTTGTGTATTGTCTTCCTCTTGACTCCTCCTCCTGTTGTCGTTTCTTACAGTGTATTACTATATGCAATAGCTTTTCTGAACTCCTTTATTTCATGTACTTGTCTGTGAAGGAGAATGCGAGGATTCAGTGTGGGGCCCCTGCAGGACTAAAGCAGCATGTGGGCACAGCTGAAAGCTCCAGCCACAGATGACAGCAATCAGAACACAAATGACATCATTGCCACATGCAGTACCTGGATATCAAGGAATGGCAGCATTCCTATGGGACACTCCCCACAAGTTTCACATACCATTTCACCATTACAATTTACACAGTTCATGGTCTCCTCAGAAAACTGCCAATCTGCCTAGTCTGCTGTCAATCCTGACTGTTGGTAGCCTCTCCATCAGATGGTGAGGCATATCCCCATGATTGGTATTGATAAGAAAATGATACATTAACCAATTCTAGAAAATTGAATACCCGTATCATAAAGATAACCAGACCAGGTTTTAGGACAAACTGTTTGATGGTCCAATGATCTGTATCTGTGTTCTACCAAAATCAGCCTTACTTATTTGATACCTGAATTTCACTTTCTCCAAAACTTCGCCAGATTCCCATAGTCACCATTCACATAAAAAAAATTTCAAAAACATTGAATAAATCCCACCAAATCCAAAATATTCGAAAGTAATGCTATCATGTTAAGAAAGTTTCAGGGTACAACTTCATGATCACAGATTTTAAAAACGTGATGGTATTAAAGTGGGATATCTTGAAATCATATCCTAATTAATAACTTTTGAGCAACAGAAATTGTTAGTATATAGTCTGTTTGATAGATCTGCTATTCCTTCTCAAGAAAAATTAGATTGTTGGCTCTTAGGCGTCAACTTCAACCAGTGCATTTTTGGTCAGCAGTGAATTTGACATGTACTCAATTAGTTCGGGAGATTTTTTTTAAGTTAAAGAAAAAACAGTTGCCGCAAAATGTTCGGAGTTGTAGAAATTTTACAGAGTGAACCAGAACTTCAACAAACATTGTGGTTGTTCAGAGGCGTATAACAGAGCCACAGTCTCTAGCAGCCTGTTGCACGGTACTAATGAAATTATAATTTATTCAGTTTCTTACCCATATAACCTTTCTTTCAGTAAAGAGATTTTCACTACAATGAAAAAGTCCATAATACATAAGAATCCAAATGTGCAACATACAAAATAAAAGATTATTGCTGCAACTTTAAGACAACAGTGGTGTGACTGCCATTGCTGCAGAAACCATATTATCTTCATGCCCCTCGCCTGCATTTGTCTAAAGTGTATTCAAGTTGCAAACTGCTCAACTCTTAATCAGCAGATGTATCAGTATTTCTGTGCCAGTGCATGTGCCACTGTTCTCATATGTCTAATATTGCTACAAAAATAAATCCGAGACAAAACAGAGCAGCAATGAATATGAGATTGAGGCTTAAAAATGAGGTGGGCATTACATTGCCAGCAGGAAGTACTGTTAATGGTTGAAACAAATTCGTTGCCAAACAAAGCACACAGTGCAAATCTTCGACGTTGGCAACATTGTGGTTATACTTTTAGTGCAATACAAACACTAAGCTAATTTGTCAAGGAAGCGAACAGAATGCAATAACTCTGAAGTGAGCTGCTGGAGAGGGAGACCCACGATGCCAAAATACTGAAGAGCTAACTGTAAACAACCTGTGAAAACTTGTCAGCAGAGGACTGGTTCACCTGTTCGTGTAATAATACTGCATCTGTCTCATAACTGATTTCAACTGGGAGTCAGTCTGTCTGGCCTCTTCTGAGCATCTCTCTTCATCTGTTTGTATGCTCGCCTTCCTCAAATGTTGTCCATCATTCCAGTTCTCTTCTTACCACTGTCTCACAATCCTCTGACATTCCTCTCTCCAATTGTTTGGTGTAGACAATTCCTACACTGCATATGTCCAAGGCAACATTATCAACTGTAAAAGTGAAATCTTTGCATGGATGAATAATTGACTTTCTGCGTTTTTTCCCAGCAGAACAGAGCCAGCAACAGCAGGAGCAGCTGATACCGAAGCCACTTCTGTACATAAGCGGCACTTTCTATGGGCATCCAATGGAAGCCCTACTTAGTACAGGTGCGGTATGTGCCGCGTGTGCCGTGGAAAATGAATATATGTGGCAGGATCACTTTGACAGCATGAAAAATGACACTGTGTCTGCAATTAATGGATGCCTGCAGGACTGTAAATAGTTTATTGAGCATAATAGGATGTAATTTAGTTATCTAGGCATTACTGCAAATTTCAAACTTCAGTGTGTCATGCAGTGTAAATTCAGTACCAAAAAAATTTTCCTTTGTATGTAAAACATCAGTGTCATCTGGATTGCATCATATGGTATAAGGAATATACGAGAGACATGTAAATACTACTTTCATCATCACACTTTACACACCTACCATCCCCCCAGGTGGTCCACAACTCTTCTGTGGATACGTGCGTGGCAAGCACAGGGCGCCGAGCCTTCCTTCTTTCCAGAGCTGCATTTCCTTTCCCTTCCTCTCCTTGTCCCTTCCCCCCTCACCCTCTCCTCTCTCTCTTGGTGTCCTTGTTTATGTTGGCCCCCGCTACCCTCCTGGTTATGTTAGTTTTGCAATTTAGCTTTGTTGCGTGATCACCACCTTTTGTCACTCCCTGGTCCCCTCTGGGGTTTGACCTCTATTACTAAATTTCTCTTCCGTAGTGTGGGCCATTTGGGGAAGAGCACCTCACCTAGTGCCTCAGACGTGTGCCCTCCTAGTTCATTCCGCCTTTACTTTCACATCGTTGTCTGATGCTAGGGTGCATAGCCAGCATGGTAGCCATCCCGTGTCGAGGGGTCGCTATGTACCCTTTTGGTTGAGCCCCCTTAACGCACAGGGATCACACTTCTGATACGTGAGCTGCAACCACCTCATGCAAGCCTTTGATTTGTTGCTCATCATCCTGGAGCATTAGAACTCCCAGCAATGACCACTGTGCTAGACAGCCCTTGCTGTGGCTGGGTGGCACCCGTGAGGAGAGCCCCTGATTGGAGTGGGTGGTATCAGGGCGGACGCTATGCAAATGGAACGCATACGGATCCAGAACTCTGGCCGTCTCTCTGCATGGAACTGATTCTTCAGGTGCTGCTTCTCCTGCCCCTTCGGCCTTCCCTTCCAAGGCTACCCCTGGGAAGAGGGTCAAGCCCATCAGCTAGGGGAAAAGCCTTTCCTCCATTATCTAGTTTGCACCAGGACTGATGGGGATACTTTCACCATTACCAAACCTTTATTGTTTGTGGAACACATTGAAGACAAGTTTGGCGAAGTGGACTCCCTGAGCAAGATGCGGTCGGGTTCGTTGCTGATAAAAACTACTTCAGCTGCCCAATCTGCAGCCCTTCGTGCCTGTACCCATCTTGGCACAATTCCTGTGTCCATTACCCCCCGCCCCCCACACCAGTCCCTAAATATGGTACAAGGTGTGATTTTTCACAGGGACCTCATCCTTCAAACCGATGATGAACTTTGGGACAATCTCGGACGGTGGGGTGTTCACTTTGTTCGGCATGTTCAGAAGGGTCCTAAGGACAATCACATTGATACTAGTGCCTTTATACTGGCCTTTGAAGGTGATAGGTGATATCCTCCCTGAGAAAGTGAAGATTACGGTTTATCGATGTGATGTGAAGCCGCACATCCCAACCCAAGGGGTGTTTAAGTGTTTGCGGTTTGGACACATCTTCCCGCTGTTCACAGGCCCTCTCTGTGGTGACTGTGGACCCCCACTCGATGATGGGAGTCCCTGTGTTCCCCCACCTGTGTGTGTTAATTGTCATGGCAATCATTCTCCACGTTCACCAGATTGCCCAGTATATAAGAAGGAAAAGAAGATACAGGAGTACAAGTCCCTCGATCATTTAACCTACACAGAGGCTCGTAAGAAGTTTACACGTCTTCACCCAGTGTCCATGACGTCTAGTTATGCTTCAGTTCCATCTTCACCCCTTCCTCCCCCTTCCTTACCCCAGTCCCGGACCCCTCTCCTCCCCCCTTCCCTTAAGCTCCCACACTACCTCCTCTGGGCGCTGCTCCCCCTACCCAGCTGGAGTAGTGTCCCACTCCTTCGGCGTCTGCCGGTAAAGGGCACCACTCCCGGGATGCCCCTTCCCGGCACCTTCCAGGCCAAAGGTCTGCTGCCACGCGATGACACGAGAACCGCGGTCTGTCGGCCCCCAGATCGCCCGATCTTTCCGTTCCCAATCTTGCTGCAGCTGCCTCCTTTATGCCACACAGCCCTCCTCGATCTCTAACAGAAAGGAAGAAGAAACAAGTCCCGGGGCAAAGAGCCCCTGGTGTCACCAGAGGCCCCATCACTAGCTTCACAACCCAATTCTCACCTGTCGTTCATGGATGTCGCCCCCTCCTTGTCGGTGACTGGTGGTGACCCGGTGGTATGACTGGCTTTCGCCTGTTCAACCCCCATTTACATCATCGTTCCGTGGTTATTCAATGGAATTGTAATGGATACTATCGTCACCTTCCGGAATTGAAATCCCTTATTTCGTATTTCTCTGCACCTTGTGTGGATCTACAGGAATCTCATTTTACTGATGTTCACTCACTGACCCTCTGTGGATTCCGTGTTTTCTGTCCAAATCGGGTCGGACCCCTGTGGGTTTCTGGTGGCGTTCGTACGTTGGTCCGTACAGACATTGGTAGCACATGGATTCCTCTTCAAACTGCATTGGAAGTGGTTGCTGTTAGGGTCCACCTGGACTCTGAGGTCACGGTTTGCAATCTTTATCTCCATCCTGACAGGACTCTTACACCTGCTGCCTTAACTGCCGTTCTTCAGCAACTTCCTTCTCCCTTCCTCCTCCTCGGGAATTTTAATGCTCATCATCCCTTGTGGGACAGTGCATTTCCATCTAGACGAGGTCTTCTGTTACATCAGTTTATTACAGACCACGACTTGTGCCTTCCTAATGATGGCTCCCCTACTCATTTCAGTGCCTGTCATGGTACCTTTTCTGCCATTGATCTTTCTCTTTCTTCCCCCTCTCTCCTCCCTTCATTACACTGGTCGCCACATGACGACCTTTGTGATAGTGACCATTTCCTGTTAATTTTCTCTCTCTCTCCTTCCTGCTCCCCGATGGACAGGTTATCTCGTTGGTCTATACAACGCGCCGATTGGCCTCTATACACTGCACACGTCGTGTATTCTCCCTCTTTGTCAGGCTGTATTGATGACGTCCTACGTGACTTGTCTGACGCGATTGTTCGCGCTGCTAGCCTTGCTGTACTGCGCTTATCTGGACCATTTCATCGCCAGTAAGTCCTGTGGTGGAGAACAGTCATCGCCGTTGTCATCTGATCACTGTTGAGCCTTGCAACACCTTAAGGCTGGCAATGGATGGGTGCCTCTTATTACCTTTTTAATGCCTTCGCACTGAAGCCCGTTATTTAATCAAACGGAGCAAATGGATATGTTGGGAACTATTAGTTTCTTCCTCGGGTCTACTATCCCTAAGTCACGGGTATGTGCTACACCTCGCTCTCTCCAAGGTAGCCATCGGCAGTCCACCCTCCCAGGCCTTCACCTCCCAAATGGCCTTTGTACAGACCCGTTGATTCTTGCGGAACATCTTGCGACCAATTTTGCAATAGCGTCAGCATCAGCCTCAGCCTCCTCTGCAGCTGCTTTCCTCACCGGAAACAGCGGGCCAAAGCTTCCACCTTATGTTTTACCCCCCGTCAGTCAGAATCATATAACGAACCTTTTTTCTCATGATACGACCCCTGGACCAGACTCCATTCATAGCCAACTGCTTCAACATCTCAGTGCTTTGCAACAGCAACATCTTCTCTGGGTGTTTAACCATATCTAATTTCAGGGTGACTTCCCTTCTCAGTGGAGGGATAGCATCATGGTTCCTGTCCGTCTGGTAAGAACCCCTTATTTGTTGACAGCTATCGGCCAATTAGTCTGACCAATGCTGTTTACAACTTACTTGAATGGATGGTAGCTTGTCGGCTCAATTGGGTCCTCAAATATCGGTATCTATTGTCCCCTTACCAGTGTGGCTTTCGAGAGGGACGGTCTCCAATCTATCATTTACTTCGCTTGGAATCCGCAGTTTGGCAGGCTTTTTCCCAGCGCCGCCATTTGGGTGCAGTGTTTTTTGACCTTCGCAAGTCCTATGACACGGCCTGGCGCCATCACATCTTACTTACCCTTCATCAGTGGGGTCTTCGGGGCCAACTCCCGATTTTTATCCGCCAGTTCCTGTTCCATCGGTCATTCAGAGTTCGAGTTGGTACTGCTTTTAGTTCTCCACGGATCCAGGAGACTGGCATCCCACAGGGTTGTCTTGAGTGTCGTTTTCCTCATTGCTATCGATGGACTTGTGGCCTCTGTTGGGCCCTTGGTTGCCCCCGCCCTGTATGTGGATGATTTCTGCATTTGGGTTAGTTCCTCCTAGATGGCATCTGCAGAACGGCAGCTCCAGGTAGCTATACGGCGTGCCTCTGGATGGACCCTCTCACACGGGTTTCAATTCTCTCCTCTAAAATCACGGGTGGTCCACTTCTGTCGCCGTACTACAATCCACCCTGATCCAGAGCTCTATCTCGCTGCACAACGATTGCCTGTGGTCCCACAGTTTCGTTTCCTGGGTCTTCTTTTCGACAACAAGCTCACTTGGCTGCCCCGTATCAGACTCCTGAAGGTAGGATGTTTCTGTAAACTCCATGTCCTTCGCTCCCTTGCCCACTCGTCTTGGGGTGCGGACCATTCCCTCCTCCTCCTCCGTCTTTATCGTGCTCTAGTTCTGTCTCGCTTGGACTATGGTTGTCAAGTTTAGGGTCCAGCTGCTCCTTCCACGCTGCACGTGCTGGATCAAGTCCACCATCGTGGTATCCGTTTGGCCACTGGTGCCTTCCCTACTAGCCCTGTTGATAGTCCACAGGTTGAAGCTGGGATCCCCCTTTCTGTTCGGCGGTCCCAGCTTCTGGTGTCTGATGTCCCGTGCCGACCATGGACCATGTACGTCGCCCACCCGACTCCCCCCACGGGCAGGTTTACTGGTTGGGCTCCGCCTTGCGTATCTTTGCCGTGATTTTCAGCTTCCTTCTTTGTCATGTATTCCTCGCTCCCTCCCCTCCACCCCCCTTGGTTAGTTTCTCGGCCTCGAATTCGGATGGATCTCAGCCGAGGTCGGAAAGATTCCATCCCCCTGGTGGTGTTCCGTTTCTTTTTCCGCCAAATTTTATGGGAGTTTTGGGTTGCTGCTGTTTTTTTACACTGATGGCTCTAAATCTGCTGATCATGTGGGGTATGCCTTCACGTCCTCTGTTGGAACGGCAAATCAAATGCCACCTACATGTGGGGTGTTTACTGCGGGATTTATGGCAATTTCCCTCGCCCTTACTTTTATTAAACCGTCCCAACACAAACGCGTTTTGTTATGTACACACTCGATGAGTGGCCTTCTTGCTATTGACCAGTGTTTTTCACGCCATCCCTTAGTCTCTGCAGTCCATGACCATCTCGCTGATATTCACCGTGCTTCTTGTTCCGTTGACTTCCTTTGGGTCCCTGGCCGTGTGGGTATCCCGGGTAATGAGGTCGCTGATCGTTTGGCTGGGGGAACCGTCACTTACCCCCCGTTTTCTGTAACCCCTCCTGCAGCGGATTTACGGCTTCACATCAAATCCCACTTCGCACAGTCATGGGCCAATTCTTGGGAGGCTAGTCCCTGCCTAATAAACTTCATGCGATTAAGGTGACACCAGGCCCGTGGCATTCTTCCTTTCGCCTCTCCCGAAAGGACTCGACCACACACTGTCGTCTCCGCATTGGCCATACCAGGCTGACCCATGGTTTTCTTTTGCGTGATGAGCCACCCCCACTTTGTGGTTGTGGAGCCTTCCAGTCAGTAGCCCACATTTTGGTTGAAAGCACACAGAGCAAAAAGAAGGGGGCAAAGTACGGACTCCGCTGCGCTTCACCTTTGATGTTGCTGACGATTCCTGAATGGTCGACATGGTTCTGTTTCCTCTGGGAAAGTGGTTTTTATTCTCAGTTTTAAGGTTTTTAATCTCTCTCTGTTGTTTGGGCAGGGCGGTGAGTGTTGGGGTATCTCCCACTGTAAGCTGTGTTTGGAGATTCCTGACTCCCCTCCCTGGCCTAGGTCCTCTTTTCTTCACCTTTCTTTTTTTTTAGGATTGGTTAGTCTCCTTTTCCCCATACCCACTTCTACATTCTAGCAGCTGCACCTTTAAAGCAGCAGAGGCAAGACCACCTGCGACTGAAGAGGTGGGATATTTCCTGCCTCTAGCATAGCATTGGGTTAGCTCTCTTGCTGACTTACCTCATTTTGTTTTTACCATTGACAACATGACTGCCCTTTTACATTTTTCAGCGTTTTCCCTTTTATTGTTCCGACTTTCCTGGGATGTCGCACTATCGGAATGGACCACATTTGAAACAAGGGACTGATGACCTTTCTGTTTGGTCCCTTCAACACCAACCAACCAACCAACCAACCAACCATTTCGTAAATTATGTTGCTTGTGAAAATACATAAAGCTTTAAACTAGTCAGCCAGTAAATAAAGACCAGCTTTGATATTAAACATTTAAAACCATTTGTTCTTCGATTTAAAGCTACTGTCACTTCAGAAACTGAATTGTCTGCAGAACTCAGTGAGACTTCTCATGTTATTTTGCCACACACAGATGCACCAACAATAAGAAAACGCGAAAAAGGACGACTTTAGTAAACACAAATACTCAAACCCAAGATCAGAGCAATAAATGGTTGTCTGTTCCTTATATACGTAATGTTTCCTGAATTTTTTAACGGGTGCCCTATCTTGTAGGTGTTAAGATTTCCTTCTTGACGAGTAATAGTTTAAAGCGAAATTTGGTTCATAATCTTATTTACGCCTGATTTCGCTGACTTAAGTCATTCTCAAGAGTGTGTGATGATTGCCCATGTTATTACATAGGTCAAACAGGCAGAGCTATAGCAGTAAGGTTTAAAGAACAGCTTCCAATAAAGGGCTTAGGAACACTGGTGTCAGCCTTTGCAGAACATCTGGTGCAAATGGCTCATACATCTAAACCTTTACGTGACAGCTACTACATCATGAAGTTAAGAGCTATAGACTGGACACGCTTGACGAACTACAAATTTATGCACACCTAATTACTGAACGATCAACTGTATCTAAAAAAAATAGGGCATACTTCGAAAGGTTCCAGCCTATATTAGGTTTAAAGTAATTCGTAATGCGTGTAACCATTACAGTTTCTGTAATAATAGAACCTTTCCTACAAACGTACTTACGCCATTTGTTGGTCAGTTTATAAGGCTCTGCAGTAGAATGTGAAACGTAGTCATGCTGGATACTTTACTATTGTAAGTTAATTGAAGTGTAAAATTAATTCATAGCAAAAATGTTATCTGACGCGTGATGCGTAAGAGTTTTATTCTATACATCTCGCGCATGTGCGCCGCCCTCTGTGCGGCAGACCGCGAAGCCCTCGTGGTCCGCTGTCTCTAGTCACCCGACGAGGCCCTACAACGGGCTTAAGGTGAAATTGCTACAGCTTGTTTAATAGAAGTGATAAAATCTTATGGTTATGCATCAAGTTTTATAAAGTTGACTTAGGGCATGGCCTGTTTTAGGCAAACATCTAAATAATAATTTATGTAAGTACTACACTCGGCATCCTGTAGGATGACCATATCCAATATTTTACTAGCACATTGTATTAACTTTTTGCAGGTTCTGGAGAAGACGTTATTAATAACGTTGAAACCTAGGTAAACTATAAAGTTCACCTGCAACTGTAGGCTGTATATTCTTTTAGAAACAATATCAGTTGCTGTCGCTGCATAAAAATGTTAATGAAGCACCACAGGAAAGTACTCTTAGGTGTTTATTTTTATTAGACTTTCCTATACCTTAGGTTGTCAATTTTGGTAGACGGGTGCGCGTTTATGATTGTATAGCCATTATTTCCTGATCTAAATGAGAGTAACGACGTCTGCTTTGGTGGGAGTGACATATTTATTAGACAGTGTGTAACAGAACTGGTGTCACCACGCTCTGGACAGCTTGTTCTTTGTGGTCAGTTTCCCTTTATAAACGCTATAGGCCCCAGATTGGTAACTTGGATTTAAATTACTTATGACTGTACGAGTACCTTCAAAATTCAGTTCTTTTCGTAAGTGGTATGAAGCTAATAGTATTATTGTACAGGTCTCATGGCATTAGTAGTGTCTTCTTAGAAAAATGGGACATCGTTTTATGTGCACTAGGCTGAGAACAAATTTATCAATTACAATATTATAATACAGAGTGATCTTATGCCATAACCAGAATTATCAACTGACAAGTGCAGGGTTAGTGATTTGCAAAACCAACGACGACAGTTCAATACGAGAGAAGGAAAGTTGCTACTCACCATATAGCGGAGATGCTGAGCCACGATAGGCACAATAAAAAGATTCACACAATCATAGCTTTCGGCCTTTAAGGTCTCTCAGACTGCAGACGCGTGTGCGCGCCTACTGCTGACAGATCAAACTTCACTGCGAACAGCAGCACCAGTGCGTAATGGGAGTGGCGACAGGGTGGGGGTAAGGAGGCAGGTTGAGCAGAGAGGGGGAGGGATAGTATGGTGGGAGTGGTGGACAGTGAAGTGTTGCAGTTTAGGTGGGGGGTAGGAGAGAAGGTCCGGTGGGGGAGAGGGGGGGGCAGGGGGTAAGTAGCGAACAGGAGAGAAATAAAAAGAGATTAACACTGGATGTGGCGGTGAAATAGCTGTGTAGTGCTGGAATGGGAACAGGGAGGGGGGCTAGAGGGGTGAGGAAAAGAGACCAATGATGGTTGAGGCCAGTAGGGTTATGGGAACATAGGATGTATTGAAGGGAAAGTTCCCACCTGCACAATTCAGAAAAGCTGGTGGTGGTGGTGGTGGGAAGGATCCATATGGCACAGCTTGTGAAGCAGTCATTGAGATGATGGGTACCATGTTTGGCAGTGTGTTCAGCTACAGGGTGGTCCACTTGTTTTTTGGCCACAGTTTGTTGGTGGCCATTCATGTGGACTGACAGCTTGCTGGTAGTCATGCCTACATAGAATGCAGCACAGTGGTTGCAGCTTAGCTTGTGGATCACATGACTGGTTTCACAGGTAGCCCTGACTGATGTGATAGGTAATGTCAGTGACTGGACTGAAGTAGGTGGTGGTAGGAGGATGTATGGGACATATTTGCATCTAGGTCTATTACAGGGGTATGAGCCATGATGTAAGGGGCTTGGAGCAGGGGGTTGTGTAATGATGGAAGAGTATATTGTGTAGGTTCGGTGGACAGTGGAATACCATGGTAGAAGGGGTACCAAGGATAGTGGGTTGGACATTTCTCATTTCAGGGCACGACGAGAGGTAATCAAAAACCTGGCAGAGAATGTAATTCAGTTGCTGCAGTCCTGGATGGTACTGGGTTATGAGGGAAATGCTCCTCTGTGGCCGGACTGTGGGTTATTCTCACCCATCCAGCCCCCTCCCTGTTCCCATTCCAGCACGAGACAGCCGTCATTCTACTGCCACACCCAGTCTTAGTTTTTTATTTCTCTCCTTTCCACTACTTACCCCTGCATTTATAAAAAAAATCTTAAACAGTAGATGCAACAGACACAGTAATTAAAGATGTTCCAGTGTTTGAGAAGAAGGGATTTGCTCAGGCCACTTTTTGTGAGAACAGCCTAAAACTGCTGAAGTCTTATCTCAAAATCCATAGACTAGTAGTGTGTATTGGCACAGAAAAGTCTATCGAGAAACAAACTAAGGTGGGAGTTTTGCAGGGATTTATATTGGGACAATTTTTGTTTTTGGTAGTTATCAATGACCTACCATCCTTTATAAGTTGCAAGGAAGTGCTATTTGCAGATGACACCACTTTCCTGAACAACAACAATGATCTAAATATGTTAAAAGATTGTGCTGACAATACACTCGCTCAAATGTCACATTGGTTCAGGTCTAATGGGTTTGTCCTTAATGACAAAATCCAAAAAATGGTATTTAGCACTAAGGACAAAATTCCTTTTAATGATCCCTGTTGTATAAAGTTCTTGGGTACACCTAGATGACATTGTCCTGGAAGCAACATATAAAATACATTAGTGTTAAATCATCTGTAGTAATTTACTTATTAAGATGTCGCATGAAATGTGTATCAGAAGCTTAAGGTAATAAAATCTTGTCTTACACTTTTCAAAGTACCATGTCTTATGGGCGTATTCCCTGCAGAAACTCAGGTTTCTTCTGCAGAAGTAATGTTTTGGACATTGCTTGTCACAGTCACTACATGTTCTCAGCATAATGCACATTGTAAGCTTTTGTTCTCTGAAGGTAAAATAATGACTGTAATAAATCTGTATACATACCAAGTGTTTACGTACATGAAAAATAATCCACATGAAGTAAAATGTAGAAATAATAATCATGGTCACAACACAAGAAATAACAAATCCTGACATATGTCCTACCATAGGTCACCATAGGTCACCATAGTCTATCAATATCTTTGAAGTTGTGGATGACAAACTATTTAGTAAGCTTCCACAGAGGGTACAAGACCTTCTAGAGTGTGAATTTATGGAAACATTAAATAAATGGCTTTTTGCCAACCCCTTCTATGAATTAAAAGAATTTTGTTAACTGCAACATGGAACTGCAAGCTAACAACTGACAGCCAAACATTTCTATTTGCTTATGTAATGATTATGTTATATGTATAAAAAATGTCTATTGCTGAAAAGGCCTAATGACAAGGAATCACTTGGATAAGATAATTTTATTATCTCTTTACCTGGTTTCCTGAAGTGCTACTGTGTGTCTGTTGCCCTTATTTAATATCTGTGAGTTGCTTGTTTCCCAGTCTTAAGTGTTATTCAATCTGGCTGGCAGATATTTCTTCTATCGCCTTATGGAGAAGTTCTAGGAAGTATCTATTCTTCTTGACATGATGTTCATCAAAATATTCGAGGACTGAGAAATAAAATTAATTCATCTCTCCACATAGTTAACTCATTAGAGTCTTCAAACCCAGCTGACATAATCTGCGTCTCTGAACATCATGTGTTTACATCTACATCTACATTGATACTCCGCAAGCCACCCAACGGTGTGTGGCGGAGGGCACTTTACGTGCCACTGTCATTACCTCCCTTTCCTGTTCCAGTCGCGTATGGTTCGCGGGAAGAACGACTGTCTGAAAGCCTCCGTGCGCGCTCTAATCTCTCTAATTTTACATTCGTGATCTCCTCAGGAGGTATAAGTAGGGGGAAGCAATATATTCGATACCTCATCCAGAAACGCACCCTCTCGAAACCTGGACAGCAAGCTACACCGCGATGCAGAGCGCCTCTCTTGCAGAGTCTGCCACTTGAGTTTATTAAACATCTCCGTAACGCTATCACGGTTACCAAATAACCCGGTGACGAAACGCGCCGCTCTTCTTTGGATCTTTTCTATCTCCTCCGTCAACCCGACCTGGTACGGATCCCACACTGATGAGCAATACTCAAGTATAGGTCGAACGAGTGTTTTGTAAGCCACCTCCTTTGTTGATGGACTACATTTTCTAAGCACTCTCCCAATGAATCTCAACCTGGTACCCGCCTTACCAACAATTAATTTTATATGATCATTCCACTTCAAATCGTTCCGTACGCATACTCCCAGGTATTTTACAGAAGTAACTGCTACCAGTGTTTGTTCCGCTATCATATAATCATACAATAAAGGATCCTTCTTTCTATGTATTCGCAATACATTACATTTGTCTATGTTAAGGGTCAGTTGCCACTCCCTGCACCAAGTGCCTATCCACTGCAGATCTTCCTGTATTTCGCTACAATTTTCTAATGAAGCAACTTCTCTGTATACTACAGCATCATCCGCGAAAAGCCGCATGGAACTTCCGACACTATCTACTAAGTCATTTATATATATTGTGAAAAGCAATGGTCCCATAACACTCCCCTGTGGCACGCCAGAGGTTACTTTAACGTCTGTAGACGTCTCTCCATTGATAACAACATGCTGTGTTCTGTTTGCTAAAAACTCTTCAATCCAGCCACACAGCTGGTCTGATATTCCGTAGGCTCTTACTTTGTTTATCAGGCGACAGTGCGGAACTGTATCGAACGCCTTCCGGAAGTCAAGAAAAATAGCATCTATCTGGGAGCCTTTATCTAATATTTTCTGGGTCTCATGAACAAATAAGGCGAGTTGGGTCTCACACGATCGCTGTTTCCGGAATCCATGTTGATTCCTACATAGTAGATTCTGGGTTTCCAGAAATGACACGATACGCGAGCAAAAAACATGTTCAAAAATTCTACAAGAGATCGACGTAAGAGATATAGGTCTATAGTTTTACGCATCTGCTCGACGACCCTTCTTGAAGACTGGGACTATCTGTGCTCTTTTCCAATCATTTGGAACCCTCCGTTCCTCTAGAGACTTGCGGTACACGGCTGTTAGAAGGGGGCAAGTTCTTTCGCGTACTCTGTGTAGAATCGAATTGGTATCACGTCAGGTCCAGTGGACTTTCCTCTATTGAGTGATTCCAGTTGCTTTTCTATTCCTTGGACACTTATTTCGATGTCGGCCATTTTTTCGTTTGTGCGAGCATTTAGAGAAGGAACTGCAGTGCGGTCTTCCTCTGTGAAACAGCTTTGGAAAAAGGTGTTTAGTATTTCAGCTTTACGCGTGTCATCCTCTGTTTCAATGCCATCATCATCCCGTAGTGTCTGGATATGCTGTTTCGAGCCACTTACTGTTTTAACGTAAGACCAGAACTTCCTAGGATTTTCTGTCAAGTCAGTACATAGAATTTTACTTTCGAATTCAATGAACGCTTCACGCATAGCCCTCCTTACGCTAACTTTGACATCGTTTAGCTTCATGTGACCACTGGTATAGAACTTAAGTGTTACAGGGCTTAGGTTAGCATCTCACTTTTGTAGATCAGAAATGGAGAAAGGAGGAGTTGCCACATTCATCAGGAACTGTCAAATTGAAGAACATAGACATTCATAAATTTTGCCTAGAACAGCATATGGAAGCATGTGTAACAGAATATTATGAAGGAATTTTTGTGAAATTCTAAGTGTATATTGAGCACCTGCAGGTAACTTTAATCTGTTTGTCAACCACCTTGAAGCTGTGCTGGCCCATTTAACAACCAAAAACAAAGAAATAGTGGTTGCTGGTGATTTCAATGTAGATTTCCTTAAAGACTCTCCCAATAAGAACTTATTTGAGTTAGTAACACTATCATTCAACTTACTTCCCACTGTAAAGTTCCCCACTAGGATAGCCACTTGGTCACAAACAGCCATTGATAATATCTTCATAGAAAAGTCCAATGAACAAAATTATATTACAAAACCAATAGTCAATGGCCTCTCAGACCATGATATGCAGTTCCTTCTGTTAAATGTTAATACTGAACAG
Organism: Schistocerca serialis cubense; assembly: GCF_023864345.2. Classification (NCBI taxonomy): domain Eukaryota; kingdom Metazoa; phylum Arthropoda; class Insecta; order Orthoptera; family Acrididae; genus Schistocerca; species Schistocerca serialis. The sequence continues at coordinate 84,408,575 of NC_064639.1, forward strand.
AATATAACATCTGTTAAATCTGAGCTCAAGAGGGTAATCAGTAAGCAGAAAATTGATTATTTTAGGACACTCCTCAGACACATTCACTGAACTGATGTTTACACAGTGCTCATGGCATGAATGAAAAATATAACATTTTTGCTAATGAAGTGCTTACCTTATTCGAACACTGCTTTCCCCCAAAACTTACAAAGGTTAGAGCAAAGTCTACAAAGAAGCCATGGATTACTCGAGGAATAGAGGTATCTTGTAAAACAAAAAGAAAACTGTATCTGTCAATCCACAACATTTCCAATGTTGATGCTATAGCACATTATAAGAAATACTGCAAAATATTAAAGACTGTACTACGGATGTCAAAGCAAATATATTGCAAGGAAAAGATAGTCATATCAGATAACAAAATAAAGACAATATGGGATATAGTCAAGGAGGAGACCAGTAGAACCAGACATGAAGAGGAGCAAATAGCATTAAGAGTAAATGATACATTGGTGACAGTTATAAAATGTTTGTTAAAAAGTTCTGCAACACTATACACATCTGTTACTGAAAAGATGGGGTCGTCAGGTTCGGTAGATGTTGCTATGGATTACCTTAGACCAGACGTTTCATTTCAAGTAACTTCCATATTATGAATTTGACCCTAACTACCCCAACAGAAATAATGTCCATCATAAAATCTTTAAAATCAAAAACATTAGTGGGTATGATGAAATATCAACGAAGTTAGTTAAAGAATGTGATTCTGAGCTAAATAACATATTAAGCTCTCTGTGTAACCAGTCATTTATTAGTGGAATATTTCCTGAGTGGCTGAAATATGCTGAAGTTAAGCCACTGTTTAAGAAGGGAGATAAAGAAATAGTATCAAATTTCCGTCCAATTTCACTGTTGCCAGCATTCTCAAAAATTTTCGAAAAAGTAATGTACAGTCGTCTTTATAACCATCTTATCTCAAATAACATACTGTCAAAGTCACAGTTTGGATTTCTAAAAGGTTCTGATATTGAGAAGGCTATCTACACTTACACTGAAAATGTGCTTAATTCATTAGACAAAAAATTGCAGGCAACTGGTATATTTTGTGATCTGTCAAAGGCATTTGACTGTGTAAATCACAATATCTTTTTAAGTAAACTAGAATATTATAGTATAACATAAGATGTGAACCATTTTGCAGCATTTCCTATCTCTGGCAGGATCCAAATTGTGTTATTAGGAAAGAGACATGTATCAAGCTATCAGGCATCATCCAACTGGGAACTAATTACATGTGGGGTCCCACAAGGTTCCATTTTGGGGCCCTTACTTTTTCTTGTTTATATTAATGACCTTTCATCAGTAACATTACCAGAGGCGAAGTTTGTTTTGTTTCCTGATGATACAAACATTGCAATAAATAGTAAATCAAGCATAGTCTTAGAAAGATCAGCTAATAAAATATTTGTGGACAGTAATCACTGGTTCCTAGCCCATGTGTGTGCACGCGTGTGTGTGTGCGCGTGCGTGTTAGATTTTACTAACTTCTGCACCATTTCAGTGCAGTAATGTGTTCATTGAAAATAAGTATTACAGTAGTTGTATTACCTTAAAACTAAATAAAAAACTTTTATTTTAAATTCAGTGCATTAGTATTTGTAAAATGGCTTAGTGTTCATTAAGAAATGACTATCATTCGACTTGGGACCTGTGGAATGGTACATTAGCTGATTTGTTTTAGTTGTAAATATTTGTCATGTATTGTTTTTCTGACATGTTCCAAATCCTGGTGGACCTCCTCACTATGGATCAATTGGAATGAAAGTAAATCTAATCTAGGCTCTGCACAATCAGGTGGTTAAATTGTGTCACTGTTTCCCGTGTTGGATTGTTTGCTTCCTGGAGTACTTTTCCTTCTGGTGTTTACAATCATGTCTGTCAAAAGTAATTTATCAAAGGGTGTTAATGCCTTGAGAGATAATACATCTGTGATGGAACCACCAGATGGGATCCCAATGATGGCCTTTCAACCAAAACTTTACTTGTTTGAGAGTCTTTTGGTTGTGCCTCCCCGTGACTCAGCATCTCTGCTGTACTATTATTATATCATCTATTAATATCTTCAATATTTATGTATTAAATGTACTAAGAAATAAGCCAAGGGCTCCCAAAGTCTGGAATGCAATACTGCCACCGGTATCCAGCAGCGGGATGCCCTCATTGCTGAAGACTGTAACCAGCTCCCACAGCAACTTGCCACAGTTCAGATAGAAGTACACAGACAGCACTGCACATCCTTCACAGGTCTGCCTCTCTATCATTCTTTGACAAATTTACATTCCCCTAAACTCATTCTGCTGTCTGAAAGAAAAGCATAGGCATATAGTCCATTTTCTAAGCTTCCATTTTAGTTTCCACAGTGCAGTGAACACTCAAGACACGTGTCCACACACTGGGTTTACACCTATGTAATTCTAATTGTGGTATTACCTTCATTCCCTTTGTTTGACTTCTCAAAACTGTAGTGAATACTATACAAAAATGAGAAGTAAAATGTCAGCTTTAAATTTTAAACAACTTTATGTACAAATTTCGACTTAACAGATTATTTATTCCCTCCATTGTATGCTGGATAAAGGTAGGTGTTCATTTAAAGTAACAAGACACACAAATACAGTAATCATTGTGTCTAAAGTTCATCTTCTGTGTCTTACAACATGCATCTTGTGTCAAAATAACTATTCCTTGAAAGCCAACATATCTTCAGGGCAGTGAGGGCAATGTGGTGTGAGAGGAGCGACAATGAAGTAATGAGACATTTTCTTTGCAAAATATTGCAACATTACAGGCTAGCATAGGCACAATATGTTTGACCTTTGTCTATAAGCTGCTTCTAGTCCAAGCGGCACATTGATGCAACTGCTCAGTCGCGAGTTGTGCTGCAATAAGTTAACATGTGATCGTGTGTCTCGTCACGGAAATGGAATCGCCTAACATTGCGCAACGGTATGCTATTTCTTGTGTGTTAAATTGGGTGAAAACGTGACAACTTACGGTAAGTTTCAGAAGGCTTTTGGAGAGATGGTTATGTCAAGAGCTGAAGTTTTTCGTTGACATAAAATGGTTAGTGAAGGCAGAACGAATGTTGAAGATAACTTCACTTGACCATCAACCTCACAGACGGATGTCAACGTGGCCAGGGTATGTGAACTCGTACGATCTGATTGGAGATTATCTACATCTACGCGACTACTCTGCAATTCAGATTTAAGTGCTTGGCAGAGGGTTCATCTAACCACAATCATACTATCGCTCTACCATTCCACTCCCGAACAGCGCGCAGGAAAAACGAACACAAACCTTTCTGTTCGAGCTCTGATTTCTCTTATTTTATTTTGATGATCATTCCTACTTATATAAGTTGGGCTCAACAAAATATTTTCGCATTCGGAAGAGAAAGTTGGTGACACCTTTTTCGTCGCGACTAGATCTATTTACGAAATTTCTTTGCTTTAATGACTTCCATCCCAACTCGCGTATCATATCTGCCACACTCTCCCCCTTATTACGTGATAATACAAAATGATCTCCCCTTTTTTTGCACCCTTTCGATGTCCTCCGTCAATCCCACCTGGTAAGGATCCCACACCGCGCAGCAATATTCTAACACGACGAACTAGCGTAGCGTAAGCTGTCTCTTTAGTAGACATGTTGCATCTTCTAAGTGTCCTGCTGATGAAACGCAACCTTTGGCTGGCCTTCCCCACAATATTATCTATGTGGTCTTTCCAACTCAAGTTGTTCGTAATTTTAACACCCAGGTACTTGGTTGAATTGACAGCCTTGATAGTTTTACTATTTATCGAGTAATCGAATTCCAACGGATTTCTTTTGGAACTCATGTGGATCACCTCACACTTTTCGTTATTTAGCGTCAACTGCCACCTGCCACACCATACAGCAATCTTTTCTAAATCGCTTTGCAACTGATACTGATCTTCGGATGACCTTATTAGACGGTAAATTACAGCATCATCTGCGAACAACCTAGAAGAACTGCTCAGATTGTCACCCAGGTCGGTTATATAGATCAGGAACAGCAGAGGTCCCAGGACGCTTCCCTGGGGAACAGCTGATATCACTTCAGTTTTACTCGATGATTTGCCGTCTATTACTACGTACTGCGACCTTCCCGACAGGAAATCACGAATCCAGTTGCACAACAGACGATACCCCATAAGCCCACAGCTTGATTAGAAGTCGCTTGTGAGGAACGGTGTCAAAAGCATTCCAGAAATCCAGAAATACGGAATCGACCTGAGATCCCCTGTCGATAGCGGCCATTACTTCGAGCAAATAAAGAGCTAGCTGCGTTGCACAAGAACGATGTTTTCTGAAACCATGCTGATTACGTATCAATAGATCGTTCCCTTCGAAGTGATTCATTATGTTTGAATACAGTATATGCTCCAAAACCCTACTGCAAACCGACGTCAATGATATAGGTCTGTAGTTCGATGGGTTACTCCTACCACCCTTCTTAAACACTAGTGCGACCTGCGGAATTTTCCAATCTGTAGGTACAGATCTATCGGCGAGCGAGCGGTTGTATATGATTGCTAAGTAGGGAGCTATTGGATCAGGGTAATCTGAAAGGAACCTAATCGGTATACAATCTGGAACTGAAGACTTGCCCGTATCAAGCAATTTGAGTTGCTTTGCAAGCCCTAAGGTATCTACTTCTAAGAAACTCATGCTAGCAGGTGTTCGTGTTTCAAATTCTGGAATATTCCATTCGCCTTCCCTGGTGAAGGAATTACGGAAAACTGCGTTCAATAACTCCACTTTAGCGGCACAGTCGTCGGTAACGGTACCATCGGCACTGCGCAGCGAAGGTATTTACTGCGCCTTGTCGCTTGTGTAATTTACATACGACCAGAATTTCTTCGGATTTTCTACCAAATTTCGAGACGATGTTCCATAGTGGAACCTATTAAAGGCATCCCGCATTGAAGTCCGTGCCAAATTTCGTTCGTCTGTAAATTTTAGCCAATCTTCGGGATTTCGCGTTCTTCTGAACTTCGCATGCTTTTTCCGTTGCCTCTGCAACAGCGTTCTGACCTGTTTTGTGTACCATGGGGGATCAGTTCCAACTCTTACTAATTTATGAGGTATGAATCTCTCAATTGCTGTTGCTACTACATCTTTGCAAATGTAGACGAGATGTGGCTCAAATTCATAGTCAGTTCGGAAGGAATGGAGATTGTCTCTTAGGAAGGCTTCTAGTGGCACTTTATCCGCTTTTTTAAATAAAATTATTTTGCGTTTGTTTCTGGTGGATTTGGAAGAAATGGTATTGAGCCTAGGTACAACGACCTTGTGATCACTAATCCCTGTATCAGTCATGATGCTCTCTATTAGCTCTGGATTGATTGTGGCTGAGGTGAAGTGTCTTTTCGCAACCATTTAAAATTCGCGTGGCTTCGTGGACTAACTGCTCGAAATAATTTTCGGAGAAGGCATTTAGGACAACATCGGAAGATGTTTTTTGTCTACCACCGGTTTTGAACAAGTATTTTTGCCAACGCATCGAGGGAAGGTTGTAGTCCTCACAACTATAACCGTATCCGTGAAAATGATTGATGTTCAGTTCTTCTGCAATCGAGAAACGGGTTGTCTAATAATAACTGAAGATCTTGGTATGAGAAATTTGTTCAAAAATGGTCTCCAAAAATCTCACAACACAACAGCGAGAAACGCGGAAAAATGTGGCATCCGATATGTTGGTGAAAACTCCAAATGGTTCAAATGGCTCTGAGCACTATGGGACTTAACTTCTGAGGTCATCAGTCCCCTAGAACTTAGAACTACTTAAACGTAACGAACCAAAGGACATCACACACATCCATGCCAAAGGCAGGATTCGAACCTGCGACCGTAGCGGTCGCGCGGTTACAGAAAACGGAAATCGATCCAGAATTGTTGAGCCGTATTATCGCTGGTGATGAAAGTTGGCGTTTTGTCTCTGGATCGTACTGAAAAAAATCAAAGTACGCAATGGTGCTCAAAGGGATCACCCAGACCAAGAAAGTTCGCATGTCAAAGTCAAAAGTGAAATACATGCTTGTGTGCCTCTTTGATTCGAAGGGAATTGTTCATAAAGAGTGGGTGCCTCCTGGAGAGACAGTTAACCAGTATTACTACAAAGAAATTTTAGGACTTCGTAAAAGCATTCATGTCCGAGTCAACATAGCTGATAATTGGTTTCTGCATCACGATAATGCGCCATGCGATACTGCTGTGTCAATACAGCAATTTTTAACCTCAAAATAAATTTCAGTACTATCACACCCACCTTATTCACCCGATATCGCTCCGTGCTACTTTTGGAAATAGAAAAGAGTCAAAACGGCGGTCAAGGAACACCATTTTCAAACACAAGATGCCAAAAAGTTGTGACGACTCTTTGAGGATATTACAGAAGATGAGTTCCAGAAATGTTACTATCAATGGCAGAAGCGCTGGAAAAAATGTGGGTAATCAGAAGGGAACTACTTTGAAGGAGCCAACACTAAGCTTCACTAGAACGGTAAGCAACATTTTTTTTCACATCAGTCTCATTGTCGCACCTCATATGGGCAACAATCTGCATATCCAAGCAGATGCTTCCTCTCAAGAAGCCGCTACGTTTGCCATCATGTGCCAAAGGGGTGTGTCAACCCTCAGTACCATGTGCGAAATAATAAAACTAATGAACATTGTCTGTACATTTTTACTATTGCACATACAATATTAATATCTGCAGGTCTTAAAGGCATTTCATGATATACAGGGTGGAAATTTTTTAACTATACGAAATAAAAATCGTAACATCTGAACAGATTGCGTAAGGACATTCAAACTCCATTGTTGGTTGCAGGGCATGATGGAAATTACTTTGATTTAGCGGCAAAGCCCACTTTCATGTGGATGGTTAATCAATAAGCAAAATTGGGGCATCTGGGGAAAAGAGATGCCACATTTCACAATCAAGAGGTCTCTGCACGCCACAGTCATCCATTGATGGTGACATGTCCAGTCATGGAATAAGTGGTGCAATATGCCTTTATGGCTTGGTGTCTTGAATGATAAATTAAGGTTCTGGAAGATGATTTTGTCTCCCTAATTCAGAGTTACCCCGATTTCGACAAGTTGTGGTTCATAGAAGATGGAGCTCAAATCCATTGGAGCAGGAGAATAATGCCCTGGAGGCGCACTTTCAGTATCCCATGGCTAGAAGGTGGTCCCAAGAGGCCATTGGCATTGGCCTCAATTGGCCGCCGTTCTCTCCGGATCTGAACTCTTGCAACTTTTTTGTGGTACTACATAGCAATAACACAAAAACCATTGCTGATCTGAAAACAGTCATTCAGAAGGCGCTCAACAACATTGATGTTCCGACACCTCAACGGGTCATGCATAATTTCGGTATTCATCTGTGTGACATCACCGTCAATGATGGTAGCCAATCAAACATGTTAACTTATTCTGAATATCTGCAGTGATGTTCATTCAAAATTTAACATGTGTGCAAACTATAGTTTGTAACTAATGTGTTTTTATATAGTTCAATAATTGTCACCCTGTGTCTTCAGTGTGGATGCGATCTCTTCAGGGAATCGTGCAGAATGCTGCGAGGGATGAATATGGTGCATGGGAGGGCACTAAGTAAGTAGTGTGGAAGAAGTTGGGAATTTGGGTTGGACATGAAGTGTGTGCAAAAAGGAAAAGCAATTGAGGTAACCACTTGTGTAAAATAGAAAACCTGTGTTAGTCCTAGTTTAACCAATTCTCTTGTCGCCAACAAATTATTTCACTGCCCTATGCAGCTGTGTAGGTAATTCTGTCATCCTGCACATTTTTATAATAACCCATTATTATGTTACTATTTTGTTACAAAAGTTCTACATACTTCAACATATTGATCCACAGGCACAGATGACAACAGCCGGAAACAATGTTGTCGGCCCAGTAGATGTTCTCACAGGCGGAAGGACGATGTTGTACTGGGCGTGGACATGTTTGAGGACTGTCATGTGACTAGCAATGAAAACTCAAGGCATGAGCCTTGTGCTCCTGTTATGTACACTACTGGATCAAAAATAGCTCCCTACTTTGTGGACATTATATGGGGCATGTTCGCCCCTCACCTCTATGATTGCTTGAACCACTCTAGGGACACTAAGTGAGAGCGCTATCTGTTGAGGTATGGAAACCTATTCCTTATCAAGAGCTGAAACCAAAGGAGGTATTGATGGACTTCACATCTGGAGTAAAGTATAGTTTGTAACTCGTCCTTAAGGTGTTCCATTACATTCAGGTCACGACTCGGGGGGCAGGCGAATTCAATTCAGGTATTTCGCTGTCTGCAAACCATTGCCTCACTAAAGCTGCCTTATGACAGTAAAATCTGTTTTGACTGATTTGAAAAATATGTAAAAATCTGCCAACCGGTTGCATAGGTTTTCTATATACCTTGACCAGGTTTCGTCACCTCTAAGGGTGACATCAGAAGGTAACATTTTTCAAATTTGTTTATACGATTGCTGTAAACATCAGCCATGTTCAAAGTTGTACGCTTCTAACCTGCCCATGTTGTGACAAATGTTTCTCTACTGTATGCAATATACGCTATTACCAGATTCATTTGTGTACTTCTATATTTGGTATTTTCTAAAGTGCATTGAGAGGACCATTCCCTCACAGTGAAAAACATGTGCATACCTTCAACATTTCCTCCTCGGTATTTAACTATTGGCACTAAATGGGCGAATGTCTGGGGAATCTTTACCCATTGCCACAACACAAAACACTTCTGTCGCACGGCCAAAACGTATGGCAGGACTGCTCACTGTGGAATATTATTTCCCAATCGTCCTCTGTCCTTTCGTGCCACTGTTTCCACAACCTATTGTTTGGCTTAGTGATGGCAGCAGAAACATGGTTTAGAGGAACTAATAAGCCATTACACACTATTTTTGACACACTATGCACATTAAATGTGCTAGATGGACTTCTAAAGCCGAGAATGATTCCAATGGCTTTTTTAACGAGATTTGTTTTACAACCGCTCTCTGCAGTCCACTTCCTGAAAAAGTTCTAGTGAACACAATTAACATTTTATAATGGTGTGATTCGTGAAACTTTAAGAAAAATACTGGGATAAGTACTCAACATAAACATATGTTTTATTGATTTTTAGTATCAGCAACTGAGTAAAAAATAAGCATACACGTACAGACTGTGTCAGGTGGATTATACTGCATATACCATTTAAAAAGGATGAGGGTTGTTTAAGTAGCTACTTAAATGTGTACTGGAAATTACCAGAAGAGATAGGGAAATGTGCATATGCGTTAGGGAGGAGACAGGAGTGGGAGACTTAATGGGAGTTAGGTGGGCAGGAAATGTTGCGTGGAGAATGTGTGGGAAATGGGCCAAGAGTTCTTCGCTGAGTCCCTGTAGGAAGATGGGACAGAAAAATACACAGACCGCCTAGTCAGGGATGGAGGAGATGACTTCAAGACATGTGCTGCTGAGACAGAACCATGTAATTGGAGGATGGACTACCTGGAGGAGTCTGGAGGGTTTGTCCATCTTTGGTACTCTAATGGCTAAAGATGTCAGCAGAATAAAATGTTAAATCTGGAGAAGATATGAATTGCAGCACTGGACATTCATCTATAACCCATCAATGAAGAAATAAACGAAATAAAATTGAGAGTCTCACGAAATAGAATTAGAGTCTGTATAACTGCCCAAGGCTGACAACTTTGACACCTTGATTAATACCAGACTTGATAGATGTTCACAACATATTTTCTCATAATTTTAACGGTTTTATTCATATACATTGAAGGAGTGAGTGAAAATTTGCACGAAGGCCAGGAGTAAAACCTGGGTCTCCTGCTTAGAAGGCAGGTGCATTAGCCACTAAGCCACCTTGGCACAATTATTAACAATAGTGGTCTTTAAAGTAGACTGGGGTGGCAGTGAGAATTTGTATAGGGGAGGGAGACATGCCAGGATAATCTGTGCAATTTGCCAGTTAGCATAAGTGGCTAATGCACCTTCCTGATACGTAGAAGAATTTGAGTATTTTAAACATAGCTGCGCAACAGCAACGGTTCCACGTTATAAGATTAGAAACAGCTGACCAGTTGCAAAGGATGAAGTAATCTTTACCTAGGTTTCGATAGATTTAAGAAGATAGATTTAAATCTATCGAAACCTAAGTAAAGATTACTTTATCCTTTGCAACTGGTCGGCTGTTTTTAATATTAGAAGAATTTGGTTAGATTCCTGGCCTTGGTACAAATTGTCCCTTGATGCTTTGGTCCATATACATATAGTACATGCAATTCATCACATTACAAGTAAATGGACCATGTGAGACATTTGTAATCTAAACAGATCTACACAAAAAGGTTTGTTAGTTCTATTGCTTTCCATCGCCTATTCTTGGCAAATATTTTCTCTTATTTGAGTTTTAAATAAATTATGCAGTCAGGTGACTACAGGGTTATAAACAAAATCAAATAGGAGTAATGCAGGAGGTTTAATAATGAATGGGAAAATAGGAATGGGGGTAAGCTACTACAAACAGCATAGTGAACGTATTATTATAGCCAAGATCGATACGAAGCCCACACCTATTACAGTAGTACAAGTTTATATGCCAACTAGCTCTGCAGATGACGAAGAAATTGAAGAAATGTATCATGAAATAAAAGAAATTATTCAGATAGTGAAGGGAGATGAAAATTTAATAGTCATGGGTGACTGGAATTCTAGTGTAGGAAAAGGGAGAGAAGGAAACGTAGTAGGTGGATATGGATTGGGGCTAAGATATGAAAGAGGAATCCGCCTGGTAGAATTTTGCACAGAGCACAACTTAATCATAGCGAACACTTTGCTTAAGAATCATGAAAGAAGGTTGTATACATGGAAGAATCCTGGAGATTCTAAAATGTATCAGATAGATTATATAATGGTAAGACATATTTAGGCACCAGGTTTTAAATTGTAAGAAATTTCCAGGGGCAGATGTGGACTGACCACAATCTATTGGTTGTGACCTGTAGATTAAAACTGAAGAAACTGCAATAAGTTGGGAATTTAAGGAGATGGAACCTGGATAAACTTAAAGAACCAGAGACTGTAGACAGTTTCAGGGAGAGCAGAAGGCAACAACTGACAGGAATGGGGGAAAGAAACAGTAGGAGAAGAAAGGGTAGCTTTGAGAGATGAAATAGTGAAGGCAGCAGAGGATCAAGTAGGTAAAAAAACGAGCAGTTATAAGAGTCGAGGGGCATGAAAGGGAAGCAGTGGCTGGGAACGGAGTAAGACAGGGTTGTAGCCTCTCCCTGATGTTATTCAATCTGTATATTGAGCGAACAGTAAAGGAAACAAGAGAAAAATTCGGAGTAGGTATTAAAATCCATGGAGAAGAAATAAAAACTTTGATGTTCGCCGATGACATTGTAATTCTGTCAGAGACAGCAAAGGACTTTGAAGAGCAGTTGAACGGAATGGACAGTGTCTTTAGAGTAGTATATAAGATGAACATCAACAAAAGCAAAACGAGGATAATGGAATTTAGTAGTATTAAGTCGGGTGATGCTGAGGGAATTAGATGCTATTTGGGGAGAAAAATAACTGATGATGGTCGAAGTAGAGAGGATATAAAATGTAGACTGGCAATGGCAAGGAAAGCGTTTCTGAAGAAGAGAAATTTGTTAAAATCGAGTATAGATTTAAGTGTGAGGAAGTCGTTTCTGAAAGTATTTGTACGGAGTGTAGCCATGTATGGAAGTGAAACATGGACGATAAATAGTTTGGACAAGAAGAGAATAGAAGCTTTCGAAATGTGGTGCTACAGAAGAATGCTGAAGATTAGATGGGTAGATCACATAACTAATGAGGAAGTATTGAATAGGATTGGGGAGAAGAGAAGTTTGTGACACGACTTGACTAGAAGGAATCGCTTGTTACATGTTCTGAGGCATCAAGGAATCACCAGTTTAGTATTGGAGGGCAGCGTGGAGGGTATAAATCGTAGAGGGAGGCCAAGAGACGCATACACTAAGCAGATTCAGAAGGATGTAGGTTGCAGTAGGTACTGGGAGATGAAGCTTGCACAGGATAGAGTAGCATGGAGAGCTGCATTAAACCAGTCTCAGGACGGAAGACAACGACAACATGCAGTCTGAATCTTGCGTGGGATGCTAAAATCTCAAATTTAATATATTCCCACTATTCAGTCTTATTGATATAACTAATTTGTTGAAATTACCCAATTATTATATTCATATGTTACTGACAGATGTACTGAAGTATGTATGGTAACCTACCGAGTGAACATTGAAGGTCACATATCCAAGTCCAATCTGCTCAAATGTTTTCCTATTCTCTACCCTAAATTTCCTTACCACAGTGTACCATGCAGCGATTCCAACAAACATTTTCAAAGACAAATCAATCTATCAAACAAGAACAATTTTAACATTGGTATTTGTACAATAGTTTAACAAAAGCTGACATATTGCAAGACACAAGGATAACCACAGTTAAATAATTTTTTATGCAAATAGATCACGAACAATACTCAGGTGCAGGCCCTGTATACAAATAACTCCCACCTGGCACCCATTGACAGGAGCAACCGATTTTGTAACTACCTCAGTAAATATCGTTCATTTATTAAAAAATGACTCCTCACACCAGGAGTTAAACTAAACAAAAATTTTAAGGAATTATTACTTTTATTATATAGCAAGAAATAAACATGATCTCTATACTCAGAAATAGACTTGAATTATTAGTGGAAAAAATTAGTTGAAATATTTGCTATTTAATTATCTATTTTCTTTATGTTCAGTAATGACAGAATTGAACTTTTTTAATAGGAGCTAAAATATGAAGAAATTAAGTTACACTGATGTTGACTCACAGACAGAAGCAACTAGCTGGGTTTAATGTTAAGTCTTTTAGACATAACAGAGGCAACTGACTGCATTCACATCCAATGCAAATTAAAGTAGTACACAAAATATTGAAATTTAACTGTCAGATTAACCCTAAGAAGACAGGCAACAAGGACAGACAATTTGTATTATTCACAATGCAATATACATGTCTGTTATACACATTTGGACTTACGCTGAACAGTGAAAACTAAGATAATTTTCGAAGTAAATGAATTTACGCAGGAAAACACTATTACAAGACTAATTTATGTATCTGACCTGGGCCCCTGGTATGGTCAGAGCTGACAGTACTTACTGCCGTGTACTAAAAAATGCGTGAAGAAAACCTGACACCAGATTTAAATAGCTGATATAGTTCTAAAAAGAGAAAAATGTTATTGATACATGCAGTATTTAACAAATCACTTAGCAGCACACACCATGGCACAGTGGTCTCATAATTTTGTCAATTGACAAGACGCATGCATGAGCTATATATCAAGCTCTGTGAAACATGACAGTTCTTAAACTCGTGAATTAATGTCAGTAAACAAAGCTCTAATCCGGAGCATTACATTTGTACTACTAGTGCCAGATTTTTCATGGGAATGACAGGCAGGAGTAAACACAAGCACTCTTAACATTAAACAGACATGATGAGCTTGCTCTTTGCTGTCAGTAGGGAAGTCTAGATAAAATGTTGTGTATTATATGGCTATCACAATTCTGATGAAGATTGGAAAAATTCCTGTTCGCACACTACCGGATCCACACTTGTCACACCACAGAGGTATCCTCACCACAAGTGCACAATGCTGGCACAACGCCAGGAGCTGCAACTCTTATTGCACGCTATCTGCCTGAACCCACTGTAGATTTGACACAAGCATCTCATTCCCACCTCATGTGGTACTACTTGAAAATTGCTCGAGTTGGAGCCCATACAGGCCTGGGGTGCCACACACAACCTCTAAGAGGTAACAGTGGCAAATACAGCAGAATGGATATGGACATGTCGCATCACATTAGAAAATGTTAGAAAAAGTAATTTTGAATCTGTGTTACTAAACCTGTAGCCTACCTCCTGTGTAAATGTGACTGGAATAACGCAGTCTTGAAACTTCCAAATATACACAGTTGTGAAAAATCATGAATGGTTCTGTTTAAATGAGGTAGTACTAACTGCAACATTGAAGCTACGACCATTATGCATGGATAGTAGACACCTATCAACAGTGGACAGTGGACATTGTACAACAAAGACAAATACCATCGACATCGAAGTAGTAATGACTAATTCGCGGGGGATCTGAAAAATTCTCGTATGTGAATTTCACATTTCGTGGCAAAATTTGCCTTTATATTTGCATGTAACTCGTTACTGTTATTTTGTAGTGAAATCTATTGAGATGAACAGAACTGTTATTAGTGATTGTTAGAAACGTCTTTATTTCTTGGGCATAATTATCAAAGAAGTAACCAACTGCAGGTTACTGTTATTGCACTTCATATGGCAAAGCTTGATTTAGAAAGATACGATGGGCAAAAGTTATCTCCAAATCAAAAAAGCAGGAAATCTATGCTCTGTTGCTGTGATAGTTCTGCGCAGTTTATCTGCCTTTTATCTTGTACAGACCAGTAATTTGATGGACTCTGCTAAGCGGCATCTCAAAAATGCAGAAGTGTGTTTCTCTGTTAGCCAATGTTGAAATACTGGACAATATAACATGGCTGTTAATAGGTTACAAGTGTTCTGAATTGTACTTCCATCAAACATGTAGAGGATGGGCCTGAACTAACTCACTTATAACAATGCCAACCTTAGGAAACAATTGAGTAACAGTCACTACTTAATGGTACGAGTCGTGTGTTGTCTGTCATTTTGTTCTTTCAAAATAAGTGAAGAGTCTTATCCCAGTCAATCATAGTTCAGTAACATTACGAAGTCCACCCAAAGGCATCCGGGGTCCCTACGACTGTGCGCGTGCGCGTGCGCGTGCGCGTGCGCGTGCGCGTGCCAGTTGTGTTTCCACAGAAACACAAAACACGGTTATAGGATGGCTATCCTGTGAGAGGGAGGTGTGGTTCGCTTCCCCACACCACTTCTCTTCCCTCTAGTGGTCATAACTAAAATTTATGACCATGTTAATAGTGACCACCGACCTGAAAACATAACTTGTTGACATATTTCAAACACACCAAACATCTTCGCCTAACATGTGGATAGCTATTTGTGGTCCTATTGCTACACAAAGTACGTTGTCAGTTCCTTATGTGGCATAGTATGGATCCCATGGCTATGAATGCTCTTGGAAGTTGCGAATTTAAGAATCTGTAGAATGTTTATTTCCAAGGAGTAATGACACTGATTTTTTTTTGTGGTTTTAGGGCGCACAACTTCAGTGGTCATTAGCGCCCTGACTACGTTAAGAATGCACCGCGAGGCACAAGTTTAAAACAACAACTAAAAGGGAAACAACGATAAAAGACAAACTGACAGGCATAGGATTACAAAACAGTATCATCAAATGTCCTTAGAGAGGGTTGTCAAATTGATAAAACGAACGCGAGCAGCTGCTCGTAGGTCATCCGCTAAAAAGGCATCTAGAGTACATGGCAGGTTAAGATCAAGACGCAGTGTGTTAAAATCTGGACAGGACATTAAAATGTGGCGGACCGTCAGCAATTGCCCACATGGGCAGAACGGCGCCGGCGCAGCCGTCAGCAGATGGCGATGGCTGAACCGGCAGTGTCCAATGCGTAACCGGGCCAAAACGACCTCCTCCCGCCCAGAAGAGCGTGAGGTGGACGTCCAAGCTGCGGGAAGAGGTTTCAAGGCCCGAAGCTGCTTGTCTTTAAGTGCAGCCCAATCGGCATGCCACAGCGATAAAATGCGCTGACAAATGACCCTGCTACAATCTGACGAAGGGACACAACAAGAAGCTGTCCAAGGCTGGAGGACCGCAGCCTTGGCCGCGGCATCTGCAGCTTCGTTCCCAGGGATACCGACATGGCCAGGGACCCACATAAAGCTAACCGGAGAACCGACGTCCACCAGCTGCTGAAGAGAGCGTTGGATCCGGTGCACGAAAGGGTGAACCGGATACTGATCACTGAGGCTCTGGATGGCGCTCAGGGTATCGGAGCAGATGACATAAGCAGAATGTCGGTGGCGGCAGATGGAAAGAACAGCCTGGTAGAGGGCAAAGAGCTCAGCTGTGAAGACCGAACAATGGCCATGGAGCCGGTATTTGAAACTTTGTGCCTCGACAATAAAGGAACACCCGACCCCGTCATTAGTCTTAGAGCCATCTGTATAAATGAAAGTCATATTGATGAGCTTCAAACGAAGTTCAACAAAACGGGGGTGGTTGATCGATCCGGGGGTAACCTCTTTTTGGCGCAAGCTGAGATCAAGGTGAACGCGGACCTGAGCCTGGAGCCAAGGTGGCGTGTGGGTCTCGCCCACTCGAAAGGTTGCAGGGAGGGAAAAATTAAGGTGTTGAAAGAGACGATGGAAGAGAAATCCAGGAGGTAGCAGGGCAGAGACATACAACCCGTATTGACGGTCGAGGGAGTCGTCAAAAAAGGAACGATAAGACGTTTGGTCGGGCATTGTCATTAGCCGACAGGCATACCGACAAAGCAGTATATCGCGCTGGTAGGTGAGTGGCAATTCGCCAGCGTCAGCATGAAGACACTACGGGACTAGTATAAAACGCTCCGATCGCAAGTCGTAAACCCCGATGTTGTATGGAGTTGAGGCGGCGTAAGATGGATGGCCGTGCAGAGGAGTATACGAAGCTCCCATAATCCAGCTTGGAGCGGACGATCGACCAATAAAGACGAAGCAGGACGGTTCGATCCGCTCCCCACGACATACCACTGGGAACACGGAGGACATTTAGAGAACGGGTAGAACGGGCAGCCAAATTTGACATGTGGAGACCAGCTAAGTTTCCTGTCAAATGTAAGACCTAAAAATTTGGTTGTCTCCGCGATTGGGAGAGCAACGGGACCGAGTCGTAAGGACGGTGGGAGAAACTCTCTGTAGCACCTGAAGTTAATACAGACCGTCTTCTCGGCAGAAAAACGGAAGCCATTGGCGACACTCCAGGAGTAAAGACGGTCAAGAGAACGCTGAAGACAGCGCTCCAGGACACGTGTACACTGCGCGCTGCAATAGATGGTAAAATCGTCCACGAAAAGGGAGCCTGATACATCAGCTGGGAGGCAATCCATTATTGGATTGATCGCGATGGCGAAGAGAGCGACGCTCAAAACTGAGCCCTGTGGCACCCCATTCTCCTGGCGAAAGGTGTCTGACAGGACAGAACCCACACGTACCCTGAACTGTCGATCCATTAAAAAGGAACGAATAAAAAGAGGGAGGCGACCGCAAAGGCCCCATGTATGCATGGTGCGGAGAATGCCCGCCCTCCAACAGGTGTCGTAAGCCTTCTCCAAATCGAAGAACACAGCCGCGGTCGGGCGCCTCCGCAAGAAGTTATTCATAATGAAGGTCGACAAAGTAACCAGATGGTCAACAGCAGAGCGGCGCCTACGAAATCCACATTGTGCATTGGTAAGTAGGCGTCGAGACTCGAGCAGCCAAACCAATCGAGAGTTAACCATTCGCTCCATCACTTTACAGACACAGCTGGTAAGCGAGATGGGTCGATAACTGGAAGGCAAGTGCCTGTCCTTCCCCGGCTTAGGAATCGGGACAACAATAGACTCGCGCCAGCATGCGGGAACATGTCCCTCAATCCAGATGCGATTGTAAGTACGAAGAAGAAAACCTTTACCCGCAGGAGAAAGGTTCTTCAGCATCTGAATATGAATAGAATCAGGCCCTGGAGCGGAGCACCGTGATCGGCCAAGTGCGTTTCCGAGTTCCCTCATGGTGAATGGGGCATTATAACTTTCACGATTCGAGGAGCGGAAGTTAGGTGGCCTAGCCTCCTCTGCCTGTTTGCGGTGGAGGAAGGCAGGGTGGTAAAGAGTGGAGCTCGAAACCTCGGCGAAAAAGCGGCCGAAGGCATTGGTGACATCCTCAGGGGCCACAAGGACGTCATTCGCGACCATGAAGCCAGAAACTGGTGAGCGGACCTTAGTGCCAGATAGCCAGCGCAGGCTACCACAGACAACAGAAGGAGTAAGACTGTTGAAGGTGCTTGTGAAAGCAGCCCAGCTGGCTTTCTTGCTTTCTTTAATAATACGACGACACTGTGCACGTAATCGTTTATAATTGATACAATTCGCCACTGTAGGGTGGCGTTTAAAGATGCGTCAAGCACGTCGACGAGCACGTAAAGCAACTCTACATGCTGCAGTCCACCAGGGGACCGCTATGTGACGTGGAGAAGAAGTATGGTGAGGGATGGAATATTCAGCAGCGGCGAGAATGACTTCCGTGAGGTGTGCGACCTGACGATTGCAGCTTCTGAAGGTTTGATCCTGAAAGGTCGCCCTGGAAGAGAAGAGCCCCCAGTCTGCTTTGGAGATGGTCCAACTAGATGAGCATGGAGAGAGGGTATGCTGCAGGAGATGGATAACACACGGGAAGTGGTCGCTCGAATAAGTATCAGAAAGTGCATACCACTCAAACCGGCGTGCAAGTTGGGGAGTACATATAGAGTGGTCTAAATGGGAATAGGTGTGAGATGTGTCCGAAAGAAAAGTAGGGGCGCCAGTATTGAGGCAGACAAGATTGAGCTGGTTGAAAAGGTCTGCTAACAGGGAGCCCCTCGGGCAGGATGCTGGAGAGCCCCAAAGGGGATGTTGGGCATTGAAGTCTCTAGTTACCAAAAATGGTGCAGGTAGCTGAGCAGTAAGTTGCATCATGTCTGCCCTGGTAACGGCAGATGACGATGGAGTGTAAACGGTACAAATGGAAAATGTAAAAATGGGGAGAGTAATGCGGATGGCTACTGCCTGCAGGCCAGTGTGCAACGTGATGGGAACGTAGTAAATATCATCCCCGGACCAGCAACATAACCCCTCCATGGGCTGGGGTACCTACCACAGGGGGTAGGTCAAAACGCACAGAGGTGTAGTGTGCCTAGGCAATTTGATCCCAAGGGCGTAGCTTCGTTTCCTGGAGGGCTACGACGAGCGGACGGTGCAAGCGGAGCAGCATCTTCAAGTCCTCTCGGTTGGAGCGAATGCTGCGAATATTCCAGTGAATAAGTGCAATCGTAAGAAGAAAAGGAAGATGAAAGAAGGGGTCACCTCGAAGGCCGCTGAGGGCCTGGCTTCGAGCGAGCACTGCCGCCGCTATCAGTAGGCGGACAGTCATCGTCCATGGGGTCTACAGGTTCATCGGCCATCTTGGGAAGATGGCCGGGAGGGGGAGCTTCCTCCGCCGGTTAACGGCCGGATGTTCGGCTACCAGCGGTGCAGCCAGGCGAAACGGATGACGGCCTGGGGCGGCAACCGCTGGGTGGCGAAGGAGAAGAAATGCGCCGTGGCGGAGAAGGAGAACTGTGCTTCCTATGCGCCTTTTTGGAAGGACGTTTGGTGGAAGCACCGGTCGAAGGCTGGGAGGTCGAGGTACGTAGGAAGTCTGCACGGGACGGTTCCTTCTTAAAGGCCCGTGCATCTGACTTCTGGGTCTTCATCTTGGCAGAAGCTGATGAAGGTGCTTGGGTCTGAGGGGAGGAAGAGGAGACGTCGACCGGGCGATCTTAGCACTGGCCGAACGGACGACCGTGGTGCTGAAGGTCAGATCGCATGTCTGGGTTGCCACCTCCCTGGTAGTCCGAGGAGAGGCGAGGACAGTACTGTATTTCCCCACTGGGAGCAGCGTGGGCTTCCTACTAGCCAATAGCTTGCGAGCAGCCGAGGTGGACACTTTCTCTTTGACCCGAATTTCTTGGATACATCGTTCGTCCTTGTAGACAGGACAGTCGCGGGAGGATGCGGCATGGTCACCCTGACAGTTCACACAACGAGGAGACGGAGGTGGACAGTCACCCTCATGGGCATCCCTGCCACAAGTGACACATTTAGCCGCATTGGAACAAGACTGTTGAGTGTGATTGAAACGCTGACACTGGTAACAGCGCGTAGGTGTCGGGACATAGGGGCGAACAGAAATAACCTCGTAGCCCGCCTTGATGCGCAATGGCAGCTTAACACTATCGAAGGTCAAGAAAAGTGTCCGGGTCGGTACAAGGTCATTGTTGACCTTTTTCATGACCCTATGGACAGCCGTCACGCCCTGCTCAGCGAGGAAAGATTGAATCTCCTCGTCAGTCAATCCGTCGAGGGAGCTAGTATAGACCACACCACGAGACGAATTGAAAGTTTGGTGAGCCTCCACCCGCACAGGGAACGTGTACAGGAGTGTGGCCCGAAGCAGTTTTTGTGCCTGAAAGGCGCTCTCAGTTTATAGTAATATGGTACCGTTACGCAACCTGGTACAAGATATGACAGATCCGGCTATGGCATCTACACCCTTCTGGATAACGAAAGGGTTTGCATAGGAAAAATCCTTTCCGTCCTCAGATCGATAAACGACGAGGAACTGTGGGGCAGGCGGTAGTACTTTCGTCACTGATGGCTGGTCACGTTTCCGTTTTTGGGCAGAAGTAGAGACAGATGGAGTGAAATCCATTGCGGAGGAATCCCCCATGATTGCCAGCGTCTCCGATGGCGCGCTCCTTCCTTGTGGGGACCCTCTCAGAGGGCACTCCCGCCTTAGGTGAATGTTTACACCTCAGGTCACACCTCCCGAGAACCAGACGGAGGGACCAATCGGCATGGTCAGAAGGTATCAGCACAGGCAATCACCCCTCCCCGGGCCTGGGCTTTACCAGGGGGTACGCGCGTGCCTTACATGTCTACCCAGGGTGGGGACTTACGCGCTACCCCGTCACCGGCTACGCGTGCAAACGCGTGGGTCGGCCTTCAGGCATGCACAGGGAGGAAGGAAGAAGAGGAAAAGGAGGAGAGAGAGAGGGAGAGAGAGGACAGACTGTCTCAAACGCCGAGGCGGAGACCAGAGAAGGCAAGGAGAAGAAGGTAATGAGAAGGCAAGGAAAAGAAGGCAATGAGAAGAAGACAAGGAAAGAGTAAGGAAGACTGAGGTGGAAAAGGGCAAAGAAAGGAACCTACCAAAGGAAGGAAGAAACGAGAAGTGAAAAAGCAAAATGACCGCAAATAGAGGTCGTGGAACCGTCCGTCTCCGGACGCAGGCGCTAACTACCCCCTTGAGGGGGTGGGACTCCTTTTAGTCGCCTCTTACGACAGGCAGGAATACCTCGGGCCTATTCCAATCCCCGGACCCGCAGGGGGGAACTTACCTTGTGTTTTAGTTACCTTCCCAGGCGGACCCTTTAACACTTGCTGAGAACTGCTTGTCCTGATTCCCGAGATTGTGATGCTTGTTATAAGGATGTTTGTAATTTTCTAATTACTGTTTGTGTGGCCATCAACCGAGCAAGAATTTCACATCTTTCATGATAAGCCCTTCAGCCGAGTTACATTTTGTTTGAAAACGAAGTATTTATCTTAACATGTGCTATTGGAAACTGTTCGTCTCACTCTTAATTCAGGCCTTCAGCCGTTTGTTTGAGGCTGTTGGTGGCCTTCGGACCTAAAATTGTGGAATTTTTTTCTCTGGTAAGGCCTTCAGCCGTCATACAGCCGATTGTGTTTAAGAGATTTATTTAAATAAAGTTTCATTTGTTGTGCAACCGAGAGTAACTAGTTACGTACTCATCCACAATCTTAACCTTATCCTGCCCCATCCTTAGAAACCAGCTCTCGGTCCTAAAGGCAGCTGCAAATTATTTTTATTGGATTGAAGGCTGCGAACGTGCCACTGGAGGTGAGTCATGATGAGAAGATGAAGGGTTGTCACCTCAGCAGATGCCGAGTACCAGCCTGTCAAGACTCGCTACTACAGGGCGCGGAGGCGAGAGGATCCTGCAGCACGAGGTCCACAGAAGCATTGGCTTTATTCTGCTGTCGGCCTGCGGAGTCCAACGCAGAAAAACCGTTGGTGTTTCACACCAGCAACATGGAGGCGGACCAGGGGAATTTATCACGTGGTGACACCGTCATACAAGGTTTTCACCGTCAGAGATTCTTCGAGTCGGCTAAAGAGATGACCGTTTGCCTTTGTTGGACTACTTCGAGGATCTCCGTTTAGCAGAGGAAGACTCAGACGTTGGTAGGCTGGGAGGACGCAGGAAGTCTTCACATGAGTATTTGTTCTGTCCTTTCTGGTCTTTCAGTTGTGTAGTTTGTGAGTTCGCCCTGTGAGGCGAGATTTTGATGGCTTGTTGCTCAACTGGATGAGGGGGATGGCGATGCTACCATTAACTGGGCGAATTCATAACACCAGACTAATTTGAGGTCACATCTCTGCATGGCCGCGTCCTTCATGGAATGAGATGTAGGAACGACAATACTGTAAATACTAGGTGGTAGAACGCAGGGTTTGCGACGAGGTAATAACCTCAGAGCGACTGGGTATGGTACTTTTTCCTTTACCCACAACTCTTAGACAGCTCGCTCATCGAGATACACAGGATAATCTCGAGAGGCGGCGGCATTGTCGCCATTGCAGTTAACACAGTGGGAAGGAGGCGGTTAATAATAATTGCCCTCGTTCGCATCCCTACCACATTTGGCCAGTTGTTAACAAGACATTCAAGTGAATGAAACGTTGGCACTGGTAACAGTGCATCAGGGTTTGGACGTATGGTCGAACTGTGGGAACTTCATAGCCCGCTTTCATCTTGAGCGGATGCAACACTTCATCAAAAGGGCACTAAGGAAGCATCTATCTTTCCCACTATCCGGTGGACGGCAGCCACACCCTGATCAGAGCTGTATGTTCGGATTTCGGCCTGTGTCAGACCGTCGAGCAGCCTAATGTAAACAACACTATGGGAATATTTCAGAGCTCCATGGTCAGGGTAACCATGAAGAAGCCAAGCCATATGCAGTTGTGCTAGATAATCAGAAGTAGTCTCCAAAAGCAAAGCGTCATTCCGTAAACGAGAGAAAGGTTTCAAAGGGCCGGCAATTGCATCAACACCTTTTTGAATAATAAACGGATTTACCGTTGGCAAGGACTGACGTCTTCAGTACGTGAAAGCACGAGGAACTATGGTGCAGCTGATTGGGTCTGAGTTGGGAGCTTCGTTTGTTATACATGGACTACGAAGGTGATTGCCAGCATCTCAGACTGCACACCTTAACAGGGGGTCCGCTTCACAAGGGGCACGCATGTCTTAAGTGATTGATCTCACCTCGGGTCACACCTACCAAGCATATGCCAGGGACCAATCGACAATTTGGTACAGGAAAGCCGAAGGAGGGGGTGATTTCATGAGCTGCTACCTAAAAAGTCGTTATGTGGGAACCCTACCTGTCGACCCAGGGCTGGGAATTACGCGTTACAGATTCATCTAATGTATCAGATGTGCGGGCCGCCCTTGAGGAGTGCACAGGGAGGAAGAAGGAAGAAGGGGAGTGTCAAACGCTTAAGCAGAGGAATGAGAAGGTGAACGAAGAAACAAAAAGGAATTAAAGAAAGTGATGAGACTGTTCATGTGTCACCTATGGACAGTGTGGAACACTCACAAAAACACCCACGACATGTTCCCAAGGGAGAGGCGAAAGAATGACTAGTACCTATTGCAGTAGAAGCTAATAGTCTAGGAAGGTGCCATGCCCAACGGATTGAGCATCTCATCAGATTCCTAGGAGTCAACTATTGCAGAGACCTGCCAGGTGCAGCAGAGATACAGGCTGTCATACAGTGAAGAATGACTTTCTTCCTTGGCGTGCCATAGATAGCTCCAAACGTACATCAGATACACAGTGCAAAGAGCACAGGCTTTGGGGAACTCATTCTCTTTAACACTGATATCGCATTGGCGATGCCTTGTCTGATGGCAAACGCCGGTCCTCGGGGAAGGTAGGAAGTGGCAAGTGGCAAGTGTCCACGTAGTCCCATTCATGAAGTTATCCAAGATTCTGTACCTTCAAGTAGTGTTATATGCCTTTTTGAGGTCAAAAGGCATTCTGACGTAAGCAGGACTCTTGTATTGCCATCTCCAGTAGAATCAAACTGTCAAGGGTTTAACAGTAGTACCTGAAACTGCACTGGGAGTGTCTCAGGTGACCTCAGGATTCGAGCAGCCAGACGAAGTGGCTGTTGACCATGTGTTCAAGAGTCTTACCCATACAATTGATTGCAGCACTTCATGAACTGTTAGGTGTGCTTCAGTCCTTGCCTGGTTTCCAGAATGGAATTTATATTCCCTCCTTCCAAGTCGTGGAGGACTGTCCATCAAACGAGACCTCACTGAAACAAGACGAGCTGTCCTTTCGATTCAGGGCGCGGATGACTGATTTTGGCGTAATGGATCTTACTCGGCTCATGTGCTCCTGCAGATCTGAAGGCTTGAAGCTTTTCTGCAGTTGGACAATGAAGTTCTGCAGAGCTGTTTGTCCGGTCCTGATTGTCAATAGTCATCATTCCACCAAGGTACTGACCATCGTCTGAAATGGTTACTAGACTGGGGCATCGACTCTGCAGCAGCCCGTTTGATCTCTCTAGTGATACGGGCCACTATTTCTGGGGCACAATTCTTTTGTTAAAAAATAGCCTGTTCACTGTACTGCAACCAATTTGCCCTTTCTATCATCCATCTGCATGGTCTATCACCCACTGTCCTAGTCAGCAGATGGATCCACTCTGGCAAGTGGTCACTGGAATGTAAATCTGGAGCCACATCCCACTTAACTGAGTCTGCAACAACTCGAGTACAAAAACAAAGGTTAATGTCTGAAAAAGACGTGTAGCTTTGGAAAAGGTTAATCTGACCCGCGTCCAGAAGGCAGATGTTCTCAGAATGGACGAGTAGGTATCATCCGACCCCTGGAGCAAGTGATAGCCGAGCCACACAGCACACTGTGTGCACTGAAGTCCTCCAGGAGAAGGAATGGACGTGGGAGTGAGTAGATGCAGACGCACTGGCAGAACTCTCAAATAATAATTAGGTGGAAGATGCAAAGAACACACTGTGATATTAAAGGGTGCGAGAACTAATACAGCAATTTCCTGCATGGCCATGGGAAGGAGGTCAGGAGAGAAGTATCTGACCAATGAAAACAGCCACTCCACCTTTAGCCCTGTCTCCAGTAGTATCATCCTTCCTTTATGGGTGGTTAACCCGTTTTGCCGGCGTGTCAGTGACTAATATACGTATCTTTTAAGCAGATGCGGAACGGTTTCTGCTAGACCAGGAGCTGCTATTCTTCCAAATCTAATAAAATTCAACTGCAATACAATAGTCCCTGTGGAAGCCATTGTTTACCGATTGTTGTTCTTTTATCTCTCCCTGGGATGCAATGATTTACCGGGGAGGATAGTAGGACGTTAGCTTGTTCCTAGTCCTCCAGTTCCTCTCACAAAGTCCATATCCTCCAAAGCGTAGTCCCCATCAGAGGGTGAGCCTTCGCCAATCTGAAGATTTAACTACAGCTTTCTTGGACTACTTCGAAAAGTCTCAAATTTTTCTTTACTGAAGGGAGGAGGTGGTTGCCTGGGTTGTCGGGAGGACTTTGTTAGCTTTTGATAGTGGGTAGTGATATGTGGCTTAGATGGTTAGCTCACTGCTGCCAGCTTCGGAACGACTTCAGTTTCAAGTGGAGCGTTTCCCCTCCACGGGTACACCGATAAGAGCATGTGTTCGTACTTTAATCTGAGGCCCGAGTGTGTGGACGAATCACACTTTGAGATTAACATTTTAAGGGCCAATGCGAAAGAAGTAGCGATAACCTGAGGAGGCTGCATATCTTTGGAAGTGGATAAAGCTTCACCATAGTGGATGTGTGTGTATTTTCAACTGCTTAATTTTCCTTCCTTCAGTGTAAACCTCACACTTTCTGCTCCACACTGCGTGATCCCCAGAGGAGTTTACTCATTTCGGAGGAAGTGTGCAAGAATTGCCTGATTCGTGACCTGAGCCTCCACGGCTGCCATCATAGCCCTACCATTACATCCCACACTGGGTTAGGAGCAAGCGTGCAAGCCTGAAGACGGAAATAGCTTGTAAGGATATGTTTAAGTAATTCCAGAGTACTTAAGGTTAGAACAAACTTTTGCGATTTCTCCAATTTGCCACTGACTCTTCTTACAGTTCTGCACTTCCGTGATGCCCATATTTTTCATACATTAAGTAACTCCACGGGGTTCACTGCCATTTTATCACAGCAGGTAACCACACCCTTACTAAAATTGTTATGCAACTCCCACTCGATTGGGTAGTATCTAAGGCCTTAAATACCAAGAGCTTAGAAATTTGGGTTGAATTAGCAGTTTCATCTAGAAGTATTCCATTACGAAGTCCTTTGACTTTTTAGAAGCCCAGGAGTACCTTGCAGTTCCTTGTGAATATAGAAAGCGGAGAACACCTCGTAAGTTCCCCCTGTTGGCTTAGTTACAATGGAAGTGTTAAAGCACACTGATGCCCTGTTACCATGATTTTGAGACATCTTTTCAGGAGGACTGACCAACCGAACTCTGATGAGTGGGTGGAGAAAATTAACTGCTAACTCCATTCACCGCCTAGACGCCGCCATAAGGCGTCACTGTAGAAGATAGCCACGGAAATACGCTTCTTACAGGCAGCAAGCTTGATACTTGCTCCTGAAAACTGCAACGTTAGTGGGTTTACATAGGTTAGACTGCTACTACAGAAGTCCCCACCCTTAATACGGCGGACGGCGGGGCCAGGTGACAAAGCGTTGATGTTGGCCATTATAGTTGTGGCAGTGACGTTCAGCTGAAATCTAAACACTGTTTATACCATACTAAGTTTATGCAAAATCCAGAAGCATTCCTACCTACCGAGGAGGAGAAAGGGAGGAATCAATGTGGTTGGCCAGAGCTGCCCTGGTGAAGTGCTTGTGAAGTTCCGGAGGATTGGTTGGTCGAGTGTAGAAAGAGAGGAGTTTTGCGCCGCCACAATTCTTTAAAAACCTAGGTTTTTTATTCCGATCGATAATAGTGTTAATCAGACGCCCGAATTCCACGAGTTTCCTCCTGTCGACTCCCAAAACCCTCATATCTCAGACGCCCTGTGACAGGTTTGGGGCTGCTCTAAATCATCAGCCTGCCTTCACTGGGAATTTGTCTTTCTGCATTTGCTCTTCACCGCTCGGAAATTGCGGTCTGACCTGAAGCCAATTGTCTTCCATCTATCCTGTATCAGGACAAGGTACCACTATAGGAGCAATGACAGGTAAGGAAACCACGGGCCGACACCCCTTGCCATGGACGCCAGAGGCACAAAGCCTTTGCTTTTGTAATGCGGCTTTCACCTTTCCAGTTTTCTCACCCCGACCATAATGTGCCTTTAGCAGTGTGGGTGACGTCAGCCAGCATCCCACCCACACAGCTGTCCATGAGGATGCTGATAAGTGAAGGAAACCTTTCGATTTTTTTTCCCCTCACAGAAACTGATGGAACCACAAACCAACTGTAGTGGGTACGACAAAGAGCTACTAACTATGTAAGAAGCGTTGTGGCATCTTCTCCCTTATTCATTATCCAAACCACTTGAGACCTATTTACAGATAATAAACAAATTCCGTTCTCTTTTAAGAAACTCCAGAATGATTGTTCTACAATTTCACCAAATAGAGATCACTGATGAATTTATGACAGACAGAATTGGGACAGGAAACTTAGTTTACAGATTTTCTCCAGGGTTGGCGCGACCCCTTGTAAAGTAAGTCACTCATCCGCAGTATCGTCCTCGCCTCAGCAAACAAAACCTCCAGGAAGCACCAGAGACACGAGCAGTTTACACTGGAGCAAGCCTACCGGTGTGTCACAAATAGCCACACATTCCAGGAACATCACTGTCGCGGGTGGGGCGGTTTAGAGAGCCTCTGTGGGAAGTATCGTTTTTGGATGACACGAAAAGAATTTGTAGCTTCTGTTAGCATTTGTAAGCGAGACAACATGCAGGATACAAGTACTTTGGAGGAGTACTACACTGAAGAAATGTAACCCCTGAAATACAGAATATAAAGAAACAGGTTATTTTGCACGGAGCAGCTGCAACATCTGAACTGAAATCTTTTGTAATCAATACGCTCACTGAGTTTAAATACGTATTACACCAATTGAAGGTGGACGCGTAATGGTATAAATTAAAATACTTTAGTAGTTTGTTGCCAGAATTCGTAAAGTAATGTCTGCGAAATTTATGGATCTAGCGTTCCTCTCAGGAAGATCATGCGTGGTCTAGAACTGAAGACTGAACAACTATCAGAACAGATGTATGCTAGAAGACCTAATGGAAGGAAACACTATTTTGATATTACTAAGTGAAGTAAACTTTTGACAACTCACGTAAGTGTATTAACACGTGAACACACACACGCACGCACCACAAGCGCTGTCAGACACCATCTCCCATCTCTTAACTAAATTGCTACCTACAACCTAACATTCGCTACCATCAATAAACGATATTGATGGATCTTTGCCTGTCTGTAGATAGGGCAAAATAGTGCAGTACGTTTTTGTGATCTCTTTTAAATGGTGAGCCACACCCCAGAAAGTAATTTTGCATTTTAGGTTTATAGGGACTACCTTAGAAACGATTATTTGTATATATCTCATACGAAAGATGATATGTAACTCATTGCCTTGAAAACTATAATTCGAAATTATGCAGGAAATACGAACACAATTTTGAAAAATTGGAAGTTTTGTTACGAGCCACAGGCATTCCTGTTCAGTAAAGCTGCTTTTTGAAATACCATTTATGGTATGTAATGCGCCGTCTGAAGTATTTTCTACACACCTAATTGAAGCGCCTAAACATCTATTTGATTATCTTACGTTCATTTCTGTTGTACATTGTTTTACGTGTTACATTCCTAATCTGTTTTTCAGTTCACTATTTCACAAATGATTTTCGTTAATTGAAAATAGTAACATTATTACCATATAAAGTAGTTACAATAAACAATCTGTAAGGAAAAACTTTCCACACCATGCTTGTCAAATGAATAAATTTCGTCGTCTAATGTAGAAGACAGAAGGCAGTACAGAAAAAGATTTAACAGGATTTCAAAATGTCACTAGTGGTCCTCTAAATACACCGAGTTTAGTCACACATGTCAGTACATTGCTGTACCTTGGCGAAGAGAACTGACTGTGTACTGATGACTGCAGCTCGATTCTATTGTGTCTCAAGTGGAGATGGAAGGAGTTCGTGCGAAGATTTTCAGATCTAGATCTGCTGAATGATTATGTTCACTTGATGAAGTGAAAGTGGGCGCAAAAATACAAGTATTGTACTATTTTGCTCCTCTCCATACACACCAATACTGTTTATTGGCACTTTAAAATATACACAAGTTAGTGTAGGACAAATATGGTGTCTCAGAAGTTTCGAAGACAAAAACCTCGAAAAAAAAATTAATCCACCAAATATGAAACAAACCTCCAACCAAAGAAGTCTATCACTTGAACTATCTAACTAAATTCTGAAAATACGGAAACAATGAAAAGCGCGAGAACACCCAGTGCTTCCTTACAACGAATGCGAGAATGTGCACCCAATCCCGAGAAAGATCTGGCAATTAAAAAAAGGCAACTCTATACACAGAACAAAACAACCTTCGATCCCACTCATTTGGGAGTTCAGATGATCCGAGCGTTTTTCATACCTCAATAGAGGGACTTCAGATCAAGTACCCTAACGAACAAAACTCAATACGCCAATCCTAGGAACTCTGGCGGAATTTTAGCAGAATCACTTGTGGACGCCAGAAAGAAGATCCACCAGTAACCATTGAAGGAAAGAGGAAGGAAATTGTCTTTCGGGAAAGTACCAGAAAACCGTGCCGCCGCCGCCGCGCCCCACCCCCGCTCCCACACACACACACACACACACACACACACACACACACACACACAGTTTTGACGATGTACGCGAAAGACCTACAGAAGTAAAAAATAATGAATAGTTCACCATACGCGAGTCACAGCTTGCGACGATTAACGTAATATTGGAAATCACCTCCACTGAACAGGAAAAAGCAGACCACCTTGTGAAGACTGAACTGCCCCGACCACGTGAGACCAGTGCCTACACAACATATGGTAACAACCTGTACAATCCTACCATCAGATTACGATGAACTGCTTACCAATGGAAGAACGCACAAACAAAACCTATTTCTAAGCCACAGAAGCCAATAGCAGCTGCAACATCCGCTACACCAAGCACTGCGGCCTCACTATGGATAAGCGATTCAAGCTACAACAATTTGTGAACCTATTGGTCTATATGGTTTGTTTTTAAACAAACTAGGAAATAAATAGTCATCCAAAACTTATACTTCACTATTATGAGAGCTACGCAACGCAAGAATTTCATCCACCCCGTTGAACTTGCGGATGGTACATATTCTCAGACAGGATTTACCGAACCATTAGACCCTTGAAGCCGTCTGCTATCGCGCTGCTACGAATTAATGTATGTCCAATAAGAGTAATAGGTACTATAAAATAGGTTTGATATCATTTAGGAAGGGACGGGAGAATCCGTTTCCATGTTAAACAAGGGTGTGTACAGACTTATTAGAATTCTGAGCCGATGGGAAAGTTAAATGAGCTTAGAAACAGCGGTTGAAAGGCACCTGATGAATTTGTCGTGAGCTGCTGCTGCCACCGTCACGAGAGCGTCGAACGTCCATCACCCAAGTGATGTACTTTATGCAGTACTGTTTTCAGTCTCCCAGAGCGGCAGAATGACAGTCCTACAGCACGTACAACTTCTAATACTGCACTTTACGTTGTCCCGAAGGAAGACCTCCAACCTTTTGCCGAGTTCGTAACAGAGCGAAACAATGAGGCTGCAGATTGTGCCCACTGAATGTAAATCGATTTCGAGCGGTCTACCTTCCTCGGCGCACCTTGTTGCCGCAAATGTGTTACTAACTGCCGGTAACAGACAACAGACTAGTAAAATGCAGTAATTGATCGAGTTTTCCATCGCACAACGTCAGACATTTGAAATACTGCGAAACTGGTGATTTCTGTACGGGGTATGGACGGTGATCTGCACCGAACTGAGGCTTTCTTGGAAGAGCTGTCACCACTTCGTGTTGCGTCAAAAATAAAATAAAGGTTTATAATGCAGGAGAAAAGAACCCAAAAGTGGAAAATTTTAATACCTGACACACAAAAGTAATGGCAATAAAACGGACTAAACAAAATACTGATGTAGTAAAGGAGTTTGAATATTTTTGTACTCAACAAATTTCTAATTATTTCTGAAGCAGAGTGACGACTGACCTAACGCATATGTGGAGAAATTTTTAAGACTGAAGGAAGTTCTATTAATGCAAAGAATGAGCTCATTAACAGATTGTATAAATTCCTGAAATATTTACCATCTTGACTTTTTAAGGCCGAGAAATACTGAACACTATGTACAGGGACTACCCATCACCTTTTGTGTTGCACAAAACTGAAGTCAAAATATTTGTAAAATAATAATTTCACACATTGTTTATTCGGACCGCCCGCCGTACCCCAGCCCTATCCGCATCAATAACTCACTAATGTCAGCGCAAGTCGGAGCATTTTGTATTGACTGTTTTGCTTACAGTTGCTCCTGGCATGAGCGAACTAACTCTTGTGGCTCTTAAAGAGCATAGCGAAGTCGCGTAATATGCGTCAGTTCACAAACAGGGTCACTAGTGTGTTTGAACAAAGGTCTCTGATGTACTTATACCAAACCTAATTACTTATGTCTTATGTATATCATAGCTCCCGACATGTTCGCAAGCCTCATAGCGATGTGTTTCCGGCAATAGATGCAAATAAGTAAACATTCCCTACCACTGGGACTGTGAGAGTATGATGCACACTTCAGTTTACGTCACAGTGCCTACCGATGGTGCCTCATCGCGAGGTGATCTAAGGACAGAGCACAACCTCAGATTCCTTAAATTATTTCCACGACATATTTGAGCTGCAATTTATTCCCTCCGTGCTTGATACAGCAGCAAAAATGGGACAAACACAGAAGCTCGAAATTCAGTTAATCAGAAGCTGCAATATGTGCAGGCGGAACAACTGAAGTTAACGACACACCCTGAATGAGACTTCAAACCGAGTACGGATATATTTGATCGACTGTTCACTACATCGCCCCAACACCGTTGAACTGTGAAGGACGATACAGAAGAGATGTATATTATCTACTGATAATAGTAACGATGAATTGCTTGCACTAAGGATATGTAGTCAGTTTGATAAACATTACAAACTTTGTAGAAACGTTTATGTATCATTAACGTCAGGTAGACTTCCTCGTACTTTAATGACGATACACATCAGGGAAAGGAGAATTTGAAGGTTTGTACAGGAAGATTTGAAGGCTATATATGGAGAAATATTGAAACTAAGGAAATACAGGAAATCGAAAAACATCTAAGATGGGGTGGTCAGACGGAAAATCCACAGCATGAAGTGCAGGAACTGTATTTGACGTGTGATGATTACTCAAGGCGGCAGTGAAGTCCCAATATCAGATACACGCCATGGTACGAAGTGGCTTTACAACCTGTGTCGTCGTCGTCGTTGGGAGTCAGCTGTAATGCTAAGGCCAGTACTGGGACGCACTCTCGCTGCATGAAGTTGCTGTTTAGCTACAACACCATTAGTGCGCAGCTACACAGCTGCATTTTTTTTTAGTAGTGGAGAATTGTAGATGAGCGGATTATTTTAGTCCAACTATTGACAGATGGTCTCCAGTCAGCATAAATATTACTATAGTCCAATGGCCTGGTCGATTGAGACGT
Source organism: Schistocerca serialis cubense (assembly GCF_023864345.2). NCBI lineage: Eukaryota > Metazoa > Arthropoda > Insecta > Orthoptera > Acrididae > Schistocerca > Schistocerca serialis. The sequence continues at coordinate 84,441,430 of NC_064639.1, forward strand.
ATCTAGCTGCTTCCAGGAGCAAATTATTTGAGTTCCGTTATTTCACGTAATTGACTTAGCATTGTATATATTTACATTGTCATGATCTGCACATTAGGAGGCATATTCTTATGCTTAAAGATTAACAACAAAAGCAAGTAAGTATTACAGTTAAGAACTGTGTGTCTTTAGGCAGCACCCAAGTATCTTTACTATATTCATCCAGTATTTGAGTATGAGAACACCTAGTGACTTTCTCGCTTATGTACATGAAGCTCGTTTAGAAAGGTTACGAAAGATTTGAAATTAAGCTTGAAGTGCAACATTTAATGCAGTAACTAACTTATAAAGTAGTCACAACTGAGGCCCTTTTATACACGATTATTCGATGGATCAGAGGTTTATTAGTACATTTAAAACACTTTTAGATACAGCATTTCCTAGAGTTAGAGATACGTCGAAAGACCAATGCCGCAACATGGCTGTATGGAAAATACCGACATGATAACTATGCGTGCATAATATTAATTTACAACCAACATTTTTATTGCTGCGAACAGACAGTTTATGGACATTACGTATCAGTGGATGTCAACATGCAGTAAGATAAACACGTTAAGTAAGGAAAAAATCCTTGGTCATTCACAGAATTTATTTTCTACTATCTGCCCAAAGTGTTTCGGAGCTGTACCTCCATTTTCAACGACTGTATAGATATAATGGCGTTTCATCTGCTTCAGTTTCTTAGCCTAATGACACAGATTTCACGACATACTATAACCTCAAATATGATAAATAGAGAAGGCCATTTCTCTCTTCTTTCTAGCATTCTAACGTATCACGTGCGTCTGACAACTTTCGTCTTGTGCAATGGTGGGCAACATTTGCGCTTACAAATTGAAATTATTTGTCATGTTCATGACAGTACTACATGACTCAAATGTTGCATATTTAACAATGTTACAGTCATGTGATTGAGTAATGGATTATCTTCAATTTTAATTTACATAATTTACAAAATAAATGAAACTATATATTACTATTAGACCTGACAGTTAATTTCAGTTTTACATACATATTCAACATGAGATTTTAGTTGCTTATTTATCTAACAGTTATTTAAGTATAGAAGCAATAAACTGTATGAAGTTTGTAAGAGGGAGGAGAGTGGGAGTCTGGAACGCCACCTACTATGGAACCACTGGTCTTTAGAATGTCACTGTCCTTGAGGAGCCAACTAAAATGTCTCGCTGAAAGGCTCGTAAATCGTCGCGAACTGATTTGCGCTTTTGAGGTGTCGGCCTACTGATTGCATTTTTCTCTGTGTATCTTGTAAGCTTGGTGCTTTCAGGTCAGGCAGAAGCGGTAGTCCAGTGGCACTGAAGACTACTTTCAGCCGACACCATTATCTTCTTCGCCAAGTCAAAGACTGCAGGTGAAGTTCTGGCTGGAGCTTTACTCATATTCCTGCTGGAAGATCCGCAGAACGATCTTCAACCGTGGCAAACGATCGCAACTCTTCCAGTTATAGTCACCAAAATACAACCGATGAGAATCAGTTCTGACGTCCGTGAGGTTTGAGACAGAGAACTTCGCACGTGGTACCATCTGGGAGGCTGTGTACTGCTCATATACTGCTTTGGGAGGAAGTACACCAGTATCTGATACTTTCAGCAATGTTCCACCACACCGTTCTATCCTAGTTTTCACTTTGTCTTCTCTTCGCACCTGGCACCCACAAAATTACTTTGCGTATGAGCAATTTACAGCCTGGTGCATGGTATCACTAGAATTTTTAATCACCAGACTGCTCTGTCTCACTTGCATTTATCCACTAGCCATCAAGGTAACTTCAGCTCTGTGCATCTGTCCAGGATTGTCCCTGTAGCATCTACAGGAACTTTTGATTACTTGATTCCAATGCTACCAATGTTTCTACTGGTTGTGATATCTCCAAGAGCAACATCAGTTAACATTTTACGTGGTTTACACGATTTTGGAAAGGACCCTTCTTGATGTGTAACGCTACTTTTTCCATCACATTTAGTTCATTACTGATGCAGAGAACCATCTCTAACTGTGGTTCACATTTTGTTCCAAAACCAGGGATATTTTGAGTATGATCATACTGCCACTGCTATCTACACGTCCAGTACGGCATGTTCCAACCTCACCATCTCTTGTTCTGCGTTGAAAGCCGAGGATTATTTTCAGGCCTGTGACTATGAAGACTTATATGGATCGTTGAGCAACTTGACCGCACAACACCAAGCTCCGAGGACCAGGCTTTCTCGGGTTTGCTCCCTAGGAACGCTGGCTTCCCCTGCACCACGCCCGAGGCAGCACCTTCCTACCCCCCCCCCCCCCCCCCTCCCTAAAGGAACAAGAGGGATTGAAAAATGAGAATGAACGACACCCTCTGGCCTCGCAACCTAATACCATTGGGGTCGAAGAAAACAAGAGCTGACCAAGAGAGGCCGACAGAAAAGGAAACAGAAGATCGGAAAGTGGGAGCAAAGTCAGACTTCGCTAATAGTTTTTATAATTCTAGTCTAACTGCGCTTCTGTATTACTGCTTACAAAGCTATGATGATCAATAGATCAGCAGTTTTATTAAATAAGTAACTTTTACAATGTACAGCGTACACACACATCTTTTAAGTTACCTTCTATTAGACATTGGAAGTTTTATCGTTACACAACCAAAGCTAGACGCAGGTTACACCTTACCTAAAAATAAATTCTGGAGTTATAATTTTTCTTAATTACAGTTTCAGTTGAAATAACTTTGCGAATTGTTCGATCTGGTCAGAAGTAATGTATTCGTAAAAATTCAACTGTAAACCGGATTCTGTGTCATTTACCAATTCTAGTAAGTATATACTATTTTTGTAACAGGCATTACTACAATGCTTGTAAGAAAGAACACTAATTTAAAAATCTCAGCAATATTTCACATTATGTTACTGTTTTCTTTCAGAGACAGACATTTCAATTGACTTTAATAACACAAATTTTAGTTACAATAAACTTATGGAATGTAAATATTTCACAGAGTTCTCTGTAGTGAGGAACAACTTTCCCCTGATCAAGAGGAATACTTCAAGCACACCACAAACTCCATTTAGACTTTGCAAAGTAGTTCTTAAAAGCCAACGCTTTTGCAAGCTATTAAAAGTGAACATGAAAAATTATAGAGTGTTACATACACTGTTTAATACATATATTGACAGATGACAACAATATGAACACACGAACTCATAGGCGATGGTAACTAAGGAAAAATTCAGTTTAGAAAACCATGACTTCTGTAACTAGTAGTTCCTTAAGTAGAAGAGGTAGGTTGGGAGAGGTTAGAAAGGAAGAAATGAGTATGATGGGCAGGACCCACATGTGTTGGTGAGGTTACATAAAGGTCGAAGGGTAGACAAAATTAATGTCCAGCTATCAGCAGTAACACCTTTTACCTTCATACACAGACATTAAGGTACACTGGCGATCCGCACGAAATTAAATCATTATTGGCTTGGAAAAATCCATGACAATTCAATCACTTATTACTAGTTTCACTCACTGACCACACTCACAGTACCATATAAATAACATTACAGAAGAAACCCAATTTAACAATAGAAATTCAAGATCCAATGAGATTACAGTGTCACCTTCACATAAATATTGATCACGTCATCAAGTATCTTACATTTATCCATGTAGGAAGAACAACACAAAAATGTATAAAGTAAGTCTGCAGTACTCAAGTTACATATTGACTGTCAGGACAAACTAAGAGCATACATGTGCATAGCAATATGGAACAATATCAGCCGAATATTATGTCGTAAGATACTATTAGTGTATGGAAGTAAATTGGTTACGTTCAATAAAGAGAGTTTTGCAATCAAATAAATTACACCCCACCCCCACAGTGAACTGTATGTACAGAGCGTACATTTCTTTACAAACGTAGCAACCATGCAAAGACCCAAAAGTAAGTAAAATGCACCAACATCAAAAGTCGTAAGGGACTTAATGATTAAATTAAACATACTACAGGACAATACAATGAAGTCATGTTAAAGAATAGAGTAATGAAACATGTATCCAATCATTTTTAATTATCTAATATTGCCAGGAGACAGCAATAAATGAATATCAAAGAATTCTAGATTCTTAAACATATGAACGATGATATTAAACTGCAAGACAACTATAACAAGAGAGCTTCCAAATGTAATCTTACAGCTATGACAGTACTGTTCCACTTTAGACAAAGTGGGGGTGGGGATGGAGGGGGGGGTGGGTTAGTATCAGTAGGCAACCAGCACTCACCAAAATGCTGTGACCGTGTGGTTGTTCCATATGCATAACGACTAAACGGAACTATCCGCAACGGAACCATGATAGAACAAGATATACTGAAGGCCAAAGGAAGCGGTATATTTGCCTGATATCGAATAGGGGCCCTGCGAGCACACAGGAGTGCCGCAATACGATGTGGCGTGGACTCCACTAATGCCTGAAGTCGTCCTGGAGGGAATTGACACCATGAATCCTGCAGGGTTGTCCATTAATCCAAAACAGTACGAGAGGGTGGAGATTGTTTTGAACAGCACGTTGCAAGGCATCCAAGATGTGCTCAATGATGTTCATGTCTGGGAAGTTTGGTGGCCAGCAAAAGTGTTTAAATTCAGAGTGTTCCTGGAGCCACTGATGCAATTCTGAACATGTGGGGTGATGTATTGTCCTGCTGGAATTGCCGAAGTTCGTCAGCATGCACAATGAACATGAATGGATGCAGGTGATCAGACAGTATGCTTACATACGTGTCACATTTCAGTCTTATCTGCATGTATCAGAGGTCTCTTATTACTATAACTACACACGCCTCACACCATTACAGAGCCTCCACCAGCCTGAACAGTCCTCTGCTGACGTCCAGCGTCCAATGATTCGTGAGTGTCTCGACACCCATACATGTCCATCCACTCGATCCAATTTGATACGAGATTCGTCCTATCAGGCAAAACGTTTCCAGTCAATGGTCAAGAGTGTGTTTACAGGTCTGGGCTAGGCGTAAAGCTTTGTGTCATGCGGGTGCACGATTGGGCCTTCGGAAAGGCCATATGTATGCTTCGTTGAATGGTTCGCACGCTGACAATGGCCCAGCATTGAAATCTGCAGCAGTTTTCAGAAGGGTTGTCACGTTGAACGATTGTATTCAGTTGTCATTGGCCCTGTTCTTGCAGCATCTTTTTTCGGCAGCAGCAACGTCGGTGGTTTGATGTTTTACCGGATTCCTGATATTCATGGTATACTCCAAATGCTCTAAGGGAAAATCCCCTCTTCATCGTTTCCTCTGACATGCTGTGTCCCATCGCCGACCAGGTGCAAACTCACTCAAATCTTGATAACCTGCCAATGTAGCAGCAGTGACCGATCTAACTGCTGCGCGAGACATTTCCATCATATAGGACTGTTTACATATCCCTGTATTTGAATAGGAATGCCTATACCAGTTTCTTTGGCGCTTCAGTGTATATAAAGCCATACATTTAAGAGATTAATTCTCGGAGTGAAAGAGGGGAGTATTCAAATGCACAAGTCTAGTAACTCATGCTTGTGTATACACGTAAGTTCAGATTACACTAAAAACATTTACAGTTATTAATAAAAACTGTGCTTACAGTAGCTTATATACTTGACTAGAAACAATTACCTACTATGACAGTCTTAACATCAGAGGATTCCATAAGAAAAAATTTATACAACATATGATAAAATCCAGGGATAATTAAAGAGCATAAAAACTGGAAAGTCCATTTGTGTTCGCCCTCTTACATTTCATGTCCATATGACAGAATTGAAAGATGAACAATATGGTAGCAAGCAGATGTGTGCTAATATCTAAAATTGTATGTAGTATGCAAATTGCTGGGTTGGCCACTAAGGGAGAGTTATTGACTGCAATTAGACGTTTATCATCAGATGCCTATTGAAATAAATCAATTACTCATAAAATCTAAATGAGTTACAAAACCAATATCTGCATACAATGAAAACATTGCGAATCTTAAGAGGACATGTACCGTCGAACTGTATACAACAAGTGGACATAGCATTTACAAGCACCAGTTACACGTTGTAAAGGTAGCAGATATAAGCAGACTGATAAGATTTCTGATAATTAGACGAGGATACAGATTTGTAATAACATTTGGCATTGCAAGAGTGGTTGAGGCGCTCTGTAGCACCATAGTTTGAAATTACGTTTGACTTACAAAGAGCATGAAACAAAGGGAAATACAATTCAGTGCCAATAACAGTAATAAATTTTTACAAAAGGACGTGTTAAGTAAAATTTTTTTATTAGTACAGGGGATTGTAAAAGTGTTTGACGCCAAGTATGACGGTTTTAATTGGTGATGTGTACAAATATAGTACGTAGAAAGCTAACAGCGGTCACAATTAAAATAAGCTTGGTTCTAAACTTAAAGTGCAAAACACATAACCTGAACATTACATTTTCCTGCCTATTCCAAACGGTAAGTAGCATACATAAGTGCTAGAACAGCTACATGCACTTTTTAGCGTCAATAATCACAAGGAATTACACAGTTAGTGCCGACATGTAAGTACAATGAAACAGTGAGTTGTGAATTTTGAATTGCATATTTTAGTATAAGCGCTACAACAGCTACATGAATTGCATGGCCTAAGTGGTTACAAGGAAACAAACATTTAGTACCGATTTGTTAGCACAAAAGAAAGCCGTAAGGTACTCTGCCTGTTTGAAATTTACAGTGGTGTAATTAAGTTTACTATTTACGCCATGCCGTGCATGAAGGTATTGCAACAAGTAATGAGTAGTAACTGCCAAACTACTGGCACAAGAAACAGCACAGTTCTCTGCCTGTTAGAATTGAGAAGCAGGGTACATAAGCGCTGAAGCTGTTAGATACACTGAATGGCGTAAGTAGTTACAAGGATTTACACATTTTGTAGTGCCGTCACATTAGAACAGAACCAAATATAAACATCCTCATGACAATCCGTACAACTGTAATGAGTTAGCGTCGTGGCGCTGTCCGGGATAACAATCTGACCAATTACTGTTTAGCATTCTGTTTCACTTAAAATTTATATTGTTTTCATAGGAATAGTAGTATTACATCAAGAATATGTTGCAAATAATATTAAAGAAGACCAAATATAAAACATTAAAAACCTCAATCAGAAGCATTAATATCAATTGGAAACCAAATAGTAAACTTCTGATTATTTATGCAAATTACCATGTTTTGAACTTATTTCTGAAGCAATCTGAAATTTAAGCTTTTTGCAGAGTCTTGAATAGCTGACGTTAAGCGTGCAAGCAAGAAAAAAATAGGGTATTTGAAATCATTTTTAATGTTCGTTGAGAGTCGCTAAATACCCTCATTCTGAAATATTGCATGATTAAGTCTGGCTGATTTGCGCGTCATGAGCCTTAAGAAACACACAGGTGAAATGTATCTTACAGTAAAAGAAGCATTGTAAACAATTCTCTCCCTTAATGAGCAGATTATGACAGTTATTTTATTTCCAAAATTAATATATTTTTGAAATTGAGTCTGTAATTAAAATTTCGTTGCTCCTGGAAGTCCTTAGATAGGCAACATGCAACTGGCGCTGAGTGTTATGTACCGAGTTGTTAGTGTAGTACTATCTATGTACTTTCTGTGCTATATCCTTCAACGTCTGATTTATGCTTAGCTACTAGCAGTTGTGAAAGACGCAGACTGCAATTTTGCCATGTTTGACATAAGTTCTATTAAAATACTGGTGTTACCAGTTAACATGTAGCAAGAACATTTTATCAAAAGTCAAACTGATTTGCTTTTACCTCCGTTTTGACTTCCTAAGGAAGATAAATTTTACGTAATTTATGTCACCTCACAAAGCGAGAGGAGTTCTCAGTGACACTAAATAACTATTAATAAATTCTTGGATGTCCACTTAGACTGAAAACTACGCTGGAAACGTCCTTCTGGACACTGATTTAGCTCAGCAGCTTTTGGAGCCAGAATGCTCTCTCGTATTAGATACTAAACTGTCACAAAGACTGTTTTTGCTTCTGTGTACTTCATGTCACATGAAATAACCTTCTGGGGAGATCTCTTGCTCAAAATATTTTGATTGCTTAGTAGAATGATCAGAGTTAATTGTAGTCCGAGAACATCGTGTTGCAAATTATTGAAGAAAAATAGAATTACATCAGTTACATAATCTGTCCCTGCTGTAGAGAGACGCTAAGTATGCCACCTGAAATTTTTTCAACTTCTCCCCATTGACCGTACAAAATACAGGAATAGTAAATCTCGTTACAAATTGCATGTACACCAATTTCTGGCTCACTCCAGTGGTGAGCAATGTTGGAGTATACAACTTACCTAAGGTAACAGTCAATTGTGGAAATGTTGAGCTATACCTTTATGTATTTCCGGCATCTATGTACCTTAACATCCGTAGGTGTTGACTAAGTGCCTTGTAGACGACACCTGGGCGATGCTAAAGCAACGTAACTGACTGCCAGATTGGTTGGCTGGTTTAAAAGAGAGGGAAAGGGACCAAACTACGAGGTCACCGGTCCATTGTTCCTAATAAAACAATGCCACAAGTTTGAGAATAAAACGGGCGAAACATATAATAAAAAGGAAAAGCCAGAAGAACGATGGGAAGGCAACCAACACTAAAAGGAACAAAAGACAACAGAACAACAGAGATGCAAGAAGCAAGAGTAAAACAAGGAAGCAGATTACAATGGCTGGCCGACCACGAAAATAAAAAGGAAAAGCCAGCTACCCTGCCACATATTAAAACCCCCACCCCACAAGCACTAGGGTGGAGGACACCGAGGGACAAAGGACATGCGCTAAATCTCAGATCGAATGATAAAACCCACTCTCACAGATGAAATGGAAAAGCAGACCAGGCGATGAGGCGTTGCCTGCTGAAATCAATGAAGTCTGGATATCGAAAATAAAGTCGCAGGTCAGCCAAAGGAGGACATGGAAGAATATGGGCCACTGTCAACTGGGCGCCGCACCAACACTGAGGTGGGTCTTCACAGTGCAGGAGGTAGCAGTGGGCAGCCCAGGCATGGCCATTGCGGAGCCGGAAGAGAACCCCAAAGTCCCAGCGAGAGGCCCTCATCAAGGACTTTCACAGATTCGTGGTCCCCTTAATGCCTAGCAGTTTGTTGTGCGTACTGAAATTCTGCCATTCCGTCTCCCAAAGCTGTAAAATCTTGCGGCGTAATAACGAACGCAGGTCAGTTCCGGGGATGCTCATCTCCAGAAGTGGTTTGCGTGTAGACTGTTTGGACAGCCTGTCAGCAAGTTCATTTACAGGGGTTCCGACGTGGCCAGGGGTCCAGATGAACACCACTGAACGACTGGACCCTTCCAGGGTATAGATGGACTCCTGGATGGACGCTTCAAAAGGATGACGAGGGTAGCACTGGTCGATAGTTTTCAGGCTGCTCAAGGAGTCGGTACATGAAAGAAGACACTCCCCACGGCATGAACGGAGATACTCAAGTGCACGAGATGGCCATCAGCTCTGCAGTGAATAAACTGCACCATCGGTTAAGGAATGCTGTTCAATATGGCCGCCGTGAAAGTAGGCAAAGCCAACGTGACTATCGGCCTTCGAGCCGTTCGTGTAAACCACTTCAGATCCACGTAACACTTCAAGGATCTCGCTGAAGTGACAGCGGAGAGCAGCAGGGTTAACGGACTCCTTAGGGCCACATGAAAGGTCCAGACGAAGCTGCGGCCGACGCATACACCATGGAGGCGTACGTGAGCGGACCACAAGAGAGGAGGTAAAACGAAGGACTCCAGTTCGGAGAGAAGGGACCGGACGCGAACCGCAATCGTTAGCCCCGACCTGAGCCGCTGATGTGGGAGATGGACTGCCGCGGGCGGGAAAAGGAGACGGTAATTCGAATGCTCAGGCGAACGACGAATGTGTGCTGCGAAACTGGCGAGTAGTTGTGCACGTCTGATCTGCAATGAAGATACCCCATCATCCACCAGTACTCGTCCTAAAAGCTCTTGTTGCTAGTCGAACCCCGCAGTGGTGCACAGGGTCGAGTAAATGCAACGCTGAGGGCGCTGCCGAACCATAAACCACTCTCCCACGATCAATTCGGGATTGGCCAAGGCCTGTGTACAGCCGCAGCAGCGTAGAGCGATCTGCACCCCAATTGATGTTGCTCAGGCAATGGAGGGCATGGAGGTGTTGCCAGCACTTCGGCTTAAGTTGATGAAGATAAGGAAGCCAAGTCAATACACCGCCAAAATCCAGTCCTAAGGATCGATATGCCTCCACTACAGTGATTGGATCATCAAGAAAAAATTCTAGTTCCGAACGAATAGTACGACGCCGACAGAAGTGCATGAGACACGACTTGGCGGCTGAAAACACGAAACCATGACTGTGCCTTGTGGATGGCTTCCTGTAGGCGACACTTAGCAACACCAGTAGAGGGGCAGCAGTACGAAATGCTGAAGTCGTCTGCATTCAGAGAAGGTGAGAGGGCCTGACAGCTGCTGCTGGACCGTTAATGGTCACTAAAAAAAAAAGAAAAAGAAATACGCAGCCCTGCAGGACGCAGTTCTCCTGGGTATGGATAGAACTATGGGAGGTACCAACTTGGACGCGGAGAGTACAGAGTGACAAAGTTATGGATAACAATCAGGAGCACGCCCCAAAGACCCCACTCATACAATGTGGCAACGATATGTCGCCAAGTCGTGTCTTATGCTTTACGTAAGTCAAAATGGACAGCAACCAGATGTTGCGGTCTGGGAAAGGCTGTACCACGGCAGGCTCGACGGACAAAGATTTTCAGTGGTAGAGCGACCCTGGCGGAAGCCGCCCTGACTTGGAGCCAGTAGGCCACATGATTCCATGACTCAACCCAACTGCTGACATACCATACGTTCCAGCAGCTTACGAACAGCGCTGGTGAGGTTCATGAGCCGATAGCTGTCTACATCAAGCGGGTTTTTACCACGTTTGAGCACCACAACGATGGTGGTCTCACGCCATTGCGATGCAAAGACTCCATCTCACCAGATCCGGTTGAAGATTAACGTAGTCAGATGAGAGTGTTTAATCATCTGGCTGTGGATCACATCAGGCCCAGAAGCTGTGTTGGTGCAATGTTCAAGGGCACTGAGGACCTCATTAAATGTGGTGTTATAGGATTCAATGCGGTGTGTAGTTGATGAGACGACGTTCCCTTCCAGCCGCTGTTTGAGAGTACGAAAAGGTAGGGGGGTAATTCTCCGACACTGAGGCTCGAGCAAAGTGCTCGACAATCGCGTTTGCGTCGGTAGATAACACGCCATTTACGTTAACACTGGGAACACCTGTTGGGGTATGGAACCCAAGAAGACGTTTGATGGATGCCTAAACTTGGGAAGTTGACGTATGGCAACCAATGGTCGAGACGAATCTCGACCAGCACTCCTGCTTCCGTCGCTTGATAAGTTGGCGAACTCTGGCATGGAGCCGTTTGAAGGCTATGAGGTGTTCCAGGAAAGGGTACCCCCTTATGCCGCTGTAGAGCTCGCCGACGCTCCTTAATTGCTTCAGCTACTTCCGGCGACCACCAAGGGACTGCCATAAGCCTTGGGCACCCTAAAGAGCTTGGGATAACGTTTTCTGCTGCAGAAACAATTGTCACATGCTCAACCATCAGATCGATATTATCAGGGGGGAGGGGGGGGGTAGATTCAGTGGTGACAGAGGTGCCACAGACTGGGAAGCCCACCTTGTCTGAAGCCTACCTGTAGGCCAGATGCTGAAGCAGTGACACGAAGGTGGGGAAGTGGTCACTACCACATAGGTCGAATGTGCTCTCCAGTGGATGGATGGGCGAAGTTCTGTGCTGCAAATTGATAAATCGATCTCCAAGTAACTACCATGAGCAACACTGAAATTTGTGGCGGCATCAATATTTAAGTGGCTGAGGTCGAACTGAACAGTGATGTTTCGACATGTCTGCCTCAGCCAGTAAGCACAATGCCACCCCACAAGGGGTTAGGGGCATTAAAATCTCCCAGAAGTAGGGAAGGTTTATGGAGCTGATCAATCGGTGCAGCTAATACATTCAAGGGTACTTCACCAATTGGAGGAACACACATTGTAGACAATTTCCTGCGTCATCCTTATTCCGACAGCCAAAGCTTCAAGAGGGGTTTGATAGAACACTGGTTAACTACAGACTGAGTTTAGGTCATAAACGCAAACTGACACTTGATGGTAGTCGCTAGGGTTCCTGTAATGTCCCTTATAGCCAGGGAAGGCAAGGATCTGCATTGCTGGGAATCAGGTTTCCTGGAGGGCAATGCAGATAGCACGTGTAAAGCTCAACAGCTGCTGAAACTCAGCCAGGTGCTGGAATAAACCGCCACAATTCCACTGGAGTATGATGTTATCGTGAGACTGAAGGATGGAACAGTCAGTGAGGTAGTTTACTGCCCAGGGTCACCAGCTGCAACAGACGTATTGCCTCCGCAAACTATATCCATTGTGTGAGGGCCTGGTGAGATCTAGGTCCTCAGCAGACGCCAAAATCTCCACCCCTTCCTCAGACACATAGTTTGTATGTAGCAGTTGTGTGGATGCTACCGCTATTCCCTTGGTCTTAGGTGTTTTCTCTTTGGATTTCTCTCACTGCTCTTTGGGTTTACCTGGCTGTGAAGACTTCATGGGCTCAGTCCGGGACTGAGGATGAGTGTGAGTGTGAAGCTCTACAACCTGCTACTTTTGGACTCAGCCACTGGGGGCTATCATCTTTCCCATTAGGATAAATCTGGGAAGGCGTGACCTAAGGGACCCCTTCCTAGCGAGAGAAGCAGAAGAAGGCTTACACGTCTCTGGCAAGAAGTGGGGATGAACGACCCTGATTGGGGGGGAAGGGCAGTGTTGCTCCTGAAGTAGGTGGTGCAGAAGCAACAGGGAGGCAAATGCCCCAGCATCAAGGTGGCAGGTGTAGTCTTCCGGCTCTGAGAGGTGACTAGGGTTTGCAGAGCTGATGGTTCCAGAACTGTTTTAGTGGAGGCATGAGACTGTCACATGCACAGGATGCAGGCGGTCAAATTTTCTCTTAGCCTCAGTGTAGGTCAGTCTGTTCACTGTCTACATGATTTTCCTTTATCTCTGGAGAATCCTGCAGTCTGGTGAGCAAGGCGAATGGTGCTCTCTGGACACAGATGGGAGGCGGGGCACAGATGGAGTATTGGTATGTGATGGGTGACCACAATCTCAGTACAGTGGGAGAGATATGGCTGATCTTCCAGCAGTTGAAGCATCACATCAGGTGAGGGATACAGGGCCTTACATCACATCTGTAGACCAACACCTTGATCTTGTTGGGCAATGTACCATCCTCAGAGGCCAAGATGAAGACATTGGTGGCAACCCGGTTATCACTCGGACTCTGGTGACATGCCAGACGTAATTTGCACCTCACCACTCTAAATTGGCTGTCAGCATGTTGTCAGACTGCAAAAGACAGTTCCTGTGAAATATGATATCCTGGACCACATTTAAGCTCTTATGGGGCGTGATGGTTACAGAAACGTCCCCCAGCTTGACAAGCGAGTAACGTCTGTGACTGGGTAGATGACTGACCCAGATGCTTTGGACAACCCCTTCACCTCCCGAAACGTGTTCTCTAAATGCTCAACCAACAACAGACTTCATCATGAAAGATTCCCATCAGATCTCTAACATACAAGGTTCTGGGGGGGAATAATATCCACTGCCATCCTAAGCCTGACGTTCCTCCCATGACGTGGCCAGGGAGAGCAACGATTTGGGCTCGTATTTCTGGGCATAGAATTTTACTCGTGAAGGCTTAGAGACCGCTGGTGTTTCACCACCAGCAAGAAATGGACTACACTTCATCACGTGTCAACTGCCCTATTGCCACCCACTCTGACCCGGCAGGATGGCCATTGCTGGGAGTCTATGCCCCAGGGGAATGGGCATCTACCCCTTGTCATACGTGGGGAGTTAACGAGCAGAGCGATCCCTGTGTCGTCAGGCGCTACAATCAAGAGGGTGCATGCCGTCCCCACCACAATGGCCTGGCTACTATGCTGGTTATCAGGTGCGTCGACGCGAAAGAGACAATGCGTAGTGCATTGTGGAAAACGCACCCACTAAGGTAGCCAACCAAAGAGATGGAGAATGGATGTGACTGCAATGCGACGACCTGAATGTGGGCTGAAGGTATCTATGCACGGTGGACACAATGCACCATATAAGGCGCCCTTCCCCAATTGGCTCCCTCTTCCGGAAAATTTTGAAGAATGGAGGTCTAACCCTACAGGGGGCATCACATGAAAGCTGAAACGTATGAAACTTTTTAGTCACCCCTTACGACATGCGGGAATACCTCGGACCTATTCTTTCTCCTGGACCTGCAGGGCGATGACTGCCAGAGAATATTTTCAGCTTTACTGACAAAATGAAAATTAATCAACTTTGATTTCTTAAGGAATAAATGTTCACAGCAACTGTAGATTAATTAAGGAAGGAAGTATAAGAAGACTGCAGTCAGACGGAATGACTCAGTACTACATCAGAAGCTCTTTTCCAGATGCAGAAATCTAGGAAAGTGGGATCAAGTATTAAAATATGTCAACTGAACATTGAGGGCATTACCAGAACCAAATGTCGAAGTTTGCAACGGATACAGTTTAATGCCATCGTCAACGTTGTTATTCTAAATACTGGGATACGATATTTATATATTTACACTTCAAGTTTCTTAGGACCAATTTGAGGAGCAAATCTCCAAGGTCACGGTACATGTCAGTACATGGAATTACAATATAAAAGTAATAATAGACAAAAATAAATGTTTATCAACCCCAAAAAGTCAGTCCATAAGTTTAAGTTCACTTCATCAGCAATACAACAAGAATCCACTTCATTTTTCAAGGAACTCCGACAATAGAAGGAGTGCCCCATGTGCAAATTTCAGTTTCGATTTGAAAGAGTGGATTCCTGCTAAGATTTTTGAATTCGAGTGGTAGCTTATTGAAAATGGATGCAGCATTATACTGCATACCTTTCTGTACAAGACTTAATGAAGTCCGATCCAAATGCAGGTTTGATATCTGCCGAGTATTAACGGGGTGAAAGCTGCTTATTCTTTGAAGTAAGCTAATGTTGGTAACAAGAAATGACAGACCAAAAATATCCTTTTAGAATGGGAAGAGTCACCCCAAAATATAATACCACACAACATAAACGAATGACAAAGTAGACTAATTTTCGTGTCGAACCATCACTCACTTCAGATACTGTTCGAATAATAAAAATGGCTGCATTAAGTGTCTCAATACCCTGAACATGAGCTTTCCTAACTACTTACTATCTGAACACCCAAAAATTTTAACTGTTCACTATCACCATCATATGCCCATTCTGTGAAGTTGAAACATCAGGTTTTGTTGAACTGTGTGTTAAGCTGTATAAACTGACTCTTACCATGATTTAGCGTTAGTTTATTTTCTGCAAGCCACGAACTTAGGTCATGAACTGCTTTATTTGAAACAGTGGAAATATTGCACAGGACACCCTTTACTACCAAGCTAGTGTAATCAGCAAACAAATATTTTAGAGTTACCCCTTATACTGGAGGGCATATTGCATAAGAAACAGGAGCGGCCTTAACACTGATTCCTGGGTGCATCCCTCACGTGACCATACCCCACTCTCACCCCTCATCAGAGTCATTCTCAAAAATGTTAATGATCCTTTGCTGTCTGTTGCTAAAGTAAGAGGAACCAATTGTGAGCTACTCCCGTATTCTGTAGTTCTTCTGGAGCAATATTTTGTAAACAATCAAATGCCTTAGTCAGATCAAATAATATGCGTTACATTCGAAACCTTTTGCTTAACTCCTTCAGTACTTCACAGAGAAAAAAGAATATAGATTTATCAGTTGTTTAACGAATTCTGAAGCCACACTGTTTATTTGATAGCAAATAGACCGACAAAATGATCAGTATTCCCGACACACACAGATACACAGCCTTTTCACTGACTAGCTAACACTGATGGCATAAAAATAGGTCTAAAATTATCTACATTATCCTTTTCTCCCTTTTTATAAAGCGTTTTATAATCGTTCAGGAAATAGACCTTTCCTAAATGAAAAATAAAAAGAGTGGCTAAGTACAGGGCTAACATGTGCAGCACAGTAATTTAATATTCTGCTAGTCACTTCATCATAACCATGGGAGTCCTTAGTTTTCAGTGATTTAATTATTGACTCAACCTCCCCTTTTCTGTATCACAGAAGAGTATATCAGATATCCATCTCGGAAAGGCATTTGTCAAGAAAGTTATATGATGCCCTGTAGAAACTAAATTATTTAATTCACCAGCAGTGCTCAGAGCATGACGTAAATACCGTATGTATATATATCTGATTTATCAGTAACAAACATTTTTACTGCGAACTGGCTTTATATTGACGACCTTGTGCTACTGACCAGACATTTCCATTACAACTGACCATATGGTTTTAATTTTATCCTGTGAATTATCTATTCTCTTTGCATATCACATTCTTTGCCTTCCTAATAACATTTTCAAGCACCTTACAATGCTGTTTAATATGCTACTGTATTTTTATTGTGACTACTAACATTTTGATGTAATTCCCAGTTTGTTCCACATGGGATCCTTATTCCACCAGTCAGCCACCTGGGTTGCCTATTACTGCTCGTACCCCATTTAGAACATTCTAATGGATAGAAACTCTCAAAGATAATGAGGAATGTATCGAGGAAAGCATTACATTTATCATCTATGTTATCAGCACTACAAACATCCTGCCACTTGTTCCTTGACAAGGTTTAGAAAACTTTTCTGCTGATGGATTAACTTTTCTTTATAGTTTGTAATTAAATATGACGCTTGTTTGAGTGCTTAAGCCTTTTACAGTTAAAATTTTTGCATCATGGTCTGGAAGGAATTTCACCCTTTTCCTAACAGAATGCCCATCTAGTAATGTAGAATGAGTAAAAAAATTGTCTATGCCTGTACCACTGTTCCCCTGCACCCTAGTTGGGAAAACAGTCTGCACCAAATCATGACTACGATCTACTAACATCCTTTTTCTTGCACAATCATTTACAAAATTTATATTGAAGTCACCACAAACCACTAATTTCTCTTACTTCCTACAAAGTAGATCAAGAAACCTTTCTAGTTTGATTTCAGAGCATTTCTGCTCAGAGTTAGGGGACCTTTAAACAACAGCAATTAGAAGATTAGTTTCACTAAATTTAACTGCCCTGCACAGCATTCAAATATATGTTCACTGCAGTGCAGTGATACATCTATGGACTCAAATGGAATACTGTTTTTTACATACATAGCCACTCTCCTACCCGGCAAGGAACTTCTTGAAAAACAGCCAGCTAATCTGTGTTCTGGCAAAGGAAGCCTCTGAACCGTGGAATTATTTAAGTGGTGCTATGATATACTAATAATTTCAGAGTCAACAGCCATAAGCCGTTCACTAATTTTATCTCTAATCCCTCTTATTCTTTGATGAAATAAGCTAATTCCTTCGCTACTTGGAAAACTTACATCCTCTAAAAGTGAGCCCTTAGGTATATCTGCTTAATAGAAGTTCCTCTAACTATCAGCTTACTTTAATCTAAAAATTGTGCTAGCTTTAACACCAACCACCACCACCACCACCACCACCACCACCACCACCAATAAGCTTTGCCAGCCTCCCCTTCCCATACCTAGTGAGGTGTGACCCATGCTAAGTGATTCCTAGCTACTGCCAGTGCCAACTGGCACCACTGAGATGTGACCCATGCCCTCTACCATCAGCACACTCACCAGCCACACGTTAATGCGCCTAACAGCTGCATTAAGATGAGGCCGATCATGATGCTTGAACAGTTGCACGAAATGCACATTAGTGCCACCAGTTTGAGTAGCTATCTTTACCTGGTCACCACCTACATCATATTCCTCGTCTCTGTCAAGACTGACAGCTCCAGCCACTATCGCTACCAGATCCTCGTCTGTAAAATTCCTACGTTACTCCCCTATGCTTTCAGTCACTTGAGCTAACCCTGCACTGAGCTTCACAATGCTGGTGACCTGGTACTCACTCCCAACACTTGCTGCAACTGCAGGCCCACGCCTCTACCGTGTGTACCACTTAGCAGCAGAACCTTCTTTCTGTGGCTTTGCAGCTGACCTAGGCCTAACTGCTGAGGACTGCTGCATGTTCCCTACGTGTAGAGTTTCTTGTAGCTACTCTCCACTTAACTGACAGTTTTTTTTGTTTTGGTTTGGTTTGGTTTTAGGGCGCAAAACTGCTATGGTCATTAGCGCCCGGTCCGTGACTTAGGAAACAGTAAAAAACCGAAAATGGAAACCAGCAGCAATGGGAACTAAACTCAAAAAATTGGAGAAACAAAGCAGAAGGAAGGCTTAAAAATCCACTACAGAAAGGGGTAACTGACAATTGTTCTGATCTATTTCGTATACGCAAAGTGTAACTGTCTGAATACCTCATGTTCCTGTATGCCTTCTTGCCCACTGCCAGTTCCCATTAGGCACCACCGTTCACCCTCCTCAACCTATCTAGTTCTCCCATTGCGCGTTGTAACTGCACCTGAAGGGCACAGAGCCTACGCTCCTGATCCTCCAACTTATTTCTACTACAGATTCTGCATTCCCTGGTGAGGATCTCACTAAAATGACCACTGGCTTCCCCACTGCATTCCTTCCTTTCCTCTCCCCCTCCCCTCCCCCCCCCCCCCCAATGAAAATACTTTGAACAAATCCCAAACCGTAACCGACTACTCACAAACCTACGACAGAGCCCACACTTCTTACTCGTGGTAAAATTTTGCAGTTGCTGTGAAAAACTACACGTCTACGTTATCAAAGTTCTGTTACAACAGTGGAACTATTTATAGAACTAGCAATAATAGTCTCGAAATTCTCTGCCTACTAAGAAAGCAACTACTTGTACTAATACCACACCACAGCTAATATCAATACCAACAAAACTTCACAAAATTATTAGCTAAAACCAAAAAATTCAAGCGGCCACTGGAGCACTCAGGAAGTTAGAATACTGTAAGACAATTTTACTGAAGTATTCCACTAGAAACAATAAGAGACGTGAGCTTAAAACTAAAGCACGAAATTTACTGAACGACTTCAACGCATATAAAACAAACAGCGAGCGAACGTTTCCAAAAGTTTATTAAATCGTTATTCCGCCACAAACAGGAACCAATCACAATGCCTATTAAACAGTCACAAGGGTCCGGAGTGAAACCATGAATTCTCACTTGCTATCCAATTCCACAAACATTACTCGTTAACTGAATCGGAATTGGTGAAGTGACCATACGTAATATCTACAAACAGCCATGTTCTCCGTGGACAACCCATGTTCTTGAAACATACTGACGTCCTGCACCAGATGCAATGGCCATATACGTTGACGTAGAGGAAACCCAACACCCAAAAATTATTAGATTAATGAAATTTTAGGAATACATTTGTCCAGGTGACGTATTTAAGCGACTAACATTGCGGAATCACAATTTAACGTAAGCGCGAAATAAGCCATTGAAAATGTGAAATGCTGTTACATTAAAAACCCGTTTAACAGCCAGAATGTTGAATCCAAGCATGCAAACATGCATGCATTGTGTTGTACGGGCGTCTGATGCCAGTGTGTAGGACAGAGTTAGATGCCTGTTGCACTTGGTCGGTTAATACAGGGAAGGTTAACGCTGCTTGTGGATGACTAGCTGTCTTCCGATGATGTCCAGTATTTTATCAGTAGAAGACGGATTTGGTGATCGTCCAGGGCAAGGCAACTTATATCCTGTAGAGCACGTTGGGTTGCAACAACGGCATTTGGGCGAGCTTAGTCATCTCGGAAAACACCCCCTATAATGCTGTTCGTGAACGGCAGCGCAACAGAGAATCATCAGATTGATGTACAAATCTGACGTCAGGGTGTCACTGTGCTTGGGCCCATCACGGGAGTGCTCCTGCTGTCGTACCAAGCTCAACCCTAGACGAAAACTGCAGGTGTAGGTCCAGTGTGCCTAGCACACCCACAGGCTGGTCGCAGACCCTAAACTGGCCTCCTCCCAACCATCACACGGCCAGCGCTGGCACCAAGGTAGAAACATTTCATCAGGGATCGTAATAGACCACCACCCTGCCCTCCCATGAGCTCTCCCTTGACAACACTGAAGTCGCAGATGGCAATGGTTTGGTGTCAGTGGAACACACAAGACAGGGCGTCTGGCTCGGAGCTGTCCTTTAAGTAATCATTTAGGACCAGCTCGTTGTGTCACTGCTGCTGCAAGATGCAGTACGAAGTGCCAGAGCCATACGTCGAACATGGCCTTCCCTCTCGGAAGCGCTACATGGTAGTCCAGAGTACGGTGCTCTCATGACCATACAGCCCCATGACCACCGCTGCCAGCAGTCGTGGACAGTGGCCACATTCCTGCCAAGTTTTTCTGCAATATCGGAAAAGGAACCTCCAACTTTCCGTAACCCTACTACACTTAGATGTGGCAAAAAACTGATGTTTTTAAGAGCGCGCCGCAGCGCGTTGTGTGAAGCAGTCGCCTTCCGTTTCTAGCGGTGGCGCCGCTGTGATAATCGCAGCTTTGGATGTCTCCCTCTGGTAGGAAAGCGGAAAGGTTGCCTGTTCACGTGCATTTAAGGGGCGCTATCAGCTCAGCAGGGGGTCAGTCGGAGTGAGGCTAGGTTAGCCTCACGCTACCAGTTGCTGGTCTGTCTGCATTTGTGCGGCAGTTAGTGTGTGTGTCGTCGGAGTGCTAGTATGTGTCTGTATCAAACTTTAAAGCCACAAAATGAAAAACTTGCCAGTCCGTTAGTAACAGAACTCCGCTAATGGTCGCCCGCTCGGGGCTGAGTTCCTGCATCTGAGTTCCTGCATCTGCGCGTTAGGCCGCCAGTCTGCTTGAGTTGCTCGGGCAACTGTCATTGGCGGTTGGATCGGTCGGTTGCGCACTGAGACACGAGATGACTTGTCCACCTTGAGCGTCGGCGCATGTGACGTTCCCACGTGAGTCCAGTGGGGAGCGCCGTATAGAAAGGGGTGGTGGCTTCGCGGTTCACACGAGAGCAACAGGAGCGAAACCACGACATCGGGCTGGCCGGGGCGAGCTGCGACGCCGTGAGACCGTGAGACGGGAGATCGGCGCGCCTTCCTGCGTCCGTTGAAGCGGCTGGCAGCGGACGGTTCGGATGAGCGTTGGGGGTGCTGCGCCAGGTCTTCGATAGAAAGCGCAGTTTATTAGAAGTTAAGTGATTGGTGATATGTTTCATTTACTTGTTAAATTCTACTTGTATTCTTGGTGAGTTCACCAGCCGCTTTGTTTTGGGGTCGTCCAGCCATTTTTCTCCGTTTGCCCATCCGCGGGAAGGTGGTTATTTGTGAATTGGGTGGTCCGTTTTTCCTTTGTGCAATTGGGGAGGCTTAGAGCAATCGGTGGTTCGGGTTGTTTAGTAGACCCTCTCCCTCTCCCATCAATTTGCCAGAAGTTAATAGCTGCCTCCTCCGTCATGTTTCTCGGATTCGGTGTTGAATTTATTGCTTAAAGGCCGAATTCTTGAAATATGTTTTTATCTTGCCTATCATCTTGCGAGGTAGTATATGTGTAATGTAGAGCATGTTTTACATTTTATGCAAGTCTGCATTTTATGGGTTTTGTTTAGTAATTTTAGGTTAAATAGTTGCCACTCTTCCAAGGTAAGAGTCCTTTAAAAAACCATTTGCACTTTCGGTGGCAAATAATTTGATTGTTGTACTATTTCAATCCCTGTTACGGGGTGCATAGTTTGTGTTAGTTGTTAACAAATGTTTTTTGTTTAAAGTAATCTTGTGTGTTGCAGATTTGCGCCAGTGTACTCTTTCAGAGGTGGTTGTGAGCGGTCATGACTACGGCCGTGTTGAAAGGGAGCAGGCAAGCTTCTCAGCCCGAAGGATCATACTGTTAATATTGTTCTTCCTGCCTCTAGATAAATTTAAAATTATAAGCAGAAAATTTTGTCTTTGAAATGACTTTTAGGAATGAAATTCCCATTTGTTAAAAGTAATTTCATTTTCCATCAGTTACTTCCTAGCAACTACTTCCACGCTCACCTAGTGTGATTAAATGCGTTAATGTTCTTGATGATTTTGGAAGTTAATTTACGGTTCACACGTCCTCCTCCGAACCCAGTGAGGTGTTTGTGATGGCGTCTTTATCGCCTAAGAGGCATTCTTTTGTAACCTCAACCTATCACGTCCAATCTGAAGTAACTGAAGCTCACGACCGTTACAGCGCCTACTTAAGCGAAACTGATTTGCATCATCACAGTGAAGCTACTAGTGACACGCGAGTGGAGCGGAATCTGAACACACATCTCTCCGATGTAGAAAGACGACTACCATCTTTTGATGATCAACAACTCCTCTTTGTTGCTGCTATTTTTCCCCCTCAGTGTAGAATAACTTATGTGAGGTAGTCTTTGTCAACTAGACAGTTGGAAGTAACATCGATTTTCCTTTCAGTGCTGAAGATACTGATTCATTCAATTCAGCAGCTTGAAAAAAAAAAGTACCATCCAGACTTTTGTCTGAACACTGCTGATGGAAACCATAGCTTGGTCGCTACAACTGAAAATATTGTCAGGTTTCCCTCTTAGGTAATACTGTCTCACTTCGGAACAAATCAGCGGAAGTATTTTTTTTTATTAGGTTGTTGCTCAAGTTCGTAGCATTTTCTGAACTTTAATAAAGATATAACGTCTACATAACAATTTTGACAGTAATATATTATCCTTCGCTGTTTACATCAGTCTGCCAACGCTGGGGGTAAGTTTTCGATTCCGTAGCTGTACGAATAACGTGGTTTTGCGACTAACAAGTCACCAAGCCGCGTTCGGAGCGCATTTTCATCAGGAAAGGAAATTTATCGGAGGTGGTTTTATTGAACGGAAGAGGTGAAAATCAGAGTGCGAGATCAAGTGAATAAAGTGAGTGTTTAACGACTTCGCAACCCAACTCCTGTGTAGTTTTTTTTCTGTCAGTCGAACAATGTGGGCGGGCATTATCGTGGAATATTCATCACCACGGTCTCCGTGATCGTGTTTCATTGCGCCTACAAAACGTTTCAGTTGTTGACAAATGTCATCAGCGGTGGTGAGATCTCGGGGAAGCAATTTGCAGTACACCACGTCGTCCCTGTTCTACCAGATGCATAAATTATCTTTTGTGGAAGTGCGCATGTGTTTTGGGAGTTGCTTGTTTGGGGTCAACCATTCTTTCTATCATATTTTAGCATGAAGATACTATTTTCCGTGACCATGAACGATACAGGATAGGAATGTTCGATGTTGTTCACGAGCAAATTTATGACGAGCAAATAGATGCACATATGGTTACTCCCTTATTTTGGTTTTAAGTATGCAGTACCTACACATACAATTTTTTGATCTTTCTCCTTGCATGCTTATGTCGCACGATGGTGGAAAGATCGTAGTTCGTCACATTTGTCAGTCCTCCAGTACACTGACAATCATTTGTGGATTAATGCGTTTGAACGATCTTCAATCCCCAAAGGTCTTCCAGTACCTGGTGAGTATGTCAAAACGACCCTCCTTAAAACTAGGAAACAGTTTGCTTGCCGTTCTGTGTCCAGTGACATTATCGCCATACACGGCAATCATCTTTCTGGCTGCCTCCGATGCTGCCATTCCACTACTAACCTCAAACGGAAGTATATGTACGAAGTTTTCATTTGTCCATGTTGTTGTTGTCTTCAGTCTTGAGACTGGTTTGATGCAGCTCTCCATGCTACTCTATCCTGTGCAAGCTTCTTCATCTCCCAGTACCTACTGCGACCTACATCCTTCTGAATCTGCTTAGTGTATTCATCTCTTGGTCTCCCTCTACGATTTTTACCCTCCACGCTGCCCTCCAATACTAAATTGGTGATTCCTTGATGCCTCAGAACATGTCGTAAAAAGCGGTTCCTTCTACTCAAGTCGTGTCACAAACTTCTCTTCTCCCCAATCCTATTCAATACTTCCTCATTAGTTATGTGATCTACCCATCCAATCTTCAGCATTCTTCTGTAGCACCACATTTCGAAAGCTTCTATTCTCTTCTTGTCCAAACTATTTATCGTCCATGTTTCACTTCCATACATGGCTACACTCCATACAAATACTTTCAGAAATGACTTCCTGACACTTAAATTTGTTTACATCCAGTATAGATTTCTCTTCTTCAGAAACGCTTTCCTTGCCATTGCCAGTCTACATTTTATATCCTCTGTACTTCGACCGTAATCAGTTATTTTGCTCCCCAAATAGCAAAACTCCTTTACTACTTTAAGTGTCTCATTTACTAATCTAATTCCCTCAGCATCACCCGACTTAATACTACTACATTCCATTATCCTTGTTTTGCTTTTGTTGATGTTCATCTTATATCCTCCTTTCAAGACACTGTCCATTCCATTTAACTGCTCTTAAGTCCTTTGCTGTCTGACAGAATTACAATGTCATCGGCGAACCTCAACGTTTTTATTTCTTCTCCTTGAATTTTAATACCTACTCCGAATTTTTCTTTTGTTTCCTTTACTGCTTGCTCAATATACAGATTGAACAACATCGGGGAGAGGCTACAACCCTGTCTTACTCCCTTCCCAACCACTGCTTCCCTTTCATGCCCCTCGACTCTCATAACTGCCACCTGGTTTCTGTACAAATTTTAAATAGCCTTTCGCTCCCTGTATTTTACCCCTGCCACCTTTAGAATTTGAAAGAGTATTCCAGTCATCATTGTCAAAAGCTTTCTCTAAGTCTACAAATGCTACAAACGTAGGTTTGCCTTTCCTTTATCTAGCTTCTACGATAGGTCGTAAGGTCAGTATTGCCTCACGTGTTCCAGTGTTTCTACGGAATCCAAACTGATCTTCCCCGAGGTTGGCTTCTACTAGTTTTTCCATTCGTCTGTAAAGAATTCGTTTTAGTATTTTGCAGCTGTGACTTATTAAACTGATAGTTCGGTAATTTTCACATCTGTCAACACCTGCTTTCTTTGGGATTGGAATTATTATATTCTTCTTGAATAATGAGGGTATTTCACCTGTTTCATACATCTTGCTCACCAGATGGTAAAGTTTTGTCAGGACTGGCTCTCCCAAGGCCGTCAGTAGTTCCAATGGAATGTTGTCTACTCCGGGGGCCTTGTTTCGACTTAGGTCTTTCAGTGCTCTGTCAAACTCTTCACGCAGTATCATATCTCCCATTTGATCATCTACATTCTCTTCCATTTCCATAATATTGTCCCCAAGTACATCGCCCTTTTATAGACCCTCTATATACTCCTTCCACCTTTCTGCTTTCCCTTCGCCTAGAACTGGGTTTCCATCTGAGCTCTTGATATTCATTCAAGTGTCCATATGGCGCTCCATTTTGTAGTTCCACTGCTCCACCAAATCCAATGAAAAAAATAACAGAATGATAACTCGAACAGTGAACTACAAACGAAGACTGATCTATGAACTCTTAGCAACTAGGATACCAACATTCAAGACAAAAACGCTGTTTGCTTGTGCACCAACCTAATATAACCGTAATTCCTCAGTCCAGATTGAACCAAAAAAGGTCCTTGATAAATAACTGGACTGGATTCCTCCGTCTGCTGGTATCTGCAACACTTGTGTACGAGCAGTTATCACAAGGACGAACGAGCTCATGTCCTAAGAATATATATATATATACTCCAAGCCGGGACAAGAACGTGAGGAACACCACAGTGGTTTCTGAAGCGACGGTTACAATTAGCTCATGAAATGACGCACAGCGCAGATACAGCACGGAGGCAGAAATTTATCGTCTGATTAGTTTCCATCAATTTATAAGTATACAGAAGAAAATCTTGTTCCCTGTTCCAAAAATTACGAGCAGCGGGAGCCAGCAGTATCGCTTAGAGAACATTTTCTCCTAACACCTAAAATTGTTTTGCACATTGTCATGGCATCTGAAGAACCATGTCACCGAGACAATAAAACAAACTGGAGCTCGAAAATATAAAAGCAGCGGCCATCTAAGACACTAAATATTATGACATCACCCTTTAAGAGATTTCAGCGTCAGTAATGGACACAAAACCTAATAAAGCTCCTGGTTCTGTTCATATACTAACAGAGATTCTCATCAAGTCTGGTAAATGTATTTAGAAATATTTAGCAAAATTCGTCACCTCGTCATTGGAGACGAGAGACGTACCCTAAGAACTTAAACGAGCCAAGGTAACTGTTCTCCCAAACCCAAGTAGAGCTCGAGATCTTGCGCAAAGCTTTCGTTTCATTGCACTGCTTCGTGTGATGCATGAACTTCTGGAACGGATACTGCTTAGCAGGACTGGTCGAACAATACCGTAGAACAAGCCGGCATTCGCACCAAACGAAACTGTCATTCAAGTCCTGGCCGTCGCAATACAGATTGAAGTGGGATTTCCGAAGATGGAAACGTCTTTGGCTTTCATCGATTTCCAGCCTTCGATATCGTCTGGAGAAAAAGCTTCTCTATAGATTGAAGAATTTAATCTAAGCGAAGAAGCTACATAGCTTCAAAACATGACTAAATATAAGACACAATGTCCTCATGATAGTCTCAGCAGCCAGAAATTTATCCCGAATTACGCACCTCTAAGATCGATATTGGTCCCTCTGCTCTTTGTACTTTACACTGAAAGGCCCAGAAACAGCTTGTAAGGAATTTGGTTAACCTTAAGCCACGCAAACAAGGGACACTTTCTGAAACTATGTAGTAGGTCCTGATATCTGATTTCTCTTATGTTTTGTTGTGTTTTAGAACGCAAAAAAACAACTAAGGTCATACACACCCATGTCATAGTTGTGGAGCACTAAGACGAGAAAGATTTAGAAGTGTCTACAAGTTCAGGTGTGTTGGTGAGTATATTTTACTGCATAAATCAGTTTCAATCATATGTTCAAGGAAATTGTAGGTATTTATCTTGTGAAAACAGACATGTACCTCGAACTCCAGGAAGGGTAGGCGAGTAGAGAACAACGTAGCAGTGTTACAAAGCATCCATGTAGAAAGATTGCGTGTTGGTGAGGTAACCTATGGTGTTAACTAATAGTGCATTGCTCTAGCTAATGCTTTTCTAAACGGAAGTGTCAACCCATGTATAGATTAATGTACTTCCATTTGCAAAATGAACTTTTCACTGTAAGGCAGTGAACGTGCCATTCCCGATCTCAGTGGCAGCAATGGCGCCGCTCGCACACCCTTGAATATTAAGCTCGTGAAGGTAAGTAATTCTAGAATTGTCAAGTTGATGTTATACCGTAACGAAGAATTTTATATTATCCATTTAAGGTTTCACTAGTTTCAAAGTATTTCTCGAAAAACGAAAATCTTAACCTAAGGGCAGATTTCCGCCTACTTTAAACGTAGGTTTACATACAAATTTAAGACATTTCTTTAGGTACTAAGTGAAGAATTTAGGTTGCTTTCATTATACATATTTATTAGCACCGTATCTACTCGGGGAATTAAAGGTTTTAAGTTTTGTCTTTCATTTCCCTTCAAAACGCGCCAAGTAAGTATCACGCACACACGATCTTAGGCCTAATTTTTTGGGTGTACAGGTTTTGATCTTTACCATTAGTTTAACTTCATTACGTTACAATATTAATAGTATACACGTATATTAGTGTTCCACATCAGTTTAGTGACTCGTGTGATCTGCAGTTAATAGTATATTACTATTATTGCCTAGATAAATTTTGTAAAAATATTGTGCACAAGCATGAGCGAGAAGTGTTTGAGGTGGAATAAGAAAGTCAGTTCTGGGATTCTGTGCAGCTGTTGTGGCAGATGTTTACGCTGGGGTGAATGTAGTTGCATGGTAATCGTGGAAGTAAATTATGGGTCTCTTCCATGGTATTGCTAATTATGTTGAAGGGATAGGAAAATAGCGGAACAGGAAGGGAAGATTTAGAGCCCTTCAGGCTGAAATGGAGAGTGTTAGGGAGGAACTGATGTGGTTAAGGAGGGGCAGAAGGATGAAGACAGGTGGGAAGCGGTAGCACAGGGAACACAGAAATAACAGTGACAGTTTCATCATTGGCACAAACAATAGATTTGCCTTGCTGCCTCGGTTAACTAAGGAAGAGGCTCAAGTAGATGTAAGTGTAGTCAGCACTCAGACTCACTAGAAAAGCAACTGATGCAAAAAAGTAGAAAGTAGTAGTAGTAGTAGTAGTAGTAGTAGTAGTAGTAGTAGTAGTAGTTTGGCCAGATCTTGCAGGAAAAATTAGGCGACAGGTACCAGGTCACAAGCATTTTCGAGCCCAGTGCATGTCTTAGCCAAGTGAGAGGATGTAGGATCATTGTGCAAGTGTTTCACAAATCAAGATCATGTTGTGGTAGTGGATGGAGTGGGAAACAGTATTGAGAGGGATCAGGACTACAATATTGAGTGTGACCTGGTAAAAATAGCATCTGCACCGAACTATACAGATGTTTGTTTGGTTCCTGCTTTCATGTGGTATGATCGACTCCAACTGAACAGCTGTCAGGGGGTCAATATAGAGCTAGATCAGCTGCCTTGGGCAGCTACTTTGGCAGGCTTAGGTTTTGTTCCTGTTGATGGTATTGGTAGGTGGGACATCACAAGACATGGCCTGCATCTCAGTAGGAAAGGGAAGGGTAAACTGGCTGGGACGATAGCAAAATCTTTAAGGGGGCACTGAAACCCATGGGAGTACTTTTTAGGTTGGAATCAGAGTCAAATCTTACTATATTGACTGAAATTAAGCTTGGCGAGAAGTTCAGACAGGTAGGTAGGTGGGTAGGTAGGTACTAGATATATGAAAACATCACAGTATTCTCTTAACAGTAGAGTGAAAAATGTTAATATGTCACATGGTTCACATAAAAGCAGTCAAAAATAATGGTAGTATATTGCATCAGAATATCATGGCGTTAAAAAACAAAGTAGTTGAACTACATGCTTGTTTAGAAGCGTTGGAAACCGAGGGTGGAAAATATGTACTGCGCCTGTCTGATCATCATATAGTCATAGGTAATGTAAATGTAGGTGGATATAAGCTTTCAGCACATGTAAGTAAAGACACTATGGAGAGGGGAGTTGTATGTGGTAAAATCTTTCAGTGTGAAAAGTTTGGGAACTAAGAAATTTTGCATAGAGCAACATATAGAAGAATGTGCATGTGAGCTTAAACTAAATAATGACACTTATTTTAACTGTGTACAGGTCCCCACTGGGAACTTTTCCATTTTTTAAAATTCGGATTCTTTGTTGTGCCATCTGTCAGACAGAGGAAGGAAAATTAATTTTGCAGATTTCAGTGTACATTTTCTGAAAGAGTCCGATAGAAAGCTTGAAGAATTACTTGGTTCTTTCAATTTGACATCAGTTATTGATTTCCCTACTCGGGTGGTACAGGAAAGCAGCACACTGATAGATAACGTATTCACATACCAAGATAAATTTACTGCCGTAACTTTTCCTGTTAAGAATGGTCTGTCTGATCATGATGCACAGCTAGTTAGAGCATATGATATAGCTCCATACAGTAATAAAAAACAATCTGCCAAAATAGTGCGTTCAGTGAATGATTTAACAATTCAAAATTTTAGGGAAAGCTTGTGACAAACTGGGGTGAGGTGTGCAGGGAACATGACGCTAATTTAAAATTTAACCTATTTCAAGATACCTTCGTGAGTTTATTTGAAAACAGTTTCCCCAAGGAAACAGTGAAATTTAATTGTAAGAAACCATGTAAAAAGCCATGGCTTACTAAAGGGATAAAAATACCTTGCAAACAAGAAAGGGAAATGTATCTTATAGCAAGGGGGAGTAATGATCCCAAAACAGTGAAACTTTATACAGACTACTGCACTGCATTAAAAGTTAGTACAGACTACACAAGTAGGTGCATTATGTCTGATAGTACCATAGCTGATAAAATTAAAACTATTTTGAATGCTGTTAAAAGGGGAACAGGGCAACCAAGAGCACAGGAAGACTATTTCTATCAAACAATGAGTAGTTTGTTAACAAGAGGTCAGAAGTAGAGACCATTATTAATAATAATTTTTAAGTGTCTTAGAGAAATTAGGATCCAGCTATTCATTAGAAAATGCAAGGCATTATATGGAAAAGGCAGTACCTATGCAGTTTGATAGAATTTAAATTCAAGCCACCTCTGCTATTGAAATTAAGAAAATAATAAATTCACTGAACAGTAGCACACATGGAATTGATGGCTTTTCCAACAGAGTAGTGAAAGTTGGATAACAAGTAAGTAGGCTTCTGAGCCACATATATAGTAGCTCAATGACACGGATTTTTCGAGATAGATTGAAATACGCTATTGTTAAACCATTGAATGAAAAAGGGGATAGATCTGACGCTAACTACTGCCCAATCTCACTTCTGAAAGCTTCTTCCAAAATCCTTTAAAATGTAATTTATTCAAGAGTAGCATTACATATTTGTAAAAATTAAGCACTAACAAAATGCCAATTTCGTTTTCAGAAAGGCTTTTCAATAGAAAATGGTATATATGCTTTCACTGATCAAATATTAAATGCATTTAATAACCCAAGATCATGGTGTCAACAGTTTTTGAAAATATCCATTTGAGGAGCGACTTACTGTTGAGGTTTGTTTTTTTATTTCTGACTATCACATTATGAAAATCATAGCCGCTGTCAGCCTGGAATGGCCACCTTCCGATGCTACAATAGACAAGAGGAAAGCTGACATTAAAAGTTTAAAAAGTATAATTATTTTCCATGTCTACTTCCGAGCCTAGTGAAGTGGTATGAACGTCAAATGGTGACTTGTGAGTGGTATTTGATGAACAGGTGTTCATGCGTTGTCAGCTGAACAATGTTTGAAATCAGGGAATTATATGCATACAACTAAGAATACTTTTGTTTCATTACTCTTTGTGCTAGATGTGCACATCCAGTGTAAGCAATAATCACCCGTAAAAAGCTATAATACGACAAACATTTTATATTTCAAGCAGGTACTCTAACAATGATAGTAACAGATGACGCGTGCATCTAGCGCAGGAAGTACGGAAGCACATGTACACATAGTCGTATGTATGTAATTCCCTGATTTCCGATACTTTTCTTAGTTGACAATGTATGAACACTTTCACTAAATGCCGCCCCAAAGTATGAACCATAAGCACGTTGATACCGTTTTACGAAGCTCTGAAGCATACCCAGTGACAATGTTTACACGTGTTGAGGCCTTAATACAAGTGGGTCTTTTATTTATTTGAGTATTGGGAGATTTCGACATAGCAATGAAGGCCGAAACTGATGATCAAAGTGATGTCAAAAATCAAAAGTTACATCTTATGGTGTAGTGTTTTTATAGTACGATATAGAAACCAATGTGTTTCAGTGAATATGATTCATGTCTACAGATAATATGAGTAATGACAAACATTTCAATCGAGTTCTAAACTACTGGGTCAGGTCAGAGGGAACATCCACGTTTTAATTGTTTTTCATTCGTTGATATGTGCACAGTTATACTCTTCGAAGGAGCAGTGGTCGAAATAAAGGTAATTACGAGACTTCAATTCCACTCAACATGGTAATTTGTAGGCTCTTCGGTAACTTGTTTTCTTGTTTTATTGATGCCATCTATTGGTGGCCTCTACGATTATGTGCCAATTTTAATTTGCTTCGAAGTTTTCTGTATTTATTGCGCACTTATCTATTGAAGTTTGTGTTCTGTCTTACGTTCTATGTTGTATTATCCCATTTATCGCTTACTGTGTGTTTTGCTTTTATCATTATTTTGTATTTCTGTTTGAATTCGACCTGTGATCAATTTGGCTCCTGCATTGAGCGTAAAGTGGTGAATCTCATAAAGGTGGCAACCACGTAGTTTTTGTTTTATCATCTAAACGACAGTGGCCATTTGCCTTATTTCGCTGACCTACTGATGCCCTTATTAATTTCGCACAGGTATTCTGGATAACTATTTTTTGTCCTGCCGATGACAACTTTGCTTTCTTCGTGTCGCAGCTTTGCTAATCGGCCGGCACACTACATGAACTAGCATATGTTTCTTTTAAATCTTATTTTGCAGTGATGTTAATTTCATTATCTAATGCTCTTTTGTATGGCTTTTTCTTTTGTTTTGGTTTTAGGGCGCAAAACTGCTGTGGTCATTAGCGCCCGGTCTGACTTAGGAAACGGTAAAAAACGAAAATGGAAGGCAGCAGCAATGGGAACGAAACTCAAAAAATTGGGGAAACAAAGCAGAAGGAAAGCTTAAAAATCCACTACAGAAAGGGGTTGGTTGTCCACAGAAAGAGCTTCAAATGACTGACGTCATCTCACTGGCACTAATGAACTCGAGAACGCGATCGGCCGAGAGCGTGTCATCTGCTAAAATGGACGATATATCAGGCGACAGCTGTAGACGGGCGCGTAACGGAGTAAAATGGGGGCACTCAATTAAAAGGTGTCTTAACGTACAAAGCTGAGAGCAGTGGGGACAGAGTGGGGGAGGATCGCCGCTTAAAAGATGTTGATGGCTAAAATGACAGTGCCCTATCCGGAGTCTAGTTAAAATCACCTCCTCCCAACGACGCGTTCAGGGGGAAGATGTCCAAGCACAGGGAAGAGCTTTCACGCCCCGCAATTTATTATGGGGAAGTATCGACCAATGTGCGTGCCATAAAAGAACACAACGACATAAAACGCTCCGTAGATCGGCGAAGGGAATCGATCGAATAGCTGGCTGAAGAACTGACTGCAGCCTTGGCCGCTATATCGGCTGCCTCATTGCCACAGATACCAACGTGTCCTGGGAGCCAGAGGAACGCCACAGAGACACCCCCCAAATGGAGCAAGCGCAGGCAGTCCTGAATCCAGTGGACCAGAGGGTGGACAGGGTACAGAGCTTGGAGGCTGAGGAGGGAGCTGAGAGAATCTGAGCAGATAACGTATTGTATCCGCTGATGGCGGCGGATGTTGGTTGGTTGGTTTGGGGGATTAAAGGGACCAGACTGCTATGGTCATCGGTCCCTTTTTCCAAAGACAAAGAACATCCACAGAGAACAAAAACGAGGAACAGAAGAGATCACAGACGATATAGAACAAAGAAACTGAGACAAAGACAAGACAAAACGAACTAAAACCACACAGAGTGTGATGGTGGTTGGCCGACCATAGAAATAAAAAAGGAAAAGCCAACCACTTAGAAACACATTAAAAGAAAATCAGTTGAAAATCATAGGCCAAAGGCCAGAATCAACACAAAACAATAAAATAAAACAAACACTCAGATTAAATGATAAAATCCCCTGCCTGAATAAAA
The DNA here is from genome assembly GCF_023864345.2 of Schistocerca serialis cubense. NCBI lineage: Eukaryota > Metazoa > Arthropoda > Insecta > Orthoptera > Acrididae > Schistocerca > Schistocerca serialis. The sequence goes on from NC_064639.1 coordinate 84,474,941, forward strand.
CGTAAAACTAAGTCAGCCATAGTGGAGTCGTCTGTTAAAAGGGCAGGGAGCGTATCAGGCAGCGCAAATGCCTGCCTGACCACAGCTAAAAGGGGGCAGGCCAACAGAATGTGGGCCACTGTCAAAGCCGCCCCGCAGCGACATACAGGAGGGTCCTCTCGGCGCAGTAAATAACTGTGTGTTACCCGGGAGTGGCCAATGCGGAGCCGACAAAGGACGACGGCGTCCCTGCGGTTGGCTCGCATGGATGACCGCCACACAGTCGTCGTCTCCTTAATGGCACGGAGTTTATTGGGTGTAATCCGATCGCGCCATTCAGCGTCTCAAAGCGCAAAAACTTTTCGGCAGAGGACTGCCCGCAAATCAGTCTCTGGGAGGCCAACATCCAGAGATGGTTTACACGTGGCCTCTGTCGCCAAGAGGTCAACATGTTCATTGCCCGGGATACCGACATGACTGGGGGTCCACACAAAGACCACAGAGCGGCCGCAACGCGCAAGAGTATGCAGGGACTCATGGATAGCCATCACAAGACGAGAACGAGGAAAACACTGGTCGAGAGCTCGTAAACCACTCAGGGAATCGCTACAGATCACGAAGGACTCACCTGAGCAGGAGCGGATATACTCTAGGGCTCAAAAGATGGCGACTAGCTCAGCAGTGTAAACGCTGCAGCCAGCCACCAAGGACCGTTGTTCGGAATGGTCCCCTAGAGTTAGCGCATACCCGACACGACCAGCAACCATCGAACCGTCAGTGTAAACAATTCCAGAGCCCTGATACGTGGCAAGGATGGAATAAAAGCGGCGGCGGAAGGCCTCTGGAGGGACCGAGTCCTTCAAGCCCTGTGCCAAGTCGAGCCGAAGGCAAGGGCGAGGAACACATCACGGGGGTGTACGCAGAGGCGCCTGGAAAGGAGGCGGAACAGGGAAAAACCCAAGCCCACAGAGAAGCTCCTTGACGCGTACGGTGATCGGACAACCCGACCGGGGCCGACGGTCCGGCAGATGGACGACCGACTGTGGGAACAGGACACGGTAATTTGGATGCCCGGGCAAACTAAAAACATGGGCAGCATAAGCAGCCAGTAATTGTTGGCGTCGGAACCGCAGTGGAGGTACACCTGCCTCCACTAGTACGCTGTCCACAGGGCTGGTGCGGAAAGCACCAGTGGCAAGGCGTATCCCGCTGTGGAGAATTGGGTCCAGCACCCATAACGCAGATGGGGATGCTGAGCCATAAGCCAGGCTCCCATAATCCAGAAGGGACTGGATTAACGCCTGGTAGAGCCGCAACAGGGTAGAGCGGTCGGCGCCCCAGCGGGTGTGGCTCAAGCATCTCAGAGCGTTTAGATGCCGCCAACACGTCTGTTTCAGCTGCCGGATATGAGGCAGCCAAGTCAACCGGGCATCGAAAACCACCCCCAAAAACCTGTGGGTCTCCACCACAGCAAGGAGTTCGTCGGCAAGATAAAGCCGCGGCTCAGGATGGACTGTTCGGCGCCGGCAGAAATGCATAACGCGGGTCCTGGCTGCCGAAAACTGAAACCCATGCGCTACAGCCCAAGACTGCGCCTTACGGATAGCACCCTGTAGCTGACGTTCAACAGCTGCAATGCCAGTAGAGCTGTAGTAAAGGCAGAAGTCGTCAGCATACAGGGAAGCGGAGACAGAATTTCCCACGGCCGCAGCAAGCCCGTTAATGGCTATTAAAAACAGACAGACACTTAAAACAGAGCCCTGTGGCACACCGTTCTCCTGGACGTGGGAGGAACTATACGAGGCCGCGACTTGCACCCGGAAGGTACGACACGACAGAAAATTGCGGATAAAAGTCGGCAGAGGACCCCGAAGACCCCACCCATGAAGCGTAGAAAGAATGTGATGACGCCATGTCTTATCGTACGCCTTCCGCATGTCGAAGAAGACAGCGACCAGGTGCTGACGGCGGGCAAAAGCAGTACGGATGGCCGACTCCAGGCTCACCAGATTGTCGGTGGCGGAGCGGCCTTTACGGAACCCACCCTGAGACGGAGCCAGAAGGCCCCGAGACTCCAGTACCCAATGCAAGCGCCGGCTCACCATCCATTCAAGCAACTTACAAAGAACGTTGGTGAGGCTAATGGGACGGTAGCTGTCCACCTCCAGAGGCGTCTGTCCAGGTTTCAAAACGGGGATGACAATGCCTTCCCGCCATTGCGACGGAAACTCCCCCTCGACCCAAAGACGGTTGTAAAGATCGAGAAGGCGCCGCTGGCAGTCCACTGAAAGGTGTTTCAGCATCTGACAGTGGATGCCATCTGGCCCAGGGCAAGCAGCTAGGGCACTGCGAAATTCCCACTCACTGAATGGAGCATTGTAAGATTCCAGGTGGTTGATGCGAAACGAAATGCTCCGACGTTCCAGTCGCTCTTTAATGGAGCGGAAGGCCTTGGGGTAATTCGCAGAAGCGGAACTCATAGCAAAATGCTCTGCTAAGCGATTTGCAATGACGTCGGAGTCAGTACAAACTGCTCCATTCAGTGAGAGCGCAGGGACGCTGGCAGGTGGCCGATAGCCGTAGACGCGTCGAATCTTGGCCCAGACCTGCGAGGGAGTGACATGGAGGCCAATGGTGGACACATACCGCTCCCAGCACTCCTCCTCGCCTTGGCGGATAAGGAGGCGGGCCCACGCACGTAGCCGTTTGAAGGCGATAAGGTGGGCTAAGGAGGGATGTCGCTTGTGACACTGGAGCGCCCGCCGGCAATCTTTAATCGCTTCAGCGATCTCAGGCGACCACCAAGGCACAGCCTTCCGCCGAGGGGACCCAGAAGAACGGAGAATGGCAGATTCGGCGGCAGTAACGATTCCGGTTGTGACTGATTGAACCACCGCATCAATGTCATCAGTAGAGAGAGGCTCAAAAGAGGCAGCGGAGGAGAACAAATCCCAGTCAGCCTTATTTATAGCCCATATGCTAGGGCTATGAGAAGAGTGACGCTGTGGTAGTGACAAAAAGAGCGGAAAGTGGTCACTACCACACAGGTCGTCATGCACACTCCATTGGACAGACGGTAAGAGGCTATGGCTACAGATGGAAAGGTCAATGGCGGAGTAGGTGCCATGCGCCACACTGAAGTGTGTGAAGGCACCATCATTTAACAGCGAGAGATCGAGCTGCGACAATAAATGCTCAACGATGGCGCCGCGACCTGTGGCCACTGACCCACCCCACAGAGAGTTATGGGCGTTGAAGTCGCCCAATAGCAAGAAAGGTGGCGGCAATTGGGCGACCAGTGCAGCCAGGACATGCTGCGAGACATCACCATCCGGTGGAATGTAAAGACTGCAGACGGTAACAGCCTGTGGCGTCCACACGCGTACAGCGACAGCCTCTAAAGGCGTCTGGAGAGGGACAGACTCGCTGTGCAGAGTGTGAAGGACATATATGCAGACGCCACCAGACACCCTTTCATAAGCAGCCTGGTTCTTAAAATAACCCCGATAGCCACTGAGGGCGGGGGTTCGCACTGCTGGAAACCAAGTTTCCTGGAGAGCAATGCAGAAGAAAGGGCGAAGGCTGAGAAGTTGGCGGAGCTCAGCTAAATGGTGGAAGAAACCGCTGCAGTTCCACTGGAGGATGGTAGTGTCCATGGCAGACAAAGGCGTGACGGGACTGGGAAGGCAGATTACGCCACTGGGTCACCTGCTGCCTCTGAGCACCCGTGCTAGCGCTATCCATGGCATCTGAAGGACCAGTGAGATCGAGGTCCTCAGCGGACGCCAGGATCTCCACCTCGTCCTCAGACGCAGATCTGGAAGGTGGCGGTGGGGTGGCTGCCACCGCGAGTTCCTTGGGCTTAGAGCTGCTCTTTGATTTCTCACGCTGCTCCTTGGGTTTAACTGGCTGGGAGGGCTTCACCGATTCAGTCTCCGGGACTGAGGAGGATCGTGAAGCCCGTCGACCAGCTGATTGCGGGCACTTACGCCACTGTCGGTCATCAGCCTTCCCACTGGTGGAAACCTGGGAAGGGAGGGACCCGAGGGACCCCTTGCGAGCGTGAAAAGCCGAAGAAGTTGGACACTTCGCCGGTTTAGACGCAGGGACGGACGTCCCTGATGGGGGGGGATGGTGTTGCCCCTGAGGTAGGTGGCGCAGGAGCAACCCGGTGGGTAGAGCCCCCCACTGGCAAGGGGGCAAGAGGAGTCTTACTGCTTATCGAGCTGGCTGGAACTGATGGGGCTAGCACAGGTGTTGTAGCAGCTGCATAAGAAGATGTCATTCTCACAGGATGGAGTCTGTAATATTTCCTCTTGGCCTCAGTATAGGTCAGCCGGTCCAGGGTCTTATAATCCACGATTTTGCGCTCTTTCTGAAAGATGGTTGGTTGGTTGGTTGTTTGAGGTTAAAGGGACCAAACAGCAAGGTCATCAGTCCTTTGTGTCAAATAGCCTCCATTCTGCTAACGGGACATCTCAGTATAGTCAGAAAAATAAAACGGATAAAGGGGAAACGTAAAAGGGCAGTCACGTTGTCATTAGTAAAAACAAATGAGGGAAGTTGGCAAGAGAACGAACCCAACACTATGCTGAAACAGCATAGGCAAGACCACCTGTGACTTAAAAGGTACAACTGCTATAATGCAGAAAGTACGTATGGGAATAGAAAAACTAACCAAGCCTTAAAAAGAAGGGGTAAAAACAGAGTAAAAGGGAAAGAAAAGAGGATTCCGGTCAGGGAGGTGAACTGGGAATCTCTGAACACTGCCTACAGTGGGAGACACCCAAACACTCACCGCCCTGCCCCAACACCAGAGGGAGATTAAAAACTTTAAAACTGAGAATAAAAACCACTCTCCCGGAGGAAACCTAGAACCAGAGAGACTATCCGGGAATCGTCAGCCAACATCAAAGGTAAAGTGTGGGGGAGTCTGTACTTAGCACGCAGAGCCGAAAGAAGGGGGCATTCAACCAAAATGTGGGCCACTGACTGGAAGGCTCCACAACCACATAGCGGGGGTGGCTCATCACGCAAAAGGAAACCATGGGTCAGCCTGGTATGGCCAATGCGGAGACGACACAGTGTGGTCGAGTCCTTGCGGGAGAGGCTAAAGGAAGAACGCCATGGGCCTGTATTCACCTTAATGGCACGAAGTTTATTAGACAGTGGAGTAGCCTCCCAAGAATTGGCCCATGACTGTGCAAAGTGGGATTTGATGTGAAGCCGTAAATCCGCTGCAGGAGGGGTTACAGAAAACGGGGGGTAAGTAACTGCTCCCCCAGCCAAACGATCAGCGAGCTCATTACCCGGGATACCCACATGGCCCGGGACCCATAGGAAGTCAATGGAACAAGCAGCACGGTGAAGATCAGCGAGATGGTCATGGATGGCAGAGACCAAGGGATGGCGCGAAAAACACCGGTCAATAGCAAGAAGGCCACTCATCGAGTCCGTACATAACAAAACGCGGTTGTGTTGGGATTGTTTAATAAAGGTAAGGGCCCGGGAAATTGCCATCAATTCCGCAGTAAACACCCCACATGAGGGTGGCAGTAGATGATTTTCCGTTCCAACAAAGGACGTGAAGGCATACCCAACATGATCAGCAGATTTAGAGCCATCAGTGTAAAAAGCAACAGCATCCCGAAACTCCCATAAAATTTGGCGGAAAAAGGAACGGAACACCACCGGGGGGATGGAATCTTTCGGACCGCGGCGGAGATCCATCCGAATTCGAGGCCGAGGAACTAACCAAGGAGGGGTGGAGGGGAGGGAGCGAGGAAGACAGGACAAAGAAGGAAGCCGAAAATCACGGGTAAGAGACGCAAGGCGCAGCCCAACCGGTAAACCCGCCCGAGGGCGGGAGTCAGGCGGGCGACGTCCATGGTCTGGGAATAGGATAGAATAGGAAGGATGAGCGGGAGAAGAACGGATAGTAAGGGCATAAGACACCAGAAGCTGGGACCGCCGAACAGAAAGGGGGGGGGATCCCAGCTTCAACCAGGAGACTATCAACAGGGCTAGTAGGGAAGGCACCGGTGGCCAAACGGATACCACGATGGTGGACTGGATCCAGCACGTGCAGCGTGGAAGGAGCAGCTGAACCATAAACTTGACAACCATAGTCCAAACGTGACAGAACTAGAGCACGATAAAGACGGAGGAGGAGGGAACGGTCCGCACCCCAGGAGGAGTGGGCAAGGAAGCGAAGGACATTGAGTTTACGGAAACATCCTACCTTCAGGAGTCTGATATGGGGCAGCCAAGTGAGCTTGTTGTCGAAAAGAAGACCTAGGAAACGAAACTGTGGAACCACAGGCAATCTTTGTGCAGCGAGATAGAGCTCTGGATCAGGGTGGACCGTAGTACGGCGACAGAAGTGGACCACCCGCGATTTTAAAGGAGAGAATTGAAACCCGTGGGAGAGGGTCCATGCAGAGGCAGGCCGTATAGCCACCTGGAGCTGCCGTTCTGCAGATGGCATCGAGGAGGAACTAACCCAAATGCAGAAATCATCCACATACAGGGCAGGGGCGACCAAGGGACCGACAGAGGCCACAAGTCCATCGATAGCAATGAGGAAAAGAAGGACACTCAAGACAGAACCCTGTGGGATGCCCGTCTCCTGGGTCCGTGGAGAACTAAAAGCAGTACCAACTCGAACTCTGAATGACCGATGGATCAGGAACTGGCGGATAAAAATCGGGAGTGGGCCCCGAAGACCCCACTGATGAAGGGTTAGTAAGATGTGATGGCGCCAGGCCGTGTCATAGGCCTTGCGAAGGTCAAAAAACACTGCAACCAAATGGCGGCGCTGGGAAAAAGCCTGCCGAACTGCGGATTCCAAGCGAAGCAAATGATCGATTGGAGATCGTCCCTCTCGAAAGCCACACTGGTAAGGGGACAATAGATCCCGAGATTCGAGGACCCAAGTGAGCCGACGGGCTACCAGCCGTTCAAGTAACTTACAACCAACATTGGTCAAACTAATCGGCCGATAGCTGTCAACAGATAGGGGGTTCTGACCAGGCTTAAGGACAGGAACCACAATGCTATCCCTCCACTGAGAAGGGAAGTCACCCTGGAGCCAGATACCGTTAAACACCCAAAGAAGATGGTGCCGTTGTGGAGCACTGAGATGTTGAAGCAGCTGGTTATGAATGGAATCTGGGCCAGGAGCTGTATCATGAGAAGCAGATAGAGCAGAAAGAAATTCCCATTCAGTGAAAGGTTCGTTGTAAGATTCTGACTCACAAGTGGTGAAACATAAGGTGACAGCTTCAGCCTGCTGTTTTTGATGAAGGAAAGCAGCTGGATAGGAGGCCGACGCTGATGCCACTGCAAAATGGGTCGCAAGATGTTCTGCGAGAACTAACGGGTCCGTACAAATGCCATCTGGGAGGTGAAGGCCTGGGAGGGTGGACTGCCGATGGCAACCTTGGAGAGAGCGAAGTGTAGCCCATACCCGTGACAGAGGGACAGTGGAACCAAGGGAAGAAACGAATCGTTCCCAACATATCCGCTTGCTCTGTTTGATTAAATAACGGGCTTTAGCGCGAAGGCGCTTAAAGGTAGAAAGGCTGGCTACAGATGGGTGCCTCTTAAACTGTTGCAAAGCTCGACGGCGATCACGGATGGCAGTGGCAATGGCCGTACTCCACCACGGGACTTGCCGACGACGAAATTGTCCAGATGAGCGCGGGACAGCAAGGTTAGCAGCGCGAACAATCGCGTCAGACACGTCACGTAGGACGTCATCAATACAACCCGACAAAGAGGGAGAAAACTCGACCTGTGCAGTATATAGAGGCCAATCGGCGCGGTGGAAAGACCAACGAGGTAACCTCTCCATCGGGGAGCGGGAAGGGAGCGTGATAATCAACGGGAAATGGTCACTATCACAAAGGTCGTCGTGTGGCGACCAGTGTAATGAAGGGAGGAGAGAGGGAGAAGAAAGAGAAAGATCAATGGCAGAAAAGGTACCATGACCAGCACTGAAATGAGTAGGGGAGCCATCATTAAGATGGCACAGGTCGTGGTCTGCAATAAATTGGTCGATAAGAAGACCTCGTCTAGATGGAAAGGCACTGCCCCACAAAGGATGATGAGCATTAAAATCCCCAAGGAGGAGGAAGGGAGGAGGAAGTTGCTGAAGAAGGGTGGTTAAGGCAGCAGGTGTAAGAGTCCTGTCAGGAGGGAGATAAAGATTGCATACTGTGACTGCAGAGTCTAAGTGGACCCTAACAGCAACTGCTTCCAATGTAGTTTGGAGAGGAATCCACGTGCTAGCAATGTCTGTACGGACCAACGTACAAACGCCACCAGAAGCCCGCAAGGGTCCGACCCGATTTCGACAGAAAACACGGAACCCACGGAGGGTCGGTGAGTGAGCATCAGTAAAATGAGATTCCTGGAGAACCACACAAGCTGCTGAGTAGGACGAAAGAAGGGATTTCAATTCCGGAAGGTGACGATAGTAGCCATTACAATTCCATTGGAGAACCACAGAACGATGGTTTAAATGAGGGCTGAACACGCTAAATCCAGTCATACCGCCGGGTCCCCACCCGTCACCGACAAGGAGGGGGCGACATCCATAAACGACAGGTCAGAATCCGGTTGTGAAGCCGGGGAAGGGACCTCCGGTGACACCAGAGGCTCTTTGTCCCGGGACTTATGTTTCTTCTTCTTTTCAGGCTGAGATCGAGGAGGGCTGTGTGGCATAATGGAGCCAGCTGCAGCAAGATCAGGAACAGAAAGAGACCGGGCGACCTGGGGGCCGATAGACCGCGGCTCTCGCGGTCGCCGCGCTGCAGCAGACCTTTGACCTGGAAGGTGCCGGGAAGGGGCATCCCGGGAGAGGCGCCCTTGACCGGCAGACGCCGAAGGAGTGGGACACTTCTCCGGCTGGGGAGGGGGAGCGGCGCCCAGAGGAGAAGGTGTGGGAGCCGCAGGGGAGGGGGGGAAGGAGAGGGGTCCGGGGCGGGGGTAAGGAAGGGGGAGGAAGGGATGAAGATGTAACCAAGGCGTAACTAGATGTCATGGACACAGGGTGCAATCGTGCATATTTCTTACGGGCCTCTGTGTAGCTTAAACGATCAAGAGACTTATACTCCTGTATCTTTTTTTCTTTCTTATAGACTGGGCAATCTGCTGAACGTGGAGAATGACTACCATGACAATTTACACATACAGGAGGGGGAACACAGGGACTCCCCTCATGGTGTGGACGTCCACAGTCACCACAGAGAGGGTCCTGGGTACAGCGAGAAGACATGTGGCCAAAACGCAAGCACTTAAAACACCGCATAGGAGGTGGGATGTACGGCTTCACATCACAGCGATAGACCATAATCTTAACTTTCTCAGGAAGGGTATCCCCTTCAAAGGCCAGGATAAAGGCACCAGTATCAATACGATTATCTTTAGGACCCTTCTGAACACGCCGAACAAAGTGAACACCCCGCCGTCCGAGATTGTCCCGAAGTTCCTCATCAGTTTGAAGGATGAGGTCTCTGTGAAAAATCACACCTTGTACCATATTTAGAGACTGGTGAGGGGTAATGGACACGGGAATTGTGCCAAGATGGGTACAGGCACGAAGGGCCGCAGATTGGGCAGCCGAAGCAGTTTTTATCAGTAATGAACCCGACCGCATCTTGCTCAGGGAGTCCACTTCGCCGAACTTGTCTTCAATGTGTTCCACAAAGAATAAAGGTTTGACACTGGTGAAAGTATCTCCATCAGTCCTGGTGCGAACTAGATAACGGGGGAAAGGTTTTGCCCCTAGACGACGGGCCTGACCCTCCTCCCAGGGGGTAGCCACGGAAGGGAAGGCCGAAGGGGCAAGAGAAGCAGCACTTGAGGAATCAGTACCACGCAGAGAGACGGCCGCAGAAGAGCGGCCAGAGGTTTGGACCCTTATGCGTTTCATCTGCATAGCGTCCGCCCTGATACCACCCACTCCGATCAGGGGCTCTCCTCACGGGCGCCACCCAGCCACAGCAAGGGCCGTCTGGCACGGCGGCCATTGCCGGGAGTTCCGATGCTCCAGGATGACGAGCAACCACTCCAAGGCATGCATGAGGAGGTCACAGCTCAGGTATCAGAAGTGTGATCCCTGTGTGTTCAGGGGGCTCAACCAAAAGGGTACATAGCGACCCCACCACACGGGCTGGCTACCGTGCTGGCTATGCACCCTAGCATCAGACAACGACGTAGAAGAAAAGGTGGAATATACTAGGAGGGCACACGTCGGAGACACTAGGTAAGGTGCTCTTCCCCAAATGGCTCACACTACGGAAGAGAAATTTTGGAATGGAGGTCAAACCCCAGAGGGGGACCAAGGAATGCCAAAAGGAGGAGATGATTACGCAACAAAGCCAGAGTGTAAAACCAACAGAACCAGGAGGATAGCGGGGGCCAACATAAGCAAGGACACCAATAGAGGGAGAGGAGAGGGCGAGGGGAAAGGGGTATGGAGGGGAAAGGAGGGGAAGGGAAATGAAATGCAGCCCGGGAGAGAAAGATGGCTGCAATGGCTCGGGGCCCCGTGCTCGCCACGCACGTATCCACGAAAGAGTTGTGGACCCCCTGGGGGGCTTTCTGAAAGACTTTGCAGTCTGGCGAGCAAGGTGAATGGTGCTCCCCGCAGTTGACGCAGACGGGAGGCGGGGCACATGGAGTATCGGGATGAGATGGGCGTCCGCAATCTCGACATGTGAGGCTGGAAGTGCAGCGGGAAGACATATGGCCGAACTTCCAGCACTTGAAGCACCGCATCGGGGGAGGGATATAGGGTTTGACGTCACATCGGTAGACCATCACCTTGACCTTTTCCGGTAACGTATCACCCTCGAAGGCCAAGATGAAGGCACCGGTAGCAACCTGATTGTCTCTCGGACCCCGATGAACGCGCCGAACGAAATGAACACCTCTACATTCTAAGTTGGCACGCAGCTCGTCATCAGACTGCAAAAGGAGGTCCCTATGGAAAATAACACCCTGGACCATATTTAAACTCTTATGTGGTGTAATAGTAACGTTAACATCCCCCAACTTGTCACAAGCAAGCAACCTGCGTGACTGGACGGAGGATGCCGTTTGTGTCAGTACTGACCCAGAGCGTATTTTAGACAAGCCCTCCACCTCCCCAAACTTGTCCTCTAAATGCTCGAAGAAGAACTGAGGCTTTGTGGAGAGAAAAGACTCCCCATCAGCTCTCCTACAAACTAAGAATCGGGGCGAATAACTGATACCTCCATCCTGAGACTTACGCTCTTCCCACGGCGTGGCCAGGGAGGGGAACGTTTTCGGATCGTACTTCTGAGCGTTAAATTGAGCCCGAGAACGCTTAGAGACTGCTGGCGGCTGGCCGCCAGCGAGAGATGATGTACCACGCTTCATTGCGGGTCATCCGCCCTGATGCCACCTACTCCGACCAAGGGCCCTCCCCACGGGCGCCACCCAGCCACAGCAAAGGCCACCTGGCAGGATGGCCGTTGCCGGGAGTCCCGATACCCCAGGAGGATAGGCATCTACTCCTTGGCATATGTGGGGAGTTAACGGCGCAGGCATCAGTAGAGCGATCCCTGTGTTGTCAGGGGGCTACAACCAAGAGGGTACATGGCGGCCCCACCACAACGGGCTTGCTACCGTGCTGGATCTTAGGTGCAAAAATGTCCAAGGTCGTCGTCGCAGTGAAAAGAAACACTGCAGAGGGCAGCGTGGTAATCGCACCCAGGGACGTATCCTCGCCCAAGAGATCGAAAACGAGCGGAACACCATTGCAACGACGAGAAATCTAGCTAAAGGTCTAATTGCACGACGGAGACAGTGCACCATGTAAGGCGCCCTTCCCCAATTGGCTCGCTCTTCGGATAAATATAGAAAGATGGAGGTCAAACCCGGGAGGGGACCATCACATAAGGCCGAAACATGTGAGACTCCTTTTAGTCGCCTCTTACGACAGGCAGGAATACCGCAGGCCTATTCTAACCCCCGAACCCGCAGGGGGGCGCGGCGATGTAGTGGACAGCCTGGAGAACAGCGTAAAGCTCCGCAGTATAAACCGAACACTGGTCGGGAAGCCGAAAGTGATTTGGGGTGTCGCCAACAATATAGGCACTCCCTACACCTAATGATGTTTTCGAGCCGTCGGTGTAAATAAATGTGGCGTCCGTCATCTGTGCGCATAGAGCAGCAAATGCCCGACGATAAACAAGTGAAGGGGTACCATCCTTGGGAAATCGACAAAGGTCACGGAGCAGGCAGATCCGGGGACGGAGCCAAGGCGGTGCTGTACCCCAAGTTGTCAAGAAGGTTTTAGGAAAGTGGAAGGAAAGAATGGACCAGTTGACGGAAGCGGACTCCCAGTGGTAGTAGGGAGGAGGGGCGGCCTGCATACCCTACAACAAAGGAGGCGTCGACAAAAATGTCATGGGCTGGATTAGCAGGCATGGAAGACAGATGGCTAGCATAACGACTCAGAAGGACTGCTTGCCGATTGGACAGCGGAGGTTCAGCAGTCTCAGCATAAAGGCTTTCCACAGGGCTGGTGTAGAAAGCTCCAGAGACTAAACTTAATCCACAGTGGTGGATAGAGTCGAGACGCTGAAGAATAGACGGCCGAGCAGAGGAGTAGACTATGCTTCCATAGTCTAATTTCGAGCGCACTAAGGCGCGATAGAGGCGGAGAAGGACCACTCGGTCCGCTCCCCAGGAGGTACCATTCAGGACACTGAGGGTGTTGAGGGATCGCAGACAGCGAGCCGAAATATAGGAAACGTGGAAGGACCAGCACAGTTTTCTGTAAAACATAAGACCCAAGAATTTAGCGACGGCTGAAAACGGAAGGTTGACAGGACCTAGATGTAAGGAGGGCGGAAGAAACTCCTTACGTCACCAAAAATTAACACAAACGGTTTTACTGGGTGAGAAACGGAAGCCGGTTTCGATGCTCCGAGAGTGGAGGCGATCGAGACATCCTTGAAGACGTCTTTCAAGAAGGCTGGTCCGTTGAGAGCTGTAGTAGATCGCAAAATCGTCCACAAAGAGGGAGCCCGAGACATCAGGAAGGAGACAATCCATAATTGGATTGATGGCAATGGCAAACAGTACAACACTCAGCACAGAGCCCTGGAGTACCCCGTTTTCTTGGGAGAAAGTACGGGAGAGAGTAGTGTTCACCCGCACCCTAAATGTGCGCTCTGCCAAAAATTCGCGAAGAAAAAGGGGCAGCCGACCTCGAAAGCCCCAAAGAGAACAGTGTGCGGAGGATGCCTGTCCTACAACAGGTATCGTATGCTCTCTCCAGATCAAAAAAATATTGCTACTGTTTGGCGTTTCCAGAGAAAATTGTTCATGATAAAAGTGGAGAGAGCAACAAGATGGTCAACTGCAGATCGATGCTTTCGGAATCCGCATTGGGCAGGTGTTAAAAGACTGCGGGATTCCAGCCACCACGCTAAACGATAGTTCACCATACGCTCCAAAACCTTACAGACATTACTCGTGAGAGAAATGGGGCGTTAGCTAGAGGGGAGATGTTTGTCCTCTCCAGGTTTCGGAACAGGAACGACGATAGCTTCCCGCCATCGTCTGGGAAAAGTACTGTCGGTCCAAATTCGATTATAAAGGCGAAGGAGGTAACGCAGACTATGGATTGATAAATGCAGCAACATTTGGACGTGGATACCATCCGGTCCTGGGGCGGAGGAGCGAGAAGAAGAGAGTGCATGTTGGAGTTCCCGCACGGAGAAAACAGTATTGTAGCTTTCGCGATTTTGAGAGGAGAAAGCAAGAGGTCGCACTTCCGCTGCACGTTTCTTCGGGAGAAACGCTGGCGGGTAATTTGAAGAGCTCGAAATCTCAGCAAAGTGCTGACCCAACGAGTTAGAAATTGCGACTGGGTCCACTAATATGTCATGCTCGACAGTGAGCCCAGAGACCGGGGTGAAACTAGGCGCGCCTGAGAACCGTCGAAGCCGACTCAAAATGAGCTAATAAAGAATATCCAGCTTTCCTTCTTGCTATCGCGGATGACACGACGGCATCGCGCTCGGAACTTCTTATAGCGGATACAGTTGGCCAAAGTAGGATGGTGGCGGAAAACACAGAGCACGTCGCCGCTCACGTATTGCATCACGGCATGCCTCGTTACACCAAGGAACTGGGGGGCGCCGGGGCAATTCGGAGGTGCGAGGAATTGAACGTTCCGCAGCTGTAAGAATAACGTCTGTAATGTGTGACCTCATCGTCGACGCTGGGAAAGTGACTCATCGAATGTCGCTAGAGACGAAAAGTGTCCAATCAGCTTGGGCAAACTTCCAGCGTCGCGGGCGCATGTATGGCAGTTGAGGCTGCAGTCTAAGGACACATGGAAAGTGGTCACTGGAGTGTGTATCGTCAAGGGCGAACCATTCGAAGCGCCGAGCTAGCGGAACAGTACCGACCGAAAGGTCCAAATGAGAAATTTGTCGTGGAGGCAGACAAATATGTAGGGACCCCAGTGTTGAGGCAAACTAGATCCGCTTGGTGGAAGACGTCTAGCAATAGTGAGCCACGTGGACAAGGATGTGGAGATCCCCAAAGCGGGTGGTGGGCATTGAAGTCCCCAACCAGCAAATAGGGAGGTGGAAGCTGACCAAGAAGATGAAGGAGATCAGGTCGTGCCATAGGTGTGGACATGTAATGTATACAGTACAAAGAGAGAACGTGTATCTGGAAAGGGATAGACGGATGGCGACAGCTTGGAAGGAAGTGTTTAAATCGATCGGGTGATAATGGAGAGTTTCATGGAGAAGAATGATGAGTCTATGTGCTGGAGTGCCTTCAACAGAGGGGAGATCATATTCGACAGACTGAAAATGAGGGAGAACAAAGCAGTCATGGGGACGCAGCTTTGTTTCCTGAAGACAGAAGATGACCGGCGTGTAGGATCGTAAGAGGATCGACAATTCATCCCGATTTGCTCTAATACCGCGGATATTCCAGAGGATAATGGACATAGGGTGAACAGAAAATGGAGGAATGTGATCAAGGTCGCTGTCAACTCAACGACTGCTCAGAGCTGGCGACCGACAGCATGGAATGGCATTCAGCCGAAGGCAGAAGATCCTGATCCATAGGTTGGTCAGGAGCAGCTCCTGCCAGCAGCGATCGGCCAGTTGATCAGCCGCCAGCAGTGCGCCTCGGCTACACAGAAGACGGCCAAGGGCGATTTCCGCCAGGTGGTGCTGTAGATGGGACATGCCTGGGTGGCGAAGGAGAGGAACTGGGTTTCTTTGTAGCCTTCTTGGAAGTATGATATTTAGATGAAGGAGGAACCGATGGTTCGGAAGTTGAGGTACATAAAAACTCTTCACGAGTACGCTCTTTTTTCGACGTCTTGGTGTCTGACTCTTGGGCTCGAGATTTAGCAGAACCCGACGAAGGGTGAGCCAGAGAATGGGCAGGCGAAAGTGGTGAAGTTGAATGGGCGATCTTTGCGCTGGCCTATCTGACGACCGTGGCACTGAAGGTGAGGTCGCAAGACTGCGTGGCCACCTCCTTTGCTGGCCGAGGACAAGCAAGGACAGTGCTGTATTTTCCTGTCTGCGGCACGGTGGGCTGTCGACTGGCGAATAACTTTCGAGCAGCAAAGGTCGACACCTTTTCCTCTTCTCCTTCACCCTAATTTCCTGGATGAGCTTTTCGTCCTTAAAAACGGGGCAATCTCGAGAGGAAGCAGCGTGGTCACCCATACAGTTGATGCAGCGAGGGGATGGAGGTGGACAAACGGCCTCATGGGCATCCTTGCCACACGTAATATTTGGCCAGATTGGAACAGGACTGGCTGGTGTGATTGAACCGCTGACACTGATAGCAACACGTAGGGTTTGGGACATAAGGGCGAACGGAAATTATCTCATAGCCTACTTTGATTTTCGATGGGAGTTGAACTTTGTCAAATGTCAAGAAGACAGTGTCGGTTGGAATGATGTTCATGTCAACCCTTTTCATAACCCTATGAACAGCCGTTACGCCCTGGTCAGACAGGTAGTGCTGAATTTCTTCGTCAGACAATCCATCGAGGGAGCGTGTTTTTTTTTGTGGTTTTAGGGCGCACAACTTCAATGGTCATTAGCGCCCAGACTACATTAGGAATGCACCGCGAGGCACAAGTTGAAAACAGCAACTAAAATGAAAACACGATAAATGATCGACAGCCATAGGATTAAAAGAAACAGCATAATTAGAAGTCCTTAGACAGGTTGGTCAATTTGATAAAATGAAGAACGCGAGCAGCTGCTCCTGGGTCATCCGCTAAAATGGCATCGAGAGTACATGGCAGGCCAAGATCAAGACGCAGTGGAGTAAAATCCGAACAGGACGTTAAAATGTATCGGACAGTCATCAAGTGCCCACATGGGCAGAACGGCGCCGGCGCAGCCGTCAGCAGATGGCGATGGCTGAACCGGCAGTGTCCCATTCGTAACCGGGCCAAGACTACCTCCTCCCACTGTGAGGAGCGTGAGGAGGACGTCCAAGCCGCAGGAAGAGGCTTCAAGTCCTGAAGCTTGTTGTCCGTAAGTGCAGCCCAATCGGCATGCCACAGCAATAAAATGCGCCGACAAATGACCCTGCTACAATCTTTTTTTTTTGGTTGGGTTTAAGGGCGTTGAACTGCTGATGTCATTAGCGCCCAGTCACTGTTAGAGCACATGGAATTCGGTAAAACTCAAGGGGATGTGGGGACACCAGAAGGACCTGACAAAGATGCAGATAAAATAAGTAAAAAGGTTAAATGTCTTTGGACAATCCAGTTAAAGTTATAAAACGCAGAATATGAGCAGCTGCTTGAGCGTCATCAGCTAAAGCATCCGGTAAAGTAAATGGCAGGGACAGGACAATACGAAATTGACTAAAACGGGGACACGACAATAAAACATGGCGCACTGTTAATGCCTGACCACAAGGGCACTGCGGGGCTGGGTCACCGGAGAGCAGGTAGCGTTCGCTAAACCGTCAATGCCCAATCCGCAACCTGGTCGGAAGGACCACCACGCGCCGAGATGGTCGGAAGGATGTTGTCCAAGCAGTTGGGAGCGGTTTTACTGCCTGGAGCTTGTTTCCTTGGAGGGATGACCAAGCATCCCACCACAACGACACAAGCCTTTTACATACATCCCCACAAACGTCAGATGACGGGACACAAAGGGAGGCTGGCCGAGGAAGGAGGACTGCAGCCTTGGCTGCAGCATCCGCAGCCTCATTCCCAGGCACTCCTACATGTCCGGGAACCCACAGAAAGCTGACAGAACCACCATTATCAGCGAAAGAATGGAGGGACTGCTGTATCCGTTGAATCAAGGGATGGACCGGATAGGGAGCTCCAAGGCTCTGAAGAGCACTGAGTGAGTCAGAGCAGAGTACATACGATGAATGGCGGTGGCGGCGGGCATACTGAACGGGCTGATGGAGAGCAAACAGCTCGGCCGTAAAGCTGGAACATTGGTCAAGGAGCCGGTATTTAAAGGTGGCGGCCCCAACGACAAAGGCACAGCCGACACCATCGTCAGTTTTGGAGCCATCGGTGTAAATAAAGTTGTGACCGGCAAGTCGAGCACGAAGTTCGACAAACCGTGAGCAATACACTGCAGCCAGAGTACCCTCCTTCGGGAGTGAGCTGAGGTCGAGATAAATATGAACCGGAGCCTGGAGCCAAGGTGGTGTCGGGCTCTCATCCTCTCTGAAGGTGGTAGGGAGGGCAAAATCCAATTGTCGAAGCAGGCGACGGAAGCAGACTCTGGGGGGTAGCAGGGCAGACACACACAACCCGTACTGACGGTCGAGAGAATCGGCGAAGAAGGACTGGTAAGAGGGTGGTCGGGCATAGACAACAGCCGGCAGGCATAACGACACAGCAGTACATCGCGCCGGTAGGTCAATGGTAACTCGGCAGCTTCAGCATAAAGACTCTCGACAGGACTAGTGTAGAAGGCTCCGGTCCCAAGACGTATCCCCCGATGGTGGATGGAGTTGAGCCGGCGTAAGAGGGATGGCCGAGCGGACGAGTAGACGAAGCTCTCATAATCCAGCTTTGATTGGACTATGGACCGATACAAGCGAAGCGGGACAGTGAGATCCGCTCCCCAAGATGAACCACTAAGGACTCTGAGGACATTAAGGGAACGCGTACAACGGGCAGCCAAATAAGAGGCATGTGGAGACCAACACAGTTTCCTGTCCAACGTGAGCCCTAGAAACTTAGTTGTTTCCACGAATGGGAGAACAACGGGACCGAGACGTAAGGATGGCGGAAGGAACGCTTTATATCGCCACAAGTTGATACAAACCGTCTTCTCTTCAGAGAACCGGAAGCCATTTGCCACGCTCCATGAGTAGAGGCTGTCTAGACAACGCTGAAGGCAGCGCTCCAGGAGGCATGTTCTCTGGGCACTGCAGCAGATCGCGAAGTCATCGACAAAGAGAGAGCCTGAGACATTAGGTGGAATGCAATCCATAATTGGATTGATCGCGATGGCAAAAAGGGCTACGCTCAAGACGGAGCCCTGAGGCGCTCCGTTCTCCTGGAGGAAGATGTCGGACAATACGAAACCCACACGTACCCTAAACTTTCGATCCGTTAAAAAGGAATCAATAAAAAGGGGCAGGCGACCGCGTAGGCCCCACCTGTGCATAGTGCGGAGGATACCTCCTCTGCAACAGGTATCATAAGCCTTCTCCAAGTCGAAGAACACGGCTACCGTTTGGCGCCTTCGCAAAAAGTTCTTCATGATGAATGTCGACAAGGTCACAAGGTGGTCAACAGCGGAGCGGCGGCGACGAAAGCCGCATTGGACATTAGTAAGTAGCCGTCGAGATTCAAGAATCCAGACTAACCGAGCATTAACCATGAGCTCCATCACCTTACAGACACAGCTTGTAAGGGAAATGGGGCGGTAACTAGAAGTAAGGTGTCTATCCTTCCCGGGTTTGGGTATAGGAACAACAACGGCGTCACGCCAACGCATGGGGACTTTACCTTCGGTCCAGACGCGATTGTAGGTACGAAGAAGGAAGCTTTTGCCCGCCGGAGAAAGGTGTGCCAGCATCTGAACGTGAATGGCATCTGGCCCCAGAGCAGAGGATCGGGACAGTGCAAGCGCACCATCGAGTTCCCGCATAGTAAAGGGGGCATTATAAGTTTCCAGATTCAGCCAGTGGAAGGAAGGTCGCCGAGCCTCTTCTGCCTCTTTCCTGGGAAGGAAGGCAGGGTGGTAATGGGCGGAGCTTGAAACCTCCGCGGAAAAGCGGCCAAAAGCGTTGGAGACAGCCACAGGATCAACAAGGACCACATTACCTGAGGTCAGGCCAGGTACCGAGGAGTGGGCCTTAATGCCCGACAGCCGGTGCAGGCTACCCCAAACGACGGAAGAGGGAGTAAAACTGTTAAAGGAGCTGGTGAAAGAGGCCTAACAAGCTTTTTTGCTGTCTTTGATGACTCTACGGCATTGCGCTCGGAGCCGTTTGTATTCAATACAATTCTCCAACGTAGGATGGCGGCGAAAGATGCGTAAAGCACGTCGTCGAGCACGGATAGCGTCCCTACAAGCCTCGTTCCACCAGGGGACGGAAACGCGACGTGAAGAAGTAGTACGAGGAATGGAACGTTCGGCAGCATTGATGATAACAGCCATGAGGTATTCGACCTGACTGTAACAACTGGGAAAATCGTGGTCCGGAAAGGTCGCCAGGGAGGAGTAAAGTCCCCAGTCAGCTTTCAGTATGTTCCAGCTCGAAGGACGTGGGGATGGGGTGTGGCGCAGTAGACGAACGACACAGGGGAAGTGGTCGCTCGAATAGGTGTCAGAAAGGTCATACCACTCGAACCGATGGGCAGGAGTGGTAGAACAGATCGAGAGGTCCAAGTGGGAGTAGGTATGAGTAGAGTCCGAGAGAAAGTCGGTGCGCCGGTATTGAGGCAGACAAGATTGAGATGGTTGAAGACATCCGCCAAGAGTGAGCCTCTTTGACAGGATGCAGGAGAGCCCCAAAGGGGATGATGGGCATTGAAGTCGCCAAACAATAAGAACGGCGGGGGAAGATGAACGATCAGGTGCATCATGTCAGCCCGACTAACAGCAGATGACGGTGGAGTGTAGATGGTACAAACTGAAAAGTAAAAGCAGAAAGAGTAATGCGGACAGCTATTGCTTGGAGTGGGGTGGTCAATGGGATGCGATGGTAGACCGTCCCGAACGAGCAACATGACCCCACCATGAGCTGGGATACCATCCACAGGGGTGAGGTCATACCGCTCCGAGGTATAGTGGGTAAAGGCAATACGGTCAGTCGAGTGCAACTTGGTTTCCTGGAGACCAAGGACGAGCGGACAGTGCAGGCGGAGCAGCAGTTGTAATTCCTCCCGATTAGATCGAATACCTCTTATGTTCCAATGAAACAACGCCATCGCTAGTCAAAAAGTTGGTGGAACGAGACGGGGGATGAGCTGGTCACCTCGACGGCCGCAGAGGGCCAGGTTGCGAGGGAACAACGCTACAACCGACGGGAGGCGGATCCGGTTCCATCGATTCGTCGCCAGCTGCGGCCGCTGTCCCTGGTTGTGTAGGAGGGGCCGCATCATTTGCCGACGAAAGGCCGGCGGAGCGCTTGGCAGCAGAGCGTCCCGGCGAAACTGAGGACGGCCGGGAGCAGCGACTCACGGATGAAGCGTCAGACGAAACGCGCCGGGGTGGAGAGGGGGATAGAGACTTCTTCTTGGAGGCCTTCTTGGAAGGCCAAGGAGGCACAGGGATGGTGAGCTGGACCCGAAGAAGGTCCTCACGCGCGGGGTCCGTTATGGAACGCCGGACCTCGGAAGCTGGGGTCTGGAACGTTTCCCCTATGGACGCCTGACAAGAGGATCGCTTCTCAGGTGGCGTGGGGGGGGGGGGGGAGGAGGAGGAGGAGGAGGAGAAGGAGGAAGGGTGGCCCCTGGAGCAGAGGGGGTGGGGGCCACGGGGGAGGAGGATTTGGAAGTGAGGGATTTCTCAGGCGGAGGCAGAGCCCCCTGATGGGCGGAGGAGGTGGAGGGGGGACAGGATAGGGGTGAGGATACCGCGGAAGGAGTGGACACAACTGAGGCAAACGAAGTGGTGAATGGCACGGGATGGAGGCGGTAATACTTCTTCCTGGCCTCAGAATAAGAGAGCCAATCCAAAGTTTTGATTTCTTGTGTCGTCTTCTCCTTCTGATATGCAGGGCAGTCTGAGGATCTAGGCGAGTGGACGCCAGGACAATGCACCGAGGTGGTGGGGTGCATGTATGTTCCTCACGAAGAGGACGTCCACAATCGCCACAAAGGGGCTCAGCCTCACACCGTGACGACATGTGCCGAAAGCGCGAACACCTAAAACAGCGCATAGGAGGCGGGACGTAAGGTCGCACGTCACACCGGTAGCACATCACCTTTACCTTCTCCGGGAGAACGTCCCCCTCGAAGGCGAGGATGAAGGCCTCGGTGTCGATGCGACGGCCTTTGGGGCCGCGCTGGACTCGCCGGACGAAATGCACGCCTCGGCGCTCCAGGTTGGCCCTGAGCTCCTCATCAGATTGTAGCAGGAGGTCACAATGAAAAATAACCCCCTGCGTCCTATTTAGCGCCAGATGTGGGACAATGGATACCGGGATGTCCCCTACGCGGTCGCACGCCTGGAGCGCCGCCGACTGTGTGGCGGAGATGGTCTTGATAAGTACGGACCCTGAACTCATCCTGCTGAGAGCCTCGATTTACCCGAAGATGTCCTCAACGTGCTGAACAAAGAACATGGGCTTGGAGGTGGCGAATGTCCCCCATCGGTTCGAGAACAGACTAAATAGCAGGAGAAGTACTTCGCCCCAAGCCGGCGGGCCTGTCCCTCCTCCCATGGAGTGGCCAAGGGGGAAAGGACAGGAGAACCAGGACTAGAAACGGTACCTTTGCTTTTGAAAGACTCGGCCGCAGAGCGACCTGATACGTGTTGACGTTTCATCTGCGAAACGTCCGCCCCGATACCACCCACTCCGACCAGGGGCTCTCCCCACGGGCGCCACCCAGCCTCAAGAAGGGCCACCTGGCAGGATGACCATTGCCGGGAGTCCTGATGCCCCAAGGAGACAGGCATCTACTCCTTGGCCGACGTGGGGAGGGTGCAGCTCAGGTATCGGCAGTACGATCCCTGTGTTGTCAGGGGGCTACAACCTAGAGGGTACATGACGAACCCACCACAACGGGCTGGCTACTGTGCTGGATTTCTGGTGCCATGGAAAGTCCATCATGATCGCTGGGGCAGATTGAGATGCACTATGGGCATAACTTGGACAACCCGTCAGGCGTTTAGGCCCAATTTGAGGAATAGTGGGTATGGTTACAACGCCGGTGCAATGCTGAGTGCCAAGGTCTTAGTGCACTTAGGACCACTGGTACACCACGTAAGGTGTCCTTCCCCAAAAGGCTCGTACTTCTGTAGAATTTTGAAAAATGGAGGTCAAACCCCAAGGGGGACGATCACATGGAAGGCCGAAACGGTTGAAACTCCTTTTAGTCGCCTCTTACGACAGGCAGGAATACCTCGGGCCTATTCTTAACCCGGACCCGCAGGGGTTGCTACAATCTGACGAAGGGACACAACAAGAAGCTGTCCGGGGCTGGAGGACTGCAGCCTTGGCCGTGGCATCTGCAGCTTCGTTCCCAGGGATACCAACATGGCCAGGAACCCACATAAAGCTAACCGGAGAACCGACGTCCACCAGCTGCTGAAGAGAGCGTTGGATCCAGTGCACGAAAGGGTGAACCGGATACGGAGCACTGAGGCTCTGGATGGCGCTCAGGGAATCAGAGCAGATGACATAAGCAGAATGTCGGTGGTGGCAGATGTAAAGAACAGCCTGGTAGAGGCCAAAGAGCTCAGCTGTGAAGACCGAACAATGGCCATGGAGCCGGTATTTGAAACTTTGTGCCCCAACAATAAAGGAACACCCGACCCCGTCATTGGTCTAAAAGCCATCTGTGTAAATGAAGGTCATATTAATGAACTTCGAACGAAGTTCAACAAAATGGGAGCGGTATACCGAACCGGGGGTAACCTCTTTTGGGAGCGAGCTGAGGTCAAGGTGAACGCGAACCTAAGCCTGGAGCCAAGGTGGCGTGTGGCTCTCGCCAACTCTAAATGTTGCAGGGAGTGAAAATTCAAGGTGTTGAAGGAGGCGACGAAAGCCAACTCCAGGGGGAAGCAGGGCAGAGACATACAACTCGTATTGACGATCGAGGGAGTCGTCAAAAAAGGAACGATAAGACCGGTGGTCGGGCACTGACAGTAGCCGACAGGCATACCGACAAAGCACTATATCGCGCCTGTAGTGCAGTGGCAATTCACCGGCTTCAGCATGAAGACTCGACGGGAGTAGTATAAACTGCTCCGATGGCAAGACGTAAACGCCGGTGTTGTATGGAGTTGAGGCGGCGTAAGATGGATGGCCGTGCAGAGTATACGTAGCTCCCATAATCCAGCTTGGAGCGGACGATCGACCGATATAGGCGAAGTAGGACGGTTCTATCCGCTCCCCACGACATACCACTGAGAACACGGAGGACATTTAGAGAACGGGTACAACGGGCAGCCAAGTAAGACATGTGGAGACCAGCTAAGTTTCCTGTCAAATGTAAGACCTAAAAATTTTGTCTCCACGAATGGGAGAGCAACGGGACCGAGTCGTAAGGACAGTGGGAGAAACTCTTTGTAGCGCCAGAAGTTAATACAGACCGTCTTCTCGGCAGAAAAACCGAAGCCATTGGCGACACTCCAGGAGTAAAGACAGTCAAGAGAACGCTGAAGACAGCGCTCCAGGACACGTGTACGCTGCGCGCTGCAATAGATGGTAAAATCGTCCACGAAAAGGGAGCCTGATACATCAGCTGGGAGCCAATCCATTATTGGATTGATCGCTATGGCGAAGAGAGCGACGCTCAAAACTGAGCCCTGTGGCACCCCATTCTCCTGGTGAAAGGTGTCTGACAGGACAGAACCCACACGTACCCTGAACTGTCGATCCATTAAAAAGGAACGAATAAAAAGAGGGAGGCGACCGCGAAGGCCCCATGTATGCATGGTGCGGAGAATGCCCGCCCTCCAACAGGTGTCGTAAGCCTTCTCCAAATCAAAGAACACAGCCGCGGTCGGGCGCTTCCGCAAGAAGTTATTCATAATGAAGGTTGACAAGGTAACCAGATGGTCAACAGCAGAGCGGCGCCTACGAAATCCACATTGTACATTGGTAAGTAGGCGCCGAGATTCGAGCAGCCAAACCAAACGAGAGTGAACCATGCGCTCCATCACCTTACAGACAGCTGGTAAGCGAGATGAGTCGATAACTGGAAGGTAAGTGCTTGTCCTTCGCCAGCTTAGGAATCGGTACAATAGACTCGCGCCAGCATGCGGGAAGATGTCCCTCAATCCAGATGCGATGATATGTACGAAGAAGGAAACCTTTACCCGCAGGAGAAAGGTTCTTCAGCATCTGAATATGAAGATAATCAGGCCCTGGAGCGGAGGACTGACCGGGCCACTGCATTTTCGAGTTCCCGCATGGTGAAAGAGGCATAACTTTCACGATTCGAGGAGCGGAAGTTATGTAGCCTAGCCTCCTCTGCCTGTTTTCGGGGGAGGAAGGCAGGGTGGTAATGAGCGGAGCTAGATACCTCTGCGAAAAAGCGGCCGAAGGCACTGGAGATATCCTCAGGGGCCACAAGGACGTCATTCGCGACCGTCAAGCCAGAAACTGGTGAGTGGACCTTAGTGCCAGATAGCCAGCGCAGGCTACCACAGACAACAGAAGGAGTAAGACTGTTGAAGGTGCTTGTGAAAGCAGCCCAGCTGGCTTTCTTGCTTTCTTTAATAATACGACGGCACTGCGCGCGTAATCGTTTATAATTGATACAATTCGCCACTGTAGGGTGGCGTTTAAAGGTGTGTAAAGCACGTCGACGAGCACGTAACGCGTCTCTACATGCTGCGGTCCACCAGGGGACCGGTATGCGACGTGGAGAAGAAATGGTGTGAGGGATGGAATATTCAGCAGCAGTGAGAAGGACTTCCGTGAGGTGTGCGACCCGACTATCGCAGCTTGTGAAGGTTTGATCCTGAAATGTCGCCCTGGAAGAGAAGAGCCCCCATTCGGCTTTGGAGATGTTCCAACTAGCTGAGCACGGAGAGGGAGTATGATGCAGGAGATGGATGACACACGGGAAGTGGTCGCTCGAATATGTATCAGAAAGGGCATACCACTCAAACCGGCATGGAAGTTGGGTAGTACATATAGAGAGGTCTAAATGGGAATAGGTGTGAGATGTGTCTGAAAGAAAACTAGGGGCGCCAGTATTGAGGCAGACAAGATTGAGCTGGTTGAGAAGGTCTGCTAACAGGGAGCCCCTCGGGCAGGATGCTGGAGAGCCCCAAAGGTGATGGTGGGCATTGAAGTCTCCAGTCAACAAAAATGGTGCAGGTAGCTGAGCAATAAGTTGAATCATGTCTGCCCTGGTAACAGCAGACGACGATGGAGTGTAAATGGTACAAATAGAAAATGTAAAAGTGGGGAGAGTAATTCTGACGGCAACTGCCTGCAGGCCAGTGTGCAATGTGATGGGATCGTAAATATCATCCCAGACCAGCAACATAACCCCTCCATGAGCCGGAATACCTACCACAGGGGGTAGGTCAAGACGCACAGAGGTGTAGTGTGCCAAGGCAATGTGATCGCGTGGGCGGAGCTTCGTTTCCTGGAGGGCTACGACGAGCGGACGGTGCAAGCGGAGCAGCAACTTCCTCTCGGTTGGAGCGAATGCTGCGAATATTCCAGTGAATAAGTGCCATCGTGAGAAGAAAAGGAAGATAAATGAAGGGGTCACCTCGAAGGCCGCTGAGGGCCTGGCTTCAAGCGAGTACTGCCGCCGCTATCAGTAGGCGGACAGTCATCGTCCATCGGTTCTATAGGTTCATCGGCCATCTCGTTAAGATGGCCGGGAGGAGCAGCTTCCTCCGCCGGTGAACGGCCACATGTTCGGCTACCAGCGGTGCGGCCAGGCGAAACGGATGACGGCCTGGGGCGGCAACCGCTGGGTGGCGCAAGGGAAGAAATGCGCCGTGGAGGAGAAGGAGAACTGTGCTTCCTATGAGCCTTCTTGGAAGGTCTTTTAGTGGAAGTACTGGTCGACGGCTGGGAGTGCGAGGTACCTAAGTCTGCACGGGACAGTTCCTTCTTGAAGGCCCGTGCATCTGATTTCTGCGTCTTCGTCTTAGCAGAACCTGATTAAGGTGCTTGTTTTGGAGGGGTGACGGGAGGAAGAGGAGACTTCGACCGCGCGATCTTAGCACTCGCCGAACGGACGACCGTGGTGCCGAAGGTCAGATCGCATGTCTGTGTTGCCACCTCCCTGGTAGTCCGAGGAGAGGCGAGGACAGTACTGTACTTTCCTGCTTGGAGCAGCGCAGGCTTCCTACTAGCAAATAGCTTTGGAGCAGCGCAGGCTTCCTACTAGCAAATAGCTTGCGAGCAGCCGAGGTGGACACTTTCTCTTTGACCCGAATTTCTTGGATACAGCGTTCTTATTTGTAGATGGGACAGTCGCGGAAGGACACTGCATGGTCACCCCGACAGTTCACACAACGAGGAGAGGCAGGTGGACAGTCACCCTCCTGGGCATCCCTGCCACAAGTGACATTTAGCTGCATTGGAACAAGACTGGCGAGTGTGATTAAAACGCTGACACTGGTAGCAGCGCGTAGGTGTCGGGACATAGGGGCGAACAGAAATAACCTCGTAGCCCGCTTTGATACGCGACGGCAGCTGAACACTGTCCAAGATCAAGAAAAATGTCCGGGATGGTACAAGGTCATTGATGATCTTTTTCATGACCCTATGGACAGCCGTCACGCCCTGCTCAGCGAGGAAAGACTGAATCTTCTCGTCAATCAATCCCTCAAGTGATCGAGTATAGAACACACCATGAGACGAATTCAAAGTTCCGTGAGCCTCCACCCGGACAGGGAACGTGTACAGGAGTGTGGCCCGAAGCAGTTTTTGTGCCTGAAAGGCGCTCCCAGTTTCTAGTAATAAGGTACCGTTACGCAACCTGGTACAAGATTTGCCAGATCCGGCTATGGCATCTACACCCTTCTGGATAACGAAAGGGTTGACAGAGGAAAAATCCTTTCCGTCCTCAGATCGAGAAACGACGAGGAACTGTGGAGCAGGCGGTAGTAATTTTGTCACTGGTGGCTGGTCAAGTTTCCGTTTTCGGGCAGGAGTCTAGAGAGATGGAGTGAAACCCATTCCGGAGGAATCCCCCATGATTGCCAGCGTCTCCGATGGCGCGCTCCTTCCTTGTGGGGACCCTATCAGAGGGCACTCTCGCCTTAGGTGAATGTTTACACCTCACCTCAGGTCACACCTCCCGAGAAACAGACGGAGGGACCAATCGGCATGGTCAGAAGGTATCAGCTCAGGCAATCTCCCCTCCCTGGGCCTGGCCGTTACCAGGGGGTATGTACGTGTCCTACCTGTCTACCCGGGGCAGGGAATTACGCGTTACCCCGTCACCGGCTACGCACGGAAGTGCGTGGGTCGGCCTTCAGACACGCACAGGGAGGAAAAAAGAGAAAGGGAAAGGAAAGAAGAGGGGTCTTAAACGCCGAAGCAGAGAAAAGGGCAAAGAGAAGAGGGAAGGAAAAGAGAAGGACAGGAAGGACGAAGACTTGCAAGTATAGAAACAAGGAATTTGTAACAGTTTCGAGCGTCCGTCTCCACACATAGGCACAAACCATACTCCCAGAGGGGGTGAAAGGGAAAGAAAGAGCCAGTGGTGAGGGGGGGGGGGCGAAGATGGGGGACAGAGAAGGATGCGGAAAGGGAGGGTATGCAGCCCGGAAAGGGAGGGCCACATTAGCTCGGGGTCCCGTGCTCGCTTCGCACGTTTCCACAAAAGAGTTGTGGACCCCCTGAGGCGCACCTAGCAAGTGTGGTGTCTGGCAGTGACACCACACTTTCACTATTAACTGAACTTATAACCTAACCAACACATGGAAGACTGAACATAGGCGTACTTTCAAATACAAAACATCTGCTCCAGAGAATCACTTCTTGAAGGAAAAACAATGAGTTATTTCATCATTTTCATACTAGTCCAAAGCGCTGACTATTCATGAAACCTCAATAGGGGCCTCGTAATGTGAGTCTGCAGCTCGTGGTCTTGCAGTAGGTTGGTTGGTTTGGGGGATGAAAGGGACCAGACTGCCATGGTCATCGGTCCCTTTTTCCAAAGACAAAGAACACCCACAGAGAATAAAAAAAGAGGAACAGAAGAGATCACAGACGATACAGAACAAGAGAGACGGAGACAAGGACAAGACAAAACGAACTAAAACCACACAGAGTGTGACGGTGGTTGGCCGACCATAGAAATAAATAAGGAAAAGCCAACCACTTAGAAACACATTAAAAAACCAGTGGAAAATCATAGGCCAAAGGCCAGAGTCAACACAAAACAATAAAATAAAACAGAAACACTCAGAGTAAATGATAAAATCCCCCTGCCCGAAGAAAACGTAAAACTAAGTCAGCCATAGTGGAGTCGTCTGTTAAAAGGGCAGGGAGCGTAGCAGGCAGCGCAAATGTCTGCCTGACCACTGCTAAAAGGGGGCAGGCCAGCAAAATGTGGGCCACTGTCAAAGCTGCCCCACAGCGACAGAGAGGAGGGTCCTCCCGGCGCAGTAAATAACTGTGTGTCAGCCGGGAGTGGCCAATGCGGAGCCGGCAAAGAACTACTGAGTCCCTGCGAGTGGCTCGCAGGGATGACCGCCACACAGCCGTCGTCTCCTTGACAGCACGGAGTTTATTGCGCATTGGCAGTTCGCGCCATTCATCGTCCCATAGCGCCAAGATTTTGCGGCGGAAGACTGCCCGCAAATCAGTCTCTGGGAGGCCAACGTCCAGAGATGGCTGACTGGTGGCCTCTTTCGCCAGGCGGTCAACATGTTCGTTACCCGGGATACCGACATGACCGGGGGTCCACACAAAGACCACAGAGCGGCCGCAACAGGCGAGAGTATGCAGAGACTCGTGGATAGCCATTACCAAACGAGAACGAGGGAAACACTGGTCGAGAGCTCGTAAACCGCTCAGGGAATCGCTACAGATAACGAAGGACTCGCCTGAGCAGGAGCGGATATACTCTAGGGCACGAAAGATGGCGACCAGTTCAGCAGTGTAAACGCTGCTGCCATCCGGCAAGGAACGTTGTTCGGAAAGGTCCCCTAGAGTGAGCGCATATCCGACACGACCAGCAACCATCGAACCGTCAGTGTAAACAACACCAGAGCCCTGATACGTGGCCAGGATAGAATAAAAGCGGCGGCGGAAGGCCTCTGGAGGGACCGAGTCCTTCAAGCCCTGTGCCAAGTCGAGCCGAAGGCTAGGGCGACGAACACACCATGGGGGTGTATGCAAAGTAGCCCGGAAAGGAGGTGGAACAGTGAAACACTGGAGCCCAGAGAGAAGCTCCTTGACGCGGACCGCTATTGTACAACCAGACCAGGGCCGACGTTCTGGCATACGGACGACCGACCGCGGGAACAGGAGACGATAGTTTGGATGCCCGGGCGAGCTTAGAACATGTGCAGCATAAGCGGCCAGCAAACGTTGGCGTCGGAACCGCAGCGGAGGTACACCTGCCTCCACTAGTACGCTGTCCACAGGGCTGGTGCGGAAAGCACCAGTGGCAAGGCGTATCCCGCTGTGGAGAATCGGGTCCAGCACCCGTAACGCAGATGGGGATGCTGAGCCATAAGCCAGGCTCCCATAATCCAGACGGGACTGGATTAACGCCTGGTAGAGCCGCAACAGTGTAGAGCGGTCGGCGCCCCAGTGGGTGTTGCTCAAGCATCGCAGAGCGTTTAGATGCCGCCAACACGTCTGTTTCAGCTGCCGGATATGAGGCAGCCAAGTCAACCGGGCATCGAAAACCACCCCCAAAAACCTGTGGGTCTCCACCACAGCAAGGAGTTCGTCGGCAAGATAAAGCCGCGGCTCAGGATGGACTGTTCGGCGCCGGCAGAAATGCATAACGCGGGTCCTGGCTGCCGAAAACTGAAACCCATGCGCTACAGCCCAAGACTGCGCCTTACGGATAGCGCCCTGTAGCTGACGTTCAACAGCTGCAATGCCAGTAGAGCTGTAGTAAAGGCAGAAGTCGTCAGCATACAGGGAAGCGGAGACAGAATTTCCCACGGCCGCAGCAAGCCCGTTAATGGCTATTAAAAACAGACAGACACTTAAAACAGAGCCCTGTGGCACACCGTTCTCCTGGACGTGGGAGGAACTATACGAGGCCGCGACTTGCACGCGGAAGGTACGACACGACAGAAAATTGCGGATAAAAATCGGCAGAGGACCCCGAAGACCCCATCCATGGAGCGTAGAAAGAATGTGATGACGCCACGTCGTATCGTACGCCTTCCGCATGTCGAAGAAGACAGCGACCAGGTGCTGACGGCGGGAAAAGGCAGTACGGATGGCCGACTCCAGGCTCACCAAATTGTCGGCGGCGGAGCGGCCTTTACGGAACCCACCCTGAGATGGAGCCAGAAGGCCTCGAGACTCCAGTACCCAATGCAAGCGCTGGCTCACCATCCGTTCAAGCAACTTGCAAAGAACGTTGGTGAGGCTAATGGGACGGTAGCTGTCCACCTCCAGAGGGTGCTTTCCAGGTTTCAAAACGGGGATGACAATGCCTTCCCGCCATTGCGACGGAAACGCCCCCTCGACCCAAAGACGGTTGTAAAGATCGAGAAGGCGCCGCTGGCAGTCCACTGAAAGGTGTTTCAGCATCTGACAGTGGATGCCATCTGGCCCAGGAGCGGTATCAGGGCAAGCAGCGAGGGCACTGCGAAATTCCCACTCACTAAATGGAGCATTGTAAGATTCTGGGTGGTTGGTGCGAAACGAAAGGCTCCGACGTTCCATCCGCTCTTTAATGGAGCGGAAGGCCTGGGGGTAATTCGCAGAAGCGGAACTCATAGCAAAATGCTCTGCTAAGCGATTGGCAATGACGTCGGAGTCAGTACAAACTGCTCCATTCAGTGAGAGCGCAGGGACGCTGGCAGGTGGCCGATAGCCGTAGACGCGTCGAATCTTGGCCCAGACCTGCGAGGGAGTGACATGGAGGCCAATGGTGGACACATACCGCTCCCAGCACTCCTTGCCTTGGCGGATAAGGAGGCGGGCCCGCGCACGCAGCCGTTTGAAGGCGATAAGGTGGTCGAGGGAGGGGTGTCGCTTGTGACGCTGGAGCGCCCGCCGGCGATCTTTAATCGCTTCAGCGATCTCAGGCGACCACCAAGGCACAGCCTTCCGCCGAGGGGACCCACAGGAATGGGGAATGGCAGATTCGGCGGCAGTAACGATGCCGGTGGTGACCGATTGAACCACCGCATGAATGTCATCGGTAGAGAGAGGCTCAAAAGCGGCAGTGGAGGAGAACAAGTCCCAGTCAGCCTTATTCATAGCCCATCTGCTAGGGCGCCCAGAAGAGTGGCGCTGTGGTAGTGACAAAAAGATCGGAAAATGGTCACTACCACACAGGTCGTCATGCACACTCCATTGGACAGACAGTAAGAGGCTATGCCTACAGATTGAAAGGTCAATGGCGGAGTAGGTGCCATGCGCCACACTGAAGTGTGTGAAGGCACCATCATTTAACAGCGAGAGATCAAGCTGCGACAATAAATGCTCAATGATGGCGCCTCGACCTGTTGCCACTGACCCACCCCACAGAGGGTTATGAGCGTTGAAGTCGCCCAATAGCAAGAAAGGTGGCGGCAATTGGGCGACCAGTGCAGCCAGGACATGCTGCGAGACATCACCATCCGGTGGAATGTAAAGACTGCAGACGGTAACAGCCTGTGGCGTCCACACGCGTACAGCGACAGCCTCTAAAGGCGTCTGGAGAGGGACAGACTCGCTGTGCAGAGTGTGAAGGACATAAATGCAGACGCCACCACACACCCTTTCATAAGCTGCTCGGTTCTTGTAATAACCCCAATAGCCACGGAGGGCGGGGGTTCGCATCGCCGGAAACCAAGTTTCCTGGAGAGCAATGCAGAAGAAAGGGCGAAGGCTGAGAAGTTGGCGGAGCTCAGCTAAATGGTGGAAAAAACCGCCGCAGTTCCACTGGAGGATGGTATTGTCCATGGCTGAGAAAGGCGTGAAAGGACTGGGAAGGCAATTTACGCCGCTTGTTCACTCACTGCCACCGATGCAGTACCCGGACGAGAGGCATCCATGGCGTCTGAGGGACCAGCGAGATCAAGGTCCTCAGCGGACGCTAGAATCTCGACTGCATCCTCAGACGCAGAGCGCGAAAGGTGCGGTGGGGTTGGTGCCACCGCAAGTTCTTTAGCCTTAGAGGTCTTTCTCTTGGACTTCTCTCGCTGAACCTTGGGTTTCACCGGCTGGGAAGGCTTCACCGATTCAGTCTCCGGGACAGAGGAGGATCGTGAAGCCCTACGCCCGGCTGCTGGTGAGGACTTATGCCACTGGTGGCCGTCATCTTTCCCGCTGGGGGAACCCTGGGAAGGGAGCGTCCCAAGGGAACTCTTACAGGCGAGAGTAGCCGAAGGTAGGCGCTTCTCCGGCTGAGAAGCGGGGACGGACGTCCCCGACGGGTGGGAGGAGGTTGCTCCTGAGGTAGGTGGTGCAGGAGCAACCGGTTGGGGAGAGCCCCCCACGGGCAAGGGGGCTGAAGGAGTCGTACTGCTTATCGAGCTGGCTGGAAGTCTCGCAACTGATGGAGCTAGCACAGTTGTTGTAGCAGCTGCATACGAAGATGTCATTCTCACAGGATGGAGTCTGTCATATTTCCGTTTGGCCTCAGTATAGGTCAGCCGGTCCAGGGTCTTATATTCCATGATTTTGCGCTCTTTCTGAAAGACTGTACAGTCAGGCGAGCAAGGTGAATGGTGCTCCCCGCAGTTGACGCAGATGGGAGGCGGGGCACATGGAGTATCGGGATGAGACGGGCGTCCGCAATCTCGACATGTGAGGCTGGAAGTGCAGCGGGAAGACATATGGCCAAGCTTCCAGCACTTGAAGCACCGCATCGGGGGAGGGATATAGGGCTTGACGTCACATCGGTAGACCATCACCTTGACCTTTTCCGGTAACGTATCACCCTCGAAAGCCAAGATGAAGGCACCGGTAGCAACCTGATTGTCCCTCGGACCCCGATGAACGCGCCGGACGAAATGAACACCTCTACGTTCTAAGTTGGCGCGCAGCTCGTCATCAGACTGCAAAAGGAGATCCCTATGGAAAATAACACCCTGGACCATATTTAAACTCTTATGTGGCGTAATAGAAACGTTAACATCCCCCAACTTGTCACAAGCAAGTAACCTGCGGGACTGGGCGGAGGATGCCGTTTGTATCAGTACTGACCCAGAGCGCATTTTAGACAAGCCCTCCACCTCCCCAAACTTGTCCTCTAAATGCTCTACAAAGAACTGAGGCTTCACGGACATAAAAGATTCCCCGTCAGCTCTGCTACAGACGAGATACCGGGGCGAGTATCTTTCGCTCTCATTCATAGCCCTTCGTTCCTCCCATGGTGTGGCCAGGGAGGGGAACGATTTGGGGTCATACACATTAGCCTTGAATTGAGCCTTGGAACGCTTAGAGACTGCTGACGGCTGGCCGCCAGCAAGAGATGATGTACCACGCTTCATTGCGGGTCATCCGCCCTGATGCCACCTACTCCGACCAAGGGCCCTCCCCACGGGCGCCACCCAGCCACAGCAAAGGCCACCTGGCAGGATGGCCATTGCCGGGAGTCCCGATGCCCCAGGGAGATGGGCATCTACTCCTTGGCATACGTGGGGAGTGAACGGCGCAGGCATCAGTAGAGCGATCCCTG
Source organism: Schistocerca serialis cubense (assembly GCF_023864345.2). NCBI lineage: Eukaryota > Metazoa > Arthropoda > Insecta > Orthoptera > Acrididae > Schistocerca > Schistocerca serialis. Next base: position 84,508,908 of record NC_064639.1, read on the forward strand.
TGTTGTCAGGGGGCTACAACCAAGAGGGTACATGGCGCCCCCAATCACAACGGACTGGCTACCGTGCTGGATCTTAGGTGCAAAAATGGCCAAGGTCGTCGTCACAGTTAAAAGAAACACTGCAGAGTGCAGCGTGGTAATCGCCCATTAGATCGAAAACGAGCGGGACACCATCGCAACGACGAGAAAGACGGCAATAGGTCTAATTGCACGAAGGCTACAGTGCACCATGTAAGGTGCCCTTCCCCAATTGGCTCGCTCTTCGGAATAATTTGGATAGATGGAGGTCAAACCCGAGAGGGGACCATCACATAAGGCCGAAACGTTTGAGACTCCTTTTAGTCGCCTCTTACGACAGGCAGGAATACCGCGGGCCTATTCTAACCCCCGAACCCGCAGGGGGATCTTGCAGTAGCGTTCTCGCTTCCCGCGCACGGAGTACCGGGTTCGATTTCCGGCGGGGTCAGGGATTTTCCCTGCCTCGAGATGACTGGACCTCCGCCACGACTAGGCATAGTCGGGCGCTGCGAATCTCCAGCATCGTCCCTTACGCACCTCTGATATGGGTCGTCATCGTCGAAATGGGACAATGCAAGGTATATTACGCACTGTTTCACGTTAACAGTGGTATTGTTGGCACTTCAAATACAGTTTCGTGCATAAAGTACGAAAACAACATTTCCTGACAGGCTGAATGTCTTCTGTGGCGATGACGTAATGCCTTATGGTGCAATCGTGACTTATTGAAGGTCCTCTACATAGTATTCTGTACGTTGTAATTATAAATTTTAGAACTAATTAACATGTTGCTGACAGCTGTTTCCATCCTAGGCATTTTAATCTACTCTCCAAGAACCTTTTGCCTCGTGGCAACTCTGGATCAAAGAATACTATTCTACCCGTCTGCTTTGACTAGTGACTTAACTGTGTGGGGCCCATGCGAAATGCGGGCCCCGTAATGAGCTTCTGACGTCCCTAATTTCCTAGCGAGGCCTATGAGAGAGACAGGGCGCTCACTCAACTCAACAGGCCAACTAACCTGTTAACTAGGTGTGTAAGTACAAATGGTAATTGTATCGTATACTGGAATCCACTATTATGGAGCCTTACTGTTGGTCCAATGATCGGAAGGCCATAGGCCTACTTATGATTTGTTACGGCTGTGATGGGATACAACAAAATTATAATGATGCCAAAATGATTATCAGTTGCGTACGGCACTACTTGTTTGAAACGAGGACTTTAGCAGAAGAGACGAAACGCTATAAACAAGTGTTGTACCATTTATATCCTGTGATGTTCTTAAATTTTGTTGTATTTTTAATCAGTAAGACTTCATAATAGATTCTAGCAGAAGATTTAATTCCCGTTACGTTAGTACGTACACGCCCAGCTGCGACTTAACAGGTTTAGAAACGCATTTTGTGTACTGAGCGAGTTCAGACGTCTTCGCGACGTACACGCCGCGGCCTGTGTTTCTCTTAGGCCTCGCTGCGTAGCCTGCGTAAGATGCCAACGCTCGGCTCCGCGCAGAGCACACGAGAAATCAATTCCAGTGGAAAGGTACCTGCTGAAGGTCTTAACTTTGCGTGTTATAAGGAGCTGTGTATTTAAACTCCGCAGTTAATAGATACTGAAGTTATCTGAAACAGGAACCCTTTCCCCGCAAAAGACCGCTGCCAGCAATTACACTTCTCACGTGCCTTGAAGTACACCACAGGGCCCGTTTATCACGTTGGCACCGGTGTGGCTTCATGGTGTCTCAATTGTTTGCATCGCGTCATGGTTGTGGGTGGCATGCTGTATTTGGTGGCACACTTCGTATTGGAAATTATTTGTTAGCTGTCGTTTAATCATTTGATTTCATTAGCTGAGTATGCTAGGTTCGCTGAGACTTCATTTTGTATACTGATGATTAATTTGTGCTTGTGTCTGGTATTATTCAAGGCGTGTATTTCTTGTGGTTTGGAAGTGTGTGTTTTCCATTTTGTCGGTAATGGACGTTAAGTTCGTGAGCAGATGATTGGCTGTTGCAACGGGCGGTGATATGGTGTTACGATCATGATCTTGCCTTCATGTACAGGTCAGACATGTTTCGCCTTTTCAAAATACACTTGAGAATGGCTAAAAAACCCAAAATCGTAATTGTGTGCAATAAACGAACAATTTACACTCAAACGGCGCAAATTTACTTTCACAAAAATCTAATATTGCGATGATGTCTGTGCAGTTTTGGTTGACTGCAGAATGCGGTTTCTTTTCAGTGTGTGAGTGCGTTAACTTTGATATATTTGTCAGTGACTGGTTGGTGTTTTCTTTCTCGGCTGACTATTTTAATCCATTACGTATGGTTTTCTTTACAATTTTACTTCATGTGTTTCTGATTGCTCAAGTCAAAATTGAGGTTTTAGCTTTTCGAGTGGTGCGTGTTCATTGTTATCGAGGGCCATGGGTCACGTGAAAATTTCGATTCCCATGGCTGTCGCTTTTGTAGCGTTGTTGAATGTCTAGCATTTTTTGTCTGACTTTCTGTGTATTAGTTTTGGTGTTGTGCTGTTATGGCTATTGAGTTTCAGCTTGTCCCCACTCTGAAGCCAGCACTTCCTACACTTTCCCCATCCGATTTCATTTTATAGCTGTAGTGAAGTATTTTGTATCTTTATTCATGGGTCTGTTTCGTGGCGTTACGATACCCGTATTGCAGATGCTGGAAATAGAGGAGTCCACCATGTTCATGTGAAGGGTCCAACCACAGAGGGAGAACCTTGATTTTCGGTATTGCTCTTGGTTCGAAATAGTACGTTCTAGATTGCTTCCTATCTTAAGGACATTGCAGGTAATACTTCAAACTGAGTAACGGTTGCTAACACAAAATGTAATACGAAGTTGAATATCACTGCCGTAATGAAGAGCAATGTAGAAAAATGAAATAATCGTCTTCGCTTTCGTGCGTTGGACACGTCTCACATTTTGTACGTTCTTCAAAAGTCTTTGCGCAATATGAAATACAAGAATGAGATGTAAAGTGACGTCACGTTTTCAAAAACAGTCTACACTTAAATACAAGGCAGTTTAGAAAGGGCTGATCGAGAAATTACCCTCATTATGGGCGAGAATTCGTCAGTTTGAGAGGGGCTGGATGATACCATCAGCCATGATCCAGGCAGATCCTGCAGCGATTGCGCAAGAGGACATTGTCACGTTGATTGTAATGGCAACCACTGGCAATCTCTCTAAGTAGATAATTTGTTTCAGTGTTTAACACAGATATAAAAAATCTCATTTTGCAGTGTTTCAGTTATCACGCAAGAGGAAAGGGACTCCCAAGTCTTAAAATTGGAAACTACGTTTCGAGAAACTGTTACTTTCTCAGCAGATGTTAAAATACGTGAACGAACAGGCACAATGGCCTTGAATTAAGAGCGCAAGGCGATTTTCTTTCAGTTACTTAAGTGAATGGCGGATAGTGAAGGTTTCGTTGAGTGAGGTGGCGATCGGATCCCCTGAAACCTCCACTGCCTCAACGGACTACCCGCTCCAGCTGCAAATGTATCACAACTGCCTCAGCGGTTTAAACGACTAAACGGTTGAACGAAACATGGAATACCGGAAGCCAGCTTCGAACGGAATGGTCACCTGTTCGTACAGCTGTGAGCTTTTGAACTTAATGCTTCCATACCAACTCCTTCCACATGCACGTTGAAGACTTCCTGCTATGCGAATCCACCAAGGTTCAAAATGGCTCCAAGCACTATGGAACTTGACATCTGAGGTTATTAGTCCTCTAGACTCTAGAACAACTTGAACCTAATTAACCTAAGGACAACACACACGTCCACGCCCGAGGCAGGATTCGACCCTGCGGCCGTAGCAACAGCGCGGTTCTGGACAAGCACCTAGAACCGCTCGGCCACGGCGGCCGGCAATCCAAAAAGGAATATGCTGCCAACGGAAGATAAGCACATGTCTTACCTTTTATTTAAAGCTTTTGTACTTTTCATGAAGGATTTTACTTAGTTCACAAGTTATTTGAATAAAAGTTAAACAACGGCATCCGCGCGATATGTGCACCAGACATCTGAACAACAGTTATCCCTTCTGTAACTTTCGTGCTGCACAGTTGCTGAGGGGTACCATATCATAAACACTGCCCGCCAACGACTGATCGTTCTATTCCACAACTGATTAACCAAATTATGATTCAGGTAGAAGTCATCTGTAATAATTACGTATTATCCCTTTCCAGTTTCTGTATTTTTGTGTTTCTTTAATCACATAAATATGTAACAATTTGACGTATTAGCATCATATTACACTTTTACTGAAAATGTGGTTATAACGAGTAGTGGAATAACAGCAGTGGCAAGGATGAATTAGGAATTTCCTGTGATATCCTGAGGCAACCACAGAAGCTCAACTATCACACACGCTTTAGACTGGAGTAAGCTTTCTATAAAATTGTGAGAAAACTGCCATCATGTAACACGTGCTTTAGGTAACATTGAACCACCGAACCAAAGTGACTGGCGGTTGGTCCTGTGTTGCGCATGTGAAAAGTGTTTTGAAATAAAATTTTTGATTTCATGAAAAGCAAAATTTGCTAAAGAAATTTTAATCCCATTAAATGCCAAGGAAACTGTGTGCTCAATGGAATCTATAGCACACAGTATCGAAACAATATGAACGATGCAATGTTAGACTGTCCACAGAAAATGAATTACTGCTCTATTCTGGAAAAAAACATACGAAATTGCAAACGCTGTTCACTGAAAATTAATTTGCTAGCACGACACCTCACAATCCTGACTACGCACTGTTTCCACAGGAATGCGAGGTCGACCTTTAAATAAAATTGACTTGCCTGTTGCTCAGCATGCTGTTTTTTGTCTGGAGTACTGAAATTATCGAAAGCAAATACAAATCAGGAGATGCAGCAGCTGAAATGATCTTCTCTAAATTCTTTTTGTCAGAATATCTGTTCCTTCGTGTGGCGTAAGGTGCAATTCACACACTATAAAATTCGGAACTTTACCATGAATCATGGACATGGGTTTTTACCTTAAGGACAATTGTTACCGAGAAATCACATTGAAATGTCAGTGTGCTGTCTTTTTCTGTCGGACCCACCTAGATTTGTACAGAACCAAAACGTAGCACCAAATTGTTTCATTAGAAACATACCTTGGAAATTCCTCAAAAATCATGAACGTAACAGGAAAGTATTACGCACCAGTTTTTTATCTTCATAATTAAGTGTTCTAGGCAGCTTATCCCAAATACACAAAAATAGATCTCATTCATTAAGAAAATAACTGCACACTATCGTGCCTCAATGTCTCCGCGCTGTACGACTAATTATCAAGTCAGTCGCAGATTAAACACAGAATAAAGGGTCTTTCACTACACACGCAGTGCGTTCGTTTCTCTTTGTCTCAGTTCAATAAAGGTGAATTATTTACAGTAGTGGGAAACATGATAATCTTATACCGGTCTTGCTTGTAGTTCGAGGCATCAAGCTCGTAATTAGTTTCAGCTATGATCTTCGAAGGGTTGCCTACATCAGTGGTTTAAGTATCTGTTCACATGATACTTTTTGTACTGTGCTACGTTTTGGTTATGTACAAACCTATGTGGGTCCGACAAACCTGTCAGTGTGGATATACGACCTAGACCAATGTTTCACAGACTGCATGAAACCTAATCCGATCTAACGAACTATAGCAGCTGGTAGGCGTAGTCCCCCAAGTATCTCATTACTCAACCAAACTATCGCTGGAAACTTCCCCTTTCTGCCTCACCTCTAGATGTAACCACGGTTTACTTTTAAAGTATTCACTGTCAGCCAGTAAACGTCAGCGCAATTCCAGCCGCAGTGACATGTGTACAGCTCACTTCCTGTGCTGCCACTAGGCAGAGGGGACAAACCTGGTCGTTCCATAGCAACGAGCTCAATTTTCGTACGACTTTCTAGTGAATCGGAGAGTCGTGTTTTTCCAAAGAATTCCATTCACTAATCACTCAAAGCTTCGTACGGCGTCTGCAAAATGATTAGTGCTAAGTTTCAACCTATTGTGTCGTGAGTAGCTATAAAACAAAGTAACTTATTTCCATCGCTAAATTACATGTCCACTCTAAAGGAAACAAAGTATTAACAGTTTGTTACAAATCTCAAAGTATAGTACCAGTACACTCACAGCAGAAATAAAGTTATAACTTCTTGATTAAAAAGAAACGGCAACTGTATAGCAGCACTTCCGTATTTTTGTAAGAGTTGGTTTCATAAAGGCAGTTGAATTTTAATCGCCCAGGCCTCCGCGGCCAGCCTGCTCCGAAAATTTTATGGGTGTAGTACCGCGTCATATTGTAAATGACTTTCGCTCACGGAATCAACGTTTCGGCCGCGGATCTAGTGGCCTGCTCCTGGGTGTACTTCATATTGCTGCCCATAACTGGCGGAAGACTACGAAGATTGCGACAATGCAAAGAAACCTAGGACGTCTAAATGCAAGATCAGAGAAGCCACCAAAATTCTCGGCATTCTATTCGCCAGTGACTACCAATCCTGGAACACACCGTAAGAGCAGCGGACTGCAGCAGACCCGCACTTCCTCTAATACAGGAAACCCACTGCAGTAAGCATTCTCTCTTCCACTAGCAACCAGAACCTTTTCTATAATTTTAGTTTGACATCATGCTCATACCAATACATTTACCCATTTACCCATTTACCCATTTACCCATTTACCCATTTACCCATTTACCCATTTACCCATTTACCCATTTACCCATTTACCTATTTACCTATTTACCTATTTACCTATTTACCTATTTACCTATTTACCTATTTACCTATTTACCTATTTACCTATTTACCTATTTACCTATTTACCTATTTACCTATTTACCTATTTACCTATTTACCTATTTACCTATTTACCTATTTACCTATTTACCTATTTACCTATTTACCTATTTACCTATTTACCTATTTACCTATTTACCTATTTACCTATTTACCTATTTACCTATTTACCTATTTACCTATTTACCTATTTACCTATTTACCTATTTACCTATTTACCTATTTACCTATTTACCTATTTACCTATTTACCTATTTACCTATTTACCTATTTACCTATTTACCTATTTACCTATTTACCTATTTACCTATTTACCTATTTACCTATTTACCTATTTACCTATTTACCTATTTACCTATTTACCTATTTACCTATTTACCTATTTACCTATTTACCTATTTACCTATTTACCTATTTACCTATTTACCTATTTACCTATTTACCTATTCGTCAAGTTCAGTAGGACCAAATTGAGGAGCAAATCTCCAAGATTTGCTTGAAACTTGTCAGTACATGAAATTGTAACGTAAGAGTAATAAACAAAAATAACATGTCTGAATCCAGAAAAGTCAAGCCGTAGGTTTAAGTAAAGGCAACACAGCAAGAATCAGCCTAATTTTTCAAGAACTCCTCGACAGAATAGGAGTGACCCATGAGAAAACTCTTTAGTTCCGATTTGAAAGCGCGTGGATTACTGCTAATATTTTTAAATTAAAGTGGTAGCTTATTGAAAATGGATGCAGGAGTATACTGCACACCTTTCTCCACAAAAGTTAAGAAAGTCCGATGCAAATGCAGGTAGATTTCTGCCGGGTATTAACTGAGTGAATGCTTGGGAATAAGCTAATTTTGTTAACAATAAATGACAGTAATAATTATTTATTGAGAGAACAATGTCAAAATACCCAAACTAGTGAACAGGGGTAGACAAGACGTTCGTAAACTTACACCACTTATTGCCGTTCATAGGAAACACCTGTAGACCCACAAGAAAGCCATTGCAACCGTAGCCTTAGAGATGGTTTCATCAATGATATTTACTATCTGACTCGCTACCATACTCACGAAACACCTGTGACGGAAGTTTAAGGCACTTCACATATTGTCAGTTGTCAGACAAAAACTTTCTTAGTTTGTATACGTTTTCACGCCGTTCGCCGTTGGTTTCAGTGTATTGCACGTTTTAAGGGCCCTACACACTGACCAACCGAGATATCGACGGACGGACCGATAAACTGCAGGTGTGTACGCGTTTTGACCGACCGACTAACATTCCTTGTTGGGATGTCGGGCGAGTATGCCGTATGTCTCCTCCCAACAAACTGTGCAGTATGTAGTGCTGTCGTGCTGACTTTGCGACGAAAGTTGATCTTGTCGCTGACCACGGGATTAAATGCTATTCATATATACATGACAGGGTGCGACGAGGTCGAAACCTTAAGGACAGTGTTTCTGGAGAAATAAAAACTGCCCATCTTTGTGGGACACGTCGTGCGAGGAGTATAGCAATTTGACGCACGGAATGAAGCGCTATTTTTTTAAACTAATCCATAATGGCTTCGCGTGGTACAGAATAAAACTCCGTCGACCTTCTGTATTTCTGTTTTTAGGTCTCGTTTCCAATACTTATCGGAAATGAAATCTAAAAACTGGAATATCGACGTTAAATGGTCGTTAATTCGTAAAATACACAGATATTCAAAACGGAACATATTTCAAAAATTTATTGCTTCCAAACTACAAAAGAAAACGATTCCAACGTTCCTGGAAACAGAACAGTTCAAATTGTTATGCATTCCATGTGAGCACCATATAGTACATGGCAAATACCAGAAAGGGGGGCTCATTTCGTACCACACATGAAGCAGCTGGTCTCTCGTTATCAATCTCTCAGCTTCAGTAGTGCGATGTCACACACTTCAAAGAGTCAGACATGTGGGGAGGGAAGGAGATAAAAACTTTTACGTGACCTCACAGGGAAGTCAAGGTGTGAGGTGTCAGGACCTGGGAGGCCACCGGCAACGAAGTTCATCTGCTACTCCGAAGTCTCCAGACCTCGACTTACCTGTGTGGTATCGTTTAAGACCGCGTTTTTACACCCCCCCCCCCCCCCTCGTCCCTGACCCTTTGAAGTGTGCAACATCGCATTGTTGAAGTTTAGAGTTCCATAACGAGATACCAGCTGCTTCGTGTGTAGCAGGGAATGAGCCACTGTTCTGGTATTTTTCGTGTAACAAGGCGCTCACATTAAAGCGTAAAAATTTGAACTTTTCTCTTTCCAGGAACTGTGGAATTGCGTAGAAATCTGCTCCTTTTTGGATAACCCTATACCTGCTTCATTGTTACAAATGCTGAAGTCCACCATATATCAAAACCTCTGCTATGAAGAGCAAGGGATAGAAATTTTTTACAGGTCTTACAATTGCCAAGTACTTCATTTCTGATTTATCTGTTTTATTTATTACATGTTGTACACCATCACCACGTAGTCTTTCTTGTTCGGATTTATTAGAAGTTTCTTAAACTTGCAGGTCGTTTTATGCCACATATGTAAGTAACGTTTTGCTTCTAAGCGACTTCTGACACCTCAGTTATCAAAAAGGCTGCACGTTTCACGAATTATTGTAGTTGGTAACTGTGGTGATAGAACAGCACTGAATTTGAGGTCATCCTGACTTCAGCCAGTCGCTATAAAACGTAAAGTAGTTAACAGCCTCTCTAATGACTATCATTAAGGGTGGTTTGATGTTCAACTCCGATTCGTCCGTTAACAGGTAACTACGAAAAATTATCGGGACCCGGCTGCTTAAGTAACAACTTGGGTTAATTTCCTTCCACGCAATAGTCTCTTCTTTATCCATAGCGCTCTGCTATTTTTGGCCTCATTACCTTTAGAACAGTAAAGGCAAACTACTATTTGTTTCCGTGTGAAAGAAAGCGGAATCTCTTAGGACAAACACACTGAACTTAAGATATATCAGACCACAACGGCGCTGTAAACTCTAGGCGCAGTGTCTGCTGCAACGAAGTTAGTCGGTCGGCCTACAGATTGGTGTATATGTAGTGGTCTGTAGTGTTTTGCTTTAGAACGCAAAAAACCGAGGTCATACGCGTCCAAGTTAAACTATAGAACACGAACACAGGAGTTAAACGACCATACGTCAGTCACAATGGACAGAATAGGGAACAGCTAAAAACAGACACTTGGAAAAAGGGCTAAAAACACGATAGAAGTGGAGGTTGTAATGGTACTTGAATTATGTAATCATTACGGTACCTCACCTCAACCTCTATACCAGCACTATTCTACTGTGTTTCTGCAGAATAGTTAATATATTTCTGTGACAACGTTCAGATTTGATTTCATTGATGTAGAGGTACTTTGATACGATATATTTATATTGCAATGATATTATTCTTATGTGTATTCATTCTTTTGTCACTATGATCTTTGACGTACTTGTAACTCTGATTTTTGGGCGCGTAAGCGGTTATTTGAGAGTCAAGTCTTGGTCGTCATGTTGAAAAGACGCAAATTGTAGTCAGTTTATGAAATGTGAACTTTAGCAGCGAGGAAAATTATTTTCAAGTATGTTTTATTTTGTGAAGCGATGTTGCAACAAAAGTAATAAAGAAGTGTAACTTAAATTCGGAGTGCTGATTACTTTCTTACATCACCATTGTACTAACTCGCAAAAGTTTAATCTTCAAGAATGGTTTATGAAACATCTATAAAACTTTTGAATATCGAAGAACAACACCTAGGCCTCTTTGCATCCGAGCTTGGAATCACCACTTTTATTTTCGACGATTGAGCCATGAGTTCACAACGAGACCAGCGTGGGAAACACGAAAAGATGAGCGCCTAGTTTATCCATTATTTCAAGAAATGACTTTAATAACTGTACTCTAATGACACCTACCACATAATATAACTTTGTTGCCCAAAAATGCAATATTTAGCAGCGTGAGCAACACTACAATCAATTTTTGACCTTTGTTGTGGTAGGGTTGTTAGAAGGTCCTAAACTAAAAATGAAATGGCCTTCGCCATATTGTTTCGGTGGATAAAAAGTAAAACGCGGTCGACAGCCCGCGCGTCATTCGCTAAAACAGCTGAAATCAGACGGAAATTCCAGCAGGAAGTGGCGGACAGTTAAGACTTGGGCGCAGTGTGTACAAAGTGGCGGGGTAGCGTCACGTGGCAAATGACGATGGCTAGAGAGGCAGTGCCCAATACGCAGCCGAGTTAAAATAATCTTGTCCCGGCGTGAGGGCCGAGAGGATTTCGTCCAGGGCGCTGAGAGAGGCTTAATGAGCCGAAGCTTATTCCCGTGTCTTTAGGACCATTGGCGATGCCAAAGCGACACTACCTCCTGACAGGCGGCAACGCAGAGATCAGAGGAGGGAATATAGGTACTCAGGGGCTGAGATACGAGGACTGCAGCCTTGGCAGCAGTGTCAGCAGCCTCGCTTCCCGGTAGACCGACATGACCAGGGACCCACAGAAACATGGCACTGGCTCCACAAATAGTGAGCAAGTGACAGTTTCCCTGGATCCGCTGCACTAAGGGATGGGTGTTGTACAGCACACAAACTTTGAAGGGCACTGAGTGAGTCTGAGCAGAGGACGTAATTGGAAAGGCTGTGTCGCCGGATGTACTCCGTGGCTTGATACAAGGCAAAGAGCTCAGCTGCAAATACCGAGAAGTGTAGTGGAACTCAGATCGTATTGTGATAAAGACTATGATCAAAATCGTGTTCATACAAAGCACATCTGTCATTGACTTTGTTATACTGATGTACAGGGTGGTCAAAAACAGTCTGAGAAGCTTAATTAGCATTAACATTAGCGTATGAGGCAGTTCCGCGCGAAACTTCACGCGTTCGGGAGAGTGTCGTCAAACGTGTCCTTCGGTTTATTCCTAAAACCAAAAGAAAGATTAAAAAATTGGGAGTGTGACAGTAAGGACCGAACCCAAGCCATAGACAGTGATCTTGTGCACTATCATCTATGCTATAACAACGACAATTGTGCGTGGAGCGCACTCATATCTGTGCGTGCAACTGCCTGACTGCTAACTTCTTTGTTAACTAACTGAAATACGGCAACGGATCTAATTTTTTGTTGGCTATTTTTCAACACAACCTACCGTGGCATTACGGTTGTTTCTCTGAACGTGTATAGATGAAGTGCATGCCTATCCGACAGACCTATGAAGACATTCTAAGAACACCATACCTAAAACTTGGTAATGTTTCACACCAAACGAGGTTATGTTAAAGAGAGAAAGGAGTTGTTTGCTGCACTTCTCACCCCTACACATGGCCAATTGTCCGTTCACGCTGTATGACGCGTTAGTAAACATGGCGATAAGTAATGTCAAAGTCTTGTATTAACGTGTTTTCTCCTTTAGCAACACACTACACTTTTCCAATTACTGGAAGACATTACGCATCAAGCGCACCTAATTGATTTCCGAGAATCTATTCTTTAGCATAAGTGAAGTTTTCTGTCTGTTGTGTGAAACATTGCGGTTGATTAGAACAATTCTTCATAAGATATCAGTTTAGTAACTTTAGGGGCTAACCTATAATCAAATTAAGATTTTATTTTCTACATGCTACAGATTTGATATGCGGTTCCGTTAATATACACAATGCGAGACTAAATGAAAATCATTTCACCTGCGCTTCAGTAACTTTTTCTAAGTCGCGATAATTACTAACTATACTGTAATGGTAAAATGCGTAGGTGTGAAGCTGAATCTCGCCATTGGAACAGAAAACCCGATACCAATGGCTTTGCGCTTAGAGGAAATTCTGATGCTAACATCCTGGAAACGGCGATTTTAGAAATATTGCGGGCACGATAGTTAGGTTAAGCAACAGAACGATCTTAGACCGTAAAATGACTGCACCTAGCTCCGAACGATATTTGAGTTAGTTATTTCAATGTGTGAGGTAAACATTCGCACCCGTACTAAATACCACAGTATTTAAGACTGACTCAGTAACAACTTGCGTTCGGTTATTTGCAAAGGCATTTTATTTTTAACAAGCTAATGCCCAAGCAGTATATGGAAGACTTAACATACTGTCTAAACTAATTTCCTGTAGAAACTCTACAACAAACGTTTAAGTTTCTTACAAATCAAAGTAATCTATTGTAATTGCACGTGATGACAATTTTCCACAAATTCGTTAGTTTCAAGACAAATCCAAGCACTGTCAGTAGCTTGTCACAAACTTCATAAAAGGTCAGCACTAAAATCATGTTCGGCTCTTCAGTCACCTTCCATGTCATAATACCTTCCCAGATTTCACGTGAGTGAAAAGCGAAATGTGGGATTTTTTACTGTCCTAAGAGTAGCTAAATGGTTGATTTCTTATTTACCTGTTACATTTATTACATAATGTGCGCAACCGCAACGTTTAGAAGTACTTTCAGTTTTAAATGATGTTTTTTAAGTTATGTCATTTTATGCTACATACATAAATTTATTTTGCATTACCATGATGTATTTCTTTAGACAGCTATAAATCAGGTTTCAGGAATCGTAATTAATAATTGTGAGGATACAACAGCAATGAATTTGGGATCCTCTAACTTCTGCTAGTAGGTAGAAATCTATGTAGCTAACAGCCTGTCTCATGACTATCCTTTTTCGTTAAGAATGGGTTGATTTCTGCAGCTTCGAAAAGATCAATTCCTCCATTCTTACATAATTACGAAAATCATCGGCTCCCAGTTGCTTAAATAGCGGAACGCGGGGAAATTTTTCCTTGCATTAGTCGCTTATTTGTCCACAACTTTCTGCTTTTTTTCTTGTTACCTCTGGAACAGCCAACAATCCCTCGTTTTTGTTTGTGCAAAACGAAGCAGCAACTCTTAGGATAAACTCAATGAAGTTAAGGTTAACAAATCACAACACACCGGCGCTGTAATCGCTGCATGCAGTCGGTCGGCACGTGTGTAGGTTGACAACAAATACGGCGGTCGGTCGGCCGATGAGCTGTAGCGTGTGTAGGGGCCTCTGAATAGATACTAGTTCCAGTGGCCACCTAACAGTTACTCCTACGGTTCGTATGCATAAAGACCAGCTGTTCCCAGCATGGGGTAACATGAAATTTTCTGAGGGATAAATCTTAACGATTCGATTCTGTTTGTCACGAAACTGAATTTTTCAAAGGATCATTACTATGCTGAGTTTTTTTAAGACTCACTGATTATGTAACATTTTCTCTAACAGTAGCATTAATGCGATGGAGGTTACAGGTTCCTCGCACAGTACACCCATTACGCACGTATATTGTTCGTCCCATTCATTGCTGATGAAACAGATCTGACGAATACTAAATACGCCAAGAAAACCTCTTCCCCAAGTTGTAGATAGTATCTGCAGTTTTCCAGAAATTGCCTCATTACTTGCTTCGAAGCGTATTGACAGCACGACAGCATTAACTACGGAAGAGCTACTACAGTGCTGTACACAGCGTTACTATTATCAATAACGGTTAGACACGAAGCATTAACAGCCTTAAGTTATTCAACTTCTGTCAGTTCAGAAGGAAGGAGCGCAGCAATCAAGGGATTTACGAACAGGGAGTATAGTGCACACGTTTTAACTTAGTTGGCTTTAAATGGGGTTGCAATGTGCAGGTCAAGCAAGTGCGGCAATGGAGGGGAAGAATGCGTAACAAGCGTCTACTCTCGCTGTGGATAGTTAGCTTTCTTATCTGAGGAATAGTTGTGAGTAGCACTTGTGATACACCAACTCAGTCATTCTCACACACACACACACACACACACACACACACACACACACACACACACAATTCAACTTTCATCATTTTATACAAGTGTTCCAAGAAATGTCTTTCATTTTACAATGTTGTTAGGCACTGCGGTTGGTGATAACGGGGTGGGGGGTGGGGGGGGGAGGTGGCTACCTGCGCTAGCTAATGTCTGACTGCACTTCGGGATAATAGTCTTAGAAAGGTAGGAAACCATTGGTATAAGGCTATGTATTGCGCACCATTAGTTACCTGCAATCGCGGTACATCAGATGCGCCTGGCTGACAACACCGTTTCCAACTGTGGTTCATTTTTTTGAGTTTTTCACCCATAGACAATTTTACATTTGGCTATAGAGCGCAGCAACGATGCTATAGTTCCCTCAGCATATACGGTCTGAAATCCAGATTTAACGTTTGAACCGAGATTTTTTTTTTTTTTTTTTTTTTTTTTTAACTAAGAATTTATTGACGGAACTAACGTTTCCGCTTTTCTCCGAATAAGCAAGTTGAAGTGATCCAAAATGCTATATACAATGCATATATAGGCATCACAGCTAATACGTAGCCAATGCATAAACCGTCAGTATTTTCGAAGAACTACACTGTGCACATCAGCACATGTTCCGTACTCACCAAGGACTGCAGCGATGAACAGCAAACTGCGATGAGATGAAGCCCACGGCACACTCCTCGAGTACCTAATACAGCCAACTGCTTCACCACCGTAAGCCGCACGAGCGACGCCACAAACTGCGGCACTCAGCGCTAGTGGAGCCAAGTGGGTACAACAGTGTGCGCAGATACTGAGACACCGCGTTGGCGACTGTAGCGCCCTCCACACGAGGAAGCGACACGGATTACTTCTCGATATCAGACAAGCTCGTAACCCACATACAGGGAGCGAATTCTCCCGACAGACTTCCCATAAACGATTGTCGATATCGGATCTGCATTTTGATACGAAGAGTCGTGGTTTCTGGTACTTAACAGCGTATTAATTTAGGACTGAGGTATTCCGCATTTATTAAATAGTTGGGCAGCGGAAAATACTTTCAGTTGACCTACGAAGGCAACTGAATTAACGCGATATTCCAGTTAAGTAAGGTAGCGGGCAGAGAAGCGTCCATTTAGGATCTAAGAAAGGAACAGCGTAGCTCTCCCTGCCTTTATTACGTATTCTTATTTCATGACATTCTGCTTCCTAGAGTATCTCCTCGCTATGGATGTATGTAATAAAAAGTATATCACATGTACTAAACTTTGTACTAGGCTTAAGAATTTATTTATTTAATTGTATAGCCCTGCACATGACATGGGAAAAAACAAAAACGACTCATTTAATCAACAACCAGTTGTTACATTCTTCTCTCCCAGTCGACTGAGTTTTCAAGTTTCAAAATATGTCACATATATAGCCGCATGTTTTGAATGCATTGACTTCGAAGCTTATTAGTACAAGACACGACTTCCAACCTGAAACCTCTGCCCGTTCCTGAGAAAAAGAGTCTTAAGAGTCTTGACAGACAGACAGACGGACACAAAGCGATCTCGTAAGGGTTTCGTTTTCACCGACTGAGGTGCGGAGCCACAAGAAAAACAAGTGCAACTATTCTATAGACTATAAAACTCCTCAAATACCTTACGGCACTCAGCGATCGCTTACACAAAAATTATATTTATTTTTGTTTTCATTTTTGACATCAACGTTCAGTGTATACTATCTTCTGTGGCACTGTGCAGTTACATAACTGTAATTCTATCTAACCGCACCAGGTGTGGAAATAATTGCTCCTGGATGTGATGTGAGTCACTAAAAATTAGAATTTTCGAAGGTGCTCTTACTACAGGATTTTTTTTATGGTATAAGTGAAAGAACTTTTCGTGGTCCAGCTTCGGGCACTAGTGGAACGTAACGTTTAGCCGTTAAACAGTTGCTGTGGCTTATGTTGTGCAGAGTCTGCTGCAGACCTTTGACTAATTACGATGATAGCGCACCACTGTAAAGAACGGAGTCTAAATTTCATATTTCTCCTACCTTTGCGTCTCGAGTTGAAACTTATCTGCAGTCTACCATTTAGAATACTGTTCGTCGGGATAGAAGTCAGGAGCGGAGGGCGTTGTAAAATGAAAGTTAATTGAGTGGAAAAGACCCAGTTTATTCTTGTAATGATGGTACAGTGGTGCCTACGTAGGGCTGAGCAGCCCCAAGAGGGGTTGCCGTCTGCTCATCAGAGAGGCAGAGGCTAGAGGAGCGACTACTCGGGGCCGAGGTCAGAAGCTCAGAGAGCGCGGAGCTGTTTCCAAGCCGCCCTCGCCGCTCCCGGCCGCGTCCCCACGTGATCACACGATTAGTCTCTGATTGGAGGATTGATTCCGCCAACGCTCCTTGCTAGTAGCGTGCCCCCGTCAGCGCAACCAACCCGTGGGACTTGAGTCTGACCGAGGAGCACGTGGCAGGAATGTGCCGACCATAGTCTTCCGGCCAGCACCTTCCACCACAGTATGCCCAAGCCGGCTACGGCCGAACATTATGCATTGAAAAGTTATTTAAATAAAATTTTGTCGGCAATGATCCCTCTTGGGGGTCTCCTCCCTGCACATCCTTTCCCCTTCCGAAGAAGGCTCTCTGGATGAAAATGAATGAGCTTATTCTAATCGATTATTCCATTTAAAAAAATATATGATCATTATGAAGGGTCCCATAACATAGTGATATTAATATGTGCAAATGTTACAAAGTGGCCTGAAGGGCCTGAAGGAAGGCTCTTGAATAACAAACTTGTGAAGTTGGTGCGACGGCAGTGGGGCGGCGCCATGCTGTGAATGTGTGTCGGCGGTATCAGTTGTGGTGGGTACCCAGGCGATGATGAGGGGCACCGGAGCACAGCACACTGAAACACTCCACCCTCGTGGGGGTGAGAGAATGCTCCCAGGCCTAATAGTCACAAGGGGGTTTTTCCCCGTAATATTACTTTGAGTTCTTAAATCTAGGATTACAATGGTAATTGCCCAAGTGGGTGAATGAGAACATTACAAAATGACAAAAATTTAAAGAGAAAACAAAATAACTTACATGAGGGTTAAAACTCGACAGTTAAATTGTGATTCCATACACTTTACATAGAAATACAAATGCATTACAAAATTAGTTCATTGACCTGACACCTAGACTACAACTTAATTCTAAGGGGGGGGGGGGGGGGGGGGGTCATGCCTGATGCCTGATCGCATGCACCAAGGTTGGCAGGTAGTTTCAGGTGTGATATTCACCTTCAGGTTGTGGGGGTGGTACTACTTCTCGGAAGGAAGTGAAACATTTGCAAAACCCTCTTTTACAGAGTATCCAGGATACTATAATCAGAATTATTACAGTGATGATTACCGAACCAGCGCTGGGTAATACAACGGTGGTTAATCGCTTGGTTTGGTGCCAATCAGCAATATGTGAGGCCACTCGGTCAAGAGCAACTTGGTTGTGTTCCTGGGTAAGGAGATGATTGATCGATTGGAGTAGATCTGAATCATTGGTATTCGGTAAATTCTTCAGCTTCTCATGGTGATGGATTTTAAAAGAGAGTTCAGGAAGGTATAAGGTAAATGTGGGAATGGTGACATGAAAGGTGGAGTGCAATTGAGCTGATATCCTCATAGAAGCAGCGTATACGTCACATCTTGAACTATTATACACTAGGCCACTATTATTCAGTGTTATCCGGTACGATTCAGTCTCTGACATTGAACGGTGGCACACCAGGGTGGCGGTGACAGTCTGTGGAACAGCGAACAGAAAACTGTTGCCAACATGCTGAATTATTGGTTGACGAAGTGAGACTAGAACACGAGGACATGGAGGGGTAGTGGTTTCGGCTAAAAACAGTGACATCTCGCACTCAGTAGTGTTAGTGTGTAAAATTAGCGTGGAACATAAGTAATGTGTTGTATGGAAGCAACTGGATAGTTCAGCGCGAGTGAGAGTGGCGTGAGTTTGTCGATCCCGACTAACTATTAAAAATTCTTGAGTCTGCCAAACAACATGGTGATGAAGGGTAGCCCAAGAGACTGGAAAAGTGTATATTTGATAGCACTCGTATTCGCAATTTGCGCACGTGATTGGCAACCTCATTCGCATCCGAATACCGTCAGAATTACGGGTAAGTCGGACCTCCAATGCAGCATAGTAAAAGGGGAGGTTGCTTTCAGTTTCCAATGTTGATAACGGTCGACTGCGAGAGAAAGTATTAGTGCCCCTAGAAGTAAAAATTTCCTGGCTTACTTGATGAGTAATTCAGAGATGACGGAGGGGGTACAACGTTGTAGCAGTAATTACCTGGCAAGTAGCGACGATGGACCCGTTCAGTCACGCTTACTGATGAAGAAGGCCACGAAGTAGAATCACGGCAGGCAATCAACAGTTTGGCAGCCGTGGGGGTAGCAAGGCGGCAAGACAATGGTGTAATTCGACACCGAGTATCCGCTGATCAATCACGCGTCAGCAAATAAGACGCTGAACGCGGAGGCAGTACTACGCAGCGCAGACTAAGCGTAACTCGCTGGAAAAATTTTTCTACTTGCTATGGGACGAAGGCCAAGTGTCATCAATTAATTTGAGCTTTGTACGAAGAAGGTTTTTTTTTTTTTTTTTTTTTTTTTTAATGAATAAAATGAGAAGGATTCCTGTGATCGCGGTGTAAACCTGCACAGCCTAGGCACCTCCCACGCATTGGCCACTACGCAGGGGCACCCACCCCGCTAAGGCTCCACACGGCGAGACAGGTGAAGTACTTCATAAATTTCAGAAATAATATTGAGTGGTTTTTCAGCTGTAGAAAACCCGAATGAGGGTAGGACAACTCAAGTTAACTCAATAATCATAGGATCTTTACTTACAGAAGTGGTCAATAGAGAGATTAACTGTACTGAAGTCGGAAATGAATGTTAGCGAGAGCGAGTCTGTTGCTCGTGAATACAGAGGCTGGGCGTGAAGCAGTGGAGGCGGCGCAGCGCAGCTTTATCAGCGCTGAGCCGGCAGAGTGCTGAGCTCAGGTAACAGCGTCGGAGAGCGCTAGTGGCTCTGCGTCCGAGACTAAGACATTGTAAGTGCAACTTAAAAGTAACAGTTTATTGCAAAGCAATAATAAACAATAACTGATGTCTAAATGGTAGACTGCAGATAAGTTTCAACTCGAGACGCAAAGGTAGGAGAAATATGAAATTTAGACTCCGTTCTTTACAGTGGTGCGCTATCATCGTAATTAGTCAAAGGTCTGCAGCAGACTCTGCACAACATAAGCCACAGCAACTGTTTAACGGCTAAACGTTACGTTCCACTAGTGCCCGAAGCTGGACCACGAAAAGTTCTTTCACTTATACCATAAAAAAAATCCTGTAGTAAGAGCACCTTCGAAAATTCTAATTTTTAGTGACTCACATCACATCCAGGAGCAATTATTTCCACACCTGGTGCGGTTAGATAGAATTACAGTTATGTAACTGCACAGTGCCACAGAAGATAGTATACACTGAACGTTGATGTCAAAAATGAAAACAAAAATAAATATAATTTTTGTGTAAGCGATCGCTGAGTGCCGTAAGGTATTTGAGGAGTTTTATAGTCTATAGAATAGTTGCACTTGTTTTTCTTGTGGCTCCGCACCTCAGTCGGTGAAAACGAAACCCTTACGAGATCGCTTTGTGTCCGTCTGTCTGTCTGTCAAGACTCTTAAGACTCTTTTTCTCAGGAACGGGCAGAGGTTTCAGGTTGGAAGTCGTGTCTTGTACTAATAAGCTTCGAAGTCAATGCATTCAAAACATGCGGCTATATATGTGACATATTTTGAAACTTGAAAACTCAGTCGACTGGGAGAGAAGAATGTAACAACTGGTTGTTGATTAAATGTGTCGTTTTTGTTTTTTCCCATGTCATGTGCAGGGCTATACAATTAAATAAATAAATTCTTAAGCCTAGTGCAAAGTTTAGTACATGTGATATACTTTTTATTACATACATCCATAGCGAGGAGATACTCTAGGAAGCAGAATGTCATGAAATAAGAATACGTAATAAAGGCAGGGAGAGCTACGCT
Source organism: Schistocerca serialis cubense (assembly GCF_023864345.2). Taxonomy (NCBI): domain Eukaryota; kingdom Metazoa; phylum Arthropoda; class Insecta; order Orthoptera; family Acrididae; genus Schistocerca; species Schistocerca serialis. The sequence continues at coordinate 84,529,653 of NC_064639.1, forward strand.
GTTCCTTTCTTAGATCCTAAATGGACGCTTCTCTGCCCGCTACCTTACTTAACTGGAATATCGCGTTAATTCAGTTGCCTTCGTAGGTCAACTGAAAGTATTTTCCGCTGCCCAACTATTTAATAAATGCGGAATACCTCAGTCCTAAATTAATACGCTGTTAAGTACCAGAAACCAAGACTCTTCGTATCAAAATGCAGATCCGATATCGACAATCGTTTATGGGAAGTCTGTCGGGAGAATTCGCTCCCTGTATGTGGGTTACGAGCTTGTCTGATATCGAGAAGTAATCCGTGTCGCTTCCTCGTGTGGAGGGCGCTACAGTCGCCAACGCGGTGTCTCAGTATCTGCGCACACTGTTGTACCCACTTGACTCCACTAGCGCTGAGCGCCGCAGTTTGCGGCGTCGCTCGTGCGGCTTACGGTGGTGAAGCAGTTGGCTGTATTAGGTACGCGAGCAGTGTGCTGTTCATCGCTGCAGTCCTTGGTGAGTACGGAACATGTGCTGATGTGCACAGTGTAGTTCTTCGAAAATACTGACGGTTTATGCATTGGCGACGTATTAGCTGTGATGCCTATATATGCATTGTATATGGCATTTTGGATCACTTCAACTAGTTCCTGAAAGAATTTTTACTTGCTTATTCGGAGAAAAGCCGAAACGTTAGTTCCGTCAATAAATTCCTAGTTGCAAAAAAAAAAAAAAAAAAAATCTCGGTTCAAACGTTAAATCTGGATTTCAGACCGTATATGCTGAGAGAACTATAGCATCCTTGCTGCGCTCTATAACCAAATGTAAAATTGTCTATGGGTGGAAAACTCAAAAAAATGAACCACAGTTGGAAACGGTGTTGTAAGCCAGGCACATCTGATGTACCGCGATTGCAGGTAACTAATGGTGCGCAATACATAGCCTTATACCAATGGTTTCCTACCTTTCTAAGACTATTATCCCGAAGTGCAGTCAGACATTAGCTAGCGCAGGTAGCCACCTCCCCCCCCCACCCCCCACCCCGTTATCACCAACCGCAGTGCCTAACAACATTGTAAAATGAAAGACATTTCTTGGAACACTTGTATAAAATGATGAAAGTTGAATTGTGTGTGTGTGTGTGTGTGTGTGTGTGTGTGTGTGTGTGTGTGTGAGAATGACTGAGTTGGTGTATCACAAGTGCTACTCACAACTATTCCTCAGATAAGAAAGCTAACTATCCACAGCGAGAGTAGACGCTTGTTACGCATTCTTCCCCTCCATTGCCGCACTTGCTTGACCTGCACATTGCAACCCCATTTAAAGCCAACTAAGTTAAAACGTGTGCACTATACTCCCTGTTCGTAAATCCCTTGATTGCTGCGCTCCTTCCTTCTGAACTGACAGAAGTTGAATAACTTAAGGCTGTTAATGCTTCGTGTCTAACCGTTATTGATAATAGTAACGCTGTGTACAGCACTGTAGTAGCTCTTCCGTAGTTAATGCTGTCGTGCTGTCAATACGCTTCGAAGCAAGTAATGAGGCAATTTCTGGAAAACTGCAGATACTATCTACAACTTGGGGAAGAGGTTTTCTTGGCGTATTTAGTATTCGTCAGATCTGTTTCATCAGCAATGAATGGGACGAACAATATACGTGCGTACTGGGTGTACTGTGCGAGGAACCTGTAACCTCCATCGCATTAATGCTACTGTTAGAGAAAATGTTACATAATCAGTGAGTCTTAAAAAAACTCAGCATAGTAATGATCCTTTGAAAAATTCAGTTTCGTGACAAACAGAATCGAATCGTTAAGATTTATCCCTCAGAAAATTTCATGTTACCCCATGCTGGGAACAGCTGGTCTTTATGCATACGAACCGTAGGAGTAACTGTTAGGTGGCCACTGGAACTAGTATCTATTCAGAGGCCCCTACACACGCTACAGCTCATCGGCCGACCGACCGCCGTATTTGTTGTCAACCTACACACGTGCCGACCGACTGCATGCAGCGATTACAGCGCCGGTGTGTTGTGATTTGTTAACCTTAACTTCATTGAGTTTATCCTAAGAGTTGCTGCTTCGTTTTGCACAAACAAAAACGAGGGATTGTTGGCTGTTCCAGAGGTAACAAGAAAAAAAGCAGAAAGTTGTGGACAAATAAGCGACTAATGCAAGGAAAAATTTCCCCGCGTTCCGCTATTTAAGCAACTGGGAGCCGATGATTTTCGTAATTATGTAAGAATGGAGGAATTGATCTTTTCGAAGCTGCAGAAATCAACCCATTCTTAACGAAAAAGGATAGTCATGAGACAGGCTGTTAGCTACATAGATTTCTACCTACTAGCAGAAGTTAGAGGATCCCAAATTCATTGCTGTTGTATCCTCACAATTATTAATTACGATTCCTGAAACCTGATTTATAGCTGTCTAAAGAAATACATCATGGTAATGCAAAATAAATTTATGTATGTAGCATAAAATGACATAACTTAAAAAACATCATTTAAAACTGAAAGTACTTCTAAACGTTGCGGTTGCGCACATTATGTAATAAATGTAACAGGTAAATAAGAAATCAACCATTTAGCTACTCTTAGGACAGTAAAAAATCCCACATTTCGCTTTTCACTCACGTGAAATCTGGGAAGGTATTATGACATGGAAGGTGACTGAAGAGCCGAACATGATTTTAGTGCTGACCTTTTATGAAGTTTGTGACAAGCTACTGACAGTGCTTGGATTTGTCTTGAAACTAACGAATTTGTGGAAAATTGTCATCACGTGCAATTACAATAGATTACTTTGATTTGTAAGAAACTTAAACGTTTGTTGTAGAGTTTCTACAGGAAATTAGTTTAGACAGTATGTTAAGTCTTCCATATACTGCTTGGGCATTAGCTTGTTAAAAATAAAATGCCTTTGCAAATAACCGAACGCAAGTTGTTACTGAGTCAGTCTTAAATACTGTGGTATTTAGTACGGGTGCGAATGTTTACCTCACACATTGAAATAACTAACTCAAATATCGTTCGGAGCTAGGTGCAGTCATTTTACGGTCTAAGATCGTTCTGTTGCTTAACCTAACTATCGTGCCCGCAATATTTCTAAAATCGCCGTTTCCAGGATGTTAGCATCAGAATTTCCTCTAAGCGCAAAGCCATTGGTATCGGGTTTTCTGTTCCAATGGCGAGATTCAGCTTCACACCTACGCATTTTACCATTACAGTATAGTTAGTAATTATCGCGACTTAGAAAAAGTTACTGAAGCGCAGGTGAAATGATTTTCATTTAGTCTCGCATTGTGTATATTAACGGAACCGCATATCAAATCTGTAGCATGTAGAAAATAAAATCTTAATTTGATTATAGGTTAGCCCCTAAAGTTACTAAACTGATATCTTATGAAGAATTGTTCTAATCAACCGCAATGTTTCACACAACAGACAGAAAACTTCACTTATGCTAAAGAATAGATTCTCGGAAATCAATTAGGTGCGCTTGATGCGTAATGTCTTCCAGTAATTGGAAAAGTGTAGTGTGTTGCTAAAGGAGAAAACACGTTAATACAAGACTTTGACATTACTTATCGCCATGTTTACTAACGCGTCATACAGCGTGAACGGACAATTGGCCATGTGTAGGGGTGAGAAGTGCAGCAAACAACTCCTTTCTCTCTTTAACATAACCTCGTTTGGTGTGAAACATTACCAAGTTTTAGGTATGGTGTTCTTAGAATGTCTTCATAGGTCTGTCGGATAGGCATGCACTTCATCTATACACGTTGAGAGAAACAACCGTAATGCCACGGTAGGTTGTGTTGAAAAATAGCCAACAAAAAATTAGATCCGTTGCCGTATTTCAGTTAGTTAACAAAGAAGTTAGCAGTCAGGCAGTTGCACGCACAGATATGAGTGCGCTCCACGCACAATTGTCGTTGTTATAGCATAGATGATAGTGCACAAGATCACTGTCTATGGCTTGGGTTCGGTCCTTACTGTCACACTCCCAATTTTTTAATCTTTCTTTTGGTTTTAGGAATAAACCGAAGGACACGTTTGACGACACTCTCCCGAACGCGTGAAGTTTCGCGCGGAACTGCCTCATACGCTAATGTTAATGCTAATTAAGCTTCTCAGACTGTTTTTGACCACCCTGTACATCAGTATAACAAAGTCAATGACAGATGTGCTTTGTATGAACACGATTTTGATCATAGTCTTTATCACAATACGATCTGAGTTCCACTACACTTCTCGGTATTTGCAGCTGAGCTCTTTGCCTTGTATCAAGCCACGGAGTACATCCGGCGACACAGCCTTTCCAATTATGTCCTCTGCTCAGACTCACTCAGTGCCCTTCAAAGTTTGTGTGCTGTACACCACCCATCCCTTAGTGCAGCGGATCCAGGGAAACTGTCACTTGCTCACTATTTGTGGAGCCAGTGCCATGTTTCTGTGGGTCCCTGGTCATGTCGGTCTACCGGGAAACGAGGCTGCTGACACTGCTGCCAAGGCTGCAGTCCTCGTATCTCAGCCCCTGACTACCTATATTCCCTCTGATCTCTGCGTTGCCGCCTGTCAGGAGGTAGTGTCGCTTTGGCATCGCCAATGGTCCTAAAGACACGGGAATAAGCTTCGGCTTATTAAGCCTCTCTCAGCGCCCTGGACGAAATCCTCTCGGCCCTCACGCCGGGACAAGATTATTTTAACTCGGCTGCGTATTGGGCACTGCCTCTCTAGCCATCGTCATTTGCCACGTGACGCTACCCCGCCACTTTGTACACACTGCGCCCAAGTCTTAACTGTCCGCCACTTCCTGCTGGAATTTCCGTCTGATTTCAGCTGTTTTAGCGAATGACGCGCGGGCTGTCGACCGCGTTTTACTTTTTATCCACCGAAACAATATGGCGAAGGCCATTTCATTTTTAGTTTAGGACCTTCTAACAACCCTACCACAACAAAGGTCAAAAATTGATTGTAGTGTTGCTCACGCTGCTAAATATTGCATTTTTGGGCAACAAAGTTATATTATGTGGTAGGTGTCATTAGAGTACAGTTATTAAAGTCATTTCTTGAAATAATGGATAAACTAGGCACTAATCTTTTCGTGTTTCCCACGCTGGTCTCGTTGTGAACTCATGGCTCAATCGTCGAAAATAAAGGTGGTGATGATTCCAAGCTCGGATGCAAAGAGGCCTAGGTGTTATTCTTCGATATTCAAAAGTTTTATAGATGTTTCATAAATCATTCTTGAAGATTAAACTTTTGGGAGTTAGTACAATGGTGATGTAAGAAAGTAATCAGCACTCCGAATTTAAGTTACACTTCTTTATTACTTTTGTTGCAACATCGCTTCACAAAATAAAACATACTTGAAAATAATTTTCCTCGCTGCTAAAGTTCACATTTCATAAACTGACTACAATTTGCGTCTTTTCAACATGACGACCAAGACTTGACTCTCAAATAACCGCTTACGCGCCCAAAAATCAGAGTTACAAGTACGTCAAAGATCATAGTGACAAAAGAATGAATACACATAAGAATAATATCATTGCAATATAAATATATCGTATCAAAGTACCTCTACATCAATGAAATCAAATCTGAACGTTGTCACAGAAATATGTTAACTATTCTGCAGAAACACAGTAGAATATTGCTGGTATAGAGGTTGAGGTGAGGTACCGTAATGATTACGTAATTCAAGTACCATTACAACCTCCACTTCTATTGTGTTTGTAGCCCTTTTTCCAAGTGCCTGTTTTTAGCTGTTCCCTATTCTGTCCATTGTGACTGACGTATGGTCGTTTAACTCCTGTGTTCGTGTTCTATAGTTTAACTTGGACGCGTATGACCTCGGTTTTTTGCGTTCTAAAGCAAAACACTACAGACCACTACATATACACCAATCTGTAGGCCGACCGACTAACTTCGTTGCAGCAGACACTGCGCCTAGAGTTTACAGCGCCGTTGTGGTCTGATATATCTTAAGTTCAGTGTGTTTGTCCTAAGAGATTCCGCTTTCTTTCACACGGAAACAAATAGTAGTTTGCCTTTACTGTTCTAAAGGTAATGAGGCCAAAAATAGCAGAGCGCTATGGATAAAGAAGAGACTATTGCGTGAAAGGAAATTAACCCAAGTTGTTACTTAAGCAGCCGGGTCCCGATAATTTTTCGCAGTTACCTGTTAACGGACGAATCGGAGTTGAACATCAAACCACCCTTAATGATAGTCATTAGAGAGGCTGTTAACTACTTTACGTTTTATAGCGACTGGCTGAAGTCAGGATGACCTCAAATTCAGTGCTGTTCTATCACCACAGTTACCAACTACAATAATTCGTGAAACGTGCAACCTTTTTGATAACTGAGGTGTCAGAAGTCGCTTAGAAGCAAAACGTTACTTACATATGTGGCATAAAACGACCTGCAAGTTTAAGAAACTTCTAATAAATCCGAACAAGAAAGACTACACCTGGTGATGGTGTACAACATGTAATAAATAAAACAGATCAATCAGAAATGAAGTACTTGGCAATTGTAAGACCTGTAAAAAAATTCTATCCCTTGCTCTTCATAGCAGAGGTTTTGATATATGGTGGACTTCAGCATTTGTAACAATGAAGCAGGTATAGGGTTATCCAAAAAGGAGCAGATTTCTACGCAATTCCACAGTTCCTGGAAAGAGAAAAGTTCAAATTTTTACGCTTTAATGTGAGCGCCTTGTTACACGAAAAATACCAGAACAGTGGCTCATTCCCTGCTACACACGAAGCAGCTGGTATCTCGTTATGGAACTCTAAACTTCAACAATGCGATGTTGCACACTTCAAAGGGTCAGGGACGAGGGGGGGGGGGTGTAAAAACGCGGTCTTAAACGATACCACACAGGTAAGTCGAGGTCTGGAGACTTCGGAGTAGCAGATGAACTTCGTTGCCGGTGGCCTCCCAGGTCCTGACACCTCACACCTTGACTTCCCTGTGAGGTCACGTAAAAGTTTTTATCTCCTTCCCTCCCCACATGTCTGACTCTTTGAAGTGTGTGACATCGCACTACTGAAGCTGAGAGATTGATAACGAGAGACCAGCTGCTTCATGTGTGGTACGAAATGAGCCCCCCTTTCTGGTATTTGCCATGTACTATATGGTGCTCACATGGAATGCATAACAATTTGAACTGTTCTGTTTCCAGGAACGTTGGAATCGTTTTCTTTTGTAGTTTGGAAGCAATAAATTTTTGAAATATGTTCCGTTTTGAATATCTGTGTATTTTACGAATTAACGACCATTTAACGTCGATATTTCAGTTTTTAGATTTCATTTCTGATAAGTATTGGAAACGAGACCTAAAAACAGAAATACAGAAGGTCGACGGAGTTTTATTCTGTACCACGCGAAACCATTATGGATTAGTTAAAAAAAATAGCGCTTCATTCCGTGCGTCTAATTGCTATACTCCTCGCACGACGTGTCCCACAAAGATGGGCAGTTTTTATTTCTCCAGAAACACTGTCCTTAAGGTTTCGACCGCGTCGCACCCTGTCATGTATATAAGAATAGCATTTAATCCCGTGGTCAGCGACAAGATCAACTTTCGTCGCAAAGTCAGCACGACAGCACTACATACTGCACAGTTTGTTGGGAGGAGACATACGGCATACTCGCCCGACATCCCAACAAGGAATGTTAGTCGGTCGGTCAAAACGCGTACACACCTGCAGTTTATCGGTCCGTCCGTCGATATTTCGGTTGGTGAGTGTGTAGGGCCCTTAAAACGTGCAATACACTGAAACCAACGGCGAACGGCGTGAAAACGTATACAAACTAAGAAAGTTTTTACGTCGGACAACTGACAATATGTGAAGTGCCTTAAACTTCAGTCACAGGTGTTTCGTGAGTATGGTAGCGAGTCAGATAGTAAATATCATTGATGAAACCATCTCTAAGGCTACGGTTGCAATGGCTTTCTTGTGGGTCTACAGGTGCTTCCTATGAACGGCAATAAGTGGTGTAAGTTTACGAACGTCTTCTCTACCCGTGTTCACTAGTTTGGGTATTTTGACATAGTTCTCTCAATAAATAAGTATTACTGTCTTTTATTGTTCACAAAATTAGCTTATTCCCAAGCATTCACTCAGTTAATACCCGGCAGAAATCTACCTGCATTTGCATCGGACTTCCTTAACTTTTGTGGAGAAAGGTGTGCAGTATACTCCTGCATCCATTTTCAATAAGCTACCACTTTAATTCAAAAATATTAGCAGTAATCCACGCGCTTTCAAATCGGAACTGAAGAGTTTTCCCATGGGTCATTCCTATTCTGTCGAGGAGTTCTTGAAAAATTAAGCTGATTCTTGCTGTGTTGCCTTTAATTAAACCTACGGCTTGACTTTTCTGTATTCAGACATGTTATTTTTATTTATTACTCTTACGTTATAATTTCATGTACTGACAAGTTTCAAGCAAATCTTGGAGATTTGCTCCTGAATTTGGCCCTACGGAACTTGACGTATAGGTGAATGGGTGAATGGGTGAATGGGTGAATGGGTGAATGGGTGAATGGGTGAATGGGTGAATGGGTGAATGGGTGAATGGGTGAATGGGTGAATGGGTGAATGGGTGAATGGGTGAATGGGTGAATGGGTGAATGGGTGAATGGGTGAATGGGTGAATGGGTGAATGGGTGAATGGGTGAATGGGTGAATGGGTGAATGGGTGAATGGGTGAATGGGTGAATGGGTGAATGGGTGAATGGGTGAATGGGTGAATGGGTGAATGGGTGAATGGGTGAATGGGTGAATGGGTGAATGGGTGAATGGGTGAGCATGATGTCAAACTAAAATTATAGAAAAGGTTCTGGTTGCTAGTGGAAGAGAGAATGCTTACTGCAGTGGGTTTCCCGTATTAGAGGAAGTGGGGGTCTGCTGCAGTCCGCTGCTCTTACGGTGTGTTCCAGGATTGGTAGTCACTGGCGAATAGAATGCCGAGAATTTTGGTGGCTTCTCTGATCTTGCATTTAGACGTCCTAGGTTTCTTTGCATTGTCGCAATCTTCGTAGTCTTCCGCCAGTTATGGGCAGCAATATGAAGTACACCCAGGAGCAGGCCACTAGATCCGCGGCCGAAACGTTGATTCCGTGAGCGAAAGTCATTTACAATATGACGCGGTACTACACCCATAAAATTTTCGGAGCAGGCTGGCCGCGGAGGCCTGGGCGATTAAAATTCAACTGCCTTTATGAAACCAACTCTTACAAAAATACGGAAGTGCTGCTATACAGTTGCCGTTTCTTTTTAATCAAGAAGTTATAACTTTATTTCTGCTGTGTGTGTACTGGTACTATACTTTGAGATTTGTAACAAACTGTTAATATTTTGTTTCCTTTAGAGTGAGTGGACATGTAATTTAGCGATGGAAATAAGTTACTTTGTTTTATAGCTACTCACGACACAATAGGTTGAAACTTAGCACTAATCATTTTGCAGACGCCGTACGAAGCTTTGAGTGATTAGTGAATGGAATTCTTTGGAAAAACACGACTCTCCGATTCACTAGAAAGTCGTACGAAAATTGAGCTCGTTGCTATGGAACGACCAGGTTTGTCCCCTCTGCCTAGTGGCAGCACAGGAAGTGAGCTGTACACATGTCACTGCGGCTGGAATTGCGCTGACGTTTACTGGCTGACAGTGAATACTTTAAAAGTAAACCGTGGTTACATCTAGAGGTGAGGCAGAAAGGGGAAGTTTCCAGCGATAGTTTGGTTGAGTAATGAGATACTTGGGGGACTACGCCTACCAGCTGCTATAGTTCGTTAGATCGGATTAGGTTTCATGCAGTCTGTGAAACATTGGTCTAGGTCGTATATCCACACTGACAGGTTTGTCGGACCCACATAGGTTTGTACATAACCAAAACGTAGCACAGTACAAAAAGTATCATGTGAACAGATACTTAAACCACTGATGTAGGCAACCCTTCGAAGATCATAGCTGAAACTAATTACGAGCTTGATGCCTCGAACTACAAGCAAGACCGGTATAAGATTATCATGTTTCCCACTACTGTAAATAATTCACCTTTATTGAACTGAACTGAGACAAAGAGAAACGAACGCACTGCGTGTGTAGTGAAAGACCCTTTATTCTGTGTTTAATCTGCGACTGACTTGATAATTAGTCGTACAGCGCGGAGACATTGAGGCACGATAGTGTGCAGTTATTTTCTTAATGAATGAGATCTATTTTTGTGTATTTGGGATAAGCTGCCTAGAACACTTAATTATGAAGATAAAAAACTGGTGCGTAATACTTTCCTGTTACGTTCATGATTTTTGAGGAATTTCCAAGGTATGTTTCTAATGAAACAATTTGGTGCTACGTTTTGGTTCTGTACAAATCTAGGTGGGTCCGACAGAAAAAGACAGCACACTGACATTTCAATGTGATTTCTCGGTAACAATTGTCCTTAAGGTAAAAACCCATGTCCATGATTCATGGTAAAGTTCCGAATTTTATAGTGTGTGAATTGCACCTTACGCCACACGAAGGAACAGATATTCTGACAAAAAGAATTTAGAGATCATTTCAGCTGCTGCATCTCCTGATTTGTATTTGCTTTCGATAATTTCAGTACTCCAGACAAAAAACAGCATGCTGAGCAACAGGCAAGTCAATTTTATTTAAAGGTCGACCTCGCATTCCTGTGGAAACAGTGCGTAGTCAGGATTGTGAGGTGTCGTGCTAGCAAATTAATTTTCAGTGAACAGCGTTTGCAATTTCGTATGTTTTTTCCAGAATAGAGCAGTAATTCATTTTCTGTGGACAGTCTAACATTGCATCGTTCATATTGTTTCGATACTGTGTGCTATAGATTCCATTGAGCACACAGTTTCCTTGGCATTTAATGGGATTAAATTTTCTTTCGCAAATTTTGGTTTTCATGTAATCAAAAATTTTATTTCAAAACACTTTTCACATGCGCAACACAGGACCAACCGCCAGTCACTTTGGTTCGGTGGTTCAATGTTACCTAAAGCACGTGTTACATGATGGCAGTTTTCTCACAATTTTATAGAAAGCTTACTCCAGTCTAAAGCGTGTGTGATAGTTGAGCTTCTGTGGTTGCCTCAGGATATCACAGGAAATTCCTAATTCATCCTTGCCACTGCTGTTATTCCACTACTCGTTATAACCACATTTTCAGTAAAAGTGTAATATGATGCTAATACGTCAAATTGTTACATATTTATGTGATTAAAGAAACACAAAAATAACAGAAACTGGAAACGGATAATACGTAATTATTACAGATGACTTCTACCTGAATCATAATTTGGTTGATCAGTCGTTGGCGGCCAGTGTTTATGATCTGGTACCCCTCAGCAACCGTGCAGCACGAAAGTTACAGAAGGGATAACTGTTGTTCAGATGTCTGGTGCACATATCGCGCGGATGCCGTTGTTTAACTTTTATTCAAATAACTTGTGAACTAAGTAAAATCCTTCATGAAAAGTACAAAAGCTTTAAATAAAAGGTAAGACATGTGCTTATCTTCCGTTGGCAGCATATTCCTTGTTGGATTGCCGGCCGCCGTGGCCGAGCGGTTCTAGGCGCTTGTCCAGAACCGCGCTGCTGCTACGGCCGCAGGGTCGAATCCTGCCTCCGGCGTGGACGTGTGTGTTGTCCTTAGGTTAATTAGGTTCAAGTAGTTCTAAAGTCTAGAGGACTGATAACCTCAGATGTCAAGTTCCATAGTGCTTGGAGCCATTTTGAACCTTGGTGGATTCGCATAGCAGGAAATCTTCAACGTGCATGTGGAAGGAGTTGGTATGGAAGCATTAAGTTCAAAAGCTCACAGCTGTACGAACAGGTGACCATTCCGTTCGAAGCTGGCTTCCGGTATTCCATGTTTCGTTCACCCGTTTAGTCGTTTAAACCGCTGAGGCAGTTGTGATACATTTGCAGCTGGAGCGGGTAGTCCGTTGAGGCAGTGGAGGTTTCAGGGGATCCGATCGCCACCTCACTCAACGAAACCTTCACTATCCGCCATTCACTTAAGTAACTGAAAGAAAATCGCCTTGCGCTCTTAATTCAAGGCCATTGTGCCTGTTCGTTCACGTATTTTAACATCTGCTGAGAAAGTAACAGTTTCTCGAAACGTAGTTTTCAATTTTAAGACTTGGGAGTCCCTTTCCTCTTGCGTGATAACTGAAACACTGCAAAATGAGATTTTTTATATCTGTGTTAAACACTGAAACAAATTATCTACTTAGAGAGATTGCCAGTGGTTGCCATTACAATCAACGTGACAATGTCCTCTTGCGCAATCTCTGCAGGATCTGCCTGGATCATGGCTGATGGTATCATCCAGCCCCTCTCAAACTGACGAATTCTCGCCCATAATGAGGGTAATTTCTCGATCAGCCCTTTCTAAACTGCCTTGTATTTAAGTGTAGACTGTTTTTGAAAACGTGACTTCACTTTACATCTCATTCTTGTATTTCATATTGCGCAAAGACTTTTGAAGAACGTACAAAATGTGAGACGTGTGCAACGCACGAAAGCGAAGACGATTATTTCATTTTTCTACATTGCTCTTCATTACGGCAGTGATATTCAACTTCGTATTGCATTTTGTGTTAGCAACCGTTACTCAGTTTGAAGTATTACCTGCAATGTCCTTAAGATAGGAAGCAATCTAGAACGTACTATTTCGAACCAAGAGCAATACCGAAAATCAAGGTTCTCCCTCTGTGGTTGGACCCTTCACATGAACATGGTGGACTCCTCTATTTCCAGCATCTGCAATACGGGTATCGTAACGCCACGAAACAGACCCATGAATAAAGATACAAAATACTTCACTACAGCTATAAAATGAAATCGGATGGGGAAAGTGTAGGAAGTGCTGGCTTCAGAGTGGGGACAAGCTGAAACTCAATAGCCATAACAGCACAACACCAAAACTAATACACAGAAAGTCAGACAAAAAATGCTAGACATTCAACAACGCTACAAAAGCGACAGCCATGGGAATCGAAATTTTCACGTGACCCATGGCCCTCGATAACAATGAACACGCACCACTCGAAAAGCTAAAACCTCAATTTTGACTTGAGCAATCAGAAACACATGAAGTAAAATTGTAAAGAAAACCATACGTAATGGATTAAAAAAGTCAGCCGAGAAAGAAAACGCCAACCAGTCACTGACAAATATATCAAAGTTAACGCACTCACACACTGAAAAGAAACCGCATTCTGCAGTCAACCAAAACTGCACAGACATCATCGCAATATTAGTTTTTTGTGAAAGTAAATTTGCGCCGTTTGAGTGTAAATTGTTCGTTTATTGCACACAATTACGATTTTGGGTTTTTTTAGCCATTCTCAAGTGTATTTTGAAAAGGCGAAACATGTCTGACCTGTACATGAAGGGAAGATCATGATCGTAACACCATATCACCGCCCGTTGCAACAGCCAATCATCTGCTCACGAACTTAACGTCCATTACCGACAAAATGGAAAACACACACTTCCAAACCACAAGAAATACACGCCTTGAATAATACCAGACACAAGCACAAATTAATCATCAGTACACAAAATGAAGTCCCAGCGAACCTAGCATACTCAGCTAATGAAATCAAATGATTAAACGACAGCTAACAAATAATTTCCAATACGAAGTGTGCCGCCAAATACAGCATGCCACCCACAACCATGACGCGATGCAAACAATTGAGACACCATGAAGCCACACCGGTGCCAACGTGATAAACGGGCCCTGTGGTGTACTTCAAGGCACGTGAGAAGTGTAATTGCTGGCAGCGGTCTTTTGCGGGGAAAGGGTTCCTGTTTCAGATAACTTCAGTATCTATTAACTGCGGAGTTTAAATACACAGCTCCTTATAACACGCAAAGTTAAGACCTTCAGCAGGTACCTTTCCACTGGAATTGATTTCTCGTGTGCTCTGCGCGGAGCCGAGCGTTGGCATCTTACGCAGGCTACGCAGCGAGGCCTAAGAGAAACACAGGCCGCGGCGTGTACGTCGCGAAGACGTCTGAACTCGCTCAGTACACAAAATGCGTTTCTAAACCTGTTAAGTCGCAGCTGGGCGTGTACGTACTAACGTAACGGGAATTAAATCTTCTGCTAGAATCTATTATGAAGTCTTACTGATTAAAAATACAACAAAATTTAAGAACATCACAGGATATAAATGGTACAACACTTGTTTATAGCGTTTCGTCTCTTCTGCTAAAGTCCTCGTTTCAAACAAGTAGTGCCGTACGCAACTGATAATCATTTTGGCATCATTATAATTTTGTTGTATCCCATCACAGCCGTAACAAATCATAAGTAGGCCTATGGCCTTCCGATCATTGGACCAACAGTAAGGCTCCATAATAGTGGATTCCAGTATACGATACAATTACCATTTGTACTTACACACCTAGTTAAAAGGTTAGTTGGCCTGTTGAGTTGAGTGAGCGCCCTGTCTCTCTCATAGGCCTCGCTAGGAAATTAGGGACGTCAGAAGCTCATTACGGGGCCCGCATTTCGCATGGGCCCCACACCACACAGTTAAGTCACTAGTCAAAGCAGACGGGTAGAATAGTATTCTTTGATCCAGAGTTGCCACGAGGCAAAAGGTTCTTGGAGAGAAGATTAAAATGCCTAGGATGGAAACAGCTGTCAGCAACATGTTAATTAGTTCTAAAATTTATAATTACAACGTACAGAATACTATGTAGAGGACCTTTAATAAGTCACGATTGCACCATAAGGCATTACGTCATCGCCACAGAAGACATTCAGCCCGTCAGGAAATGTTGTTTTCGTACTTTATGCACGAAACTGCATTTGAAGTGCCAACAATACCACTGTTAACGTGAAACAGTGCGTAATATACCTTGGATTGTCCCATTTCGACGACGACGACCCATATCAGAGGTGCGTAAGGGACGATGCTGGGGATTCGCAGCGCCCGACTATGCCTAGTCGTGGCGGAGGTCCAGTCATCTCGAGGCAGGGAAAATCCCTGACACCGCCGGAAATCGAACCCGGTACTCCGTGCGCGGGAAGCGAGAACGCTACTGCAAGACCACGAGCTGCAGACTCACATTACGATGCCCCTATTGAGGTTTCATGAATAGTCAGTGCTTTGGACTAGTATGGAAATGATGAAATAACTCATTGTTTTTCCTTCAAGAAGTGATTCTCTGGAGCAGACGTTTTGTATTTGAAAGTACGCCTATGTTCAGTCTTCCATGTGTTGGTTAGGTTATAAGTTCAGTT
The DNA here is from genome assembly GCF_023864345.2 of Schistocerca serialis cubense. Classification (NCBI taxonomy): domain Eukaryota; kingdom Metazoa; phylum Arthropoda; class Insecta; order Orthoptera; family Acrididae; genus Schistocerca; species Schistocerca serialis. The sequence continues at coordinate 84,544,930 of NC_064639.1, forward strand.
AATAGTGAAAGTGTGGTGTCACTGCCAGACACCACACTTGCTAGGTGCGCCCCAGGGGGTCCACAACTCTTTTGTGGATACGTGCGAAGCGAGCACGGGACCCCGAGCTGATGTGGCCCTCCTTCCTTTCCGGGCTGCATACCCTCCCTTTCCGCATCCTTCTCCGTCCCCCATCTTCGCCCCCCCCCCCCCCTCACCTCTGGCTCTTTCTTTCCCTTTCACCCCCTCTGGGAGTATGGTTTGTGCCTGTGTGTGGAGACGGACGCTCGAAACTGTTACAAATTCCTTGTTTCTATACTTGTAAGTCTTCGTCCTTCCTGTCCTTCTCTTTTCCTTCCCTCTTCTCTTTGCCCTTTTCTCCGCTTCGGCGTTTAAGACCCCTCTTCTTTCCTTTCCCTTTCTCTTTTTTCCTCCCTGTGCGTGTCTGAAGGCCAACCCACGCACTTCCGTGCGTAGCCGGTGACGGGGTAACGCGTAATTCCCTGCCCCGGGTAGACAGGTAGGACACGTACATACCCCCTGGTAATGGCCAGGCCCAGGGAGGGGAGATTGCCTGAGCTGATACCTTCTGACCATGCCGATTGGTCCCTCCGTCTGTTTCTCGGGAGGTGTGACCTGAGGTGAGGTGTAAACATTCACCTAAGGCGAGAGTGGCCTCTGAGAGGGTCCCCACAAGGAAGGAGCGCGCCATCGGAGACGCTGGCAATCATGGGGGATTCCTCCGGAATGGGTTTCACTCCATCTCTCTAGACTCCTGCCCGAAAACGGAAACTTGACCAGCCACCAGTGACAAAATTACTACCGCCTGCTCCACAGTTCCTCGTCGTTTCTCGATCTGAGGACGGAAAGGATTTTTCCTCTGTCAACCCTTTCGTTATCCAGAAGGGCATAGATGCCATAGCCGGATCTGTCAAATCTTGTACCAGGTTGCGTAACGGTACCTTATTACTAGAAACTGGGAGCGCCTTTCAGGCACAAAAACTGCTTCGGGCCACACTCCTGTACACGTTCCCTGTCCGGGTGGAGGCTCACCGAACTTTGAATTCGTCTCATGGTGTGTTCTATATTCGATCACTTGAGGGATTGATTGACGAGAAGATTCAGTCTTTCCTCGCTGAGCTGGGCGTGACGGCTGTCCATAGGGTCATGAAAAAGGTCATCAATGACCTTGTACCATCCCGGACATTTTTCTTGATCTTGGACAGTGTTCAGCTGCCGTCGCGTATCAAAGCGGGCTACGAGGTTATTTCTGTTCGCCCCTATGTCCCGACACCTACGCGCTGCTACCAGTGTCAGCGTTTTAATCACACTCGCCAGTCTTGTTCCAATGCAGCTAAATGTCACTTGTGGCAGGGATGCCCAGGAGGGTGACTGTCCACCTGCCTCTCCTCGTTGTGTGAACTGTCGGGGTGACCATGCAGCGTCCTCCTGCGACTGTACCATCTACAAATAAGAACGCTGTATCCAAGAAATTCGGGTCAAAGAGAAAGTGTCCACCTCGGCTGCTCGCAAGCTATTTGCTAGTAGGAAGCCTGCGCTGCTCGCAAGCTATTTGCTAGTAGGAAGCCTGCGCTGCTCGCAAGCTATTTGCTAGTAGGAAGCCTGCGCTGCTCGCAAGCTATTTGCTAGTAGGAAGCCTGCGCTGCTCGCAAGCTATTTGCTAGTAGGAAGCCTGCGCTGCTCGCAAGCTATTTGCTAGTAGGAAGCCTGCGCTGCTCGCAAGCTATTTGCTAGTAGGAAGCCTGCGCTGCTCCAAGCAGGAAAGTACAGTACTGTCCTCGCCTCTCCTCGGACTACCAGGGAGGTGGCAACACAGACATGCGATCTGACCTTCGGCACCACGGTCGTCCGTTCGGCGAGTGCTAAGATCGCGCGGTCGAAGTCTCCTCTTCCTCCCGTCACCCCTCCAAAACAAGCACCTTAATCAGGTTCTGCTAAGACGAAGACCCAGAAATCAGATGCACGGGCCTTCAAGAAGGAACTGTCCCGTGCAGACTTATGTAACTCGCACTGCCAGCCGTCGACCAGTACTTCCACTAAAAGACCTTCCAAGAAGGCTCATAGGAAGCACAGTTCTCCTTCTCCTCCACGGCGCATTTCTTCCCTTGCGCCACCCAGCGGTTGCCGCCCCAGGCCGTCATCCGCTTCGCCTGGCCGCACCGCTGGTAGCCGAACATCTGGCCGTTCACCGGCGGAGGAAGCTGCTCCTCCCGGCCATCTTAACGAGATGGCCGATGAACCTATAGAACCGATGGACGATGACTGTCCGCCTACTGATAGCGGCGGCAGTACTCGCTTGAAGCCAGGCCCTCAGCGGCCTTCGAGGTGACCCCTTCATTTATCTTCCTTTTCTTCTCACGATGGCACTTATTCACTGGAATATTCGCAGCATTCGCTCCAACCGAGAGGAAGTTGCTGCTCTGCTTGCACCGTCCGCTCGTCGTAGCCCTCCAGGAAACGAAGCTCCGCCCACGCGATCACATTGCCTTGGCACACTACACCTCTGTGCGTTTTGACCTACCCCCTGTGGTAGGTATTCCGGCTCATGGAGGGGTTATGTTGCTGGTCTGGGATGATATTTACTACGATCCCACACTGGCCTGCAGGCAGTTGCCGTCAGAATTACTCTCCCCACTTTTACATTTTCTATTTGTACCATTTACACTCCATCGTCGTCTGCTGTTACCAGGGCAGACATGATTCAACTTATTGCTCAGCTACCTGCACCATTTTTATTAACTGGAGACTTCAATGCCCACCATCACCTTTGGGGCTCTCCAGCATCCTGCCCGAGGGGCTCCCTGTTAGCAGACCTTCTCAACCAGCTCAATCTTGTCTGCCTCAATACTGGCGCCCCTAGTTTCCTTTCAGACACATCTCACACCTATTCCCATTTAGACCTCTCTATATGTACTACCCAACTTGCATGCCGGTTTGAGTGGTATGCCCTTTCTGATACATATTCGAGCGACCACTTCCCGTGTGTCATCCATCTCCTGCATCATACCCCCTCTCCGTGCTCAGCTAGTTGGAACATCTCCAAAGCCGAATGGGGGCTCTTCTCTTCCAGGGCGACCTTTCAGGATCAAACCTTCACAAGCTGCGATAGTCGGGTCGCACACCTCACGGAAGTCCTTCTCACTGCTGCTGAATATTCCATCCCTCACACCATTTCTTCTCCACGTCGCGTACCGGTCCCCTAGTGGACCGCAGCATGTAGAGACGCGTTACGTGCTCGTCGACGTGCTTTACGCACCTTTAAACGCCACCCTACAGTGGCGAATTGTATCAATTATAAACGATTACGCGCGCAGTGCCGTCGTATTATTAAAGAAAGCAAGAAAGCCAGCTGAGCTGCTTTCACAAGCACCTTCAACAGTTTTACTACTCATTCTTCTGTTGTCTGGGGTAGCCTGCGCCGTCTGTCTGGCACTAAGGTCCACTCACCAGTTTCTGGCTTGAAGGTCGCGAATGACGTCCTTGTGGCCCCTGAGGATATCTCCAGTGCCTTTGGCTGCTTTTTCGCAGAGGTTTCGAGCTCCGCTCATTACCACCCTGCCTTCCTCCCCCGCAAACAGGCAGAGGAGGCTAGGCCACCTAACTTCCGCTCCTCGAATCGTGAAAGTTATGCCTCTTTCACCATGCGGGAACTCGAAAATGCACTGGCCCGGTCACGGTCCTCCGCTCCAGGGCCTGATTCTATTCATATTCAGATGCTGAAGAACCTTTCTCCTGCGGGTAAAGGTTTCCTTCTTCGTACATACAATCGCATCTGGATTGAGGGACATCTTCCCGCATGCTGGCGCGAGTCTATTGTACCGATTCCTAAGCTGGGGAAGGACAAGCACTTACCTTCCAGTTATCGACTCATCTCGCTTACCAGCTGTCTGTAAGGTGATGGAGCGCATGGTTCACTCTCGTTTTGTTTGGCTGCTCGAATCTCGGCGCCTACTTACCAATGTACAATGTGGCTTTCGTAGGCGCCGCTCTGCTGTTGACCATCTGGTTACCTTGTCAACCTTCATTATGAATAACTTCTTGCGGAAGCGCCCGACCGCGGCTGTGTTCTTTGATTTGGAGAAGGCTTACGACACCTGTTGGAGGGCGGGCATTCTGCGCACCATGCATACATGGGGCCTTCGCGGTAGCCTCCCTCTTTTTATTCGTTCCTTTTTAATGGATCGACAGTTCAGGGTACGTGTGGGTTCTGTCCTGTCAGACACCTTTCACCAGGAGAATGGGGTGCCACAGGGCTCAGTTTTGAGCGTCGCTCTCTTCGCCATAGCGATCAATCCAATAATGGATTGGCTCCCAGCTGATGTATCAGGCTCCCTTTTCGTGGACGATTTTACCATCTATTGCAGCGCGCAGCGTACACGTGTCCTGGAACGCTGTCTTCAGCGTTCTCTTGACTGTCTTTACTCCTGGAGTGTCGCCAATGGCTTCGGTTTTTCTGCCGAGAAGACGGTCTGTATTAACTTCTGGCGCTACAAAGAGTTTCTCCCACTGTCCTTACGACTCGGTCCCGTTGCTCTCCCATTCGTGGAGACAAAATTTTTAGGTCTTACATTTGACAGGAAACTTAGCTGGTCTCCACATGTCTTACTTGGCTGCCCGTTGTACCCGTTCTCTAAATGTCCTCCGTGTTCTCAGTGGTATGTCGTGGGGAGCGGATAGAACCGTCCTACTTCGCCTATATCGGTCGATCGTCCGCTCCAAGCTGGATTATGGGAGCTACGTATACTCTGCACGGCCATCCATCTTACGCCGCCTCAACTCCATACAACATCGGCGTTTACGTCTTGCCATCGGAGCAGTTTATACTACTCCCGTCGAGTCTTCATGCTGAAGCCGGTGAATTGCCACTGCACTACAGGCGCGATATAGTGCTTTGTCGGTATGCCTGTCGGCTACTGTCAGTGCCCGACCACCGGTCTTATCGTTCCTTTTTTGACGACTCCCTCGATCGTCAATACGAGTTGTATGTCTCTGCCCTGCTTCCCCCTGGAGTTCGCTTTCGTCGCCTCCTTCAACACCTTGATTTTTCACTCCCTGCAGCCTTTAGAGTTGGCGAGAGCCACACGCCACCTTGGCTCCAGGCTCAGGTTCGCGTTCACCTTGACCTCAGCTCGCTCCCAAAAGAGGTTACCGCCGGTTCGGTATACCGCTCCCATTTTGTTGAACTTCGTTCGAAGTTCAATAATATGACCTTCATTTACACAGTTGGCTTTTAGACCAATGACGGGGTCGGGTGTTCCTTTATTGTTGGGGCACAAAGTTTCAAATACCGGCTCCATGGCCATTGTTCGGTCTTCACAGCTGAGCTCTTTGCCCTCTACCAGGCTGTTCTTTACGTCTGCCGCCACCGACATTCTGCTTATGTCATCTGCTCTGATTCCCTGAGCGCCATCCAGAGCCTCAGTGCTCCGTATCCGGTTCACCCTTTCGTGCACTGGATCCAACGCTCTCTTCAGCAGCTGGTGGACGTCGGTTCTCCGGTTAGCTTTATGTGGGTTCCTGGCCATGTCGGTATCCCTGGGAACGAAGCTGCAGATGCCACGGCCAAGGCTGCAGTCCTCCAGCCTCGGACAGCTTCTTGTTGTGTCCCTTCGTCAGATTGTAGCAACCCCTGCGGGTCCGGGTTAAGAATAGGCCCGAGGTATTCCTGCCTGTCGTAAGAGGCGACTAAAAGGAGTTTCAACCGTTTCGGCCTTCCATGTGATGGTCCCCCTTGGGGTTTGACCTCCATTTTTCAAAATTCTACAGAAGTACGAGCCTTTTGGGGAAGGACACCTTACGTGGTGTACCACTGGTCCTAAGTGCACTAAGACCTTGGCACTCAGCATTGCATCGGCGTTGTAACCATACCCACTATTCCTCAAATTGGGCCTAAACGCCTGACGGGTTGTCCAAGTTACGCCCATAGTGCATCTCCATCTGCCCCAGCGATCATGATGGACTTACCATGGCACCAGAAATCCAGCACAGTAGCCAGCCCATTGTGGTGGGTTCGTCATGTACCCTCTAGGTTGTAGCCCCCTGACAACACAGGGATCGTACTGCCGATACCTGAGCTGCACCCTCCCCACGTCGGCCAAGGAGTAGATGCCTGTCTCCTTGGGGCATCAGGACTCCCAGCAATGGTCATCCTGCCAGGTGGCCCTTGTTGAGGCTGGGTGGCGCCCGTGGGGAGAGCCCCTGGTCGGAGTGGGTGGTATCGGGGCGGACGTTTCGCAGATGAAACGTCAACACGTATCAGGTCGCTCTGCGGCCGAGTCTTTCAAAAGCAAAGGTACCGTTTCTAGTCCTGGTTCTCCTGCCCTTTCCCCCTTGGCCACTCCATGGGAGGAGGGACAGGCCCGCCAGCTTGGGGCGAAGTACTTCTCCTGCTATTTAGTCTGTTCTTGAACCGATGGGGGGACATTCGCCACCTCCAAGCCCATGTTCTTTGTTCAGCACGTTGAGGACATCTTCGGGTAAATCGAGGCTCTCAGCAGGATGAGTTCAGGGTCCGTACTTATCAAGACCATCTCCACCACACAGTCGGCGGCGCTCCAGGCGTGCGACCGCGTAGGGGACATCCCGGTATCCATTGTCCCACATCTGGCACTAAATAGGCCGCAGGGGGATATTTTTCATTGTGACCTCCTGCTACAATCTGATGAGGAGCTCAGGGCCAACCTGGAGCGCCGAGCCGTGCATTTCGTCCGGCGAGTCCAGCGCGGCCCCAAAGGCCGTCGCATCGACACCGAGGCCTTCATCCTCGCCTTCGAGGGGGACGTTCTCCCGGAGAAGGCAAAGGTGATGCGCTACCGGTGTGACTTGCGACCTTACGTCCCGCCTCCTATGCGCTGTTTTAGGTGTTTGCGCTTTCGGCACATGTCGTCACGGTGTGAGGCTGAGCCCCTTTGTGGCGATTGTGGACGTCCTCTTCGTGAGGAACATACATGCACCCCACCACCTCGGTGCATTGTCCTGGCGTCCACTCGCCTAGATCCTCAGACTGCCTCGCATTTCAGAAGAAGACACAAGAAATCAAAACTTTGGATTGGCTCTCTTATTCTGAGGCCAGGAAGAAGTATGACCGCCTCCATCTCGTGCCATTCACCACTTCGTTTGCCTCAGTTGTGTCCACTCGTTCCGCGGTATCCTCACCCCTATCCTGTCCCCCCTCCACCTCCTCCGCCCATCAGGGGGCTCTGCCTCCGCCTGACAAATCCCTCACTTCCAAATCCTCCTCCCCCGTGGCCCCCACCCCCTCTGCTCCAGGGGCCACCCTTCCTCCTCCTCCTCCTCCCCCACGCCACCTGAGAAGCGATCCTCTTGTCAGGCGTCCATCGGGGAAACGTTCCAGACCCCAGCTCCCGAGGTCCGGCGTTCCAAAACGGACCCCGCGCGTGAGGACTTTCTCCGGGTCCAGCCCACCATCCCTGTGCCTCCTTGGCCTTCCAAGAAGGCCTCCAAGAAGTAGTCTCTCTCCCCCTCTCCACCCCGGCGCGTTTCGTCTGACGCTTCATCCGTGAGTTGCTGCTCCCGGCCGTCCTCAGTTTCGCCGGGACGCTCTGCTGCCAAGCGCTCCGCCGGCCTTTCGTCGGCAAATGATGCGGCCCCTCCTACACAACCAGGGACAGCGGCCGCAGCTGGCGACGAATCGATGGAACCCGATCCGCCTCCCGTCGGTTGTAGCGTTGTTCCCTCGCAACCTGGCCCTCTGCGGCCGTCGAGGTGACCAGCTCATCCCCCGTCTCGTTCCACCAACTTTTTGACTAGCGATGGCGTTGTTTCATTGGAACATAAGAGGTATTCGATCTAATCGGGAGGAATTACAACTGCCCCTCCACCTGCACTGTCTGCTCGTCCTTGGTCTCCAGGAAACCAAGTTGCGCCCGACTGACCGTATTGCCTTTACCCACTATACCTCGGAGCGGTATGACCTCACCCCTGTGGACGGTATCCCAGCTCATGGTGGGGTCATGTTGCTCGTTCGGGACGGTCTACCATCGCATCCCATTGACCACCCCACTCCAAGCAATAGCTGTCCGCATTACTCTTTCTGCTTTTACTTTTCAGTTTGTACCATCTACACTCCACCGTCATTTGCTGTTAGTCGGGCTGACATGATGCACCTGATCGTTCAGCTTCCCCCGCCGTTCTTATTGTTTGGCGACTTCAATGCCCATCATCCCCTTTGGGGCTCTCCTGCATCCTGTCAAAGAGGCTCACTCTTGGCGGATGTCTTCAACCATCTCAATCTTGTCTGCCTCAATACTGGCGCCCCGACTTTCCTCTCGGTCTCTACTCATACCTACTCCCACTTGGATATCTTGATCTGTTCTACCACTCTTGCCCGTTGGTTCGAGTGGTATGTCCTTTCTGACACCTATTCGAGCGACCACTTCCCCTGTGTCGTTCGTCTCCTGCGCCACACCCCATCCCCACGCCCTTCGAGCTGGAACATACTGAAAGCTGACTGGGGACTTTACTCGTCCCTGGCGACCTTTCTGGGCCACGATTTTCCCAGTTGTGACAGTCAGGTCGAATACCTCACGGCTGTTATCAATGCTGCCGAACGTTCCATTCCTCGTACTACTTCTTCTTCACGTCGCGTTTCCGTCCCCTGGTGGAACGAGGCTTGTCGGGACGCTATCCGTGCTCGACGACGTGCTTTGCGCACCTTTCGCCGCCATCCTACGTTGGAGAATTGTATTGAATACAAACGACTCCGAGCGCAATGCCGTAGAGTCATCAAAGACAGCAAAAAAGCTTGTTAGGCCTCTTTCACCAGCTCCTTTAACAGTTTTACTCCCTCTTCCGTCGTTTGGGGTAGCCTGCGCCGGCTGTCGGGCATTAAGGCCCACTCCTCGGTACCTGGCCTGACCTCAGGTAATGTGGTCCTTGTTGATCCTGTGGCTGTCTCCAACGCTTTTGGCCGCTTTTCCGCGGAGGTTTCAAGCTCCGCCCATTACCACCCTGCCTTCCTTCCCAGGAAAGAGGCAGAAGAGGCTCGGCGACCTTCCTTCCACTCGCTGAATCTGGAAACTTATAATGCCCCCTTTACTATGCGGGAACTCGATGGTGCGCTTGCACTGTCCCGATCCTCTGCTCCGGGGCCAGATGCCATTCACGTTCAGATGCTGGCACACCTTTCTCCGGCGGGCAAAAGCTTCCTTCTTCGTACCTACAATCGCGTCTGGACCGAAGGTAAAGTCCCCATGCGTTGGCGTGACGCCGTTGTTGTTCCTATACCCAAACCCGGGAAGGATAGACACCTTACTTCTAGTTACCGCCCCATTTCCCTTACAAGCTGTGTCTGTAAGGTGATGGAGCGCATGGTTAATGCTCGGTTAGTCTGGATTCTTGAATCTCGAAGACTACTTACTAATGTCCAATGCGGCTTTCGTCGCCGCCGCTCCGCTGTTGACCACCTTGTGACCTTGTCGACATTCATCATGAACTTTTTGCGAAGGCGCCAAACGGTAGCCGTGTTCTTCGACTTGGAGAAGGCTTATGGTACCTGTTGGAGAGGAGGTATCCTCCGCACTATGCACAGGTGGGGCCTACGCGGTCGCCTGCCCCTTTTTACTGATTCCTTTTTAACGTATCGAAAGTTTAGGGTACGTGTGGGTTTCGTATTGTCCGACATCTTCCTCCAGGAGAACGGAGCGCCTCAGGGCTCCGTCTTGAGCGTAGCCCTTTTTGCCATCGCGATCAATCCAATTATGGATTGCATTCCACCTAATGTCTCAGGCTCTCTCTTTGTCGATGACTTCGCGATCTACTGCAGTGCCCAGAGAACATGCCTCCTGGAGCGCTGCCTTCAGCGTTGTCTAGACACCCTATACTCATGAAGCGTGGCAAATGGCTTCTGGTTCTCTGAAGAGAAGACGGTTTGTATCAACTTTTGGCGATATAAAGCGTTCCTTCCGCCATCCTTACATCTCGGTCCCGTTGTTCTCCCATTCGTGGAAACAACTAAGTTTCTAGGGCTCACGTTGGACAGGAAACTGTTGGTCTCCAAATGTCTCTTATTTGGCGGCCCATTGTACACGTTCCTTAATGTCCTCAGAGTTCTTAGCGGTTCATCTTGGGGAGCGGATCGCACTGTCCTGCTTCGCTTGTATCAGTCCATAGTCCGATCGAAGCTGGATTATGGGAGCTTCGTCTACTCGTCCGCTCGGCCATCCCTCTTACGCCGGCTCAACTCCATCCACCATCGGGGGATACGTATTGCGACCGGAGCCTTCTACACTAGTCCTGTCGAGAGTCTTTATGCTGAAGCTGCCGAGTTACCATTGACCTACCGGCGCGATGTACTGCTGTGTCGGTATGCCTGCCGGCTGTTGTCTATGCCCAACCACCCCTCTTAAGTCCTTCTTCGCCGATTCTCTCGACCGTCAGTATGGGTTGTGTGTGTCTGCCCTGCTACCCCCCGGAGTCCGCTTCCGTCGCCTGCTTCGACAATTGGATTTTGCCCTCCCTACCACCTTCAGAGAGGATGAGAACCCGACACCACCTTGGCTCCAGGCTCCGGTTCATATTCATCTCGACCTCAGCTCACTCCCGAAGGAGGGTACTCTGGCTGCAGTGTATTGCTCACGGTTTGTCGAACTTCGTGCTCGACTTGCCGGTCACAACTTTATTTACACCGATGGCTCCAAAACTGACGATGGTGTCGGCTGTGCCTTTGTCGTCGGGGCCGCCACCTTTAAATACCGGCTCCTTGACCAATGTTCCAGCTTTACGGCCGAGCTGTTTGCTCTCCATCAGGCCGTTCAGTATGCCCGCCGCCACCGCCATTCATCGTATGTACTCTGCTCTGACTCACTCAGTGCTCTTCAGAGCCTTGGAGCTCCCTATCCGGTCCATCCCTTGATTCAACGGATACAGCAGTCTCTCCATTCTTTCGCTGATAATGGTGGATCTGTCAGCTTTCTGTGGATTCCCGGACATGTAGGAGTGCCTGGGAATGAGGCTGCGGATGCTGCAGCCAAGGCTGGAGTCCTCCTGCCTCGGCCAGCCTCCCATTGTGTCCTGTCATCTGACATTCATGGGGATGTATGTAAGAGGCTTGTGTCGTTGTGGTGGGATGCTTGGTCATCCCTCCAAGGAAACAAGCTCCAGGCAGTAAAACCGCTCCCAACTGCTTGGACAACATCCTTCGGACCATCTCGGCGCGTGGTGGTCTTTCCGACCAGGTTGCGGATTGGGCATTGCCGGTTTAGCGAACGCTACCTGCTCTCCGGTGACCCAGCCCCGCAGTGCCCTTGTGGTCAGGCATTAACAGTGTGCCATGTTTTATTGTCGTGTCCCCGTTTTAGTCAATTTCGTATTGTCCTGTCCCTGCCATTTACTTTACCGGATGTTTTAGCTGATGACGCTCAAGCAGCTGCTCATATTCTGCGTTTTATAACTTTAACTGGATTGTCCAAAGACATTTAACCTTTTTACTTATTTTATCTGCATCTTTGTCAGGTCCTTCTGGTGTCCCCACATCCCCTTGAGTTTTACCGAATTCCATGTGCTCTAACAGTGACTGGGCGCTAATGACATCAGCAGTTCAACGCCCTTAAACCCAACCAAAAAAAAAAGATTGTAGCAGGGTCATTTGTCGGCGCATTTTATTGCTGTGGCATGCCGATTGGGCTGCACTTACGGACAACAAGCTTCAGGACTTGAAGCCTCTTCCTGCGGCTTGGACGTCCTCCTCACGCTCCTCACGGTGGGAGGAGGTAGTTTTGGCCCGGTTACGAATGGGACACTGCCGGTTCAGCCATCGCCATCTGCTGACGGCTGCGCTGGCGCCGTTCTGCCCATGTGGGCACTTGCTGACTGTCCGATAAATTTTGACGTACTGTCCGGATTTTACTCCACTGCGTCTTGATCTTGGCCTGCCATGTACTCTCGATGCCATTTTAGCGGATGACCCAGGAGCAGCTGCTCGCGTTCTTCATTTTATCAAATTGACCAACCTGTCTAAGGACTTTTAATTATGCTGTTTCTTTTAATCCTATGGCTGTCGATCATTTATCGTGTTTTCATTTTAGTTGCTGTTTTCAACTTGTGCCTCGCGGTGCATTCCTAATGTAGTCTGGGCGCTAATGACCATTGAAGTTGTGCGCCCTAAAACCACAAAAAAAACACGCTCCCTCGATGGATTGTCTGACGAAGAAATTCAGCACTACCTGTCTGACCAGGACGCAACGGCTGTTCATAGGGTTATGAAAAGGGTTGACATGAACATCATTCCAACCCACACTGTCTTCTTGACATTTGACAAAGTTCAACTCCCATCGAAAATCAAAGTAGGCTATGAGATAATTTCCGTTCGCCCTTATGTCCCAAACCCTACGTGTTGCTATCAGTGTCAGCGGTTCAATCACACCAGCCAGTCCTGTTCCAATCCGGCCAAATGTGTTACGTGTGGCAAGGATGCCCATGAGGGCGTTTGTCCACCTCCATCCCCTCGCTGCATCAACTGTATGGGTGACCACGCTGGTTCCTCTCGAGATTGCCCCGTTTTTAAGGACGAAAAGCTCATCCAGGAAATTAGGGTGAAGGAGAAGAGGAAAAGGTGTCGACCTTTGCTGCTCGAAAGTTATTCGCCAGTCGACAGCCCACCGTGCCGCAGACAGGAAAATACAGCACTGTCCTTGCTTCTCCTCGTCCAGCAAAGGAGGTGGCCACGCAGTCTTGCGACCTCACCTTTAGCGCCACGGTCGTCAGATAGGCCAGCGCAAAGATCGCCCATTCAACTTCACCACTTTCGCCTGCCCGCTCTCTGGCTCACCCTTCGTCGGGTTCTGCTAAATCTCGAGCCCAAGAGTCAGACACCAAGACTTCGAAAAAAGAGCGTACTCGTGAAGAGTTTTTATGTACCTCAACTTCCGAACCATCGGTTCCTCCTTCATCTAAATATCATACTTCCAAGAAGGCTACAAAGAAACCCAGTTCCTCTCCTTCGCCACCCAGGCATGTCCCATCTACAGCACCACCTGGCGGAAATCGCCCTTGGCCGTCTTCTGTGTAGCCGAGGCGCACTGCTGGCGGCTGATCAACTGGCCGATCGCTGCTGGCAGGAGCTGCTCCTGACCAACCTATGGATCAGGATCTTCTGCCTTCGGCTGAATGTCATTCCATGCTGTCGGTCGCCAGCTCTGAGCAGTCGTTGAGTTGACAGCGACCTTGATCACATTCCTCCATTTTCTGTTCACCCTATGTCCATTATTCTCTGGAATATCCGCGGTATTAGAGCAAATCGGGATGAATTGTCGATCCTCTTACGTTCCTACACGCCGGTCATCTTCTGTCTTCAGGAAACAAAGCTGTGTCCCCATGACTGCTTTGTTCTCCCTCATTTTCAGTCTGTCGAATATGATCTCCCCTCTGTTGAAGGCACTCCAGCACATGGACTCATCATTCTTCTCCATGAAACTCTCCATTATCACCCGATCGATTTAAACACTTCCTTCCAAGCTGTCGCCGTCCATCTATCCCTTTCCAGATACACGTTCTCTCTTTGTACTGTATACATTACATGTCCACACCTATGGCACGACCTGATCTCCTTCATCTTCGTGGTCAGCTTCCACCCCCCTATTTGCTGGTTGGGGACTTCAATGCCCACCACCCACTTTCAGGATCTCCACATCCTTGTCCACGTGGCTCACTATTGCTAGACATCTTCCACCAAGCGGATCTAGTTTGCCTCAACACTGGGGTCCCTACATATTTGTCTGCCTCGACGACAAATTTATCTCATTTGGACCTTTCGGTCGGTACTGTTCCACTAGCTCGGAGCTTCGAATGGTTCGCCTTTGACGATACACACTCCAGTGACCACTTTCCATGTGTCCTTAGACTGCAGCCTCAACTGCCATACATGCGCCCGCGACGCTGGAAGTTTGCCCAAGCTGATTGGACACTTTTCGTCTCTAGCGACATTCGATGAGTCACTTTCCCAGCGCCGACGATGAGGTCACACATTACAGACGTTATTCTTACAGCTGCGGAACGTTCAATTCCTCGCACCTCCGAATTGCCCCGGCGCCCCCCAGTTCCTTGGTGTAACGAGGCATGCCGTGATGCAATACGTGAGCGGCGACGTGCTCTCCGCGTTTTCCGCCACCATCCTACTTTGGCCAACTGTATCCGCTATAAGAAGTTCCGAGCGCGATGCCGTCGTGTCATCCGCGATAGCAAGAAGGAAAGCTGGATATTCTTTATTAGCTCATTTGGAGTCGGCTTTGACGGTTCTCAGGCGCGCATAGTTTCACCCTGGTCTCTGGGCTCACTGTCGAGCATGACACATTAGTGGACCCAGTCGCAATTTCTAACTCGTTGGGTCAGCACTTTGCTGAGATTTCGAGCTCTTCAAATTACCCGCCAGCGTTTCTCCCGAAAAAACGTGCAGCGGAAGTGCGACCTCTTGCTTTCTCCTCTCAAAATCGCGAAAGCTACAATACTGTTTTCTCCGTGCGGGAACTCCAACATGCACTCTCTTCTTCTCGCTCCTCCGCCCCAGGACCGGATGGTATCCACGTCCAAATGTTGCTGCATTTATCAATCCATAGTCTGCGTTACCTCCTTCGCCTTTATAATCGAATTTGGACCGACAGTACTTTTTCCAGACGATGGCGGGAAGCTATCGTCGTTCCTGTTCCGAAACCTGGAAAGGACAAACATCTCCCCTCTAGCTATCGCCCCATTTCTCTCACGAGTAATGTCTGTAAGGTTTTGGAGCGTATGGTGAACTATCGTTCAGCGTGGTGGCTGGAATCCCGCAGTCTTTTAACACCTGCCCAATGCGGATTCCGAAAGCATCGATCTGCAGTTGACCATCTTGTTGCTCTCTCCACTTTTATCATGAACAATTTTCTCTGGAAACGCCAAACAGTAGCAATATTTTTTTGATCTGGAGAGAGCATACGATACCTGTTGTAGGACACGCATCCTCCGCACACTGTTCTCTTTGGGGCTTTCGAGGTCGGCTGCCCCTTTTTCTTCGCGAATTTTTGGCAGAGCGCACATTTAGGGTGCGGGTGAACACTACTCTCTCCCGTACTTTCTCCCAAGAAAACGGGGTACTCCAGGGCTCTGTGCTGAGTGTTGTACTGTTTGCCATTGCCATCAATCCAATTATGGATTGTCTCCTTCCTGATGTCTCGGGCTCCCTCTTTGTGGACGATTTTGCGATCTACTACAGCTCTCAAGGGACCAGCCTTCTTGAACGACGTCTTCAAGGATGTCTCGATCGCCTCCACTCTCGGAGCATCGAAACCGGCTTCCGTTTCTCTCCCAGTAAGACCGTTTGTGTTAATTTTTGGCGACATAAGGAGTTTCTTCCGCCCTCCTTACATCTAGGTCCTGTCAACCTTCCGTTTTCAGACGTCGCTAAATTCTTTAGTCTTATGTTTTACAGAAAAGTGCTGGTCCTTCCACGTTTCCTATATTTCGGCTCGCTGTCTGCGATCCCTCAACACCCTCAGTGTCCTGAATGGTACCTCCTGGGGAGCGGACCGAGTGGTCCTTCTCCGTCTCTATCGCGCCTTAGTGCGCTCGAAATTGGACTATGGAAGCATAGTCTACTCCTCTGCTCGGCCGTCTATTCTTCGGCGTCTCGACTCTATCCACCACTGTGGATTAAGTTTAGCGTCTTGAGCTTTCTACACCAGCCCTGTGGAAAGCCTTTATGCTGAGACTGCTGAACCTCCGCTGTCCAATCGGAAAGCAGTCCTTCTGAGTCGTTATGCTAGCCATCTGTCTTCCATGCCTGCTAATCCAGCCCATGACTTTTTTGTCGACGCCTCCTTTGTTGTAGGGTATGCAGGCCGCCCCTCCTCCCTACTACCACTGGGAGTCCGCTTCCGTCAACTGCTCCATTCTTTCCTTCCACTTTCCTAAAACCTTCTTGACAACTTGGGGTACAGCACCGCCTTGGCTCCGTCCCTGGATCTGCCTGCTCCGTGACCTTTGTCGATTTCCCAACGATGGTACCCCTTCACTTGTTTATCGTCGGGCATTTGCTGCTTTACGCGCACAGATGACGGACGCCACATTTATTTACACCGACGGCTCGAAAACATCATTAGGTGTAGGGAGTGCCTATATTGTTGGCGACACCCCAAATCACTTCCGGCTTCCCGACCAGTGTTCGGTTTATACTGCGGAGCTTTACGCTGTTCTCCAGGCTGTCCACTACATCCGCCGCGCCCCCCTGCGGGTTCAGGGGTTAGAATAGGCCCGCGGTATTCCTGCCTGTCGTAAGAGGCGACTAAAGGGAGTCTCACATGTTTCGGCCTTATGTGATGGTCCCCTCTCGGGTTTGACCTCCATTTTTCTATATTTATCCGAAGAGCGAGCCAATTGGGGAAGGGCGCCTTACATGGTGCACTGTCTCCGTCGTGCAATTAGACCTTTAGCTAGATTTCTCGTCGTTGCAATGGTGTTCCGCTCGTTTTCGATCTCTTGGGCGAGGATACGTCCCTGGGTGCGATTACCACGCTGCCCTCTGCAGTGTTTCTTTTCACTGCGACGACGACCTTGGACATTTTTGCACCTAAGATCCAGCACGGTAGCCAGCCCATTGTGGTGGGGTCGCCATGTACCCTCTTGGTTGTAGCCCCCTGACAACACAGGGATCGCTCTACTGATGCCTGCGCCGTTAACTCCCCACGTATGCCAAGGAGTAGATGCCTATCCTCCTGGGGTATCGGGACTCCCGGCAACGGCCATCCTGCCAGGTGGCCTTTGCTGTGGCTGGGTGGCGCCCGTGGGGAGGGCCCTTGGTCGGAGTAGGTGGCATCAGGGCGGATGACCCGCAATGAAGCGTGGTACATCATCTCTCGCTGGCGGCCAGCCGCCAGCAGTCTCTAAGCGTTCTCGGGCTCAATTTAACGCTCAGAAGTACGATCCGAAAACGTTCCCCTCCCTGGCCACGCCGTGGGAAGAGCGTAAGTCTCAGGATGGAGGTAACAGTTATTCGCCCCGATTCTGGGTTTGTACGAGAGCTGATGGGGAGTCTTTTCTCTCCACAAAGCCTCAGTTCGTCTTCGAGCATTTAGAGGACAAGTTTGGGGAGGTGGAGGGCTTGTCTAAAATACGCTCTGGGTCAGTACCGACACAAACGGCATCCTCCGTCCAGTCACGCAGGTTGCTTGCTTGTGACAAGTTGGGGGATGTTAACGTTACTATTACACCACATAAGAGTTTAAATATGGTCCAGGGTGTTATTTTCCATAGGGACCTCCTTTTGCAGTCTGATGACGAGCTGCGCGCCAACTTAGAACGTAGAGGTGTTCATTTCGTTCGGCGCGTTCATCGGGGTCCGAGGGACAATCAGGTTGCTACCGGTGCCTTCATCTTGGCCTTCGAGGGTGATACGTTACCGGAAAAGGTCAAGGTGATGGTCTACCGATGTGACGTCAAACCCTATATCCCTCCCCCGATGTGGTGCTTCAAGTGCTGGAAGTTCGGCCATATGTCTTCCCGCTGCACTTCCAGCCTCACATGTCGAGATTGCGGACGCCCATCTCATCCCGATACTCCATGTGCCCCGCCTCCCGTCTGCGTCAACTGCGGGGAGCACCATTCACCTTGCTCGCCAGACTGCAAAGTCTTTCAGAAAGAGCGCAAAATCATGGATTATAAGACCCTGGACCGGCTGACCTATACTGAGGCCAAGAGGAAATATTACAGACTCCATCCTGTGAGAATGACATCTTCTTATGCAGCTGCTACAACACCTGTGCTAGCCCCATCAGTTCCAGCCAGCTCGATAAGCAGTAAGACTCCTCTTGCCCCCTTGCCAGTGGGGGGCTCTACCCACCGGGTTGCTCCTGCGCCACCTACCTCAGGGGCAACACCATCCCCCCCCATCAGGGACGTCCGTCCCTGCATCTAAGCCGGCAAAGTGTCCAACTTCTTCGGCTTCTCACGCTCGCAAGGGGTCCCTCGGGTCCCTCCCTTCCCAGGTTTCCACCAGTGGGAAGGCTGATGACCGACAGTGGCGTAAGTGCCCGCAATCAGCTGGTCGACGGGCTTCACGATCCTCCTCAGTCCCGGAGACTGAATCGGTGAAGCCCTCCCAGCCAGTTAAACCCAAGGAGCAGCGTGAGAAATCAAAGAAGAGCTCTAAGCCCAAGGAACTCGCGGTGGCAGCCACCCCACCGCCACCTTCCAGATCTGCGTCTGAGGACGAGGTGGAGATCCTGGCGTCCGCTGAGGACCTCGATCTCACCGGTCCTTCAGACGCCATGGATAGCGCTAGCACGGGTGCTCAGAGGCAGCAGGTGACCCAGTGGCGTAATCTGCCTTCCCAGACCCGTCACGCCTTTGTCCGCCATGGACACTACCATCCTGCAGTGGAACTGCAGCGGTTTGTTCCACCATTTAGCTGAGCTCCGCCAACTTCTCAGCCTTCGCCCTTTCTTCTGCATTGCTCTCCAGGAAACTTGGTTTCCAGCAGTGCGAACCCCCGCCCTCCGTGGCTATCGGGGTTATTTGAAGAACCAGGCTGCTTATGAAAGGGTGTCTGGTGGCGTCTGCATATATGTCCTTCACACTCTGCACAGCGAGTCTGTCCCTCTCCAGACGCCTTTAGAGGCTGTCACTGTACGCGTGTGGACGTCACAGGCTGTTACCGTCTGCAGTCTTTACATTCCACCGGATGGTGATGTCTCGCAGCATGTCCTGGCTGCACTGGTCGCCCAATTGCCGCCACCTTTCTTGCTATTGGGCGACTTCAACGCCCATAACCCTCTGTGGGGTGGGTCAGTGGCCACAGGTCGCGGCGCCATCGTTGAGCATTTATTGTCGCAGCTCGATCTCTCGCTGTTAAATGATGGTGCCTTCACACACTTCAGTGTGGCGCATGGCACCTACTCCGCCATTGACCTTTCCATCTGTAGCCATAGCCTCTTACCGTCTGTCCAATGGAGTGTGCATGACGACCTGTGTGGTAGTGACCACTTTCCGCTCTTTTTGTCACTACCACAGCGTCACTCTTCTCATAGCCCTAGCATATGGGCTATGAATAAGGCTGACTGGGATTTGTTCTCCTCCGCTGCCTCTTTTGAGCCTCTCTCTACTGATGACATTGATGCGGTGGTTCAATCGGTCACCACCGGAATCGTTACTGCCGCCGTATCTGCCATTCCCCGTTCTTCTGGGTCCCCTCGGCGGAAGGCTGTGCCTTGGTGGTCGCCTGATATGGCTGAAGCGATTAAAGATCGCCGGCGGGCGCTCCAGTGTCACAAGCGACATCCCTCCTTAGCCCACCTTATCGCCTTCAAACGGCTACGTGCGCGGGCCCGCCTCCTTATCCGCCAAGGCAAGAAGGAGTGCTGGGAGCGGTATGTGTCCACCATTGGCCTCCATGTCACTCCCTCGCAGGTCTGGGCCAAGATACGACGCGTCTACGGCTATCGGACCCCTGCCAGCGTCCCTGCGCTCTCACTGAATGGAGCCGTTTGTACTGACTCCGACGTCATTGCAAATCGCTTAGCAGAGCATTTTGCTATGAGTTCCGCTTCTGCGAATTACCCCCAGGCCTTCCGCTCCAGTAAAGAGCGGCTGGAACGTCGGAGCATTTCGTTTCGCACCAACCACCCGGAATCTTACAATGCTCCATTCAGTGAGTGGGAATTTCGCAGTGCCCTAGCTGCTTGCCCTGATACCGCTCCTGGGCCAGATGGCATCCACTGTCAGATGCTGAAACACCTTTCAGTGGACTGCCAGCGGCGCCTTCTCGATCTTTACAACCGTCTTTGGGTCGAGGGGGAGTTTCCGTCGCAATGGCGGGAAGGCATTGTCATCCCCGTTTTGAAACCTGGACAGACGCCTCTGGAGGTGGACAGCTACCGTCCCATTAGCCTCACCAACGTTCTTTGTAAGTTGCTTGAATGGATGGTGAGCCGGCGCTTGCATTGGGTACTGGAGTCTCGGGGCCTTCTGGCTCCGTCTCAGGGTGGGTTCCGTAAAGGCCGCTCCGCCACCGACAATCTGGTGAGCCTGGAGTCGGCCATCCGTACTGCTTTTGCCCGCCGTCAGCACCTGGTCGCTGTCTTCTTCGACATGCGGAAGGCGTACGATACGACATGGCGTCATCACATTCTTTCTACGCTTCATGGGTGGGGTCTTCGGGGTCCTCTGCCGATTTTTATCCGCAATTTTCTGTCGTGTCGTACCTTCCGCGTGCAAGTCGCGGCCTCGTATAGTTCCTCCCACGTCCAGGAGAACGGTGTGCCACAGGGCTCTGTTTTAAGTGTCTGTCTGTTTTTAATAGCCATTAACGGGCTTGCTGCGGCCGTGGGAAATTCTGTCTCCGCTTCCCTGTATGCTGACGACTTCTGCCTTTACTACAGCTCTACTGGCATTGCAGCTGTTGAACGTCAGCTACAGGGCGCTATCCGTAAGGCGCAGTCTTGGGCTGTAGCGCATGGGTTTCAGTTTTCGGCAGCCAGGACCCGCGTTATGCATTTCTGCCGGCGCCGAACAGTCCATCCTGAGCCGCGGCTTTATCTTGCCGACGAACTCCTTGCTGTGGTGGAGACCCACAGGTTTTTGGGGGTGGTTTTCGATGCCCGGTTGACTTTGCTGCCTCATATCCGGCAGCTGAAACAGACGTGTTGGCGGCATCTAAACGCTCTGAGATGCTTGAGCCACACCCGCTGGGGCGCCGACCGCTCTACCCTGTTACGGCTCTACCAGGCGTTAATCCAGTCCCGTCTGGATTATGGGAGCCTGGCTTATGGCTCAGCATCCCCATCTGCGTTGTGGGTGCTGGACCCAATTCTCCACAGCGGGATACGCCTTGCCACTGGTACTTTCCGCACCAGCCCTGTGGACAGCGTACTAGTGGAGGCGGGTGTACCTCCACTGCGGGTACGACGCCAACAATTACTGGCTGCTTATGCTGCCCATGTTTTTAGTTTGCCCGGGCATCCAAATTACCGTGTCCTGTTCCCGCAGTCGGTCGTCCATCTGCCGGACCGTCGGCCCCGGTCGGGTTGTCCGATCACCGTACGCATCAAGGAGCTTCTCTGCGGGCTTGGGTTTTTCCCTGTTCCGCCTCCTTTCCAGGCGCCTCTGCGTACACCCCCGTGGTGTGTTCCTCGCCCTCGCCCTTGCCTTCGGCTCGACTTGGCACAGGGCTCGAAGGCTCGGTCCCTCCAGAGGCCTTCCGCCGCCGCTTTTATTCCATCCTTGCCACGTATCAGGGCTCTGGAATTGTTTACACCGACGGTTCGATGGTTGCTGGTCGTGTCGGGTATGCGCTAACTCTAGGGGACCATTCCGAACAACGGTCCTTGGTGGCTGGCTGCAGTGTTTACACTGCTGAGCTGGTCGCCATCTTTCGAGCCCTAGAGTATATCCGCTTCTGCTCAGGTGAGTCCTTCGTGATCTGTAGCGATTCCCTGAGTGGTTTACGAGCTCTCGACCAGTGTTTTCCTCGTTCTCGTCTTGTGATGGCTATCCATGAGTCCCTGCATACTCTTGCGCGTTGCGGCCGCTCTGTGGTCTTTGTGTGGACCCCCAGTCATGTCGGTATCCCGGGCAATGAACATGTTGACCTCTTGGCGACAGAGGCCACGTGTAAACCATCTCTGGATGTTGGCCTCCCAGAGACTGATTTGCGGGCAGTCCTCTGCCGAAAAGTTTTTGCGCTTTGAGACGCTGAATGGCGCGATCGGATTACACCCAATAAACTCCGTGCCATTAAGGAGACGACGACTGTGTGGTGGTCATCCATGCGAGCCAACCGCAGGGACTCCGTCATCCTTTGTCGGCTCCGCATTAGCCACTCACGGGTAACAGTTATTTACTGCGCCGAGAGGACCCTCCTGTATGTCGCTGCGGGGCGGCTTTGACAGTGGCCCACATTCTGTTGGCCTGCCCCCTTTTAGCTGTGGTCAGGCAGGCATTTGCGCTGCCTGATACGCTCCCTGCCCTTTTAACAGACGACTCCACTATGGCTGACTTAGTTTTACGTTTTATTCAGGCAGGGGATTTTATCATTTAATCTGAGTGTTTCTGTTTTATTTTATTGTTTTGTGTTGATTCTGGCCTTTGGCCTATGATTTTCAACTGATTTTCTTTTAATGTGTTTCTAAGTGGTTGGCTTTTCCTTTTTTATTTCTATGGTCGGCCAACCACCGTCACACTGTGTGGTTTTAGTTCGTTTTGTCTTGTCTTTGTCTCAGTTTCTCTTGTTCTGTATCGTCTGTGATCTCTTCTGTTCCTCGTTTTTTGTTCTCTGTGGGTGTTCTTTGTCTTTGGAAAAAGGGACCGATGACCATAGCAGTCTGGTCCCTTTAATCCCCCAAACCAACCAACCAACATCCGCCGCCATCAGCGGATACAATACGTTATCTGCTCAGATTCTCTCAGCTCTCTCCTCAGCCTCCAAGCTCTGTACCCTGTCCACCCTCTGGTCCACCAGATTCAGGACTGCCTGCGCTTGCTCCATTTGGGGGGCGTCTCTGTGGCGTTCCTCTGGCTCCCAGGACACGTTGGTATCTGTGGCAATGAGGCGGCCGATATAGCGGCCAAGGCTGCAGTCAGTTCTTCGGCCAGCTATTCGATCGATTCCCTTCGCCGATCTACGGAGCGTTTTATGTCGTCGTGTTCTTTTATGGCACACACATTGGTCGATACTTCCCCATAATAAATTGTGGGGCGTGAAAGCTCTTCCCTGTGCTTGGACCTCTTCCTCCTGAACGCGTCGTTGGGAGGAGGTGATTTTAACTAGACTCCGGATAGGGCACTGTCATTTTAGCCATCGACATCTTTTAAGCGGCGATCCTCCCCCACTCTGTCCCCACTGTTCTCAGCTTTGTACGTTAAGACACCTTTTAATTGAGTGCCCCCATTTTACTCCGTTACGCGCCCATCTACAGCTGTCGCCTGATATATCGTCCATTTTAGCAGATGACACGCTCTCGGCCGATCGCGTTCTCGAGTTCATTAGTGCCACTGAGATGACGTCAGTCATTTGAAGCTCTTTTTGTGGACAACCAACCCCTATCTGTAGTGGATTTTTAAGCTTTCCTTCTGCTTTGTTTCCCCAATTTTTTGAGTTTCGTTCCCATTGCTGCTGCCTTCCATTTTCGTTTTTTACCGTTTCCTAAGTCAGACCGGGCGCTAATGACCATAGCAGTTTTGCGCCCTAAAACCAAAACAAAAGAAAAAGCCATACAAAAGAGCATTAGATAATGAAATTAACATCACTGCAAAATAAGATTTAAAAGAAACATATGCTAGTTCATGTAGTGTGCCGGCCGATTAGCAAAGCTGCGACACGAAGAAAGCAAAGTTGTCATCGGCAGGACAAAAAATAGTTATCCAGAATACCTGTGCGAAATTAATAAGGGCATCAGTAGGTCAGCGAAATAAGGCAAATGGCCACTGTCGTTTAGATGATAAAACAAAAACTACGTGGTTGCCACCTTTATGAGATTCACCACTTTACGCTCAATGCAGGAGCCAAATTGATCACAGGTCGAATTCAAACAGAAATACAAAATAATGATAAAAGCAAAACACACAGTAAGCGATAAATGGGATAATACAACATAGAACGTAAGACAGAACACAAACTTCAATAGATAAGTGCGCAATAAATACAGAAAACTTCGAAGCAAATTAAAATTGGCACATAATCGTAGAGGCCACCAATAGATGGCATCAATAAAACAAGAAAACAAGTTACCGAAGAGCCTACAAATTACCATGTTGAGTGGAATTGAAGTCTCGTAATTACCTTTATTTCGACCACTGCTCCTTCGAAGAGTATAACTGTGCACATATCAACGAATGAAAAACAATTAAAACGTGGATGTTCCCTCTGACCTGACCCAGTAGTTTAGAACTCGATTGAAATGTTTGTCATTACTCATATTATCTGTAGACATGAATCATATTCACTGAAACACATTGGTTTCTATATCGTACTATAAAAACACTACACCATAAGATGTAACTTTTGATTTTTGACATCACTTTGATCATCAGTTTCGGCCTTCATTGCTATGTCGAAATCTCCCAATACTCAAATAAATAAAAGACCCACTTGTATTAAGGCCTCAACACGTGTAAACATTGTCACTGGGTATGCTTCAGAGCTTCGTAAAACGGTATCAACGTGCTTATGGTTCATACTTTGGGGCGGCATTTAGTGAAAGTGTTCATACATTGTCAACTAAGAAAAGTATCGGAAATCAGGGAATTACATACATACGACTATGTGTACATGTGCTTCCGTACTTCCTGCGCTAGATGCACGCGTCATCTGTTACTATCATTGTTAGAGTACCTGCTTGAAATATAAAATGTTTGTCGTATTATAGCTTTTTACGGGTGATTATTGCTTACACTGGATGTGCACATCTAGCACAAAGAGTAATGAAACAAAAGTATTCTTAGTTGTATGCATATAATTCCCTGATTTCAAACATTGTTCAGCTGACAACGCATGAACACCTGTTCATCAAATACCACTCACAAGTCACCATTTGACGTTCATACCACTTCACTAGGCTCGGAAGTAGACATGGAAAATAATTATACTTTTTAAACTTTTAATGTCAGCTTTCCTCTTGTCTATTGTAGCATCGGAAGGTGGCCATTCCAGGCTGACAGCGGCTATGATTTTCATAATGTGATTGTCAGAAATAAAAAAAATAAACCTCAACAGTAAGTCGCTCCTCAAACCGATATTTTCAAAAACTGTTGACACCATGCAGTAATTGAACCATCCTAAGGCACAAAATGGGAGGGATTTGTTGTTGCAGGTGTCAACAGGGTGTCACACTGTGCACCTGTGGAGCGCTACCTCGCTGCCTCAATCGTCTCAGGAAAATATCTCGAAGTGGCCCATGTCGTTCCATGCACTTCATTGACATGATGCATGGTGGTAGTCACGACTCTCTGCATATCTTTTGCATCCTCCTAGCATGGTGTGTCGACGGTCGTTTTATTCCTTCGCAAGGGTGGCACGTAATCGATCTCCTGTGCACCCCCACCCTTTGCAACAGGGTGCATTGCCAAGTCAGCTAGCTGAACGTTCACACGTCCTGCTGATGTGCCGTAGATGTGCTGCATCAGATGGAACCTGTCGTGGGCTGCCAACCCCCCATCTGGATTGATCTCAAACGCCTCGAAGGACCGACAACCAAGCGTCCTCATGTTGTTTTAAACATAGGTGTCAATCGTGCTCCTGCGCCACCCACAGTACTTCACCGTCTTGCCGCCAGCGTGTTGCCTGCCTGCGCAGCCACCTAAGTGTGCTGCTTTGCAAAATACCGGGGTCGTCTCCGCTGCGCGCAATGCACGGGGGACTGGAGGGTGTGTCCGTGTGGCCAAAGCTCGCCACTGGAGTGAGGGAACTCACAGCACCTGCCTGTTCACTGGAGTGCTCGCTGCTGGTAGTCCAGCAGGCAGATTTCGCCTACCTGGGGCTAATCCTCTGCTCCATTAAACTACAGGCCGACTGACGATGTAGCTTGTGCGTCAGACACACTCACAGAATTTGTCCACATAACTGAACAGTTAAAATTCACAATACACAGACAAAAGAACGCGGCTAATCTTAACATAGGATGTACAAGAAAGGATCGCAAATAGTCTTTTCAATGTAGACTTGAATTTTCAAGTAAAAGAAAAGAACACATCAAACAATGAAGAAACCGAGCTCAACATTGTGGTGTGGCTCAGAATGAAACCAACCGTACTGAAGTGATTTGAAATTAGTTCACATGTGATTGATGGTAATAATACAACGATTATTCCTCTTAGGAGGAGGGATAAGGATAGCTCAGGGTTGGTGTTAATGTTGTCCACATGCGCGTGTTTTACCACTAATTTGTGCTTTCAACCAGATGAAGACTTAATTAATTAAACTGCCACTCTGCACTGGAGATTAATTTTTGAAATGGTTTCCCTTTCATGTATGCATGGGAACGGTTGTAGGCTGTGAAGTCTGGAAGGTAGATCAAAGTACTGGCAAGAGTAAAGCTGTGAGGGCAGTCTGTGAGTCGTTACTGAGAACAGTTGATACGATCTGTTGTTTAAAAAAAAGTGCAGTTGTAGTTCAGTTCCATTACAGCAAACAGTTTTAATAAATACATACATAAAGCTTTGATCCATAGATCATGAACACGACATGACGTAGTGATGTGGAATGTGTAACTTTAAAACAAGTTTTCTTAATACAAAATAATTTTAAGTTACTACTTCATATCTGAGTTTATCTGTTGAGAAGAAGTCATTCAGAAATTCTTGTCCTTGGATTTTAAGTGTTCGTTGGCTATCTGTAAGACTTTTAATACTATTTGGCAAATGACCAACGATTTTTGTGGCATCATAATTCACCCCTTTGTGCCAAAGTGAGATTTAATCAAAATAGTGAACATCACACTTTCTTCTAGTGTTGTAGCTATACACTTATCTTTCCTTAACTGGGACGGGGTATTGATGACATATCTCAAAAGTCAAAAGTAAGAGGTGATCTTGGTTGGGCTCCAGCTGTTACTCTGATTACACACTTCTGGGCAATGAATACTTCGTCTCTTAGTGACGAATTGCCCAAAATGCGATGCCATATGAAAGCAGTGAATTAAAATAAACGTATCAGTAAATTAGCCTACTATACCTATCACCAAAATGTGCAATAACACTAATTAAATAAGCAGTTGAACCTAACTGTTTCAGCAAATCATCAGTGTGTTTCTTCCAATAGTTTCTCATCAATGCACACACTCTGAAATTTTGAGTATTCTGCCTTAGCAGCAGACTTCTGTTCATAGTCTATATCAGTGGTGTTATGCCATTTACTGTACATAATTGTATAAACTGTGTTTCCTCATAATTTAGTGAGTCCATTTGCAGAGAACCACTTAATAATTTTCTGAAAGACATTTGCAATTTCCTTAGCTGATTCTTGCTCCTGGGTGTGATTACTATACTGGTATCAGCAAAAAGAACTAGCTTTGCATTTTGATGAATGTAAAGTGGCAAGTCATTATATACATTAAGAACAATAAAGGACCCAAGACTGAATCATGTGCGACACTGTTCTTGCAGACTCCCCAGTTAGAGGACTCTGCTGGTTTTTGCAGACTATCTGTACTGTTAATTTAAACCTTCTGCGTTCTAGTTAAGTATGAATTAAATCACTTGCGCACTGTCCCACTCCTATCACAGTACTTAATCTTACCTAGAAGAATTTCATTGTTCACACAATCAAAAGCTTTTGAGAGATCACCTATCCCAATAGGTGATCTTGGGTTATTAAATGCATTTAATATTTGATCAGTGAAAGCATATATACCATTTTCTATTGAAAAGCCTTTCTGAAAACGAAATTGGCATTTTGTTAGTGCTTAATTTTTACAAATATGTAATGCTACTCTAGAATAAATTACATTTTAAAGGATTTTGGAAGAAGCTTTCAGAAGTGAGATTGGGCAGTAGTTAGCATCAGATCTATCCCCTTTTTCATTCAATGGTTTAACAATAGCGTATTTCACTCTCTCGAAAAATCCGTGTCATTGAGCTACTGTATATGTGGCTCAGAAGCCTACTTACTTGTTATCCAACTTTCACTACTCTGTTGGAAAAGCCATCAATTCCATGTGTGCTACTGTTCAGTGAATTTATTATTTTCTTAATTTCAATAGCAGAGGTGGCTTGAATTTAAATTCTATCAAACTGCATAGGTACTGCCTTTTCCATATAATGCCTTGCATTTTCTAATGAATAGCTGGATCCTAATTTCTCTAAAACACTTAAAAATTATTATTAATAATGGTCTCTACTTCTGACCTCTTGTTAACAAACTACTCATTGTTTGATAGAAATAGTCTTCCTGTGCTCTTGGTTGCCCTGTTCCCCTTTTAACAGCATTCAAAATAGTTTTAATTTTATCAGCTATGGTACTATCAGACATAATGCACCTACTTGTGTAGTCTGTACTAACTTTTAATGCAGTGCAGTAGTCTGTATAAAGTTTCACTGTTTTGGGATCATTACTCCCCCTTGCTATAAGATACATTTCCCTTTCTTGTCTGCAAGGTATTTTTATCCCTTTAGTAAGCCATGGCTTTTTACATGGTTTCTTACAATTAAATTTCACTGTTTTCTTGGGGAAACTGTTTTCAAATAAACTCACGAAGGTATCTCGAAATAGGTTAAATTTTAAATTAGCGTCATGTTCCCTGCACACCTCACCCCAGTTTGTCACAAGCTTTCCCTAAAATTTTGAATTGTTAAATCATTCACTGAACGCACTATTTTGGCAGATTGTTTATTACTGTATGGAGCTATATCATATGCTCTAACTAGCTGTGCATCATGATCAGACAGACCATTCTTAACAGGAAAAGTTACGGCAGTAAATTTATCTTGGTATGTGAATACGTTATCTATCAGTGTGCTGCTTTCCTGTACCACGCGAGTAGGGAAATCAATAACTGATGTCAAATTGAAAGAACCAAGTAATACTTCAAGCTCAAGCTTTCTATCGGACTCTTTCAGAAAATGTACACTGAAATCTGCAAAATTAATTTTCCTTCCTCTGTCTGACAGATAGCACAACAAAGAATCCGACTTTTAAAAAATGGAAAAGTTCCCAGTTGGGACCTGTACACAGTTAAAATAAGTGTCATTATTTAGTTTAAGCTCACATGCACATACTTCTATATGTTGCTCTATGCAAAATTTCTTAGTTCCCAAACTTTTCACTGACAGATGTTACCACATATGACAACTCCCCTCTCCATAGTGTCTCTACTTACATGTGCTGAAAGCTTATGTCCACCTACATTTACATTACCTATGACTATATGATAAGACAGCCGTAGTACATATTTTCCACCCTCGGTTTCCAACGCTTCTAAACAAACAAGTAGTTCAACTACTTTGTTTTTTAACGCCATGATATTCTGATGCAATATATTACCATTATTTCTGACTGCTTTTATGTGAACCATGTGACATATTACCATTATTTTTCACTTTACTGGTAAGAGAATACTGTGCTTTTTTCATATATCTTGTACCTACCTACCTGTGTGAACTTCTCGCCAAGCTTAATTTCAATCAATATTGGAAGATTGGACTCTGATTTTAACCTAAAAAAAAAAGTACTCCCATGGGTTTCAGTGCCCCCTTAAAGATTTTGCTATCGTCTCAGCCAGTTTACCCTTCCCTTTCCTATTGAGATGCAGGCCATGTTTTGTGATGTCCCACCTACCAATACCATCAACAGGAACAAAACCTAAGCCTGCCAAAGTAGCTGCCCAAGGCAGCTGATCTAGCTCTACATTGAAACTTCCTGGCAGATTAAAACTGTGTGCCCGACCGAGACTCGAACTCGGGACCTTTGCCTTTAGCAGGCAAGTGCTCCACCAACTGAGCTACCGAAGCACGACTCACGCCCGGTACAAACAGATTTACTTCTGCCAGTACCTCGTCTCCTACCTTCCAAACATTACAGAAGCGAACCTGCAGAACTAGCACTCCTGAAAGAAAGGATATTGCGGAGACATGGCTTAGCCACAGCCTGGGGGATGTTTCCACAACGAGATTTTCACTCTGCACCAGAGTGGGCGCTGATACGAAACTTCCCGGCAGATTAAAACTGTGTACAGTTTTAATCTGCCAGGAAGTTTCATATCAGCGCACACTCCGCTGCAGAGTGAAAATCTCATTCTGGTAGGTCTATATTGACCCCCTGACAGCTGTTCAGTTGGAGTCGATCATACCACATGAAAGCAGGAACCAAACAAACATCTGTATAGTTCGGTGCAGATGCTATTTTTACCAGGTCACACTCAATATTGTAGTCCTGATCCCTCTCAATACTGTTTCCCGCTCCATCCACTACCACATGATCTTGATGTGTGAAACACTTGCACAATGATCCTACATCCTCTCACTTGGCTAAGACATGCACTGGGCTTGAAAATGCTTGTGACTTGGTACCTGTCGCCTAATTTTTCCTGCAAGATCTGGCCAAACTACTACTACTACTACTACTACTACTACTACTACTACTACTACTTTCTACTTTTTACTTTTTTGCAACAGTTGCTTTTCTAGTGAGTCTGAGTGCTGACTACACTTACATCTACTTGAGCCTCTTCCTTAGTTAACTGAGGCAGCAAGGCAAATCTATTGTTTGTGCCAATGATGAAACTGTCATTGCTATTTCTGTGTTCCCTGTGCTACCGCTTCCCACCTGTCTTCATCCTTCTGCCCCCCCTTAACCACATCAGTTCCTCCCTAACACTCTCCATTTCAGCCTGAAGGGCTCTAAATCTTCCCTTCCTGTTCCGCTATTTTCCTATCCCTTCAACATAATTAGCAATACCATGGAAGAGACCCATAATTTACTTCCACGATTACCATGCAACTACATTCACCCCAGCGTAAACATCTGCCACAACAGCTGCACAGAATCCCAGAACTGACTTTCTTATTCCACCTCAAACACTTCTCGCTCATGCTTGTGCACAATATTTTTACAAAATTTATCTAGGCAATAATAGTAATATACTATTATCTGCAGATCACACGAGTCACTAAACTGATGTGGAACACTAATATACGTGTATACTATTAATATTGTAACGTAATGAAGTTAAACTAATGGTAAAGATCAAAACCTGTACACCCAAAAAATTAGGCCTAAGATCGTGTGTGCGTGATACTTACTTGGCGCGTTTTGAAGGGAAATGAAAGACAAAACTTAAAACCTTTAATTCCCCGAGTAGATACGGTGCTAATAAATATGTATAATGAAAGCAACCTAAATTCTTCACTTAGTACCTAAAGAAATGTCTTAAATTTGTATGTAAACCTACGTTTAAAGTAGGCGGAAATCTGCCCTTAGGTTAAGATTTTCGTTTTTCGAGAAATACTTTGAAACTAGTGAAACCTTAAATGGATAATATAAAATTCTTCGTTACGGTATAACATCAACTTGACAATTCTAGAATTACTTACCTTCACGAGCTTAATATTCAAGGGTGTGCGAGCGGCGCCATTGCTGCCACTGAGATCGGGAATGGCACGTTCACTGCCTTACAGTGAAAAGTTCATTTTGCAAATGGAAGTACATTAATCTATACATGTGTTGACACTTCCGTGTAGAAAAGCTTAGCTAGAGCAATGCGCTATTGGTTAACACCATAGGTTACCTCACCAACACGCAATCTTTCTACATGGATGCTTTGTAACACTGCTACGTTGTTCTCTACTCGCCTACCCTTCCTGGAGTTCGAGGTACATGTCTGTTTTCACAAGATAAATACCTACAATTACCTTAAACATATGATTAAAACTGATTTATGCAGTAAAATATACTCACCAACACACCTGAACTTGTAGACACTTCTAAATCTTTCTCGTCTTAGTGCTCCACAACTATGACATGGGTGTGTATGACCTTAGTTGTTTTTTTGCGTTCTAAAACACAACAAAACATAAGAGAAATCAGATATCAGGACCTACTACATAGTTTCAGAAAGTGTCCCTTGTTTGCGTGGCTTAAAGTTAACCAAATTCCTTACAAGCTGTTTCTGGGCCTTTCAGTGTAAAGTACAAAGAGCAGAGGGACCAATATCGATCTTAGAGGTGCGTAATTCGGGATAAATTTCTGGCTGCTGAGACTATCATGAGGACATTGTGTCCTATATTTAGTCATGTTTTGAAGCTATGTAGCTTCTTCGCTTAGATTAAATTCATCAATCTATAGAGAAGCTTTTTCTCCAGACGATCTCGCATTCGGGAGGACGACGGTTCAATCCCGCGTCCGGCCATCCTGATTTAGGTTTTCCGTGATTTCCCTAAATCGCTCCGGGCAAATGCCGGGATGGTTCCTTTCAAAGGGCACGGCCGACTTCCTTCCCCGTCCTTCCCTAATCCATTGAGACCGATGACCTCGCTGTCTGGTCTCCTTCCCAAAAACAACCCAACCAACCCTCTCCAGACGATATCGTAGGCTGGAAATCGATGAAAGCCAAAGACGTTTCCATCTTCGGAAATCCCACTTCAATCTGTATTGCGAGGGCCAGGACTTGAATGACACAGTTTCGTTTGGTGCGAATGCCGGCTTGTTCTACGGAATTGTTCGACCAGTCCTGCTAAGCAGTATCCGTTCCAGAAGTTCATGCATCACACGAAGCAGTGCAATGAAACGAAAGCTTTGCGCAAGATCTCGAGCTCTACTTGGGTTTGGGAGAACAGTTACCTTGGCTCGTTTAAGTTCTTAGGGTACGTCTCTCGTCTCCAATGACGAGGTGACGAATTTTGCTAAATATTTCTAAATACATTTACCAGACTTGATGAGAATCTCTGGGAGTATATGAACAGAACCAGGAGCTTTATTAGGTTTTGTGTCCATTACTGACGCTGAAATCTCTTAAAGGGTGATGTCATAATATTTAGTGTCTTAGATGGCCGCTGCTTTTATATTTTCGAGCTCCAGTTTGTTTTATTGTCTCGGTGACATGGTTCTTCAGATGCCATGACAATGTGCAAAACAATTTTAGGTGTTAGGAGAAAATGTTCTCTAAGCGATACTGCTGGCTCCCGCTGCTCGTAATTTTTGGAACAGGGAACAAGATTTTCTTCTGTATACTTATAAATTGATGGAAACTAATCAGACGATAAATTTCTGCCTCCGTGCTGTATCTGCGCTGTGCGTCATTTCATGAGCTAATTGTAACCGCCGCTTCAGAAACCACTGTGGTGTTCCTCACGTTCTTGTCCC
The DNA here is from genome assembly GCF_023864345.2 of Schistocerca serialis cubense. Classification (NCBI taxonomy): domain Eukaryota; kingdom Metazoa; phylum Arthropoda; class Insecta; order Orthoptera; family Acrididae; genus Schistocerca; species Schistocerca serialis. Next base: position 84,577,700 of record NC_064639.1, read on the forward strand.
GGCTTGGAATATATATATATATATATATATTCCGATATTCTCAGGACATGCGCTCGTTCGTCCTTGTGATAACTGCTCGTACACAAGTGTTGCAGATACCAGCAGACGGAGGAATCCAGTCCAGTTATTTATCAAGGACCTTTTTTGGTTCAATCTGGACTGAGGAATTACGGTTATATTAGGTTGGTGCACAAGCAAACAGCGTTTTTGTTTTGAATGTTGGTATCGTAGTTGCTAAGAGTTCATAGATCCGTCTTCGTTTGTAGTTCACTGTTCGAGTTTTCATTCTGTTATTTTTTTTCATTGGATTTGGTGGAGCAGTGGAACTACAAAATGGAGCGCCATATGGACACTTGAATGAATATCAAGAGCTCAGATGGAAACCCAGTTCTAGGCAAAGGGAAAGCAGAAAGGTGGAAGGAGTATATAGAGGGTCTATACAAGGGCGATTTCCTAGAAGAAAGAACACAACACGTCATTCTTAACGGTTCAAAATCTGCAGATGTAGAGGTAATTTCGGGAGTACCGCAGGGAAGCGTGATAGGACCTTTATTGTTTACCATATACATAAATGACTTAGTTGACAACATCGGTAGCTCCGTGAGGCTATTTGCAGATGACACGGTTGTCTACAAGAAAGTAGCAACATCAGAAGACTCGTACGTACTCCAGGAGGACCTGCAGAGGATTAATGCATGGTGCGACAGCTGGCAGCTTTCCCTAAACGTAGATAAATGTAATATAATGCGCATACATAGGGGCAGAAATCCATTCCAGTACGATTATGCCATAGGTGGTAAATCATTGGAAGCGGTAACGACCGTAAAATACTTAGGAGTTACTATCCGGAGCGATCTGAAGTGGAATGATCACATAAAACAAATAGTGGGAAAAGCAGGCGCCAGGTTGAGATTCATAGGAAGAATTCTAAGAAAATGTGACTCATCGACGAAAGAAGTAGCTTACAAAACGCTTGTTCGTCCGATTCTTGAGTATTGCTCATCAGTATGGGACCCTTACCAGGTTGGATTAATAGAAGAGAGAGAGACATGATCCAGCGAAAAGCAGCGCGATTCGTCATGGGGACATTTAGTCAGCGCGAGAGCGTTACGGAGATGCTGAACAAGCTCCAGTGGCGGACACTTCAAGAAAGGCGTTACGCAATACGGAGAGGTTTATTATCGAAATTACGAGAGAGCACATTCCGGGAAGAGATGGGCAACATATTACTACCGCCCACATGTATCTCGCGTAATGATCACAACGAAAAGATCCGAGAAATTAGAGCAAATACGGAGACTTACAAGCAGTCGTTCTTCCCACGCACAATTCGTGAATGGAACAGGGAAGGGGGGATCAGATAGTGGTACAATAAGTACCCTCCGCCACACACCGTAAGGTGGCTCGCGGAGTATAGATGTAGATGTAGATGTACTTAGGGACAATATTATGGAAATGGAAGAGAATGTAGATGATCAAATGGGAGATATGATACTGCGTGAAGAGTTTGACAGAGCACTGAAAGACCTAAGTCGAAACAAGGCCCCCCGAAGTAGACAACATTCCATTGGAACTACTGACGGCCTTGGGAGAGCCAGTCCTGACAAAACTTTACCATCTGGTGAGCAAGATGTATGAAACAGGTGAAATACCCTCATTATTCAAGAAGAATATAATAATTCCAATCCCAAAGAAAGCAGGTGTTGACAGATGTGAAAATTACCGAACTATCAGTTTAATAAGTCACAGCTGCAAAATACTAAAACGAATTCTTTACAGACGAATGGAAAAACTAGTAGAAGCCAACCTCGGGGAAGATCAGTTTGGATTCCGTAGAAACACTGGAACACGTGAGGCAATACTGACCTTACGACCTATCGTAGAAGCTAGATTAAGGAAAGGCAAACCTACGTTTCTAGCATTTGTAGACTTAGAGAAAGCTTTTGACAATGTTGACTGGAATACTCTTTCAAATTCTAAAGGTGGCAGGGGTAAAATACAGGGAGCGAAAGGCTATTTACAATTTGTACAGAAACCAGATGGCAGTTATGAGAGTCGAGGGGCATGAAAGGGAAGCAGTGGTTGGGAAGGGAGTAAGACAGGGTTGTAGCCTCTTCCCGATGCTGAACAATCTGTATATTGAGCAAGCAGTAAAGGAAACAAAAGAAAAATTCGGAGTAGGTATTAAAATTCATGGAGAAGAAATAAAAACGTTGAGGTTCGCCGATGACATTGTAATTCTGTCAGACAGCAAAGGACTTAAAAGAGCAGTTAAATGGAATGGACAGTGTCTTGAAAGGAGGATATAAGATGAACATCAACAAAAGCAAAACAAGGATAATGGAATGTAGTAGTATTAAGTCGGGTGATGCTGAGGGAATTAGATTAGTAAATGAGACACTTAAAGTAGTAAAGGAGTTTTGCTATTTGGGGAGCAAAATAACTGATTACGGTCGAAGTACAGAGGATATAAAATGTAGACTGGCAATGGCAAGGAAAGCGTTTCTGAAAAAGAGAAATCTATACTGGATGTAAACAAATTTAAGTGTCAGGAAGTCATTTCTGAAAGTATTTGTATGGAGTGTAGCCATGTATGGAAGTGAAACATGGACGATAAATAGTTTGGACAAGAAGAGAATAGAAGCTTTCGAAATGTGGTGCTACAGAAGAATGCTGAAGATTGGATGGGTAGATCACATAACTAATGAGGAAGTATTGAATAGGATTGGGGAGAAGAGAAGTTTGTGACACGACTTGAGTAGAAGGAACCGCTTTTTACGACATGTTCTGAGGCATCAAGGAATCACCAATTTAGTATTGGAGGGCAGCGTGGAGGGTAAAAATCGTAGAGGGAGACCAAGAGATGAATACACTAAGCAGATTCAGAAGGATGTAGGTCGCAGTAGGTACTGGGAGATGAAGAAGCTTGCACAGGATAGAGTAGCATGGAGAGCTGCATCAAACCAGTCTCAAGACTGAAGACAACAACAACATGGACAAATGAAAACTTCGTACATATACTTCCGTTTGAGGTTAGTAGTGGAATGGCAGCATCGGAGGCAGCCAGAAAGATGATTGCCGTGTATGGCGATAATGTCACTGGACACAGAACGGCAAGCAAACTGTTTCCTAGTTTTAAGGAGGGTCGTTTTGACATACTCACCAGGTACTGGAAGACCTTTGGGGATTGAAGATCGTTCAAACGCATTAATCCACAAATGATTGTCAGTGTACTGGAGGACTGACAAATGTGACGAACTACGATCTTTCCACCATCGTGCGACATAAGCATGCAAGGAGAAAGATCAAAAAATTGTATGTGTAGGTACTGCATACTTAAAACCAAAATAAGGGAGTAACCATATGTGCATCTATTTGCTCGTCATAAATTTGCTCGTGAACAACATCGAACATTCCTATCCTGTATCGTTCATGGTCACGGAAAATAGTATCTTCATGCTAAAATATGATAGAAAGAATGGTTGACCCCAAACAAGCAACTCCCAAAACACATGCGCACTTCCACAAAAGATAATTTATGCATCTGGTAGAACAGGGACGACGTGGTGTACTGCAAATTGCTTCCCCGAGATCTCACCACCGCTGATGACATTTGTCAACAACTGAAACGTTTTGCAGGCGCAAAGAAACACGACGATCACGGAGACCGCGGTGATGAATATTCCACGATAATGCCCGCACACATTGTTCGACTGACAGAAAAAAACTACACAGGAGTTGGGTTGCGAAGTCGTTAAACACTCACTTTATTCACTTGATCTCGCACTCTGATTTTCACCTCTTCCGTTCAATAAAACCACCTCCGATAAATTTCCTTTCCTGATGAAAATGCGCTCCGAACGCGGCTTGGTGACATGTTAGTCTCAAAACCACGTTATTCGTACAGCTACGGAATCGAAAACTTACCCCCAGCGTTGGCAGAGTGATGTAAACAGCGAAGGATAATATATTACTGTCAAAATTGTTATGTAGACGTTTTATCTTTATTAAAGTTCAGAAAATGCTACGAACTTGAGCAACAACCTAATAAAAAAAATACTTCGGCTGATTTGTTCCGAAGGGAGACAGTATTACCTAAGAGGGAAACCTGACAATATTTTCAGTTGTAGCGACCAAGCTATGGTTTCCATCAGCAGTGTTCAGACAAAAGTCTGGATGGTACTTTTTTTTTTCAAGCTGCTGAATTGAATGAATCAGTATCTTCAGCACTGAAAGGAAAATCGATGTTACTTCCAACTGTCTAGTTGACAAAGACTACCTCACATAAGTTATTCTACACTGAGGGGGAAAAATAGCAGCAACAAAGAGGAGTTGTTGATCATCAAAAGATGGTAGTCGTCTTTCTACATCAGAGAGATGCGTGTTCAGATTCCGCTCCACTCGCGTGTCACTAGTAGCTTCACTGTGATGATGCAAATCAGTTTCGCTTAAGTAGGCGCTGTAACGGTAGTGAGCTTCAGTTACTTCAGATTGGACGTGATAGGTTGAGGTTACAAAAGAATGCCTCTTAGGCGATAAAGACGCCATTACAAACACCTCACTGGGTTCGGAGGAGGACGTGTGAACCGTAAATTAACTTCCAAAATCATCAAGAACATTAACGATTTTAATCACACTAGGTGAGCGTGGAAGTAGTTGCTAGGAAGTAACTGATGGAAAATGAAATTACTTTTAACAAATGGGAATTTCATTCCTAAAAGTCATTTCAAAGACAAAATTTTCTGCTTATAATTTTAAATTTATCTAGAGGCAGAAAGAACAATATTAACAGTACGATCCTTCGGGCTGAGAAGCTTGCCTGCTCCCTTTCAACACGGCCGTAGTCATGACCGCTCACAACCACCTCTGAAAGAGTACACTGGTGCAAATCTGCAACACACCAGATTACTTTAAACAAAAAACATTTGTTAACAACTAACACAAACTATGCACCCCGTAACAGGGATTGAAATAGTACAACAATCAAATTATTTGCCACCGAAAGTGCAAATGGTTTTTTAAAGGACTCTTACCTTGGAAGAGTGACAACTATTTAACCTAAAATGACTAAATAAAACCCATAAAATGCAGACTTGCATAAAATGTAAAACATGCTCTACATTACACATATACTACCTCGCAAGATGATAGGCAAGATAAAAACATATTTCAAGAATTCGGCCTTTAAGCAATAAATTCAACACCGAATCCGAGAAACATGACGGAGGAGGCAGCTATTAACTTCTGGCAAATTGATGGGAGAGGGAGAGGGTCTACTAAACAACCCGAACCACCGATTGCTCTAAGCCTCCCCAATTGCACAAAGGAAAAACGGACCACCCAATTCACAAATAACCACCTTCCCGCGGATGGGCAAACGGAGAAAAATGGCTGGACGACCCCAAAACAAAGCGGCTGGTGAACTCACCAAGAATACAAGTAGAATTTAACAAGTAAATGAAACATATCACCAATCACTTAACTTCTAATAAACTGCGCTTTCTATCGAAGACCTGGCGCAGCACCCCCAACGCTCATCCGAACCGTCCGCTGCCAGCCGCTTCAACGGACGCAGGAAGGCGCGCCGATCTCCCGTCTCACGGCGTCGCAGCTCGCCCCGGCCAGCCCGATGTCGTGGTTTCACTCCTGTTGCTCTCGTGTCAACCGCGAAGCCACCACCCCTTTCTATACGGCGCTCCCCACTGGACTCACGTGGGAACATCACATGCGCCGACGCTCAAGGCGGACAAGTCATCTCGTGTCTCAGTGCGCAACCGACCGATCCAACCGCCAATGACAGTTGCCCGAGCAACTCAAGCAGACTGGCGGCCTAACGCGCAGATGCAGGAACTCGGCCCCGAGCGGGCGACCACTAGCTGAGTTCTGTTACTAGCGGACTGGCAAGTTTCCCATTTTGTGGCTTTGAAGTTTGATACAGACAGACATACTAGCACTCCGACGACAGACACACTAACTGCCGCACAAATGCAGACAGACCAGCAACTGGTGGCGTGAGGCTAACCTAGCCTCACTCCGACTGACCCCCTGCTGAGCTGATAGCGCCCCTTAAATGCACGTGAACAGGCAACCTTTCCGCTTTCCTACCAGAGGGAGACACCAAAGCTGCGATTATCACAGCGGCGCCACCGCTAGAAACGGAAGGCGACTGCTTCACACAACGCGCTGCGGCGCGCTCTTAAAAACATCAGTTTTTTGCCACATCTAAGTGTAGTAGGGTTACGGAAAGTTGGAGGTTCCTTTTCCGATATTGCAGAAAAACTTGGCAGGAATGTGGCCACTGTCCACGACTGCTGGCAGCGGTGGTCATGGGGCTGTATGGTCATGAGAGCACCATACTCTGGACTACCATGTAGCGCTACCGAGAGGGAAGGCCATCATGTTCGACGTATGGCTCTGGCACTTCGTACTGCATCTTGCAGCAGCAGTGACACAACGAGCTGGTCCTAAATGATTACTTAAAGGACAGCTCCGAGCCAGACGCCCTGTCTTGTGTGTTCCACTGACACCAAACCATTGCCATCTGCGACTTCAGTGTTGTCAAGGGAGAGCTCATGGGAGGGCAGGGTGGTGGTCTATTACGATCCCTGATGAAATGTTTCTACCTTGGTGCCAGCGCTGGCCGTGTGATGGTTGGGAGGAGGCCAGTTGAGGGTCTGCGACCAGCCTGTGGGTGTGCTAGGCACACTGGACCTACACCTGCAGTTTTCGTCTAGGGTTGAGCTTGGTACGACAGCAGGAGCACTCCCATGATGGGCCCAAGCACAGTGACTCTCTGACCTCAAATTTGTACATCAGTCTGATGATTCTCTGTTGCGCTGCTGTTAACGAACAGCATTATAGGGGGTGTTTTCCGAGATGACTACGCTCGCCCAAATGCCGTTGTTGCAACCCAACGTGCTCTACAGGATATAAGTTGCCTTGCCCTGGACGATCACCAAATCCGTCTTCTACTGATAAAATACTGGACATCATCGGAAGACAGCTAGTCATCCACAAGCAGCGTTAACCTTCCCTGTATTAACCGACCAAGTGCAACAGGCATCTCTGTCCTACACACTGGCATCAGACGCCCGTACGACACAATGCATGCATGTTTGCATGCTTGGATTCAACATTCTGGCTGTTAAACGGGTTTTTAATGTAACAGCATTTCACATTTTCAATGGCTTATTTCGCGCTTACGTTAAATTGTGATTCCGCAATGTTAGTCGCTTAAATACGTCACCTGGACAAATGTATTCCTAAAATTTCATTACTCTAATAATTTTTGGGTGTTGGGTTTCCTCTACGTCAACGTATATGGCCATTGCATCTGGTGCAGGACGTCAGTATGTTTCAAGAACATGGGTTGTCCACGGAGAACATGGCTGTTTGTAGATATTACGTATGGTCACTTCACCAATTCCGATTCAGTTAACGAGTAATGTTTGTGGAATTGGATAGCAAGTGAGAATTCATGGTTTCACTCCGGACCCTTGTGACTGTTTAATAGGCATTGTGATTGGTTCCTGTTTGTGGCGGAATAACGATTTAATAAACTTTTGGAAACGTTCGCTCGCTGTTTGTTTTATATGCGTTGAAGTCGTTCAGTAAATTTCGTGCTTTAGTTTTCAGCTCACGTCTCTTATTGTTTCTAGTGGAATACTTCAGTAAAATTGTCTTACAGTATTCTAACTTCCTGAGTGCTCCAGTGGCCGCTTGAATTTTTTGGTTTTAGCTAATAATTTTGTGAAGTTTTGTTGGTATTGATATTAGCTGTGGTGTGGTATTAGTACAAGTAGTTGCTTTCTTAGTAGGCAGAGAATTTCGAGACTATTATTGCTAGTTCTATAAATAGTTCCACTGTTGTAACAGAACTTTGATAACGTAGACGTGTAGTTCTTCACAGCAACTGCAAAATTTTACCACGAGTAAGAAGTGTGGGCTCTGTCGTAGGTTTGTGAGTAGTCGGTTACGGTTTGGGATTTGTTCCAAGTATTTTCATTGGGGGGGGGGGGGGGGGGGGAAGAGGAAAGGAAGGAATGCAGTGGGGAAGCCAGTGGTCATTTTAGTGAGATCCTCACCAGGGAATGAAGAATCTGCAGTAGAAATAAGTTGATGGAGGATCAGGAGTGAAAGCTCTGTGCCCTTCAGGTGCAGTTACAACGCGCAATGGGAGAACTAGATAGGTTGAGGAGGGTGAACGGTGGTGCCTAATGGGAACTGGCAGTGGGCAAGAAGGCATACAGGAACATGAGGTATTCAGACAGTTACACTTTGCGTATACGAAATAGATCAGAACAATTGTCAGTTACCCCTTTCTGTAGTGGATTTTTAAGCCTTCCTTCTGCTTTGTTTCTCCAATTTTTTGAGTTTAGTTCCCATTGCTGCTGGTTTCCATTTTCGGTTTTTTACTGTTTCCTAAGTCACGGACCGGGCGCTAATGACCATAGCAGTTTTGCGCCCTAAAACCAAACCAAACCAAAACAAAAAAAACTGTCAGTTAAGTGGAGAGTAGCTACAAGAAACTCTAGACGTAGGGAACATGCAGCAGTCCTCAGCAGTTAGGCCTAGGTCAGCTGCAAAGCCACAGAAAGAAGGTTCTGCTGCTAAGTGGTACACACGGTAGAGGCGTGGGCCTGCAGTTGCAGCAAGTGTTGGGAGTGAGTACCAGGTCACCAGCATTGTGAAGCTCAGTGCAGGGTTAGCTCAAGTGACTGAAAGCATAGGGGAGTAACGTAGGAATTTTACAGACAAGGATCTGGTAGCGATAGTGGCTGGAGCTGTCAGTCTTGAAAGAGACGAGGAATATGATGTAGATGGTGACCAGGTAAAGATAGCTACTCAAACTGGTGGCACTAATGTGCATTTCGCGCAACTGTTCAAGCATCATGATCGGCCTCATCTTAATGCAGATGTTAGGCGCATTAACGTGTGGCTGGTGAGTGTGCTGATGGTAGAGGGCATGGGTCACATCTCAGTGGTGCCAGTTGGCACTGGCAGTAGCTAGGAATCACTTAGCATGGGTCACACCTCACTAGGTATGGGAAGGGGAGGCTGGCAAAGCTTATTGGTGGTGGTGGTGGTGGTGGTGGTGGTGGTGGTGGTGGTGGTGGTGGTGGTGGTGGTGGTGGTTGGTGTTAAAGCTAGCACAATTTTTAGATTAAAGTAAGCTGATAGTTAGAGGAACTTCTATTAAGCAGATATACCTAAGGGCTCACTTTTAGAGGATGTAAGTTTTCCAAGTAGCGAAGGAATTAGCTTATTTCATCAAAGAATAAGAGGGATTAGAGATAAAATTAGTGAACGGCTTATGGCTGTTGACTCTGAAATTATTAGTATATCATAGCACCACTTAAATAATTTCACGGTTCAGAGGCTTCCTTTGCCAGAATACAGATTAGCTGGCTGTTTTTCAAGAAGTTCCTTGCCGGGTAGGAGAGTGGCTATGTATGTAAAAAACAGTATTCCATTTGAGTCCATAGATGTATCACTGCACTGCAGTGAACATATATTTGAATGCTGTGCAGGGCAGTTAAATTTAGTGAAACTAATCTTCTAATTGCTGTTGTTTAAAGGTCCCCTAACTCTGAGCAGAAATGCTCTGAAATCAAACTAGAAAGGTTTCTTGATCTACTTTGTAGGAAGTAAGAGAAATTAGTGGTTTGTGGTGACTTCAATATAAATTTTGTAAATGATTGTGCAAGAAAAAGGATGTTAGTAGATCTTAGTCATGACTTGGTGCAGACTGTTTTCCCAACTAGGGTGCAGGGGAACAGTGGTACAGGCATAGACAATTTTTTTACTCATTCTACATTACTAGATGGGCATTCTGTTAGGAAAAGGGTGAAATTCCTTCCAGACCATGATGCAAAAATTTTAACTGTAAAAGGCTTAAGCACTCAAACAAGCGTCATATTTAATTACAAACTATAAAGAAAAGTTAATCCATCAGCAGAAAAGTTTTCTAAACCTTGTCAAGGAACAAGTGGCAGGATGTTTGTAGTGCTGATAACATAGATGATAAATGTAATGCTTTCCTCGATACATTCCTCATTATCTTTGAGAGTTTCTATCCATTAGAATGTTCTAAATGGGGTACGAGCAGTAATAGGCAACCCAGGTGGCTGACTGGTGGAATAAGGATCCCATGTGGAACAAACTGGGAATTACATCAAAATGTTAGTAGTCACAATAAAAATACAGTAGCATATTAAACAGCATTGTAAGGTGCTTGAAAATGTTATTAGGAAGGCAAAGAATGTGATATGCAAAGAGAATAGATAATTCACAGGATAAAATTAAAACCATATGGTCAGTTGTAATGGAAATGTCTGGTCAGTAGCACAAGGTCGTCAATATAAAGCCAGTTCGCAGTAAAAATGTTTGTTACTGATAAATCAGATATATATACATACGGTATTTACGTCATGCTCTGAGCACTGCTGGTGAATTAAATAATTTAGTTTCTACAGGGCATCATATAACTTTCTTGACAAATGCCTTTCCGAGATGGATATCTGATATACTCGTCTGTGATACAGAAAAGGGGAGGTTGAGTCAATAATTAAATCACTGAAAACTAAGGACTCCCATGGTTATGATGAAGTGACTAGCAGAATATTAAATTACTGTGCTGCACATGTTAGCCCTGTACTTAGCCACTCTTTTTATTTTTCATTTAGGAAAGGTCTATTTCCTGAACGATTATAAAACGCTTTATAAAAAGGGAGAAAAGGATAATGTAGGTAATTTTAGACCTATTTTTATGCCATCAGTGTTAGCTAGTCAGTGAAAAGGCTGTGTATCTGTGTGTGTGTCGGGAATACTGATCATTTTGTCGGTCTATTTGCTATCAAATAAACAGTGTGGCTTCAGAAGTCGTTAAACAACTGATAAATCTATATTCTCTTTTCTCTGTGAAGTACTGAATGAGTTAAGCAAAAGGTTTCGAATGTAACGCATATTATTTGATCTGACTAAGGCATTTGATTGTTTACAAAATATTGCTCCAGAAGAACTACAGAATACGGGAGTAGCTCACAATTGGTTCCTCTTACTTTAGCAACAGACAGCAAAGGATCATTAACATTTTTGAGAATGACTCTGATGAGGGGTGAGAGTGGGGTATGGTCACGTGAGGGATGCACCCAGGAATCAGTGTTAAGGCCGCTCCTGTTTCTTATGTAATATGCCCTCCAGTATAAGGGGTAACTCTAAAATATTTGTTTGCTGATTACACTAGCTTGGTAGTAAAGGGTGTCCTGTGCAATATTTCCACTGTTTCAAATAAAGCAGTTCATGACCTAAGTTCGTGGCTTGCAGAAAATAAACTAACGCTAAATCATGGTAAGAGTCAGTTTATACAGCTTAACACACAGTTCAACAAAACCTGATGTTTCAACTTCACAGAATGGGCATATGATGGTGATAGTGAACAGTTAAAATTTTTGGGTGTTCAGATAGTAAGTAGTTAGGAAAGCTCATGTTCAGGGTATTGAGACACTTAATGCAGCCATTTTTATTATTCGAACAGTATCTGAAGTGAGTGATGGTTCGACACGAAAATTAGTCTACTTTGTCATTCGTTTATGTTGTGTGGTATTATATTTTGGGGTGACTCTTCCCATTCTAAAAGGATATTTTTGGTCTGTCATTTCTTGTTACCAACATTAGCTTACTTCAAAGAATAAGCAGCTTTCACCCCGTTAATACTCGGCAGATATCAAACCTGCATTTGGATCGGACTTCATTAAGTCTTGTACAGAAAGGTGTGCAGTATAATGCTGCATCCATTTTCAATAAGCTACCACTCGAATTCAAAAATCTTAGCAGGAATCCACTCTTTCAAATCGAAACTGAAATTTGCACATGGGGCACTCCTTCTATTGTCGGAGTTCCTTGAAAAATGAAGTGGATTCTTGTTGTATTGCTGATGAAGTGAACTTAAACTTATGGACTGACTTTTTGGGGTTGATAAACATTTATTTTTGTCTATTATTACTTTTATATTGTAATTCCATGTACTGACATGTACCGTGACCTTGGAGATTTGCTCCTCAAATTGGTCCTAAGAAACTTGAAGTGTAAATATATAAATATCGTATCCCAGTATTTAGAATAACAACGTTGACGATGGCATTAAACTGTATCCGTTGCAAACTTCGGCATTTGGTTCTGGTAATGCCCTCAATGTTCAGTTGACATATTTTAATACTTGATCCCACTTTCCCAGATTTTTGGATCTGGAAAAGAGCTTCTGATGTAGTACTGAGTCATTCCGTCTGACTGCAGTCTTCTTATACTTCCTTCCTTAATTAATCTACAGTTGCTGTGAACATTTATTCCTTATTAAATCAAAGTTGGTTAATTTTCGTTTCGTCAGTAAAGCTGAAAATATTCTCTGGCAGTCATCGCCCTGCAGGTCCAGGAGAAAGAATAGGTCCGAGGTATTCCCGCATGTCCTAAGGGGTGACTAAAAAGTTTCATACGTTTCAGCTTTCATGTGATGCCCCCTGTAGGGTTAGACCTCCATTCTTCAAAATTTTCCGGAAGAGGGAGCCAATTGGGGAAGGGCGCCTTATATGGTGCATTGTGTCCACCGTGCATAGATATCTTCAGCCCACATTCAGGTCGTCACATTGCAGTCCCATCCATTCTCCATCTCTTTGGTTGGCTACCTTAGTGGGTGCGTTTTCCACAATGCACTACGCATTGTCTCTTTCGCGTCGACGCACCTGATAACCGGCATAGTAGCCAGGCCATTGTGGTGGGGACGGCATGCACCCTCTTGATTGTAGCGCCTGACGACACAGGGATCGCTCTGCTCGTTAACTCCCCACGTATGACAAGGGGTAGATGCCCATTCCCCTGGGGCATAGACTCCCAGCAATGGCCATCCTGCCGGGTCAGAGTGGGTGGCAATAGGGCAGTTGACACGTGATGAAGTGTAGTCCATTTCTTGCTGGTGGTGAAACACCAGCGGTCTCTAAGCCTTCACGAGTAAAATTCTATGCCCAGAAATACGAGCCCAAATCGTTGCTCTCCCTGGCCACGTCATGGGAGGAACGTCAGGCTTAGGATGGCAGTGGATATTATTCCCCCCCAGAACCTTGTATGTTAGAGATCTGATGGGAATCTTTCATGATGAAGTCTGTTGTTGGTTGAGCATTTAGAGAACACGTTTCGGGAGGTGAAGGGGTTGTCCAAAGCATCTGGGTCAGTCCTCTACCCAGTCACAGACGTTACTCGCTTGTCAAGCTGGGGGACGTTTCTGTAACCATCACGCCCCATAAGAGCTTAAATGTGGTCCAGGATATCATATTTCACAGGAACTGTCTTTTGCAGTCTGACAACATGCTGACAGCCAATTTAGAGTGGTGAGGTGCAAATTACGTCTGGCATGTCACCAGAGTTCGAGCGATAATCGGGTTGCCACCAATGTCTTCATCTTGGCCTCTGAGGATGGTACATTGCCCAACAAGATCAAGGTGTTGGTCTACAGATGTGATGTAAGGCCCTGTATCCCTCACCTGATGTGATGCTTCAACTGCTGGAAGATCAGCCATATATCTCCCACTGTACTGAGATTGTGGTCACCCATCACATGCCAATACTCCATCTGTGCCCCGCCTCCCATCTGTGTCCAGAGAGCACCATTCGCCTTGCTCACCAGACTGCAGGATTCTCCAGAGATAAAGGAAAATCATGTAGACAGTGAACAGACTGACCTACACTGAGGCTAAGAGAAAATTTGACCGCCTGCATCCTGTGCATGTGACAGTCTCATGCCTCCACTAAAACAGTTCTGGAACCATCAGCTCTGCAAACCCTAGTCACCTCTCAGAGCCGGAAGACTACACCTGCCACCTTGATGCTGGGGGCATTTGCCTCCCTGTTGCTTCTGCACCACCTACTTCAGGAGCAACACTGCCCTTCCCCCCAATCAGGGTCGTTCATCCCCACTTCTTGCCAGAGACGTGTAAGCCTTCTTCTGCTTCTCTCGCTAGGAAGGGGCCCCTTAGGTCACGCCTTCCCAGATTTATCCTAATGGGAAAGATGATAGCCCCCAGTGGCTGAGCCCAAAAGTAGCAGGTTTTAGAGCTTCACACTCACCCTCAGTCCTCGACTGAGCACATGAAGTCTTCACAGCCAGGTAAACCCAAAGAGCAGTGAGAGAAATCCAAAAAGAAAACACCTAAGACAAAGGAAATAGCGGTAGCATCCACACAACTGCTACATACAAACTATGTGTCTGAGGAAGGGGTGGAGATTTTGGCGTCTGCTGAGGACCTAGATCTCACCAGGCCCTCACACAATGGATATAGTTTGCGGAGGCAATACGTCTGTTGCAGCTGGTGACCCTGGGCAGTAAACTACCTCACTGACTGTTCCATCCTTCAGTCTCACGATAACATCATACTCCAGTGGAATTGTGGCGGTTTATTCCAGCACCTGGCTGAGTTTCAGCAGCTGTTGAGCTTTACACCTGCTATCTGCATTGCCCTCCAGGAAACCTGATTCCCAGCAATGCAGATCCTTGCCTTCCCTGGCTATAAGGGACATTACAGGAACCCTAGCGACTACCATCAAGTGTCAGTTTGCGTTTATGACCTAAACTCAGTCTGTAGTTAACCAGTGTTCTATCAAACCCCTCTTGAAGCTTTGGCTGTCAGAATAAGGATGACGCAGGAAATAGTCTACAATGTGTGTGTTCCTCCAATTGGTGAAGTACCCTTGAATGTATTAGCTGCACCGATTGATCAGCTCCATAAACCTTCCCTACTTCTGGGAGATTTTAATGCCCATAACCCCTTGTGGGGTGGCATTGTGCTTACTGGCTGAGGCAGACATGTCGAAACATCACTGTTCAGTTCGACCTCAGCCACTTAAATATTGGTGCCGCCACAAATTTCAGTGTTGCTCATGGTAGTTACTTGGAGATCGATTTATCAATTTGCAGCACAGAACTTCGCCCATCCATCCACTGGAGAGCACATTCGACCTGTGTGGTAGTGACCACTTCCCGACCTTCGTGTCACTGCTTCAGCATCTGGCCTACAGGTACCTGCCCAGGTAGGCTTCAGACAAGGTGGGCTTCCCAGTCTGTGGCACCTCTGTCACCACTGAATCTACCCCCCCCCTCCCCCCTGATAATATCGATCTGATGGTTGAGCATGTGACAATTGTTTCTGCAGCAGAAAACGTTATCCCAAGCTCTTTAGGGTGCCCAAGGCTTATGGCAGTCCCTTGGTGGTCGCCGGAAGTAGCTGAAGCAATTAAGGAGCGTCGGCGAGCTCTACAGCGGCATAAGGGGGTACCCTTTCCTGGAACACCTCATAGCCTTCAAACGGCTCCATGCCAGAGTTCGCCAACTTATCAAGCGACGGAAGCAAGAGTGCTGGTCGAGATTCGTCTCGACCATTGGTTGCCATACGTCACCTTCCCAAGTTTAGGCATCCATCAAACGTCTTCTTGGGTTCCATACCCCAACAGGTGTTCCCAGTTTTAACGTAAATGGCGTGTTATCTACCGACGCAAACGCGATTGTCGAGCACTTTGCTCGAGCCTCAGTGTCGGAGAATTACCCCCCTACCTTTTCGTACTCTCAAACAGCGGCTGGAAGGGAACGTCGTCTCATCAACTACACACCGCATTGAATCCTATAACACCACATTTAATGAGCTCCTCAGTGCCCTTGAACATTGCCCCAACACAGCTTCTGGGCCTGATGTGATCCACAGCCAGATGATTAAACAACTCTCATCTGACTACAAGCGACATACGTTAATCTTCAACCGGATCTGGTGAGATGGAGTCTTTGCATCGCAATGGCGTGAGACCACCATCGTTGTGGTGCTCAAACGTGGTAAAAACCAGCTTGATGTAGACAGCTATCGGCTCATGAACCTCACCAGCGCTCTTCGTAAGCTGCTGGAATGAACGGTATGTCAGCAGTTGGGTTGAGTCATGGAATCATGTGGCCTACTGGCTCCAAGTCAGGGCGGCTTCCGCCAGGGTCGCTCTACCACTGAAAATCTTTGTCCGTCGAGCCTGCCGTGGTACCGCCTTTCCCAGACCGCAACATCTGGTTGCTGTCCATTTTGACTTACGTAAAGCATAAGACACGACTTGGCGACATATCGTTGCCACATTGTATGAGTGGGGTCTTTGGGGCGTGCTCCTGATTGTTATCCATAACTTTGTCACTCTGTACTCTCCGCGTCCAAGTTGGTACCTCCCGTAGTTCTATCCATACCAAGGAGAACTGCGTCCTGCAGGGCTGCGTATTTCTTTTTCTTTTTTTTTAGTGACCATTAACGGTCCAGCAGCAGCTGTCAGGCCCTCTCACCTTCTCTGAATGCAGACGACTTCAGCATTTCGTACTGCTGCCCCTCTACTGGTGTTGCTAAGTGTCGCCTACAGGAAGCCATCCACAAGGCACAGTCATGGTTTCGTGTTTTCAGCCGCCAAGTCGTGTCTCATGCACTTCTGTCGGCGTCGTACTATTCGTTCGGAACTAGAATTTTTTTCTTGATGATCCAATCACTGTAGTGGAGGCATATCGATCCTTACGACTGGATTTTGGCGGTGTATTGACTTGGCTTCCTTATCTTCATCAACTTAAGCCGAAGTGCTGGCAACACCTCCATGCCCTCCATTGCCTGAGCAACATCAATTGGGGTGCAGGTCGCTCTACGCTGCTGCGGCTGTACACAGGCCTTGGCCAATCCCGAATTGATCGTGGGAGAGTGGTTTATGGTTCGGCAGCGCCCTCAGCGTTGCATTTACTCGACCCTGTGCACCACTGCGGGGTTCGACTAGCAACAAGAGCTTTTAGGACGAGTACTGGTGGATGATGGGGTATCTTCATTGCAGATCAGACGTGCACAACTACTCGCCAGTTTCGCAGCACACATTAGTCGTTCGCCTGAGCATTCGAATTACCGTCTCCTTTTCCCGCCCGCGGCAGTCCATCTCCCACATCAGCGGCTCAGGTCGGGGCTAACGATTGCGGTTCGCGTCCGGTCCCTTCTCTCCGAACTGGAGTCCTTCGTTTTACCTCCTCTCTTGTGGTCCGCTCACGTACGCCTCCATGGTGTATGCGTCGGCCGCAGCTTCGTCTGGACCTTTCATGTGGCCCTAAGGAGTCCGTTAACCCTGCTGCTCTCCGCTGTCACTTCAGCGAGATCCTTGAAGTGTTACGTGGATCTGAAGTGGTTTACACGAACGGCTCGAAGGCCGATAGTCACGTTGGCTTTGCCTACTTTCACGGCGGCCATATTGAACAGCATTCCTTAACCGATGGTGCAGTTTATTCACTGCAGAGCTGATGGCCATATCTCGTGCACTTGAGTATCTCCGTTCATGCCGTGGGGAGTGTCTTCTTTCATGTACCGACACCTTGAGCAGCCTGAAAACTATCGACCAGTGCTACCCTCGTCATCCTTTTGAAGCGTCCATCCAGGAGTCCATCTATACCCTGGAAGGGTCCAGTCGTTCAGTGGTGTTCATCTGGACCCCTGGCCACGCGGAACCCCTGTAAATGAACTTGCTGACAGGCTGTCCAAACAGTCTACACGCAAACCACTTCTGGAGATGAGCATCCCCGGGACTGACCTGCGTTCGTTATTACGCCGCAAGATTTTACAGCTTTGGGAGACGGAATGGCAAAATTTCAGTACGCACAACAAACTGCTAGGCATTAAGGGGACCACGAATCTGTGAAAGTCCTTGATGAGGGCCTCTCGCTGGGACTTCGGGGTCTCTTCCGGCTCCGCAATGGCCATGCCTGGGCTGCCCACTGCTACCTCCTGCACTGTGAAGACCCACCTCGGTGTTGGTGCGGCGCCCAGTTGACAGTGGCCCATATTCTTCCATGTCCTCCTCTGGCTGACATGCGACTTTATTTTCGATATCCAGACTTCATTGATTTCAGCAGGCAACGCCTCATCGCCTGGTCTGCTTTTCCATTTCATCTGTGAGAGTGGGTTTTATCATTCGATCTGAGATTTAGCGCATGTCCTTTGTCCCTCTGTGTCCTCCACCCTAGTGCTTGTGGGGTGGGGGTTTTAATATGTGGCAGGGTAGCTGGCTTTTCCTTTTTATTTTCGTGGTCGGCCAGCCATTGTAATCTGCTTCCTTGTTTTACTCTTGCTTCTTGCATCTCTGTTGTTCTGTTGTCTTTTGTTCCTTTTAGTGTTGGTTGCCTTCCCATCGTTCTTCTGGCTTTTCCTTTTTATTATATGTTTCGCCCGTTTTATTCTCAAACTTGTGGCATTGTTTTATTAGGAACAATGGACCGATGACCTCGTAGTTCGGTCCCTTTCCCTCTCTTTTAAACCAGCCAACCAATCTGGCAGTCAGTTACGTTGCTTTAGCATCGCCCAGGTGTCGTCTACAAGGCACTTAGTCAACACCTACGGATGTTAAGGTACATAGATGCCGGAAATACATAAAGGTATAGCTCAACATTTCCACAATTGACTGTTACCTTAGGTAAGTTGTATACTCCAACATTGCTCACCACTGGAGTGAGCCAGAAATTGGTGTACATGCAATTTGTAACGAGATTTACTATTCCTGTATTTTGTACGGTCAATGGGGAGAAGTTGAAAAAATTTCAGGTGGCATACTTAGCGTCTCTCTACAGCAGGGACAGATTATGTAACTGATGTAATTCTATCTTTCTTCAATAATTTGCAACACGATGTTCTCGGACTACAATTAACTCTGATCATTCTACTAAGCAATCAAAATATTTTGAGCAAGAGATCTCCCCAGAAGGTTATTTCATGTGACATGAAGTACACAGAAGCAAAAACTGTCTTTGTGACAGTTTAGTATCTAATACGAGAGAGCATTCTGGCTCCAAAAGCTGCTGAGCTAAATCAGTGTCCAGAAGGACGTTTCCAGCGTAGTTTTCAGTCTAAGTGGACATCCAAGAATTTATTAATAGTTATTTAGTGTCACTGAGAACTCCTCTCGCTTTGTGAGGTGACATAAATTACGTAAAATTTATCTTCCTTAGGAAGTCAAAACGGAGGTAAAAGCAAATCAGTTTGACTTTTGATAAAATGTTCTTGCTACATGTTAACTGGTAACACCAGTATTTTAATAGAACTTATGTCAAACATGGCAAAATTGCAGTCTGCGTCTTTCACAACTGCTAGTAGCTAAGCATAAATCAGACGTTGAAGGATATAGCACAGAAAGTACATAGATAGTACTACACTAACAACTCGGTACATAACACTCAGCGCCAGTTGCATGTTGCCTATCTAAGGACTTCCAGGAGCAACGAAATTTTAATTACAGACTCAATTTCAAAAATATATTAATTTTGGAAATAAAATAACTGTCATAATCTGCTCATTAAGGGAGAGAATTGTTTACAATGCTTCTTTTACTGTAAGATACATTTCACCTGTGTGTTTCTTAAGGCTCATGACGCGCAAATCAGCCAGACTTAATCA
This sequence comes from Schistocerca serialis cubense, assembly GCF_023864345.2. Taxonomy (NCBI): domain Eukaryota; kingdom Metazoa; phylum Arthropoda; class Insecta; order Orthoptera; family Acrididae; genus Schistocerca; species Schistocerca serialis. The sequence continues at coordinate 84,597,175 of NC_064639.1, forward strand.
TGCAATATTTCAGAATGAGGGTATTTAGCGACTCTCAACGAACATTAAAAATGATTTCAAATACCCTATTTTTTTCTTGCTTGCACGCTTAACGTCAGCTATTCAAGACTCTGCAAAAAGCTTAAATTTCAGATTGCTTCAGAAATAAGTTCAAAACATGGTAATTTGCATAAATAATCAGAAGTTTACTATTTGGTTTCCAATTGATATTAATGCTTCTGATTGAGGTTTTTAATGTTTTATATTTGGTCTTCTTTAATATTATTTGCAACATATTCTTGATGTAATACTACTATTCCTATGAAAACAATATAAATTTTAAGTGAAACAGAATGCTAAACAGTAATTGGTCAGATTGTTATCCCGGACAGCGCCACGACGCTAACTCATTACAGTTGTACGGATTGTCATGAGGATGTTTATATTTGGTTCTGTTCTAATGTGACGGCACTACAAAATGTGTAAATCCTTGTAACTACTTACGCCATTCAGTGTATCTAACAGCTTCAGCGCTTATGTACCCTGCTTCTCAATTCTAACAGGCAGAGAACTGTGCTGTTTCTTGTGCCAGTAGTTTGGCAGTTACTACTCATTACTTGTTGCAATACCTTCATGCACGGCATGGCGTAAATAGTAAACTTAATTACACCACTGTAAATTTCAAACAGGCAGAGTACCTTACGGCTTTCTTTTGTGCTAACAAATCGGTACTAAATGTTTGTTTCCTTGTAACCACTTAGGCCATGCAATTCATGTAGCTGTTGTAGCGCTTATACTAAAATATGCAATTCAAAATTCACAACTCACTGTTTCATTGTACTTACATGTCGGCACTAACTGTGTAATTCCTTGTGATTATTGACGCTAAAAAGTGCATGTAGCTGTTCTAGCACTTATGTATGCTACTTACCGTTTGGAATAGGCAGGAAAATGTAATGTTCAGGTTATGTGTTTTGCACTTTAAGTTTAGAACCAAGCTTATTTTAATTGTGACCGCTGTTAGCTTTCTACGTACTATATTTGTACACATCACCAATTAAAACCGTCATACTTGGCGTCAAACACTTTTACAATCCCCTGTACTAATAAAAAAATTTTACTTAACACGTCCTTTTGTAAAAATTTATTACTGTTATTGGCACTGAATTGTATTTCCCTTTGTTTCATGCTCTTTGTAAGTCAAACGTAATTTCAAACTATGGTGCTACAGAGCGCCTCAACCACTCTTGCAATGCCAAATGTTATTACAAATCTGTATCCTCGTCTAATTATCAGAAATCTTATCAGTCTGCTTATATCTGCTACCTTTACAACGTGTAACTGGTGCTTGTAAATGCTATGTCCACTTGTTGTATACAGTTCGACGGTACATGTCCTCTTAAGATTCGCAATGTTTTCATTGTATGCAGATATTGGTTTTGTAACTCATTTAGATTTTATGAGTAATTGATTTATTTCAATAGGCATCTGATGATAAACGTCTAATTGCAGTCAATAACTCTCCCTCAGTGGCCAACCCAGCAATTTGCATACTACATACAATTTTAGATATTAGCACACATCTGCTTGCTACCATATTGTTCGTCTTTCAATTCTGTCATATGGACATGAAATGTAAGAGGGCGAACACAAATGGACTTTCCAGTTTTTATGCTCTCTAATTATCCCTGCATTTTATCATATGTTGTATAAATTTTTTCTTATGGAATCCTGTGATCTTAAGACTGTCATAGTAGGTAATTGTTTCTAGTCAAGTATATAAGCTACTGTAAGCACAGTTTTTATTAATAACTGTAAATGTTTTTAGTGTAATCTGAACTTACGTGTATACACAAGCATGTGTTACTAGACTTGTGCATTTGAATACTCCCCTTTTTCACTCCGAGAATTCATCTCTTAAATGTATGGCTTTATATACACTGAAGCGCCAAAGAAACTGGTATAGGCATTCCTATTCAAATACAGGGATATGTAAACAGTCCTATATGATGCAAATGTCTCGCGCAGCAGTTAGATCGGTCACTGCTGCTACATTGGCAGGTTATAAAGATTTGAGTGAGTTTGCACCTGGTCGGCGATGGGAGACAGCATGTCGGAGGAAACGATGAAGAGGGGATTTTCCCTTAGAGCATTTGGAGTATACCATGAATATCAGGAATCCGGTAAAACATCAAACCACCGACGTTGCTGCTGCCGAAAAAAGATGCTGCAAGAACAGGGCCAATGACAACTGAATAGAATCGTTCAACGTGACAACCCTTCTGAAAACTGCTGCAGATTTCAATGCTGGGCCATTGTCAGCGTGCGAACCATTCAACGAAGCATACATATGGCCTTTCCGAAGGCCCAATCGTGCACCCGCATGACACAAAGCTTTACGCCTAGCCCAGACCTGTAAACACACTCTTGACCATTGACTGGAAACGTTTTGCCTGATAGGACGAATCTCGTATCAAATTGGATCGAGTGGATGGACATGTATGGGTGTCGAGACACTCACGAATCATTGGACGCTGGACGTCAGCAGAGGACTGTTCAGGCTGGTGGAGGCTCTGTAATGGTGTGAGGCGTGTGTAGTTATAGTAATAAGAGACCTCTGATACATGCAGATAAGACTGAAAAGTGACACGTATGTAAGCATACTGTCTGATCACCTGCATCCATTCATGTTCATTGTGCATGCTGACGAACTTCGGCAATTCCAGCAGGACAATACATCACCCCACATGTTCAGAATTGCCTCAGTGGCTCCAGGAACACTCTGAATTTAAACACTTTTGCTGGCTACCAAACTTCCCAGACATGAACATCATTGAGCACATCTTGGATGCCTTGCAACGTGCTGTTCAAAACAATCTCCACCCTCTCGTACTGTTTTGGATTAATGGACAACCCTGCAGGATTCATGGTGTCAATTCCCTCCAGGACGACTTCAGGCATTAGTGGAGTCCACGCCACATCGTATTGCGGCACTCCTGTGTGCTCGCAGGGCCCCTATTCGATATCAGGCAAATATACCGCTTCCTTTGGCCTTCAGTATATCTTGTTCTATCATGGTTCCGTTGCGGATAGTTCCGTTTAGTCGTTATGCATATGGAACAACCACACGGTCACAGCATTTTGGTGAGTGCTGGTTGCCTACTGATACTAACCCCCCCCCTCCATCCCCACCCCCACTTTGTCTAAAGTGGAACAGTACTGTCATAGCTGTAAGATTACATTTGGAAGCTCTCTTGTTATAGTTGTCTTGCAGTTTAATATCATCGTTCATATGTTTAAGAATCTAGAATTCTTTGATATTCATTTATTGCTGTCTCCTGGCAATATTAGATAATTAAAAATGATTGGATACATGTTTCATTACTCTATTCTTTAACATGACTTCATTGTATTGTCCTGTAGTATGTTTAATTTAATCATTAAGTCCCTTACGACATTTGATGTTGGTGCATTTTACTTACTTTTGGGTCTTTGCATGGTTCCTACGTTTGTAAAGAAATGTACGCTCTGTACATACAGTTCACTGTGGGGGTGGGGTGTAATTTATTTGATTGCAAAACTCTCTTTATTGAACATAACCAATTTACTTCCATACACTAATAGTATCTTACGACATAATATTCGGCTGATATTGTTCCATATTGCTATGCACGTGTATGCTCTTAGTTTGTCCTGACAGTCAACATGTAACTTAAGTACTGCAGACTTACTTTATACATTTTTGTGTTCTTCCTACATGGATAAATGTAAGATACTTGATGACGTGATCAATATTTATGTGAAGGTGACACTGTCATCTCATTGGATCTTGAGTTTCTATTGTTAAATTGGGTTTCTTCTGTTATGTTATTTATATGGTACTGTGAGTGTGGTCAGTGAGTGAAACTAGTAATAAGTGATTGAATTGTCATGGATTTTTCCAAGCCAATAATGATTTAATTTCGTGCTGATCGCCAGTGTACCTTAATGTCTGTGTATGAAGGTAAAATGTGTTACTGCTGATAGCTGGACATTAATTTTGTCTACCCTTGGACCTTTATGTAACCTCACCAACACATGTGGGTCCTGCCCATCATACTCATTTCTTCCTTTCTAACCTCTCCCAACCTACCTCTTCTACTTGAGGAAGGAACTACTAGTTACAGAAGTCATGGTTTTCTAAACTGAATTTTTCCTTAGTTACCATCGCCTATGAGTTCGTGTGTTCATATTGTTGTCATCTGTCAATATATGTATTAAACAGTGTATGTAACACTCTATAATTTTTCATGTTCACTTTTAATAGCTTGCAAAAGCGTTGGCTTTTAAGAACTACTTCGCAAAGTCTAAATGGATTTTGTGGTGTGCTTGAAGTATTCCTCTTGATCAGGGGAAAGTTGTTCCTCACTACAGAGAACTCTGTGAAATATTTACATTCCATAAGTTTATTGTAACTAAAATTTGTGTTATTAAAGTCAATTGAAATGTCTGTCTCTGAAAGAAAAAAGTAACATAATGTGAAATATTGCTGAGATTTTTAAATTAGTGTTCTTTCTTACAAGCATTGTAATAATGCCTGTTACAAAAATAGTATATACTTACTAGAATTGGTAAATGACACAGAATCCGGTTTACAGTTGAATTTTTACGAATACATTACTTCTGACCAGATCGAACAATTCGCAAAGTTATTTCAACTAAAACTGTAATTAAGAAAAATTATAACTCCAGAATTTATTTTTAGGTAAGGTGTAACCTGCGTCTAGCTTTGGTTGTGTAACGATAAAACTTCCAATGTCTAATAGAAGGTAACTTACAAGATGTGTGTGTACGCTGTACATTGTAAAAGTTACTTATTTAATAAAACTGCTGATCTATTGATCATCATAGCTTTGTAAGCAGTAATACAGAAGCGCAGTTAGACTAGAATTATAAAAACTATTAGCGAAGTCTGACTTTGCTCCCACTTTCCGATTTTCTGTTTCCTTTTCTGTCGGCCTCTCTTGGTCAGCTCTTGTTTTCTTCGACCCCAATGGTATTAGGTTGCGAGGCCAGAGGGTGTCGTTCATTCTCATTTTTCAATCCCTCTTGTTCCTTTAGGGAGGGGGGGGGGGGAGAGGGGGTGGGAAGGTGCTGCCTCAGGCGTGGTGCAGGGGAAGCCAGCGTTCCTAGGGAGCAAACCCGAGAAAGCCTGGTCCACGGAGCTTGGTGTTGTGCGGTCAAGTTGCTCAACGATCCATATGTCTTCATAGTCACAGGCCTGAAAATAATCCTCGGCTTTCAACGCAGAACAAGAGATGGTGAGGTTGGAACACGCCGTACTGGACGTGTAGATAGCAGTGGCAGTATGATCATACTCAAAATATCCCTGGTTTTAGAACAAAATGTGAACCACAGTTAGAGATGGTTCTCTGCATCAGTAATGAACTAAATGTGATGGAAAAAGTAGCGTTACACATCAAGAAGGATCCTTTCCAAAATCGTGTAAACCACGTAAAATGTTAACTGATGTTGCTCTTGGAGGTATCACAACCAGTAGAAACATTGGTAGCATTGGAATCAAGTAATCAAAAGTTCCTGTAGATGCTACAGGGACAATCCTGGACAGATGCACAGCGCTGAAGTTACCTTGATGGCTAGTGAACAAATGCAAGTGAGACAGAGCAGTCTGGTGATTAAAAATTCTAGTGATACCATGTACCAGGCTGTAAATTGCTCATACGCAAAGTAATTTTGTGGGTGCCAGGTGCGAAGAGAAGACAAAGTGAAAACTAGGATAGAACGGTGTGGTGGAACATTGCTGAAAGTATCAGATACTGGTGTACTTCCTCCCAAAGCAGTATATGAGCAGTACACAGCCTCCCAGATGGTACCACGTGCGAAGTTCTCTGTCTCAAACCTCACGGACGTCAGAACTGATTCTCATCGGTTGTATTTTGGTGACTATAACTGGAAGAGTTGTGATCGTTTGCCACGGTTGAAGATCGTTCTGCGGATCTTCCAGCAGGAATATGAGTGAAGCTCCAGCCAGAACTTCACCTGCAGTCTTTGACTTGGCGAAGAAGATAATGGTGTCGGCTGAAAGCAGTCTTCAGTGCCACTGGACTACCGCTTCTGCCTGACCTGAAAGCACCAAGCTTACAAGATACACAGAGAAAAATGCAATCAGTAGGCCGACACCTCAAAAGCGGAAATCAGTTCGCGACGATTTACGAGCCTTTCAGCGAGACATTTTAGTTGGCTCCTCAAGGACAGTGACATTCTAAAGACCAGTGGTTCCATAGTAGGTGGCGTTCCAGACTCCCACTCTCCTCCCTCTTACAAACTTCATACAGTTTATTGCTTCTATACTTAAATAACTGTTAGATAAATAAGCAACTAAAATCTCATGTTGAATATGTATGTAAAACTGAAATTAACTGTCAGGTCTAATAGTAAATTATGTAAATTAAAATTGAAGATAATCCATTACTCAATCACATGACTGTAACATTGTTAAATATGCAACATTTGAGTCATGTAGTACTGTCATGAACATGACAAATAATTTCAATTTGTAAGCGCAAATGTTGCCCACCATTGCACAAGACGAAAGTTGTCAGACGCACGTGATACGTTAGAATGCTAGAAAGAAGAGAGAAATGGCCTTCTCTATTTATCATATTTGAGGTTATAGTATGTCGTGAAATCTGTGTCATTAGGCTAAGAAACTGAAGCAGATGAAACGCCATTATATCTATACAGTCGTTGAAAATGGAGGTACAGCTCCGAAACACTTTGGGCAGATAGTAGAAAATAAATTCTGTGAATGACCAAGGATTTTTTCCTTACTTAACGTGTTTATCTTACTGCATGTTGACATCCACTGATACGTAATGTCCATAAACTGTCTGTTCGCAGCAATAAAAATGTTGGTTGTAAATTAATATTATGCACGCATAGTTATCATGTCGGTATTTTCCATACAGCCATGTTGCGGCATTGGTCTTTCGACGTATCTCTAACTCTAGGAAATGCTGTATCTAAAAGTGTTTTAAATGTACTAATAAACCTCTGATCCATCGAATAATCGTGTATAAAAGGGCCTCAGTTGTGACTACTTTATAAATTAGTTACTGCATTAAATGTTGCACTTCAAGCTTAATTTCAAATCTTTCGTAATCTTTCGTAACCTTTCTAAACGAGCTTCATGTACATAAGCGAGAAAGTCACTAGGTGTTCTCATACTCAAATACTGGATGAATATAGTAAAGATACTTGGGTGCTGCCTAAAGACACACAGTTCTTAACTGTAATACTTACTTGCTTTTGTTGTTAATCTTTAAGCATAAGAATATGCCTCCTAATGTGCAGATCATGACAATGTAAATATATACAATGCTAAGTCAATTACGTGAAATAACGGAACTCAAATAATTTGCTCCTGGAAGCAGCTAGATACGTCTCAATCGACCAGGCCATTGGACTATAGTAATATTTATGCTGACTGGAGACCATCTGTCAATAGTTGGACTAAAATAATCCGCTCATCTACAATTCTCCACTACTAAAAAAAAATGCAGCTGTGTAGCTGCGCACTAATGGTGTTGTAGCTAAACAGCAACTTCATGCAGCGAGAGTGCGTCCCAGTACTGGCCTTAGCATTACAGCTGACTCCCAACGACGACGACGACACAGGTTGTAAAGCCACTTCGTACCATGGCGTGTATCTGATATTGGGACTTCACTGCCGCCTTGAGTAATCATCACACGTCAAATACAGTTCCTGCACTTCATGCTGTGGATTTTCCGTCTGACCACCCCATCTTAGATGTTTTTCGATTTCCTGTGTTTCCTTAGTTTCAATATTTCTCCATATATAGCCTTCAAATCTTCCTGTACAAACCTTCAAATTCTCCTTTCCCTGATGTGTATCGTCATTAAAATACGAGGAAGTCTACCTGACGTTAATGATACATAAACGTTTCTACAAAGTTTGTAATGTTTATCAAACTGACTACATATCCTTAGTGCAAGCAATTCATCGTTACTATTATCAGTAGATAATATACATCTCTTCTGTATCGTCCTTCACAGTTCAACGGTGTTGGGGCGATGTAGTGAACAGTCGATCAAATATATCCGTACTCGGTTTGAAGTCTCATTCAGGGTGTGTCGTTAACTTCAGTTGTTCCGCCTGCACATATTGCAGCTTCTGATTAACTGAATTTCGAGCTTCTGTGTTTGTCCCATTTTTGCTGCTGTATCAAGCACGGAGGGAATAAATTGCAGCTCAAATATGTCGTGGAAATAATTTAAGGAATCTGAGGTTGTGCTCTGTCCTTAGATCACCTCGCGATGAGGCACCATCGGTAGGCACTGTGACGTAAACTGAAGTGTGCATCATACTCTCTGTCCCAGTGGTAGGGAATGTTTACTTATTTACATCTATTGCCGGAAACACATCGCTATGAGGCTTGCGAACATGTCGGGAGCTATGATATACATAAGACATAAGTAATTAGGTTTGGTATAAGTACATCAGAGACCTTTGTTCAAACACACTAGTGACCCTGTTTGTGAACTGACGCATATTACACGACTTCGCTATGCTCTTTAAGAGCCACAAGAGTTAGTTCGCTCATGCCAGGAGCAACTGTAAGCAAAACAGTCAATACAAAATGCTCCGACTTGCGCTGACATTAGTGAGTTATTGATGCGGATAGGGCTGGGGTACGGCGGGCGGTCCGAATAAACAATGTGTGAAATTATTATTTTACAAATATTTTGACTTCAGTTTTGTGCAACACAAAAGGTGATGGGTAGTCCCTGTACATAGTGTTCAGTATTTCTCGGCCTTAAAAAGTCACGATGATAAATATTTCAGGAATTTATACAATCTGTTAATGAGCTCATTCTTTGCATTAATAGAACTTCCTTCAGTCTTAAAAATTTCTCCACATATGCGTTAGGTCAGTCGTCACTCTGCTTCAGAAATAATTAGAAATTTGTTGAGTACAAAAATATTTAAACTCCTTTACTACATCAGTATTTTTAGTCCGTTTTATTGCCATTACTTTTGTGTGTCAGGTATTAAAATTTTCCACTTTTGGGTTCTTTTCTCCTGCATTATAAACCTTTATTTTATTTTTGACGCAACACGAAGTGGTGACAGCTCTTCCAAGAAAGCCTCAGTTAGGTGCAGATCACCGTCCATACCCCGTACAGAAATCACCAGTTTCGCAGTATTTCAAATGTCTGACGTTGTGCGATGGAAAACTCGATCAATTGCTGCATTTTACTAGTCTGTTGTCTGTTACCGGCAGTTAGTAACACATTTGCGGCAACAAGGTGCGCCGAGAAAGGTAAACCGCACGAAATCTATTTACATTCAGTGGGCACAATCTGCAGCTTCATTGTTTCGCTCTGTTATGAACCAGGCAAAAGGTTGGAGATCTTCCTTCGGGACAACGTAAAGTGCAGTCTTAGAAGTTGTACGTACCGTAGGACTGTCATTCTGCCGCTCTGGGAGACTGAAAACAGTACTGCATAAAGTACATCACTTGGGTGATGGACGTTCGACGCTCTCGTGACGGCGGCGGCAGCAGCAGCTCACGACAAATTCATCAGGTGTCGTTCAACCGCTGTTTCTAAGCTCATTTAACTTTCCCATCGTCTCAGAATTCTAATAAGTCTGTACACATCCTTGTTTAACATATGAAAACGGATTCTCCAGTCCCTTCCTAAAGGATATGAAACCTATTTTATAGTACCTATTACTCTTATTGGACATACATTCACTGGTAGCAGCGCGATAGCAGACGGCTTCAAGGGTCTAATGGTTCGGTAAATCCTGTCTGAGAATATGTACCATCTGCAAGTTCAGCGGGGTGGATGAAATTCTTGCGTTGCGTAGCTCTCATAATAGTGAAGTATAAGTTTTGGATGACTATTTATTTCCTAGTTTGTTTAAAAACAAACCATATAGACCAATAGGTTCACAAATTGTTGTTGTAGCTTGAATCGCCCTTCCATAGTGAGGCCGCAGTGTTTGGTGTAGCGGATGTTGCAGCTGCTTTTGGCTTCTGTGGCTTAGAAATAGTTTTTGTTTGTGCGTTCTTCCATTGGTAAGCTGTTCATCGTAATCTGAGGGTAGGATTGTACAGGTTACCATATGTTGTGTAGGCACTGGTCTCACGTGGTCGGGGCAGTTCAGTCTTCACAAGGTGGTCTGCTTTTTCCTGTTCAGTGGAGGTGATTTCCAATATTACGTTAATCGTCGCAAGCTGTGACTCGCGTATGGTGAACAACTCATTATTTTTTACTTCTGGAGGTCTTTCGCGTACATCGTCAAAACTGTGTGTGTGTGTGTGTGTGTGTGTGTGTGTGTGTGTGTGTGTGTGACGGCGGGGAGCGGGGGGGAGGGGGCGGGACGGTGGGGAGCGGGGGTGGGGCGCGGCGGCGGCGGCACGGTTTTCTGGTACTTTCCCGAAAGACAATTTCCTTCCTCTTTCCTTCAATGGTTACTGGTGGATCTTCCTTCTGGCGTCCACAAGTGATTCTGCTAAAATTCCGCCAGAGTTCCTAGGATTGGCGTATTGAGTTTTGTTCGTTAGGGTACTTGATCTGAAGTCCCTCTATTGAGGTATGAAAAACGCTCGGATCATCTGAACTCCCAAATGAGTGGGATCGAAGGTTGTTTTGTTCTGTGTATAGAGTTGCCTTTTTTTAATTGCCAGATCTTTCTCGGGATTGGGTGCACATTCTCGCATTCGTTGTAAGGAAGCACTGGGTGTTCTCGCGCTTTTCATTGTTTCCGTATTTCAGAATTTAGTTAGATAGTTCAAGTGATGGACTTCTTTGGTTGGAGGTTTGTTTCATATTCGGTGGATTAATTTTTTTTTCGAGGTTTTTTCGAGGTTTTTGTCTTCGAAACTTCTGAGACACCATATTTGTCCTACACTAACTTGTGTATATTTTAAAGTGCCAATAAACAGTATTGGTGTGTATGGAGAGGAGCAAAATAGTACAATACTTGTATTTTTGCGCCCACTTTCACTTCATCAAGTGAACATAATCATTCAGCAGATCTAGATCTGAAAATCTTCGCACGAACTCCTTCCATCTCCACTTGAGACGCAATAGAATCGAGCTGCAGTCATCAGTACACAGTCAGTTCTCTTCGCCAAGGTACAGCAATGTACTGAAATATGTGTGACTAAACTCGGTGTATTTAGAGGACCACTAGTGACATTTTCAAATCCTGTTAAATCTTTTTCTGTACTGCCTTCTGTCTTCTACATTAGACGACGAAATTTATTCATTTGACAAGCATGGTGTGGAGAGTATTTCCTTACAGATTGTTTATTGTAACTACTTTATATGGTAATAATGTTACTATTTTCAATTAACGAAATTCATTTGAGAAATAGTGAACTGAAAAACAGATTAGGAATGTAACACTTAAAACAATGTACAACAGAAATGAACGTAAGATAATCAAATAGATGTTTAGGCGCTTCAATTAGGTATGTAGAAAATACTTCAGACGGCGCATTACATACCATAAATGGTATTTCAAAAAGCAGCTTCACTGAACAGGAATGCCTGTGGCTCGTAAAAAAACTTCCAGTTTTTCAAAATTGTATTCGTATTCCCTGCATAATTTCGAATTATAGTTTTCAAGGCAATGAGTTACATATCATCTTTCGTATGAGATATATACAAATAATCGTTTCTAAGGTAGTCCCTATAAACCTAAAATGCAAAATTACTTTCTGGGGTGTGGCTCACCATTTAAAAGAGATCACAAAAACGTACTGCACTATTTTGCCCTATCTACAGACAGGCAAAGATCCATCAATATCGTTTATTGATGGTAGCGAATGTTAGGTTGTAGGTAGCAATTTAGTTAAGAGATGGGAGATGGTGTCTGACAGCGCTTGTGGTGCGTGCGTGTGTGTGTGTGTTCACGTGTTAATACACTTACGTGAGTTGTCAAAAGTTTACTTCACTTAGTAATATCAAAATAGTGTTTCCTTCCATTAGGTCTTCTAGCATACATCTGTTCTGATAGTTGTTCAGTCTTCAGTTCTAGACCACGCATGATCTTCCTGAGAGGAACGCTAGATCCATAAATTTCGCAGACATTACTTTACGAATTCTGGCAACAAACTACTACTTAAGTATTTTAATTTATACCATTACGCGTCCACCTTCAATTGGTGTAATACGTATTTAAACTCAGTGAGCGCATTGATTACAAAAGATTTCAGTTCAGATGTTGCAGCTGCTCCGTGCAAAATAACCTGTTTCTTTATATTCTGTATTTCAGGGGTTACATTTCTTCAGTGTAGTACTCCTCCAAAGTACTTGTATCCTGCATGTTGTCTCGCTTACAAATGCTAACAGAAGCTACAAATTCTTTTCGTGTCATCCAAAACCGATACTTCCCACAGAGGCTCTCTAAACCGCCCCACCCGCGACAGTGATGTTCCTGGAATGTGTGGCTATTTGTGACACACCGGTAGGCTTGCTCCAGTGTAAACTGCTCGTGTCTCTGGTGCTTCCTGCAGGTTTTGTTTTCTGAGGCGAGGACGATACTGCGGATGAGTGACTTACTTTACAAGGGGTCGCACCAACCCTGGAGAAAATCTGTAAACTAAGTTTCCTGTCCCAATTCTGTCTGTCATAAATTCATCAGTGATCTCTATTTGGTGAAATTGTAGAACAATCATTCTGGAGTTTCTTAAAAGAGAACGGAATTTATTATCTGTAAATATGTCTCAAGTGGTTTGGATAATGAATAAGGGAGAAGATGCCACAACGCTTCTTACATAGTTAGTAGCTCTTGGTCGTACCCACTACAGTTGGTTTGTGGTTCCATCAGTTTGTGAGGGGAAAAAAAATCGAAAGGTTTCCTTCACTTATCAGCATCCTCATGGACAGCTGTGTGGGTGGGATGCTGGCTGACGTCACCCACACTGCTAAAGGCACATTATGGTCGGGGTGAGAAAACTGGAAAGGTGAAAGCCGCATTACAAAAGCAAAGGCTTTGTGCCTCTGGCGTCCATGGCAAGGGGTGTCGGCCCGTGGTTACCTTACCTGTCATTGCTCCTATAGTGGTACCTTGTCCTGATACAGGATAGATGAAAGACAATTGGCTTCAGGTCAGACCGCAATTTCCGAGCGGTGAAGAGCAAATGCAGAAAGACAAATGCCCAGTGAAGGCAGGCTGATGATTTAGAGCAGCCCCAAACCTGTCACAGGGCGTCTGAGATATGAGGGTTTTGGGAGTCGACAGGAGGAAACTCGTGGAATTCGGGCGTCTGATTAACACTATTATCGATCGGAATAAAAAACCCAGGTTTTTAAAGAATTGTGGCGGCGCAAAACTCCTCTATTTCTACACTCGACCAACCAATCCTCCGGAACTTCACAAGCACTTCACCAGGGCAGCTCTGGCCAACCACATTAAGATTCCTCCCTTTCTCCTCCTCGGTAGGTAGGAATGCTTCTGGATTTTGCATAAACTTAGTATGGTATAAACAGTGTTTAGCTTTCAGCTGAACGTCACTGCCACAACTATAATGGCCAACATCAACGCTTTGTCACCTGGCCCCGCCGTCCGCCGTATTAAGGGTGGGGACTTCTGTAGTAGCAGTCTAACCTATGTAAACCCACTAACGTTGCAGTTTTCAGGAGCAAGTATCAAGCTTGCTGCCTGTAAGAAGCGTATTTCCGTGGCTATCTTCTACAGTGACGCCTTATGGCGGCGTCTAGGCGGTGAATGGAGTTAGCAGTTAATTTTCTCCACCCACTCATCAGAGTTCGGTTGGTCAGTCCTCCTGAAAAGATGTCTCAAAATCATGGTAACAGGGCATCAGTGTGCTTTAACACTTCCATTGTAACTAAGCCAACAGGGGGAACTTACGAGGTGTTCTCCGCTTTCTATATTCACAAGGAACTGCAAGGTACTCCTGGGCTTCTAAAAAGTCAAAGGACTTCGTAATGGAATACTTCTAGATGAAACTGCTAATTCAACCCAAATTTCTAAGCTCTTGGTATTTAAGGCTTTAGATACTACCCAATCGAGTGGGAGTTGCATAACAATTTTAGTAAGGGTGTGGTTACCTGCTGTGATAAAATGGCAGTGAACCCCGTGGAGTTACTTAATGTATGGAAAATATGGGTGTCACGGAAGTGCAGAACTGTAAGAAGAGTCAGTGGCAAATTGGAGAAATCGCAAAAGTTTGTTCTAACCTTAAGTACTCTGGAATTACTTAAACATATCCTTACAAGCTATTTCCGTCTTCAGGCTTGCACGCTTGCTCCTAACCCAGTGTGATACTAAAAGTGTCAAAGATTTGGCCATACCAGTGTGGGATGTAATGGTAGGGCTATGATGGCAGCCGTGGAGGCTCAGGTCACGAATCAGGCAATTCTTGCACACTTCCTCCGAAATGAGTAAACTCCTCTGGGGATCACGCAGTGTGGAGCAGAAAGTGTGAGGTTTACACTGAAGGAAGGAAAATTAAGCAGTTGAAAATACACACACATCCACTATGGTGAAGCTAAATCCACTTCCAAAGATATGCAGCCTCCTCAGGTTATCGCTACTTCTTTCGCATTGGCCCTTAAAATGTTAATCTCAAAGTGTGATTCGCCCACACACTCGGGCCTCAGATTAAAGTACGAACACATGCTCTTATCGGTGTACCCGTGGAGGGGAAACGCTCCACTTGAAACTGAAGTCGTTCCGAAGCTGACAGCAGTGAGCTAACCATCTAAGCCACATATCACTACCCACTATCAAAAGCTAACAAAGTCCTCCCGACAACCCAGGCAACCACCTCCTCCCTTCAGTAAAGAAAAATTTGAGACTTTTCGAAGTAGTCCAAGAAAGCTGTAGTTAAATCTTCAGATTGGCGAAGGCTCACCCTCTGATGGGGACTACGCTTTGGAGGATATGGACTTTGTGAGAGGAACTGGAGGACTAGGAACAAGCTAACGTCCTACTATCCTCCCCGGTAAATCATTGCATCCCAGGGAGAGATAAAAGAACAACAATCGGTAAACAATGGCTTCCAGAGGGACTATTGTATTGCAGTTGAATTTTATTAGATTTGGAAGAATAGCAGCTCCTGGTCCAGCAGAAACCGTTCTGCATCTGCTTAAAAGATACGTATATTAGTCACTGACACGCGGCAAAACGGGTTAACCACCCATAAAGGAAGGATGATACTACTGGAGACAGGGCTAAAGGTGGAGTGGCTGTTTTCATTGGTCACAGATACTTCTCTCCTGACCTTCTTACCATGGCCATGCAGGAAATTGCTGTATTAGTTCTCGCACCCTTTAATATCACAGTGTGTTCTTTGCATCTTCCGCCTAATTATTATTTGAGAGTTCTGCCAGTGCGTCTGCATCTACTCACTCCCATGTCCGTTCCTTCTCCTGGAGGACTTCAGTGCACACAGTGTGCTGTGTGGCTCGGCTATCACTTGCTCCAGGGGTCGGATGATACCTACTCGTCCATTCTGAGAACATCTGCCTTCTGGACGCGGGTCAGATGACCCTTTTCCACAGCTACACGTCTTTTTCAGACATTGACCTTTGTTTTTGTACTCGAGTTGTTGCAGACTCAGTTAAGTGGGATGTGGCTCCAGATTTACATTCCAGTGACCACTTGCCAGAGTGGATCCATCTGCTGACTAGGACAGTGGCTGATAGGAGACCATGCAGATGGATGATAGAAAGGGCAAATTGGTTGCAGTACGGTGAACAGGCTGTTTTTTAACAAAAGAATTGTGCCCCAGAAATGGTGGCCCGTATCACTAGAAAGATCAAACGGGCGGCTGCAGAGTCGATGCCCCAGTCTAGTAACCATTTCAGACGATGGTCAGTACCTTGGTGGAATGATGACTATTGACAATCAGGACCGGACAAACAGCTCTGCAGAACTTCATCGTCCAACTGCAGAAAACCTTCAAGCCTTCAGATCTGCAGGAGCACATGAGCCGAGTAAGATCCATTACGCCAAAATCCGTCATATGCGCCCTTATTCGAAAGGACAGCTCGTCTTGTTTCAGTGAGGTCTCGTTTGATGGACAGTCCTCCACGACTTGGAAGGAGGGAATATAAATTTCATTCTGGAAACCAGGCAAGGACTGTAGCACACCTAACAGTTCATGAAGTGAAGTGCTGCAATCAATTGTATGGGTAAGACTCTTGAACACATGGTCAACAGCCACTTCGTCTGGCTGCCCGAATCCTGAGGTCACCTGAGACACTCCCAGTGCAGTTTCAGGTACTACTGTTAAACCCTTGACAGTTTGATTCTACTGGAGATGGCAATACAAGAGTCCTGCTTACGTCAGAATGCCTTTTGACCTCAAAAAGGCATATAACACTACTTGAAGGTACAGAATCTTGGATAACTTCATGAATGGGACTACGTGGACACTTGCCACTTGCCACTTCCTACCTTCCCCGAGGACCGGCGTTTGCCATCAGACAAGGCATCGCCAATGCGATATCAGTGTTCAAGAGTGAGTTCCCCAAAGCCTGTGCTCTTTGCACTGTGTATCTTATGTACGTTTGGAGCTATCTATGGCACGCCAAGGAAGAAAGTCATTCTTCACTGTATGACAGCCTGTATCTCTGCTGCACCAGGCAGGTCTCTGCAATAGTTGACTCCTAGGAATCTGATGAGATGCTCAATCCGTTGGGCATGGCAACTTCCTAGACTATTAGCTTCTACTGCAATAGGTACTATTCATTCTTTCGCCTCTCCCTTGGGAACATGTCGTGGGTGTTTTTGTGAGTGTTCCACACTGTCCATAGGTGACACATGAACAGTCTCATCACTTTCTTTAATTCCTTTTTGTTTCTTCGTTCACCTTCTCATTCCTCTGCTTAAGCGTTTGACACTCTCCTTCTTTCTTCTTCCTCCCTGTGCACTCCTCAAGGGCGGCCCGCACATCTGATACATTAGATGAATCTGTAACGCGTATTTCCCAGCCCTGGGTCGACAGGTAGGGTTCCCACATAACGACTTTTTAGGTAGCAGCTCATGAAATCGCCCCCTCCTTCGGCTTTCCTGTACCAAATTGTCGATTGGTCCCTGGCATATGCTTGGTAGGTGTGACCTGAGGTGAGATCAATCACTTAAGACATGCGTGCCCCTTGTGAAGCGGACCCCCTGTTAAGGTGTGCAGTCTGAGATGCTGGCAATCACCTTCGTAGTCCATGTATAACAAACATAAACAGAACGAAGCTCCCAACTCAGACCCAATCAGCTGCACCATAGTTCCTCGTGCTTTCACGTACTGAAGACGTCAGTCCTTGCCAACGGTAAATCCGTTTATTATTCAAAAAGGTGTTGATGCAATTGCCGGCCCTTTGAAACCTTTCTCTCGTTTACGGAATGACGCTTTGCTTTTGGAGACTACTTCTGATTATCTAGCACAACTGCATATGGCTTGGCTTCTTCATGGTTACCCCGACCATGGAGCTCTGAAATCTTCCCATAGTGTTGTTTACATTAGGCTGCTCGACGGTCTGACACAGGCCGAAATCCGAACATACAGCTCTGATCAGGGTGTGGCTGCCGTCCACCGGATAGTGGGAAAGATAGATGCTTCCTTAGTGCCCTTTTGATGAAGTGTTGCATCCGCTCAAGATGAAAGCGGGCTATGAAGTTCCCACAGTTCGACCATACGTCCAAACCCTGATGCACTGTTACCAGTGCCAACGTTTCATTCACTTGAATGTCTTGTTAACAACTGGCCAAATGTGGTAGGGATGCGAACGAGGGCAATTATTATTAACCGCCTCCTTCCCACTGTGTTAACTGCAATGGCGACAATGCCGCCGCCTCTCGAGATTATCCTGTGTATCTCGATGAGCGAGCTGTCTAAGAGTTGTGGGTAAAGGAAAAAGTACCATACCCAGTCGCTCTGAGGTTATTACCTCGTCGCAAACCCTGCGTTCTACCACCTAGTATTTACAGTATTGTCGTTCCTACATCTCATTCCATGAAGGACGCGGCCATGCAGAGATGTGACCTCAAATTAGTCTGGTGTTATGAATTCGCCCAGTTAATGGTAGCATCGCCATCCCCCTCATCCAGTTGAGCAACAAGCCATCAAAATCTCGCCTCACAGGGCGAACTCACAAACTACACAAATGGAAGACCAGAAAGGACAGAACAAATACTCATGTGAAGACTTCCTGCGTCCTCCCAGCCTACCAACGTCTGAGTCTTCCTCTGCTAAACGGAGATCCTCGAAGTAGTCCAACAAAGGCAAACGGTCATCTCTTTAGCCGACTCGAAGAATCTCTGACGGTGAAAACCTTGTATGACGGTGTCACCACGTGATAAATTCCCCTGGTCCGCCTCCATGTTGCTGGTGTGAAACACCAACGGTTTTTCTGCGTTGGACTCCGCAGGCCGACAGCAGAATAAAGCCAATGCTTCTGTGGACCTCGTGCTGCAGGATCCTCTCGCCTCCGCGCCCTGTAGTAGCGAGTCTTGACAGGCTGGTACTCGGCATCTGCTGAGGTGACAACCCTTCATCTTCTCATCATGACTCACTTCCAGTGGCACGTTCGCAGCCTTCAATCCAATAAAAATAATTTGCAGCTGCCTTTAGGACCGAGAGCTGGTTTCTAAGGATGGGGCAGGATAAGGTTAAGATTGTGGATGAGTACGTAACTAGTTACTCTCGGTTGCACAACAAATGTAAACTTTATTTAAATAAATTTCTTAAACACAATCGACTGTATGACGGCTGAAGGCCTTACCAGAGAAAAAAAAATTTCACAATTTTAGGTCCGAAGGCCAACAGCCTCAAACAAACGGCTGGAGGCCTGAATTAAGAGTGAGAACAGTTTCCAATAGCACATATTAAGATAAATACTTCGTTTTCACACAAACTGTAACTCGGCTGAAGCGCTTATCATGAAAGAAGTGAAATTCTTGCTCGGTTGAAGGCCACAGAAACAGTAATTAGAAAATTACAAACATCCTTAAAACAAGCATCACAATCTACGGAATCAGGACAAGCAGTTCTCAGCAAGTGTTCAAAGGGTCCGCCTGGGAAGGTAACTAAAACACAAGGTAAGTTGAGACAGGCAGCCAAGAGTTGTACTCACGTAACTGGATGGCAACTCAAACTAGGGGCAAATTAAGTGCCGATCGACCGACTAACCAATCCGCCTAACGTCCGATCACCGGTACAACGATAGAATATTTTTAGGCAAGGGAGAAGAGACACAGCTCCATGTCTTCAAAAAAACACCCAAGCCCAAAGGAAACACGAGAACTAAGGTAGAAGTCCCAATAAATATGCACAGTACAATACAAGAGGCATCAACACGATGAGGAAAGGTACACCGCCGGAAAAGTACGCATACCTCCAGGGCAGGTAACTGGGGTGTTAACGGCCACAATGCAGAAACTACGGCTGGTTGCACTTCACTAATAAGAATACTAAATTCAATGATGATTAACAAATAGGGAAAGACGGCTACAATATTTCACCGCCTCGAAACACTTCACTCGTTGCCACCAGGCTCGGCGGCCCTGAGACCAACAACCAGCCGACCAAAGGCGAGATCTCGGAATAGTCGAGATTGCATTAGCAGTTAACTCCTCACTCAAACGTCCAGGGTTCGGTGTGCAACGAAGTCGTCGCTCTCGCAATTAGCCCTCCTCGACCCAGCAGAGGCGGCACGCTGCCAGTGGCCCCGGCTTGCCCTCACGCTGCACTGTCCACCTCGCTGCTGCGCCCCAACCGAACTGATCTGTTTGCAACTGCCCCCTCCCTCCCACAAATCCAGTACGCAGACATTCCAAACATGGTACACGAGGATGCAGGAAAACAATTCCACCAACTACTCTCAATACTAAAACCAGTCACTGTTGAACAACATGGATGAATAAGAAGTGGGCACAAACACAGAATGGGCCTGTAGCTTGACACTTCATGTGGACTGTCATTTTTTTAACAGGCACTGTGCGTGCTACTTTTAGGAAGTCTGGAAATTCCTCTGCATGGAGGCGTTTATTTATCACCACTGTTAATGGCTGTGGAGTTTCACTGATTATAGTTTTTAACATAGTGCAGGACACGCCATAAATATCAGGGCTCTCTCAAGATTTGTAGCTTTTTCAATTTTTATTTCTGTTGGATATCCTCTCTTCTGCTGGAACATGGATGACAGCTCCTGGGAGACACCTGGAATACATACTAGATAGAACAAAATTCAAATTATTGTATGGAAGTGAAGATAGCTTAAGATAACTGTCATCGTCAGCAAGATTTTGAAATTTTAGAATATTAAGTTTCACAGAAAAGACAAATAACTAGCAAACTCACTTAACCTCATGCCAGCTGCACTGCCTCTATGAATACAAAGCCGGGAAGATACAACACGGGGCAGAGCAGTATTGAACTCGCCAAAGGGTGGTGCCGCACCATCATGCGAGCCCTGGGCGATGCGCATAGACTCGGGGCCCTCTCGCCTCTCGCCCAGCACAGCAGCAAAGGCCTCCCTGGGCATGGACACTTCATCACATGGTGGTAGAAAGGGTGTCTCTATGCCGTTCCCCCCAGGGGGTCCACAACTCTTTCGTGGATACGTGCGTGGCGAGCACGGGGCCCCGAGCCATTGCAGCCTTCTTTCTCTCCCGGGCTGCATTTCCTTTCCCTTCCCCTCCTTTCCCCTCCATACCCCTTTCCCCTCGCCCTCTCCTCTCCTCTCCCTCTATTGGTGTCCTTGCTTATGTTGGATCCAGCTATCCTCCTGGTTCTGTTGGTTTTACACTCTGGCTTTGTTGCGTAATCATCTCCTCCTTTTGGCATTCCTTGGTCCCCCTCTGGGGTTTGACCTCCATTCCAAAATTTCTCTTTCCGTAGTGTGAGCCATTTGGGGAAGAGCACCTTACCTAGTGTCTCCGGCGTGTGCCCTCCTAGTATATTCCACCTTTTCTTCTACGTCGTTGTCTGATGCTAGGGTGCATAGCCAGCACGGTAGCCAGCCCGTGTGGTGGGGTCACTATGTACCCTTTTGGTTGAGCCCCCTGAACACACAGGGATCACACTTCTGATACCTGAGCTGTGACCACCTCATGCATGCCTTGGAGTGGTTGCTCGTCATCCTGGAGCATCGGAACTCCCGGCAATGGCCGCCGTGCCAGACGGTCCTTGCTGTGGCTGGGTGGCGCCCGTGAGGAGAGCCCCTGATCGGAGTGGGTGGTATCAGGGCGGACGCTATGCAGATGAAACGCATAAGGGTCCAAACCTCTGGCCGCTCTTCTGTGGCCGTCTCTCTGCGTGGTACTGATTCCTCAAGTGCTGCTTCTCTTGCCCCTTCGGCCTTCCCTTCCGTGGCTACCCCCTGGGAGGAGGGTCAGGCCCGTCGTCTAGGGGCAAAACCTTTCCCCCGTTATCTAGTTTGCACCAGGACTGATGGAGATACTTTCACCGGTGTCAAACCTTTATTCTTTGTGGAACACATTGAAGACAAGTTCGGCGAAGTGGACTCCCTGAGCAAGATGCGGTCGGGTTCATTACTGACAAAAACTGCTTCGGCTGCCCAATCTGCGGCCCTTCGTGCCTGTACCCATCTTGGCACAATTCCCGTGTCCATTACCCCTCACCAGTCTCTAAATATGGTACAAGGTGTGATTTTTCACAGAGACCTCATCCTTCAAACTGATGAGGAACTTTGGGACAATCTCGGACGGCGGGGTGTTCACTTTGTTCGGCGTGTTCAGAAGGGTCCTAAAGATAATCGTATTGATACTGGTGCCTTTATCCTGGCCTTTGAAGGGGATACCCTTCCTGAGAAAGTTAAGATTATGGTCTATCGCTGTGATGTGAAGCCGTACATCCCACCTCCTATGCGGTGTTTTAAGTGCTTGCGTTTTGGCCACATGTCTTCTCGCTGTACCCAGGACCCTCTCTGTGGTGACTGTGGACGACCACTCCATGAGGGGAGTCCCTGTGTTCCCCCTCCTGTATGTGTAAATTGTCATGGTAGTCATTCTCCACGTTCAGCAGATTGCCCAGTCTATAAGAAAGAAAAAAAGATACAGGAGTATAAGTCTCTTGATCGTTTAAGCTACACAGAGGCCCGTAAGAAATATGCACGATTGCACCCTGTGTCCATGACATCTAGTTACGCCTTGGTTACATCTTCATCCCTTCCTCCCCCTTCCTTACCCCCGTCCCGGACCCCTCTCCTTCCCCCCTCCCCTGTGGCTCCCACACCTTCTCCTCTGGGCGCCGCTCCCCCACCCCAGCCGGAGAAGTGTCCCACTCCTTCGGCGTCTGCCGGTCAAGGGCGCCTCTCCCGGGATGCCCCTTCCCGGCACCTTCCAGGTCAAAGGTCTGCTGCAGCGCGGCGACCGCGAGAGCCGCGGTCTATCGGCCCCCAGGTCGCCCGGTCTCTTTCTGTTCCTGATCTTGCTGCAGCTGGCTCCATTATGCCACACAGCCCTCCTCGATCTCAGCCTGAAAAGAAGAAGAAACATAAGTCCCGGGACAAAGAGCCTCTGGTGTCACCGGAGGTCCCTTCCCCGGCTTCACAACCGGATTCTGACCTGTCGTTTATGGATGTCGCCCCCTCCTTGTCGGTGACAGGTGGGGACCCGGCGGTATGACTGGATTTAGCGTGTTCAGCCCTCATTTAAACCATCGTTCTGTGGTTCTCCAATGGAATTGTAATGGCTACTATCGTCACCTTCCGGAATTGAAATCCCTTCTTTCGTCCTACTCAGCAGCTTGTGTGGTTCTCCAGGAATCTCATTTTACTGATGCTCACTCACCGACCCTCCGTGGGTTCCGTGTTTTCTGTCGAAATCGGGTCGGACCCTTGCGGGCTTCTGGTGGCGTTTGTACGTTGGTCCGTACAGACATTGCTAGCACGTGGATTCCTCTCCAAACTACATTGGAAGCAGTTGCTGTTAGGGTCCACTTAGACTCTGCAGTCACAGTATGCAATCTTTATCTCCCTCCTGACAGGACTCTTACACCTGCTGCCTTAACCACCCTTCTTCAGCAACTTCCTCCTCCCTTCCTCCTTCTTGGGGATTTTAATGCTCATCATCCTTTGTGGGGCAGTGCCTTTCCATCTAGACGAGGTCTTATTATCGACCAATTTATTGCAGACCACGACCTGTGCCTTCTTAATGATGGCTCCCCTACTCATTTCAGTGCTGGTCATGGTACCTTTTCTGCCATTGATCTTTCTCTTTCTTCTCCCTCTCTCCTCCCTTCATTACACTGGTCGCCACACGACGACCTTTGTGAAAGTGACCATTTCCCGTTGATTATCACGCTCCCTTCCCGCTCCCCGATGGAGAGGTTACCTCGTTGGTCTTTCCACCGCGCCGATTGGCCTCTATATACTGCACAGGTCGAGTTTTCTCCCTCTTTGTCGGGTTGTATTGATGACGTCCTACGTGACGTGTCTGACGCGATTGTTCGCGCTGCTAACCTTGCTGTCCCGCGCTCATCTGGACAATTTCGTCGTCGGCAAGTCCCGTGGTGGAGTACGGCCATTGCCACTGCCATCCGTGATCGCCGTCGAGCTTTGCAACAGTTTAAGAGGCACCCATCTGTAGCCAGCCTTTCTACCTTTAAGCGCCTTCGCGCTAAAGCCCGTTATTTAATCAAACAGAGCAAGCGGATATGTTGGGAACGATTCGTTTCTTCCCTTGGTTCCACTGTCCCTCTGTCACGGGTATGGGCTACACTTCGCTCTCTCCAAGGTTGCCATCGGCAGTCCACCCTCCCAGGCCTTCACCTCCCAGATGGCATTTGTACGGACCCGTTAGTTCTCGCAGAACATCTTGCGACCCATTTTGCAGTGGCATCAGCGTCGGCCTCCTATCCAGCTGCTTTCCTTCATCAAAAACAGCAGGCTGAAGCTGTCACCTTATGTTTCACCACTTGTGAGTCAGAATCTTACAACGAACCTTTCACTGAATGGGAATTTCTTTCTGCTCTATCTGCTTCTCATGATACAGCTCCTGGCCCAGATTCCATTCATAACCAGCTGCTTCAACATCTCAGTGCTCCACAACGGCACCATCTTCTTTGGGTGTTTAACGGTATCTGGCTCCAGGGTGACTTCCCTTCTCAGTGGAGGGATAGCATTGTGGTTCCTGTCCTTAAGCCTGGTCAGAACCCCCTATCTGTTGACAGCTATCGGCCAATTAGTTTGACCAATGTTGGTTGTAAGTTACTTGAACGGCTGGTAGCCCGTCGGCTCACTTGGGTCCTCGAATCTCGGGATCTATTGTCCCCTTACCAGTGTGGCTTTCGAGAGGGACGATCTCCAATCGATCATTTGCTTCGCTTGGAATCCGCAGTTCGGCAGGCTTTTTCCCAGCGCCGCCATTTGGTTGCAGTGTTTTTTGACCTTCGCAAGGCCTATGACACGGCCTGGCGCCATCACATCTTACTAACCCTTCATCAGTGGGGTCTTCGGGGCCCACTCCCGATTTTTATCCGCCAGTTCCTGATCCATCGGTCATTCAGAGTTCGAGTTGGTACTGCTTTTAGTTCTCCACGGACCCAGGAGACGGGCATCCCACAGGGTTCTGTCTTGAGTGTCCTTCTTTTCCTCATTGCTATCGATGGACTTGTGGCCTCTGTCGGTCCCTTGGTCGCCCCTGCCCTGTATGTGGATGATTTCTGCATTTGGGTTAGTTCCTCCTCGATGCCATCTGCAGAACGGCAGCTCCAGGTGGCTATACGGCGTGCCTCTGCATGGACCCTCTCCCACGGGTTTCAATTCTCTCCTTTAAAATCGCGGGTGGTCCACTTCTGTCGCCGTACTACGGTCCACCCTGATCCAGAGCTCTATCTCGCTGCACAAAGATTGCCTGTGGTTCCACAGTTTCGTTTCCTAGGTCTTCTTTTCGACAACAAGCTCACTTGGCTGCCCCACATCAGACTCCTGAAGGTAGGATGTTTCCGTAAACTCAATGTCCTTCGCTTCCTTACCCACTCCTCCTGGGGTGCGGACCGTTCCCTCCTCCTCCGTCTTTATCGTGCTCTAGTTCTGTCACGTTTGGACTATGGTTGTCAAGTTTATGGTTCAGCTGCTCCTTCCACGCTGCACGTGCTGGATCCAGTCCACCATCGTGGTATCCGTTTGGCCACCGGTGCCTTCCCTACTAGCCCTGTTGATAGTCTCCTGGTTGAGGCTGGGATCCCCCCCCTTTCTGTTCGGCGGTCCCAGCTTCTGGTGTCTTATGCCCTTACTATCCGTTCTTCTCCCGCTCATCCTTCCTATTCTATCCTATTCCCAGACCATGGGCGTCGCCCGCCTGACTCCCGCCCTCGGGCGGGTTTACCGGTTGGGCTGCGCCTTGCGTCTCTTACCCGTGATTTTCGGCTTCCTTCTTTGTCCTGTCTTCCTCGCTCCCTCCCCTCCACCCCTCCTTGGTTAGTTCCTCGGCCTCGAATTCGGATGGATCTCCGCCGCGGTCCGAAAGATTCCATCCCCCCGGTGGTGTTCCGTTCCTTTTTCCGCCAAATTTTATGGGAGTTTCGGGATGCTGTTGTTTTTTACACTGATGGTTCTAAATCTGCTGATCATGTTGGGTATGCCTTCACGTCCTTTGTTGGAACGGAAAATCATCTACTGCCACCCTCATGTGGGGTGTTTACTGCGGAATTGATGGCAATTTCCCGGGCCCTTACCTTTATTAAACAATCCCAACACAACCGCGTTTTGTTATGTACGGACTCGATGAGTGGCCTTCTTGCTATTGACCGGTGTTTTTCGCGCCATCCCTTGGTCTCTGCCATCCATGACCATCTCGCTGATATTCACCGTGCTGCTTGTTCCATTGACTTCCTATGGGTCCCGGGCCATGTGGGTATCCCGGGTAATGAGCTCGCTGATCGTTTGGCTGGGGGAGCAGTTACTTACCCCCCGTTTTCTGTAACCCCTCCTGCAGCGGATTTACGGCTTCACATCAAATCCCACTTTGCACAGTCATGGGCCAATTCTTGGGAGGCTACTCCACTGTCTAATAAACTTCGTGCCATTAAGGTGAATACAGGCCCATGGCGTTCTTCCTTTAGCCTCTCCCGCAAGGACTCGACCACACTGTGTCGTCTTCGCATTGGCCATACCAGGCTGACCCATGGTTTCCTTTTGCGTGATGAGCCACCCCCGCTATGTGGTTGTGGAGCCTTCCAGTCAGTGGCCCACATTTTGGTTGAATGCCCCCTTCTTTTGGCTCTGCGTGCTACGTACAGACTCCCCCACACTTTACCTTTGATGTTGGCTGACGATTCCCGGATGGTCTCTCTGGTTCTAGGTTTCCTCTGGGAGAGTGGTTTTTATTCTCAGTTTTAAAGTTTTTAATCTCCCTCTGGTGTTGGGGCAGGGCGGTGAGTGTTTGGGTGTCTCCCACTGTAGGCAGTGTTCAGAGATTCCCGATTCACCTCCCTGACCGGAATCCTCTTTTCTTTCCCTTTTACTCTGTTTTCACCCCTTCTTTTTAAGGCTTGGTTAGTTTTTCTATTCCCATACGTACTTTCTGCATTATAGCAGTTGTACCTTTTAAGTCACAGGTGGTCTTGCCTATGCTGTTTCAGCATAGTGTTGGGTTCGTTCTCTTGCCAACTTCCCTAATTTGTTTTACAAATGACAACGTGACTGCCCTTTTACGTTCCCCCTTTATCCGTTTTATTTTTCTGACTATACTGAGATGTCCCGTTAGCAGAATGGAGTCTATTTGAAACAAGGGACTGATGACCTTGCTGTTTGGTCCCTTTAACCTCAAACAACCAACCAACCAACCATCTATGCCGTTGTGGAACTTCAGCACGTTTTTGCCGAGGTCTATGCAGCTCTGCAGATGGAAAAGCACAGTTAGTGATGGGACCCCACATTGTGTGACCAGTATTCTTAAGCTCATATTTATTTAGAAATGGTTTTCTGGAGAAAGGAGACAGTTGCATCAAGTAGGAGCTTCAAGCTACCTATCCTCCTGGAGGGGAAGCACCTCTCATTCGCTCCAGCTGTCAGTTCTCCCACTACTTCAGACATGGGGCTGTTATTTTCTTGAGAACAATTAACAATTCTGTACTTTCAAAAATTTGTCTTGTCGTGGGCTAATGTCAAGAGTTGGAGTGTAGAAATTGGCAACTACACCACAACAGAGGAACTCGTGGTCCTCCAGTTAGCAAAAAGGGAGTCAGTAACCACCATTCAGAGTATCACACACACACTTTCACTGAGAGCCACACTCCTTGTAATGATAGTTTTGAAGTCAGTCTTCCATGCCAGAGGAAAATGTGAATCACATTTGAGCTGTATAGTGAAGTACACAGAAATTGACACGTCTAGCAAGTTTGGATACATTTCATGCACAGCAGTTTCCAAAATACTGTGTAAATGTTCACACTTTAAATCTTACAGATTGCAGCTGGTCCAGGTACTAATGCTGTTAGATTATGCTACACAAAATGACTTTCGCACTGAGATGTTGGCAAGCACAGACAATGACACAGATATTTTTCTATTTGTTTTATGAAGCAATGTTTCACTCTAACAATGGAGTCAATCTGCATAAGATACGCTTTTTGGGAACACCAAATCCCCATTTATCCACCAAACAAACAAGATTTATAAAATTTCAAGGTTTCTGCACAGTGTCAAGTGAAAACATTTATTGCCCCCTTCTTTTTCCTAGAGAGAACTGTCATAGCCATTGTTACCGTTATTTCATTCTTTTAGTGGTTCCGCCTCAATTACAAGAAGAATCCAACTACTTCACCCCATAATTAGGTGGTGCAACTCCTCACTTCATCTTAGCTGCACATTTGCCTGTGGCAATGACTGCCACACTGGTGGTAGTGATGGTTTTTGATGCACATGGCCATGATGTGGTTACCAGACTGAATCACTCGCGTGGTTTTTTAATGGTTTTATAGCCTAGCAGAGAGCTCTGAGAAATGGTATTGGTTGCAAAATATGGAATAGCTTTTAACTTTCAGGTAGATTTTTTCACAAGAGGGATAATACATACAACGTAACTTATAGAACTTCTTTCCTTGTGTGTATCCACCATCTTGAAAACCCCACCGTAAGAGGCGACTAAAAGGAGTCCCACCCCCTCAAGGGGGTCGTTAGCGCCTGCGTCTGGAGACGGACGGTTCCACGACCTCTATTTGCGGTCATTTTGCATTTTCACTTCTCGTTCCTTCCTTCCTTTGGTTGGTTCCTTTCTTTGCTCTTCTCCACCTCACTGTCTTCCTTACTCTTTCCCTTGTCTTCTTCTCCTTGCCTTCTTCTCATTGCCTTCTCATTGCCTTCTTCTCCTTGCCTTCTCTGGTCTCCTCCTCGGCGTTTGAGACAGTCTGTCCTCTCTCTCCCTCTCCCCCTCTCTCTCTCTCTTCTTCTTCTTCTTCTTCTTCTTCTTCCTTCCTCCCTGTGCGTGCCTGAAGGCCAACCCACGCGTTCGCACGCGTAGCCGGTGACGGGGTAACGCGTAATTCCCCGCCCTGGGTACACATGTAAGGCACGCACGTACCCCCTGGTAAAGGCCAGGCCCAGGGAGGGGTGATTGCCTGAGCTGATACCTTCTGACCATGCCGATTGGTCCCTCCGTCTGTTTCTTGGGAGGTGTGACCTGAGGTGTAAAAATTCACCTAAGGCGGGAGTGCCGTCTGAGAGGGTCCCCATAAGGAAGGAGCGCGCCATCGGAGACGCTGGCAATCATGGGGGATTCCTCCGCAATGGATTTCACTCCATCTGTCTCGACTTCTGCCCAAAAACGGAAACGTGACCAGCCATCAGTGACGAAAGTACTACCGCCTGCCCCACAGTTCCTCGTCGTTTATCGATCTGAGGACGGAAAGGATTTTTCCTATGCAAACCCTTTCGTTATCCAGAAGGGTGTAGATGCCATAGCCGGATCTGTCATATCTTGTACCAGGTTGCGTAACGGTACCATATTACTATAAACTGAGAGCGCCTTTCAGGCACAAAAACTGCTTCGGGCCACACTCCTGTACACATTCCCTGTGCGGGTGGAGGCTCACCGAACTTTAAATTCGTCTCGTGGTGTGGTCTATACTAGCTCCCTCGACGGATTGACTGACGAGGAGATTCAATCTTTCCTCGCTGAGCAGGGCGTGACGGCTGTCCATAGGGTCATGAAAAAGGTCAACAATGACCTTGTACCGACCCGGACACTTTTCTTGACCTTCGATAGTGTTAAGCTGCCATCGCGCATCAAGGCGGGCTACGAGGTTATTTCTGTTCGCCCCTATGTCCCGACACCTACGCGCTGTTACCAGTGTCAGCGTTTCAATCACACTCAACAGTCTTGTTCCAATGCGGCTAAATGTGTCACTTGTGGCAGGGATGCCCATGAGGGTGACTGTCCACCTCCGTCTCCTCGTTGTGTGAACTGTCAGGGTGACCATGCCGCATCCTCCCGCGACTGTCCTGTCTACAAGGACGAACGATGTATCCAAGAAATTCGGGTCAAAGAGAAAGTGTCTACCTCGGCTGCTCGCAAGCTATTGGCTAGTAGGAAGCCCACGCTGCTCCCAGCGAGGAAATACAGTACTGTCCTCGCCTCTCCTCGGACTACCAGGGAGGTGGCAACCCAGACGTGCTATCTGACCTTCAGCACCACGGTCGTCCGTTCGGCCAGTGCTAAGATCGCGCGGTCGACGTCTCCTCTTCCTCCCATCACCCCACAGACACCAGCCCCTTCATCAGCTTCTGCTAAGACGAAGACCCAGAAGTCAGATGCACGCCAATAATGCGCTCTCTTTCAAACTCACCGATTTGACAGTACGGTTTGTGCATACGTCAGAGAGGCATTCTACACGTTTAGTCAAGTGACAGTGATCCATTACCTTCAGTTTACAGCGACAACGAGAGCCGTAGACATATTCTACTAGTAGGTGGTGTTGCGCCGCGATATCGATGTTGTCCTCGAACCCGCGGGCCGACGTGGGTCAAATGCCAATCAGTTCTGCACAACATACTAATGTACATGTCCGGTGAATATGAACATCCCGTCCATAGTTGTTGAAGGCGTTCCGTTTTTTCTGAACACGAGTGTCTTTTATATAATATTTGTACATAATTACGTACGAGCTTAGTTTTATGCATTAATCTATCTTACGAGGCCTATTTCCTGCAGTGATTTGATGATAGCGTAGTAACCCACGCTCCATTACCCCATTCATTACCAAGGGGAGGGTCGTACTTCGTGCCCAACTTTTGTAAATATTGTAATTTAAATTGGTATTTCGTATTTTAAAATTCTGATAAAATATTTATGGTTTTTTATTATTTTCTCTGCCAGATTTCATAAATATATAAAATTTTTCAGCTAAACTTAATCCGTTAATTTAAGTGTAATGGCGACTGTCATAAGGTCTACCTCCTTAGTGGTAGCTGTGACTTGACAACGTATGTCTTTTCCCATAAATTGTAACATTTCGGGAGTGTAGACCCTCAGAGCATTGGGTTTCTCAGTGTGGGTAACAACAATGATCTCAACAATGAATCTCTTCTCTTAGGTTTCTGACCGTTTCTTGTTCCTTCTCATTCAGTACAGATTTGTCCAGTGTTAGAGACAACTGTGACTGAAAATATACCGTCGCTGTCTTGTTACTGAGAGAAATATTTCACGTTTTAGAAGAATGTAGAGATTCTGAAATTGATTTTGGTGTTAGTGATGAAGAATGGGTGAAGTAGAAGAAGAATGGGTAGCTTAGAGAAGTGAAATAGTGAAGGCAGCAAAGGATCAACTAGGTAAAAAGAAGAGGGATAGTAGAAATCCTTGGGTGACAGAGGAGATATTGAATGTAATTGATGAAAGGAGAAAATATAAAAATGCATTAAATAAAGCAGGCAAAAAGGAATACAAATGTCTCAAAAATGAGGTCCACAGGAAGTGCAAAATGGCTAAGCAGGTTTGGCTAGAGGACAAAGGTTAGGATGTACGGGAATATATCACTAGGCATAAGATATGCACGGCCTACAGAAAATTAGACACCTTTGCAGAAAAGAGAACCACTTGCATGAATATCAAGAGATCATATGCAAAACCAGTTCTAAGCAAAGAAGAGAAGGCAGAAAAGCGGAAGGACAATATGGAGGGTCTATACAAGGGCGATGTACTAGAGGGCAGTATTATAGAAATGGAAGAGGACGTAGATCAAGATGAAATGGGAGATATGATACTAAGTGTAGTGTTTGACAGAGAACAGAAAGACCTAAGTCGAAACAAAGACCCGGCAGTAGACAACATTCCATTAGAATTGCTGATACCCATGGGAAAGCCAGCCCTGACAAAACTTAAGCATCTAGTGAGTAAGATGTATGAGACAGGCGAGATACGCTCAGGCTTAAAGAAGAATACACTATTGGCTATTAAAATTGCTACACCAAGAATAAATGCAGATGATAAACGGGTATTCATTGGACAATTATATTACACCAGAACTGATATATCATTACATTTTCACGCAATTTGGGTGCATTGATCCTGAGAAATCAGTACCCAGAACAACCACCTCTGACCGTAATAACGGCCTTGATACGCCTGGGCATTGAGTCAAACAGAGCTTAGATGGCGTGTAAAAGTACAGCTGCCCATGCAGCTTCAACACGATACCACAGTTCATCAAGAGTAGTGACTGGCGTATTGTGACGAGCCAGTTGCTCGGCCACCATTGACCAGACGTTTTAAATTAGTGAGAGATGTGGATAATGTGCTGGCCAGGGCAGCAGTCGAACATTTTCTGTCTCCAGAAAGGCCCGTACAGGACCTGCAAAATGCGGTCGTGCATTATCCTACTGAAATGTAGGGTTCCGCAGGGATCGAATGAAGGGTAGAGCCACGGGTCGTTACACATCTGAAATGTAACGTCCACTGTTCAAAGTGCCGTCAATGCGAACAAGAGGTGACCGAGACGTGTAACCAATGGCACCCTATACCAGCACGCCGGGTGATACGCCAGTATGACGATGACGAATACACCCTTCCAATGTGCGTTCACCGCGATGTCGCCAAACACGGATGCGACCATCATGATGCTGTAAACAGATCCTGGATTCATCCGAAAAACTAACGTTTTGCCATTCGTGCACTCAGGTTCGTCGCTGAGTACACCATCGTAGGAGCCCCTGTCTGTGATGCAGCGTCAAGGGTAACCGCAGCCATGGTCTCCGAGCTGATAGTCCATGCTACTGCAATCGTCGTCGAACTATTCGTGCAGATGGTTGTTGTCTGGCAAACGTCCCCATCTGTTGAAGCAGGGATCGAGACGTGGCTGCACGATCCGTTACAGCCATGCGGATAAGATGCCTGTCATCTCGACTGCTAGTGATAGGAGGCTGTTGGGATCCAGCACGGCGTTCCGTATTACACTCCTGACACCACCGATTCCATATTCTGATAACAGTTATTGGATCTCGACCAAAGCGAGCAGCAATGTCGCGATACGATAAACCGCAATCGCGATAGGCTACAATCCGACCTTTATCAAAGTTGGAAACGCGATGGTACGCATTTCTGCTCCTTACACGAGGCATCACAACGTTTCACCAGGCAACACCGGTCAACTTCTGTTTGTGTATGAGAAATCGGTTGGAAACTTTCCGCATGTCAGTAGGTTGTAGGTATCGCCACCGGCGCCAACCTTGTGTGAATGCTCTGAAAAGCTAATCATTTGCATATCACAGCATCTTCTTCCTGTTGGTTAAATTTCCAGTCTGTAGCACGTCATCTTCGTGGTGTAGCAATTTTAATGGCCAGTAGTCTATAATAATTCCAATACCAAAGAAAACAGGCGCTGAAAGCTGTGAAAATTACCGGACTATCAGTTTAATAAGTGACTGCTGCAGCTCCGTGCTGCGGCGCAGCTGGACCCCAGTAGCGCTTATCGCACCACAACTTCCGGTCGCCACGCGCTAGCACAGCGCCAGCGCGCCTTATCAGTCCCGACTGCCGCGACCGGAAGTTAATTATTCTGCAACAGGGGGCTAGTAATACTAGAGCCCGTGTTGACCGGCAGCCACAGCAATGCCTCTGCGACGTGCATGGGTAGATAAGGTAACTAATGAGGAGGTACTGAATAGAATTGGGAGAAGAGGAATTTGTGGCACAGCCTGACTAGAAGAAGGGATAGGCTGGTAGGACACGTTCTGAGGCATCAAAGGATCTTCAGTTTAGTATTGGAGGGAGCACAGAGGGTAAAAATCGTAGAGTGAGAACAAGTCTTGAATAAACTAAACGGATTCAGAAGGCTGGAGGTTGCAGTTACTCGGAGATGAAGACGTTTGTGCAGGATAGAGTTGCATGGTGAGCTGCATCAAACCAGTCTCTGGACTGAAGACCACAACATCAGCAAGTGGTCCCAGAAACTATGTAATGAAAACGGCTGTATTTACGTTTATTTAGTCTTATTTTATTCAGCAGTATTTCTTTGCCTTGGTAGTTCATCAAGTTGTTGGATCCGTTAGGTTTTTTTTTTTTTTTTTTTTTTTTTTTTTTTTTTTTTTTTTTTTTTTTTTTAACCTTCGACCCAAACAGGAATTAACGCCTGTACCTGTGTTTCTGTCTGCGCCATCCTAGCTCCCAAACTGAAGGAGCAATTTGAATACAGTTTTTTTCTTAACTATGTTGGGTGAAAGTCTCTTCAGCCGTTTAAACTTCATCAGCTAAATTAAGTAAAAATGTTTTCAGCCAGGGCGCTTTCTTGATATACCATACGTAATACACACGAGGTACATCGAGTTACATAGTATTATTTTGTAGAGCTCAAAAAGATCTAACTGAAAGTTCGGGAGAATCTGTCTTTATCTTTAACGGTTGACTAAAAAAGATGATTTTTGTCCTCTGAAGTCGCCCGTTTGAGCACCTGCAAAACAGAAAAACAAGGAACCGAGCGAGGTGGCTCAGTGGTCAGCACACTGGACTCGCATTCGGGAGGACGACGGTTCAATCCCACGTCCGGCCATCAAATGGTTCAAATGGCTCTGAGCACTATGGGACTTAACATCTTAGGTCATCAGTCCCCTAGAACTTAGAACTACTTAAACCTAACTAACCTAAGGACATCACACAACACCCAGCCATCACGAGGCAGAGAAAATCCCTGACCCCGCCGGGAATCGAACCTGGGAACCCGGGCGTGGGAAGCGAGAACGCTACCGCACGACCACGAGATGCGGGCTCCGGCCATCCTGATTTAGGTTTTCCGTGATTTCCTTAAATCGCTTCAAGTTAGTGCCGGGATGGTTCCTTTGAAAGGGCACTACCAGCTTCCTTTCCCGTCCTTCCCTAATCCGATGAGACCGATGACCTCGCTGTCTGGTCTCCTCCCCCAAACAACTCAACCCAGAAACAGAATGATCGTGACTCACAAGTAAGAGATAGAGATGTGCTCTTGCAGACATTTCTATGGTTCTTTCTGAGGTCTATAATTCAGTACTAATCAAATTATTTTGCCCTAAAAGTGTAGACAGTCTATTGCAAGAGAGCGCATGGCAACCCACTTTTCACCGACTTGATTCAGAATTATCGCCATTGCTTATTGCTTACGTTACCTAAATTAGCTAAGTATATTCCGAAACATATTCAATGGATATATGAGTTAATTACAAAAGAAGAACATAAATCGCACAAGTGAAAAAGATCTCATGTCGCAGTTTCGTGTTTCGCCCCGTAAAGAATTTGTGTCTGTGTGATGGCAGAGTGTCAATCATACCGTGTCTACTAGAAAAATGCTAATTTTAAAAAGCATGACCTAAAACTTAAATTTAAAATTTAAAAAGACCCAAAAAGCCTCTAAAAAGTGATAAATAATATTTATTGCCCTTTTTAGTTTAATATAAGGAGTACTATTTTGGTCGAACGGTCATCGCGCTGGGGGACTGCTAAGTAAATACATTAAAATCAAAATACATCTAAAAATGACAAAATATGAAATTTAAATACAAGTATGTTACTTAGACAACGTAGGTAAATATCAAAACAACATTATCAAGTAGTTGAGATAAGTCTTAATTAAATCGCAATATTTTCCAACGACGCCCGCCCTCACGGAACTGCCCGTTTGGGTCGCCGCATCTTTGCCCACCTCACGCCGCGCGTGACGCGAAGCGCCCACCGCGCGACTCGCGGTCGCGGCTGAACCCTTACCATACCGACGTAATTTTCATAACGGGCAGTACCAAGAGGTGGGAGGGTTTATAATTAAAATTCCTTTAATTTTTATTGATCTTTATTTTCAAGATATTGTGTAAAGAGCTATGCATGTCTAATGAGGGTCCAGAAACTATAAACTTCCTCTAGCACACTTCACGGAAAATACATTACATTTTACGAAATCCACAAACATTGACTAACATTGTACGGACTTGTGGTATTCACCACCATTAAATCTCCGCACCGAGCAACGCCGCGCTTCGTTACGCGCGGTCTAGAAACTCATCGTTGGTCGAACTTATCCGTGCGCTTCCCGCTATTAGCATGCCTTTCAAACCACAGCGATTCGCCACCCGAACGCCGCCGCCGACGTCTACAAGCCAGTTCCCATCGTGCTACGCTGCAGTGGAGAGCTTCACCTCTTGGAGTGGTGGACCTGCTGCTCGATGTTGACTTGCCTGCGCTCTGAACTTAGTATCTGGCTGCCGTATTGCAACTTGGGGTTCAACGTTCTTTACTAGCCTTAGTATGTCAACGGACTTGTGATTTTCGCTGGAATTCCGTGCTCTGCTTGTACTTCTTGGACATTAGTATAACACAATCAGTTTCTATTATTTTCTTGAAGAGTTTGCCTACCACTTAGCGCTTGGTGGCATAGTTGTTAGTATCGGTGTTAATAAACTATAGAACTGTGATATATTTATTGTATTATTCCTACTTATAACAGCAGTGTGGCAGACTTTTTTAATACGTTGACTTGTCTGCAAATGCGTTATTATGTGCATAGTGCCTCCTGCATTTAACTACGTTCCATATCCATGCAGCTGCACCGCATTCTCGACACTGAACTCAACCCCATTTCTAATTTTGTTTGAAATTGCCTCCCTTCCTCAAAATTACTTTTCAGTAAGCCACACTTAACCTTGGAGCTGCAGGGTACTTTTCCCCCTCGTAATACTCACAAACAGACACGTTTAGATTATTCCACTTTGCGTTTGACTTCCTGCTTTACGACTAATGTGACATCCATTCCATCTTCAATCTACACTTACGTTCAGAAAGAAAAGAAAACACGTCCAACGACGAAACGTAGGACGTTCATATTCACAGAACATGTACACTAAGATGTTCGGCAGAAATGATTAGCACTTCAGTCATCTCGGTTCAGCATATGTTTTGTTGCCTAGTAGGCACAGGGTCCGCCATGGGCCCTGATAACTTGTTCCATGCGTGATGACATAGACGCTTATAAGGCGCTAACGGCGTCCTGTGGTATAGTCATCCATGCTGCATTCACCTCGTTCCAAGGTTGCCTGTGGTTGTTAACATTAAGTCGCAGTACTGCACCTGACGTCCTACCGTATCCCACACATATTCGATTGGCGACAAGCCTCGAGATCTGGCAAGCAGGGGCAAAAATCTGACATACTTTTACACCAACAACGCACGTCTTCCAACAGCAACATGTGGTCATGCACTGCCTTGGTGAAGAGTGGCGTCTGGAGTGTTCTGCAGAAAGGGTGTGGCTGTGTGTCGCAGGACGTCAGTGACGTAGGCCACACTTGTCAAGTGACCTGGATACCTACCAACTGCGATTTGTGGCTGTACCCAATAGAAGCCCACACCATAAGGTCTTGAGCTGGTGCTGTATGTCTTGTGCTAAAGTAGTCACTTCGATGCTGCTGCCCATGGCTGCGACGAACCAAAATGCGGCCACCATTCTCAAACAAATAGAATTTGGATTCGTCGCGCATCACTATCTGATGCCATTCCTGTCCCCAGACATGTCGTTCCGTACACTATTGCCGTCTAGCATGTTTACGCACTTGCGTAAAAGGTAGAGATTTGGGTGCAAGTCGTCGGTCACTTAAGTTCTTATGCTTATTGCGTCGCTCTGTCCAGAGGAGCTTCTTAATTTTTCGTTCCTCGTTAAATTTGCACCTGCCTTCCTTCCCCTCCCGGAATCAAGCCTCAATATCGCGAAAATAGGAAGGTTTCAACTATAAAACATTTACTACATTTTACCAATTTAAACTCTATTGCAAGTTTAGTTCACCCCAGACATATTACAGCGCAGTTTGAAGGTACGCCCTTTGAGATTGTCGGGGTTAGTTTCCATAAGATGAAAGGCTTCAATGTTTGGGAAATTGGCAACAACTCCAAATATATAATATCATGAAAGGAACGCCTCCACTGCTCTAAAAAGGCCATGATGCGAAGCACGGTAGGACGTAGGTGGGAGGACAGTTTGCTGCGAAAGACACAATACCGAAAACTTCGAGTACTCTCCTCTGAACCAGTGTCAAGTGTAGAACAGGGAGCATCACGCCCTGCACGACGCCAAAAGAGGAATTTTGTGTGAACACTGCGTTCACTTTGTCTGACATTCCACTAGAAATTAGCCGAGGAGTCATTGAGCTCCTACAGCGGAGAAACGAAACAGCCACGTGTTTAATTGTCCTTGCGAGAACTGAGAGGGCGTTGAAGTATACACGCTGCTCCATCTATACACGTGTATATCGCCATATTTTCCAGACTTGGGATGAGTGCATGTTTTCTCGCGTAACGAGAAAGATAGGGCAGATTTTAATTAGCTCTTTATATGATTTTCACAGAGCGAGAGCAGCCATGCAGCCGACAACACGTCGCTACTAAAGGTAAATGCCGCTGGAAGAGGCGTAAAGTTATTTGAACGCCATCTCGCACCCACTGTGAACACGAGCAACCTCGAGTAATCTTTTGCGTATCTTGTCACAAAAACTAACCATCCTCTGTAGACTTGGTTATCATCCTAAATGTACCGAACTTAGAACCAGAATCGGATGATTTGACGTAAGACTGGCCAACCCAGACAGTGCTTCACTGCCTAGATGTAAGAAAAAGTTTGTAGATAACGTTCTATTTAAAATTGATGTTGTTGTGTTCAGTGCTATTTCTGCTAATCAGGACGTATTATGTTATCTTGACAATTGTCCTTAAATTGTCATTTCACCGTCTATGTAAACCAGTGTTCTTCATTGACAACAATACAGAAATTGAACCAGTTTTTTATAGCTACACAGCTATGTGCTCTGTCATAGAATAAGGGTCCACTCCTATCCCCAGTAATTTATTCTAGTGATGATAATGCACTCACAGGGTGTTTTTCCTGATGTCTGATGAAGATGAAAAGGAGTGGAGTGTCAGAAAATGGTGAACCTGCCAGGATGCCAATTAGTCAAACTGGAGGGAGTAATTAAAATTGGTATTAAGAACTCAAAAAAAATATGTTTTGGAAAATAATGTATGTGTCTGCATAGTGGTCAGATTACCGTAAATGTATGATCCACAGAGGAGAAAACGTTGTATTAACGAACAAAGAAAAAATTTTTGTGTTTTTGATTAAAAGTAGCTTATGCATGAGCTTTCTGGCAGGCGCGAAGTTATTTACGGCGTTGTTGAGTTGGTTTGATTTCCCACAAACTGTGAACGTCGTTGATAATTATGTGCTAATGTCACAAGAGACATTCTATGATATTTTGGAAACGTGTCAGGTCGTATAACTTCATGCTGCACACGCAAATCGTGAACGACAGATGTCAGTTACACGGTCTGAGATGGCAGACGGACGTAGATCATCGCGTTAGGGCAAACTCAATATCTTGAAAGGATAGAAAATGACATATAACAAAATGTATCGAACGCGGGTCTCGAAACCGAACGAAGTAACAATGCAGAGGGAATGGAGACAGTTTCGCAATCGGCATCTCAGGCTGAGACCGTACAAAACCGGGCAGATAACAGATCTAGTGGTTCAGATGCAGAATCAGAGGACGTACAACTTCGATACGTTGAACCAAATGTTGTAATTCTGTATCGAACAGGACAGTTTCCTACGGAAGTAATGAGTGTATGTGCGTCAGCACTGTGCACAGAAGTCTGTGAAACGTCACGTGAGAGACTCGAGCGGCAAAATGTACACCAAATGGTGTCAGGTGACGATGGCGAAGCGTCTGATAGTTTGTTCGCAGTGGAGAACCAACTCACTATTGTTGTCCAGCAAACAAGTGAGGCAATGACCGCAGGGTTAGTAGACTTAAAAACAGGAACAAATGCGGGTTTAGCGGCCACAAATGCTGCTTCAAATGGTCTCAAAACTAAAACCAGTGCTGGGTTCGATAAAGCTCGCGAAGATCAGCAAAAGATGCCAACGGAAGTTAATGAACAGTTTATTGGAGTCCGGAAAGAGGCGAGAGACTCGCGCTAAATAATTGAATCGCTTATGGCCGATCAGTAAAAGATCCGTACTGACATTGACCAGGTGCAGGATGCAGTGTCTAACGTCAACCAAAGAGCTGATGATTTAGCACGTAAGGCAACTGGTAAGAAGCAACAAATCGTGGAAGAATTTAATGTCAGGAAACGTGACACGTGATCCGCCTTAAGAAGATGCGATACACGCACTGTAAATATCACCTCGGAAAGTAAGCAGCAGCATGAAGAGTTTCGTACAGAACTGAAGCAGTGAATTGAGTACCTCACAGAAAGTAGTGGAGCGACGGAATCGGAAGTATCATCTGACGTAGTGGTGGAAAAAAGTCCATAAGTAACCAAACCCGCTGTGCAACATCCGTGTCAGTTGCGGAAACGCAAAGAAGTCATGAGATTCCATTTATATGTCCACAAGATGTCAGTATTTTCCGATCCGAAAAAGAAACAAATGGCAAAAGTACCCATGAGACAGGCGAGCGAAGCAGATAATGTGCGTTCACAGCAGACAATGGTGTGAGAAGCGGTAACTGCGCGCATTCTAACAGAGCGGCAGCCGACCCTCCGAACGTACTCGAATGACACGATAACATAGCAATTTAGGACGACACATGCACCAAATTCTCAATTTGTGTGTTACAGTACAACAGGCCAGATACCGCAGGTCAGAATGAAACAAGTACAAAGACAAAACACTGATCCAGTAACGGTAAATTTGAACGTATCTTTCAGTCCGATACACGAGGAACGGTACGGTGTAGATAACTTCAGACCATTGCGTAGATGCGGTGCTAGATGGGGCTCAAATACGAGGGAAAGTCAATTATTATCCGCAATTTAGTTACATATTTGTTTGTTTTGGTAGTATTGTCGTTTTACGTTGATGACGCATGCTTTGTTTATTTGTTGTTATACCTTTGCAATTTTCAGGCTGCTAGATTAGTTTCGTTATCGCTGGCATGCTTTTAATCATGGCTGCTCCGCTGTCTATTTGCACCAAAGAAGAGCAACGTTCAGTGATCCGTTTTTTGTGGTCGGAAGGCTTATCAGGGGCCGAAATTCATCGAAGACTTTCGGTACAGTACGGGAACAGTGTTGTGCCACAACGGAGTGTCTACGAATGGATTGAAAAACTCCGAAATGGTCACACATGAAGGAGCTGAACGATCTTTCACCGCCACAAATGAAGAAACCATTGAGCGTCCACGTGAAATGATTCTCTTAGACACACGATTAACTATTGATTAAGTGGCACATCGTCTGCAAATTAGTCACGGATCTGCCTACGAAATCATCCACAACAGACTTGGGTTTCATAAAGTTTCTGCTATATGGGTCCCAAAACAACTCACGCAGTTGCATAAACAAATGCCTTTCGACATCTGCGAAAAACATTTGGATCGCTATGGTAACGAAGGGGACAACTTCTTAGACAGGATCATTACCGGTGACGAAACATGGATCCATCAATAGGAGCCGGAGAGTATACGGCAGAGTATGGAATGGAAACATCCAAATTCGCCGTGCAAGGAAAAGTTCAAGACCCAGGAAAACTGATGTTTACGGTTTTTTGGAACGCACAAGGTCCAGTAGTGGGACATTGTGAGGAAAAGGGCACAACAATAAACAGCGTACGTTACAGTGAGATGCCTACTGCCAGGCTAAAGCCTGCAATTCGAAGCAAGCGCTGACGATGTCACAAGGTGCATACTGCTGCCCACACTGCTGAAACGCTCCAGAAACTCTAATTTGAAGCACTGGATCATCCTCCATATAGTCCCGATCTTGCCTCTTCTATCACTTGTTTGGTCCTCTCAAACAGGCATTAAGGGGCCGTCGATTTGCCTCGGACGAACCAGCGAAGGAAGCGGTGCATTCCTAGCTCGCAGCTCAACCGAGAACCTTCTTTTATGAGGGCATCAGGAAGCTTGTACAACGATGGACCAAGTGCGTTGAAACGCAAGGAGACTATGTCGAAAAATATTGTTCTTGTAAGTTTCCTATTTGATTACAATAAAATTTTATAATTACGTTGAGGATAATAATTGACTTTCCCTCGAATGTCGTCTCAGGATCCAAATGTGGTAGTACGAATAAAGGAAAGTGTGACCCAAATTAAGGGAAAAGAAAATGTTGCGAAAACACAAATGTCATATGGTGCAACAGCAAAATTTGACAATTATCATTTTTTTACAGTCAGAAAATTCCAACATTACAAAGAACACGGAAACGGCCTACACCCCCGTACATTTATCCATCAATTCCATATCGGTTTACCAGAACATTGGCCACTTAGAATAAACTTGATTTCATTTGTTGTCATATGGAAGGCGCAGTAGCGGAAACGATGCAATGAGTCGCTGCAAACTGTCAGTTCTATGAACAATTAGTGTGTGCATTCTTGGAGCAATACTGGTTCACGGAAACCCAAAATAGGATAAAATATGTTACAAAAGTGGTCATTTAAAATTTGGAAGTAAAGAAGCCAGTTAGATTTTCTGAAGAAATGGCGAAAAACAGTGTTTAGAAAATCCATACAGTGATGGAGAACTATACGTATGAGCACAATGAAGTTACCCTTGCGTTATCAGTAGTCGTCGGTTGGCAGAACATTTAACGGGATGTTAAGAGAACTTGCATTTATCTTCAGGGAATATGACGCGAAAAAACGACGTGCAGTGAGAGAAACTAATGGTATGGGGAATAATAGCAACCGAGTGGCCTTTAATAATGCTTACAGTGGCAAGTAGTGTTGGGAAAGGTAATCATTTTGGGAACAATAGTAATCGCCCATGGAATTGGCAACTCACAGAGGTCAAAAAATAGTTATGGTTTTGGTGAGCCGCGGAATTACAATAATGGGTTTGGTTCTAGAAATTAGGGTGGTAACTATAAAACGCGATATGATCACGGTGCAAATGAAGCAGGGAGGTTTAGAAGTTCTCCAACACAAAGCCCAAATTATTCGGGTGGAACTAAAATACCTAGAATACAGAAAGGTTGGGAGAATCAGACTTCAGCAGGACAATGCACACCATATGAAAAGGTACAGTAAGTCGAGTTGAGGCCATCAAACCCTGGTAAGAAACAGAACTGACGAGATGAACGGTATGAAGACCAGTCGCAAGAGATTCAATCGCCAAATGAAGTTGATTTTTTAATTAAATGTGTTAGTAGACTTAACTTTGATCAATTAGATTATGAACTACGTTTATAAGTTGATCAGATACAAATGCCACCGTGGTGAGAAACAAATGGCTGGGGATCGTCCGATGCTGAGGAATAAGAGTTGTCAACAGTTAATGTATGCAGGTGTACAAAAACTAATGATGACCGAATTGTTGAGGATTTAGTTCATTTATACGAAACGAGAGAGAAAGGAGATGCTAAGGAGATAATGCACCATTGGCAACACCAGTATTGATACACAAATCTGATGATGTATATAGGACAGGGGATCATAGATGCTTATAATAAAAAATATGGGCATATAACCCCAACCCAGAACATTCAGATCATCAACGTCTAGTAAAATTGGCGCTGAGCAATTTGAAGGCTGCAGCTTTAAATAGAAAGAACCAGGCAGACAAACGGCAAATTCAGGAGGGTTTTCAATAGGACAAAAAGTACTTGTGAAAACCCACCATCTCTCTAGCAAGAAGAAACATCAAAGCCATAAATTCTTTTCGGCATATAAAACCCCTATGGAATTAGGTAAGGTGGTTCATAATAATGGAGTCGAATTGGTTAACTCAAAAACAGGAAAACCATTGGGTTTGCACCATGTTAGTCACTTGAAAGTTTGCAAAGGATAAAAAAGTAAATACTAACTCCCCAAGAAAAATTAGATGTATCAGATATCCAAATTCCAATGAGAGTAAAATTTACAAGTCAAAGACTATGGAAGTTAAGAAAATGCATACAAATAATAAAAATTAATTTGTACTTATCTCATTACTAGTGTATCAAAAAGATATTTGTGAAGGAAGAACAATAAAGTAAGCATGTTATGGAGAATGATGAGAAAGAAAGGAAAAAGTCAGAGATTAGCATGTGGATAATTTGATGAAGTAGTAGTATATTCTCTCTTATAATGTAGTTTAAAGTAGGAAGAAGTTGATTTTTGTTTTTTTTGGGGGGTGGGGGGAGAAGGGAAGCCAAGACTTATGTGTATAATGAATTGTGTATGATGGAATTATTTATTTGTGGTTTGTTCCATCGTGGACGATGAACATTTTCTTGAGGAGACATTTTTGGGAATATGAGAAGCTTTATGATTTTTGGAAGTTACCACAAGTTGAAACTAAAAGGAGATGACAGGGAAATGGATGTAAAAAGTTTTTAAGAGATAAGAATTAGGAGAGAGAATTGAATTATTAAGGAAAGCAAGAATCACGTTATTTCTTTGAAATATATAGATAGAGGGATATGAGTATACACAGGGATGACTTCAGTAAGGAAGAGTAAGATAG
The DNA here is from genome assembly GCF_023864345.2 of Schistocerca serialis cubense. Lineage (NCBI taxonomy): Eukaryota > Metazoa > Arthropoda > Insecta > Orthoptera > Acrididae > Schistocerca > Schistocerca serialis. Next base: position 84,641,071 of record NC_064639.1, read on the forward strand.
AGGGAGAAATAATATAAAAGTTTATCGTTCATAAGAAGGATATAGGGATAACTATAACTAATAAAAGTACCAACACTAGAACATTGGATTTGAACAGTGGAGAAAGTTTTTAAAAGGGAGACGAGAAGTAGAGATATAATGAAATTTGAAGTTCTGTTACAACTTATGTCGAAAATAAGAGATTGCAGAGAAAAAGACTCCGGAGTTGGAGTCAAAGTGTGGAGTTTTTATATGATGAACCTGTAGCCAGAAAAAAAAGGGACATACTACTACACTAACCTTCATCACCATCAATTTTCCTCTTACTATTCTTCGTGATGAAGATGAGGTAACTATTATTTTTATACTAATAGTGGAAATAAAAAAGGAAGTGTACATATAGAATGAGGATAAAAGATTTTGATCTGTTAAAATAGAAGCAAAGTTATGAAGAGTTTTACTAAAGACATTCTTATGTATAGTTTTTAATACAGAATTTTTGTAAAGTCTCTTAGTAATTAAGTATTTGTAAAGTTTGTAATCTATCTTATGGGAGATGGGTTTCTGATAATCATTTTTGCTTTGATAAAGATTGGCAAAGCATTCCAAAAACTACGATAGGTGGTAATAACATGTAAATCAGATAAACTTGCGGATGTAAGATGGACAAAGGTGTGCACAGTGTTGTATTATACACGAAGTCATCAAGAACAATTCAGCATCATCACGGTCAGATCGACATCACAACTGAGTATAGTGGTTAGGTATGAGAGGAAAGAATACTGACTGTGGGTGCCTGTTATGTCAGCTTTCGAGATGACGAAAGGAAATGTCTTCGTGGTTCAAGACGATAACACCTCTGTGGAAAAGTATAAGGATCTACGATGAAATCTGGGTAGAGTCGACATGTGACATGAGGCACTCTTTATTCATGTGGTAGTCACATGCAATCTTCATAACAACAGTTTTGCTAAAGTGATAGATACTTAGCACTTCTGTTGCAAGCCATTTAGAGCAGCATAAAGAGATATGATGGATGTCCACCAAAGCAGAATGGAGGTGGACTTGTTACATCAATGACGAACAAATATTTGAAGTCATTGGAAGAAGAAGAGGCGCGTTTCTGTAACCCATCAGTTGAAATTAAAGTCATACCATATGGAATCCAGCAATTGTGGAACATTACCTGAAACTCATGGGAGTAAGGAAGAGAACGATGGAAGGATGTCCCATCTACCCTGAAGAACAACCTGGTACAGTAAAGGAAATACAACGGTTTGAAAGAAAATACTATAAGAATGGACTGTATAATAACAAGGTTAAGCAGATCTTAAGTCCCAATTTCCAGTCCAGAGAAGAGTGAAGACACAAGTGAGAAGATAGCAGGATGCAACCATAAAAGAAGATTTAATGCAGAAGATTAGGAAGAAGAAAACCTGGACCAGAATAAATCAAGGGACCTTTCTAAATCCCTTCCTATACAAGACCATTACTGTATCTCCCTACCAACATAAAATCCATTTTAACTAGCCGACCAGTGTGGCCCAAGTGTTCTAGACGCTTCAGTCTGGAACCGCGTGACTGCTACGGTCGCAGGTTCGAATCCTGTCTCAGGCATGGTTGTGTGTGATGTCCTTAGGTTAGTTAGATTTAAGTAGTTCTATGTTCTAGGGGACTGATGACCTCAGATGTTAAGTCCCATAGTGACTAATGTGAATATCAGTGGAGCGCCGCCAATGCATAACTTTGAAAATGATTCCTTCAGTAACCACACAAAGTGGAACAGCAAAATACAGTACTACTTAAGCTACGACCTAATCAATGGAAGTAAACAAGGAATAATTATATTCTATTCACAATTCAGTGAACTACATCCCAACATCACATTCATAATAGTGCTTAAGGAGAACAACGAAACAAATTTTGAAGACCTATGAACAGGGAAGAAAACTAAGCACATACCTTCAGAATTTTTCAGAAAACTTACAACTAGGAATACAATGATCAACAACAACTCTTGCCATAGAAGATGCTACTCAGAAGCCTATTTCGTTCTGGAATTAGCAGAATCTACAAATATCCGCTAAGTCATTATTAACTTAGAAATTGCTACACTTATAGTGCAGAACAATGAATATAACACTACGACAAAATTCTTTCCAAAATGAACAAAAAGATCAAGATTGATCAAAAGAATTAATTTCACTTAAACGAATTCAAGACATAGAGGGCCAAATCAATAGTTTCATCACAATGGCGAGAAATAGCAGAGAAAATGCAGTACGATCTCCAGGAAACAAATCTGAAAAACTGATTCAGATCAGAGAACGAACTAAGAATATGAACATACCAGTCTCTAGGAAACCAAACAATATTTCCCAGATCTGGAGTTTATAAAAATTGAGATGTAAAGACTGTATATGTCAAACCAGGAGATATTTTAAAACGAGTTTTCAAGAATAGCAGTGAAAATAATTAATCACCATTCAGTACACATTTGAGAGAGCAAAGTCTAAAAGTGACAGACATAATAAAATGAGTGTCAGTTATAGAAACTGCTGATAAAGGTGCCGTATGGAGAAGCTGCATGGTTTGAGGCGCCATGTCACGGATTGGGCGGCCCCTCCCACCGGAGGCTCGAGTCCCCCCTCAGGCATGGGCGTGTGTGCTGTTCTTAGCATAAGTTAGTTTAAGTAGTGTGTAAGTATAGGGACCGACGACCTTAGCAGTTTGGTCCCTTAGGACTTCACACACGTTTGAACACTTTTTGCTGATAAAGTTAATTATTGAAACACTCTGGAAGAACTAGAAATTTTTTCTCTTATGAAAATAGATGGGAGAAGTATTCTTAACACACTAACAGACCTAAAAGGCAAACATTTTGCCGAAAATTATACAAATATCCTGGTAAAAAGATGAATCAAACCTTTTTAACGAAATTCAACAGATTTTAAGCTGTTAATACTTACACATCTTCCTTCTGCATTAATTATGTGTTTGCATACATTTTTAATAACGTACAAAAGAAATATACAGCTAGCTCACATTACCAAAGCTAAAAAAAATTACACGAGAAGCGATATCTTTGATTCTTTGGCATCTTTCACAGCAAAATATGTCACTGACATTGGAAAGCATGATTTGCCCCATTTATAATCATATGAAAATGTTAGAAAGTATATAAAATTAATACAATAATTGAAAAATTTCTATGAAACCATAAACGTAAAATATAAGTGCTGAATAATGCAACACATAGTACAGGTATTATAAACAAATTTAAAATTTTATAGCGCATAACCTACAGTATTTATTATGTACCGTATTACTGTTATTGTTATGTATCTCCCATAGGACTGCTGGTGATATTCGCGTGTTCGGTACTGCTCAAGTAGATTAAGAAACATAAAACCAAGCATCATTGCGATTATACATAGAAATAGAAAGTTGTGTCGTCAGTACTTAGAGCAGTCTATTTGTTCCAGTTTTAGTGCATCGATTTCATTGATGGACTTTTGTGGTATTCTTTAGTTATGTTTAGTTATGGCATATTGTTTTATGTATAAAGTATAAAACCTTCTTTTTATGTGTTTGAAACGACACGGCGCTTCTGCCTCCAATAATGAATAACATTAAATCTGTGTACCTTCGTGGTAGTTCCGTGGAAGCGTTTCACGCTTTGGAACTCGATTGAAGAAATTGGGGTCCGCGACCACTCGTTAGCATTTTTGTCATTGTATTGTTTGTTGATGTATTGCAAGCCTCACACGAATTATGCGGAGGTATACCGAGTATGATAACACACTGTGTGACAGACGGGTGTATGAGAGTTATTTACTCTCACAATGTATCAGCATATGCAAACCACATGAGATAATGTCCTGGCACTCGTCCAGTGTGATGGTTTCATAGAATGTGAAGTAGCAGCCTGTTTCATCCTTGCTGTGTACAGAAGTAGATGACGTGGTGGTGCGAGACAGGGCTAACTGGCCAAGTTCGAGAATCAGGCTGAGGAAAGGTGTCAACGTCTCGGCAAGACATCGTGTTAATTGAGAGTTGTATGGAACATCCATTTTTAAACGCCGTCCAGCTGAAGAATGGGACCAGTTTCCCTGGATGATCACAAAACGTTCACAGCTACTTACGGGATGCTTGCCTTAGAACGCACAGCGCTGCTAATAAAGAGGCCCTCTTTGATAACACAAACTTCATAGGCTTGCCATTGCTGCACTGAATATAGAACGTGATTGGCACTACCTGACCTTTCCGGAATTAGCTCAGTGAATGAGAATCTGGTGGTGACCTACAGGCCTTGGAGAGCATGCTGCAGTCCACAGTTAATGGTACAACATTTGCATATTGGCGAAATTATAGTCTCGTGTTGGTGGTGGTGGCGCTATCAATGGGTCACTGATACTTTATCGAATATGTGCTCATCTGGTCGCACATTGGTGTATCAGCAATGGTTTTCACAACATGTTGACGTCAGCCTCATCGACTGGTGTCTTCAAGCGCCGGACCTGAACACCTTTAAAAAGTTGTAATCTGAAATGAAGGGTCACGTGAACTACCACTGACTCATACAAGCCCCATGCGCACCGACGAAGTGTGGGACCTGATGTTGAATACATGGGAGTCTCTTGGATGACGAGACAAATTTCCAAAGGCTGACCCACCTCCATGTCTCACCGGATAAGACTGTTGATTGATGCCAATGGTGGGTGGACCATTGACTAGCCTCATCCCTCATGTGAATCATTTATCGTCTGACATTACTCCAGTTTATGCTACAGATTTTGATACGAATGTGTGTTTGTTGGTTGGAAATCTAAATTAAATTAATTTCCTTTAAATTTTATTGATAGAATTCGTGCTGCTCAACGCAAACTAAATGTAAATTTGAAGAGAGTACAAACAAGTCAGTGTGAATCGAATAACTGTGGCAACCTAATGTGAGACAGACAGAGAAAACACTTAATATCAACTACTATAAGAACAAGTAACCACTGAAACAGAAATATTCTTTTCTTATTGTCTGTACAAGATTTCCTGCGTTTATTGGGCAAAATAATTGCAGCCAGGCCACACAAAAGCCATTTTTGAAGCTAAAGTTATTTTGGAACCCAAGGACTGGATTGCATTCACTATGCCCTTTTCTCTATGTTAACCTTCACAGAAATGATCACTGTAGCAGAGGTATTATGTGTCTTCTTTGCAGACTGTACATCTGAAGCACTGTCCTTAATTAAATTTGTATCAGACTCCAAATGACTGTGTTTATCCCGATTTCTTTTCCAAGAATAAAACTTCCGATTCTGTCTCCTTTGTCCCACTAAAGCTCATTCCATTTGAATTGTTTCAAACTTTGTCACTATCGAGATGATGTTAGTTAATTAACAGATTCAGTACATGTTGATTTTACAGGGAATGATGGGTCTTGATATGAACGCTTATTTTGAGATCTTTTTGTTTTCGTATTGTATATTAAACGTTTTGTGAATTGCAAGCTCATTGCCTCCAAGTATATGCCTGTTACATGAGAAAAGTCCCGTTTTCCAGAGGCCTTTTAATATCTTTTCCACTGGCACTCCTTCCACGTAGGTGTTTTCTTGACCTGGGTCATATGCCCACCAAGTTCCTATTCCATGGAGATAATACGTTTTTAGCAGTTCGACGAAGTCTATACGAGAGACTGCACTTTATGAGTAGGCAAGGTTTTCACCTGCTTCGTTAATCACAGAAATGTCATAAGGTGCCCATCAACTATCAGCATAATATGATCTTCATCAGATGGATTCAAAAACTTCAAAAAATTGCCAAACCACTTACTAAATTTATGTGTCTGAAGCCAGCTACCAGGGTTGCCAGTTATTCTAATAGGGGATAGCGTGATAGAGTGTGTGATTACTTCGCCTGTTAAGATATGTATGGTATCGCTTATTAGGAATAAGAAACATTGCGCCAGAAACCTAGCCTCATAGTTATACCGAATGAATGAATGATTTTGTGAGGAACGTAATCATATGAACTCTTTTGCGGCTGCTACCTAACTTCAGATAAAATGATTTACAACTTGAAATAAAACGTTTTTAAACACAAAGACCTAGTATTTTTCTCAGTACTTTTCTTTCTTCTTTCTCTAGTTGTTCTGCCCCATATCTTCCTAGTGTCATCGTCTCAGCGGCATATAATACTGCATTCCTCACCTTTGCCTTGTAGTGACTTATCTTTGCCCCTGTGGATATATTATTTTTATTGTATATCTCTCTCGTCATACAGAAGGCTGACCTCATCTTCTTTATCCTCTCTGTTGTTCTCTACTTCTTCCTGTTCCTTCCTGTTAAAAATTCTCCCAGTTACTTAAATATGTCCACCATTTGCACAGTGCCTTCCGGTGTTTCCCAGTCTGGAGTGGTATTTAATGTCTTTGTCTTGTTATAGGCGATTCTCAGTCCCACCTTTTTGGCTGCCTTACTTAAGTTGTCGAGTTGTCTTTGCGTCTTCTTCCGTCTCACTATTGCTATGTCGTCTGCAAAGGCTAGGCAGTCCACTTGAGCTCTGTTGGTGTTCCCATTTCCTCGTTTATCACTCTCCACTGCCTGATCACTTCGTCCAGTGCTATATTAAACAACAATGGTGCAATCCATATCCCTGTTTAACACCATTGTTGATCTCAAATTACGACTGGCAGTGCACCTCTGAATCTCACCCTTGCTTTTATGTCTGTCAGAATTTCTTTTATGAGCTCTTGTATAGTTCCGTCTAGTCCTCTGTTCTTCAGGATCCAGACAAGAGTGTCTGTCGATGGAGTCATATGCCTTTGTGAAGTCCACGAAGGTTATTACTGTCTTAATGTTTTTAAGGCCCTATATTCTATCAGTTGCTTTAGGATAAATATCTGTTCTATACATCCCCTTCCCTTCCTGAATCCCGCTTGGTAGTCGCCAACTGCACTTTCTACCTGTTCTTCTACTGTCTTGAGCAAGAGTTTTGGTAGCATCTAGTATCCGACCTCTTGTAGAATATTTCTCTGTAGCTGTTTGCATCTCTGTTGTTCCCCTTCTTATATGTCGGTCCTACAATTGCATTCTTATATTCTTCTGCCAACTTCTTTGTTCTCCAAATCTGGTGGATTATGTTGGTCATGTTGTCTATTGTTTTGTTGCATCCCCACTTTTATCATCTCGGCTGCTATGCCATCTTCTCCGCCGCGCGGGATAGCCGCGCGGTCTATGGGTGTCTTGTCACTGTCCATGCGGCTGCCCCCGTCGGAGGTTCGAGTCTTCCCTCGTGCATCGGTGTGTGTGTTGTCCATAGCGTAAGTCAGTTTAAGTAAGATTAAGTATTTTGTAGGGTTAGGGACCGATGACCTCAGCAGTTTGGTCCCATAAGACCATACCACAATTTTTTTTCTATCTTCTCCAGTTGCCTTATTATTCTTTAGATCGCTTATGGGATGTGCGACTTCATCCCTGGTTGGAGGGCGTGGCTCTCTCTCTTCTGTGTCAGTCCCCAGTTCCAGCTCGTCTTCAGGTGGTTCACAGTTCAGCAGATCGTAAAACTAATCTGCAAAAATCCTACAGTTCTCCTTCACACTAACAGCCAGCTCCCCTTTCTTATCTCTTATAAACAGTTCTCTACGCTTGTATACAACCCGACTCTTTTTGAATTGCACGAAAAAGTGTCTGCTGTTGTTTTTCCTGAAGTAGGTCTCAATCTCGTCCAGTTCCTGCTTCATCTTGTCTTCTAGTCCATCTTATTGTTCGGGCCGCTTCCTTTCTCGCTCCTAAGAAAATTTCCCATTTTTCCGGGTCCTTCTTGCTGCTCCAGTCTCTCCAGGCTTTCCTGCTACTCTCTACCTCTTCCTCACATTCCTTGTTCCACCACCAATGCTTCCGTTCCTTTTCTTCCTTTCCCCATAGTTCAGCCTGTTTCGCCATATTTCACTTCATGTCATTCACTGAATGATTCAATTCCTTCCTCATATCTGGATCGATTGTGTCTTAATTTGTCTCTATCTTCATGTTTCCGGTTCTTCTATTCATCTCTCCTAAACACAACTAAATTTTTTGCGCATGGCTTTATCAACCACAAATGCTGCGATGCGTTGACGTATACCAATATCCTTTCTTCTCCGTAGCGCCTTAGACTTATCAGATAAAATCCTATCAGCAATGTGAGAGATCTTTATTTGCAGCGTATGCAATGACATGTTCCATACACGCTTCGTCGAGCAGGTTAACCTCCTTATCACCTCGTGCCAAGCGTTTCTGAAGCTTTCTTCTAGTTCCACAGTAGTTATATGCCGGAATGTGTAATTCCACTGTCAGTTTGTCTATAATACCACCACCTCCTCTAACGCGTCTCCTAGCACGCATGTTATGCTACTGCGATGGTTGTGGACTGTGTGGCCCCATTATATAGCAAATCGTTTGCATCAATCCAACTGTTTTGTGCTGCAGGAAAACCCAGACATTTGACTAGCGCTCTGTTTCCCCTACGACTCCCTCCACGAGAAACACATCCGGTACTGAGTTTTTCTGCAACTCCTCGGTGTAGAAGCAGCCTGAAATTTCTTCGCCTTTACTATCAATGGTTCAAATGGCTCTGAGCGCTATGGGACTTAACATCTGAGGTCATCAGTCCCCTAGAACGTTGAACTACTTAAACCGAACTAACCTAAGGACATCACACACACCCATGCCCGAGGCAGGATTTGAACCTGCGACCGTAGCGGTCGTGCTGTTCCAGACTGTAGCACCTAGAACCGCTAGGCCACTCCGGCCGGCGCCTTTACTATCCTTCAATATATAACTTCTAGGATTCGTACTTTGCATCTTTGAAACCGTAAATACCTCCGTTGGCCAGTTTGGTAGGTTGATTTCTCAACTGCTGTCTTGTGCTTTGAGATACGTACCAAATCACCTACATTAAATTTCTGTCTGCGTGGGTCCAGCATTTTAATGCGATAATACACGGTATCCACGAGTCCGTTAATACGAACGTCGATTGATCTCATTTTTATTGTGCTATGTTTTGTTCGATTATACTGAGCAATTATTTTTGGGAGGATATCTCTCCATTTGCATGGGTCGCGAAGGTTAAAACGCATCCTCGTTCGACCTTTTATTGTTCTGTTCAGACGCTACACGATACTTGCCTCCAGGTGAGTGAATGTTGAGTAGTGATGTATCCCGTACCGCTGCATCACGGTCTTGAAAAACCCACTGTAAAACTCTCCATCGCGATTGCACCACCATATACACTAGTGTAATTACAGTCGCTACAACACAAGTCACCTCATAGAAGTAGATAACGAAACCAACTTCCGCGAATCTACTCTATGCAAAGGACATACAAAGAGAAATCTGCTACTCTGTACAATCATCGGTAGTCTCACCCTCACCAGCAATATTTTAGTAGGAAACAAAAAGAACTAAACAAGAAATTAAGGCCAAATCCATACGACCAGTCAACACTAGTTTTAGCTGAGGTATCTGACTGCTTTACTACAACTGCCATGAACTTTGAAATCGAAGTTGAAGGAAAAATTGTCCCTAAAATGAATGCGATAAACTAGTGGAACATGAATGTCTTCGGGCACAGACAATATAAGAAAAGGTCTTGGCACAGGAGTATACCTAAACTCGTGATTGCGAAAAATGTTTTTAACTGGATGCAAAGAATCTCAAAATCCGTTTAACAAACCTCTCGAGGACACGTCTCTTATACATATACTTTTGTGCATATAGTGTGTTATAGGTCTCATTTCCTATCTGCCCCTTGGGTCGAATACCAACTGACAATGACATGACTTCTGCAGAGTAATGAAAGACTGCCATTACTGAAAAGATCTGCAGCATGAACGCACGATGCAGATTGCAGATTGGCTGCTTTGACAATAACACCTGTTTTGTGCAGTAAGGAATAGTGATTTCGCATTAAAATTACTCTAAAGCAAAAATAATCAACATGAAACGCAGAGAAGTTTGTACAACGGGTTTTGTCAAATTAGTAGTTTAAAAAGTAAATGACTGGGAACAAAGTAATGCGAAAACAACGTGCTACGTTGTGTTCATCAGTTACCCTCTTATCATCTTGTTCGATTTCACATTCTAATCGCATACAGTAAGGCATCAGCTTGACCAATAATGAATACTACTGTATTTTATACGATTTCCGGCAGTTACCGGAGGACTATACCATCCTTATGTACTGAACACTGACACACTGTCATCTGTGGTCCACTGTTTTCCTTTTTTTGGGGCCACGCTTTATACTTACAATTATTCATTTCTTTTTTTGTAATTATCTTGAATCCACAACCTCGAACTAACTCAAAACGACTACGTAAAGAAGCAGTGATAAAAACTCGCTTGTATCTGTCTCTGTCTAGCCTTGCACGAAGGGAAACCTGGACTATAAGCAGTTGAGACAAGAACAACACTGAAGCTCAGATGCGTAAATCGAATAATAAACAGGAGGTACTGAATACAATTGGGGAAAAATGAAATTCATAGCGCAACATGACTAAAAGAAGATTCGTAGGACATATTCTAGGGCATCAAGAAATTGTTAGTTAGTTAATGAAAGGAAATGTGAGGCGTAAATATTGTAGTGGGAGAGAAAGGCTTGAATATAGTAAGCAGATTCAGAAGGGTGTTGGTTGCGATAGCTATGCAAAGAGAAAGAAGTTTGCGCAATATAGGGTCAAACAGGTCTTCGGACTGGAAAAGCAATTCGAAGTGCAAAGTGCTTTTACGACCCTGTTTGTGTAAATACCTGTTATATTTACCTGTTCATCACAATACCTCACCATGATGCTGAGAATAAAAGGGCTTGCCACGCAAAAACATGACAAGCTACCTGTAATAAATAATACACAAGTCGTTCTGAAAAAGCCATGCAAACCGAGTGTAAAGATTAAATAAAACACAGACGCTTGATGATGGCACAGGGGTGCCGAACCGTGTTTGGGAACTTGAAAAAAAAACGGTGTTTTGCGTAATTGGCGGATCTCACATCCAACAATTTTAATTGCAAACACGGTAAACACAAGGAGCTGCAAATCCAAATGAAATTTAACATGCTTTCATTCTTTTTGGTCCAACTGAAGCATTGTTATGTAATGTAATATTGATGCTGATCAAAATTTAAGCCAAGAAATGTAGAAAACTTTCTTTTAAACACAAAGATACTTCCAATATCGGTGTATTCTTGTCTTTATTGCATGGTTCAAAATACAATAAGATGATACTGGATACATTTATTCTCACCAAAGAATATCAAAATATAAATAAAGAACAGCATATCTATTTCTTTTGATCGTAAAACATTGGCAAAAATGCAAGAAAGTGACAATGCGTAAGCTTGTTTTCAACGCAAACAGTGAACTAAGTGATAGTGGGTAGTTTTGAGTACAGAGAACTGTTCAGTACACACTGTGTGTGTGTGTGTGTGTGTGTGTGTGTGTGTGTGTACATGTCTTTTTTGTACATCTTGCACGTAACGGTTTTCTTCAGTGCAAATCGTTCATCAAAATACACGTAAACAACAGTGGACATACTAGTTTTGGACACAGAATTGTGATAACACATTACTTTTTACAGATTGTGCAATAATATGCAACATGACCTTTACAGACATTTTTTCTCGCATTTTGAACACACAATAGTGATGTTATTGTCACAGCTATGACTATAGTGAGCCAACCATTACCGTGACCAAAAGTATCATTAATGTCAATACTAAAATTGAGTCTACAACCACAGAAAACACAAGGTCCGTCGACAAGTGCAGTAGCAGCAACACTCTTGACTGGTATGCGCTTCTTCTTGTCTCCAGCTGTTGTGGCGAACTCGACGTTCTCGATCGTTTTATAGACTGTCTGTTTAGAACGGCGACAAAATCTCCATATGGCAGAACTTGCAAATAAAGACTTTCGTAAATCAGCTTGTAGGTCGCCTTCTGCATTGTCTTTGTATACTCGTAATAAGAGAAAAATATCTGTAAATGAGTCTGTATTCATTTGGGTTAAAGGTAAAGGAGTATGTGAATATGTGAAGTTTGTTGGTGACTGTACTTTATATTTTAGTATTGACATTAATGATACTTTTGGTCACGGTAATGGTTGGCTCACTGTAGCCATTGTACGTGGAGGTACAGCAGTACCTAGTGTTCCTGGACTTGAAAGTTTTGTTGATAGAGACATTATCGCCTATCGTACCTACCATATGGCAGAACTTGCAAATAAAGACTTTGGTAAATCAGCTTATATGTCGCCTTCTGCATTATCTTTGCATACTCGTAATAAGAGAAAAATATCTGTAAATGAGTCTGTATTCATTTGGGTAAAAGGTAAAGGAGTATGTGAATATGTGAAGTTTGTTGGTGACTGTACTTTATATTTTCATAAATAAATTCATCTGTATTAAAACTGATCTGTAGCGTCAGCCATTAATCGGACATGGGTACATCACGAACAAAAGGACAAAATTTACATAATTTACATCTGGCGCGGTTGTAGTTTTGCTTAGCATAGAGCCTGATGTAGACTGACCCGTTGTTTACGTGTTTCTCAGAATTGCAGTGGACAAAGGCTTCCTACCTTCAATCTACTGAATAACAAGAAGTTTTTCTAGTTCCTCAAAGAATATTCTTCTTTTGTGAAGAATATTTCTTTCCACTCTGGACTGATTTCTTTACACAGTACGAAAGCATTGTAGGCAGCAGTGTCAAGCATATCGCAAAATAAAATTATAGGCCAATCATTGGTTTTCCTCTTGCGCGTGTATGTAGCAATAAGCGGGTCGGGCTTGTCAACTGCACCTTTCGTGATATTGTAGCCTAATATCATTTTTAGCTCGGTACTTACTGTCTTGTTTATTTCATTATCATTACGCATTTTGCTCATTAACACAACATTTTTATTTATATTTGCATTGTAGGAATCTACTGTAGTACCTTCCATGTAACATAATTCTGAATCGTGGACGACATTGCGTGATAACTTAGGCTGCTCTGTCTTGTTTTTCCTAACTGTACCCTACATCGTTAACTTTGAGACCTAACATATAGGATACAAAAAAAGTATCGCACTTAATACTCAGTCGTCTTAGGTCATGTGTCAGATCCATGACAATAACACAAGTGGCTTTGTTGTAGAGATTTGTGTTTTCAGAGCGTACGAGCGAGTACTGTAGCAAAGTGTCCCTATCTTTATCCCATACTTGATGGGGTTCCTTGGAATACAGTGTATGAATGGACAGCGACACACCAGTTGCTCATTAACAACTACATTTGATCCAGGATTGAGTAATTTTACAAGTAATATCATCCACTGTTCGCATACGTACGTTACAGATGTCATTTGCTCTTTTCACCCGTCGATCAGACCTGTCATGAAAACATATCACTCGAGAGATATGAAAGAACATCTTTAATGACGCCATAGCACGAAAAATTGCTCGACCTGATTTTAGATCCCATAAACTGCTTGTTGACTTACAATACGATTTATAAACGCCAGTAAGCTATAATACATCAATATTTGCTTCTAATCTAATTTCATCTAAATCTTCCTAATTGTCACCATACACTTGAGTATTTCAACATTAGTCATTTGCAACACAATGTTGTAGACAGTTATGTTCATAATTTCTTGAAAATCAGAATTGATCACTCTGGACGTAGCATATCTTGTTGAACTAGGAGTTCATTTCGTTTCCACTGGATGCCCCACTATGATGTGGGAAGGATACGGAACGCCAGCTGATGCTTTTGTCTTTCGAATGAACTACTTGCACAGTCTGCAAATTCTCACTACTAACCTCATTGTCTGAAGCAGAGTCTTCCTGTTCTGATGGAGGAATATCTTCTCCATTACCATTTCCATTGCCGTTGCTTCTAATTCATTTTCAGTTTGGCGATATTTTGCCATGATAATAATACGTAACTGTTTACTGCAAGTGTTAAAAATATAACCTCTTTCTTCAACAGTTACTCGGACGTATTTGATTTCTTACTCTCCATTTAAATCTTCAACAAGATAGTTGTAACCTCCCCCCTGACTTATCGACCTCAATTAGAGTAAAAATTAAACCGCGTGTACCTAATGGAAATTTGGGAAAAGCAATCGTCACCGAAGTTAATGTGTCGGTAAAGAAGGAGGAAAGGGCTACATCTAAATGAAAGGAAAAATGCAAAAGAAACTGGTGGAAATTAATTTTGAAAAGGGGTAAAGTTAATAAAGAAAGTAAATGTGTGGTCGTTACGTTAACAATTAACTGGCGTTAATTAGATATTTGAGATTTGGAGAAAATTACGATCGCCAGTCCAATGGACAACTACTATAATAACTGAAAAAGAAAGGTTATTGCACATATAATTAGCACTAAAAGCGTGGCAACTGAAGGTTGACATGTGCTGTGTGAAAACTGAATGTTTGTCAGAAGTAATAAATTTCGCCACACTCTGACTTAATTTAGCAAAATAATTAATAAAACTGGAAAATTGAAAGTTAATTTAGTGACTGAAATTAATAGTGAACTTTGTTTCTGAAGCACTGCGAAATTCAATAAATCATCAACAATCATTTCAAAAGCCACTTGAATCTACGCAATTTAGAAATAACAGATTTAACTTTGAACTTGAATTAAATGATTCTGAACAATTAACAATAGTAAAATTTAGTACGTACCAAGCTGAGCTGCACTCACAGGTAAGCTAAAATATGGTAACAAAACTCGCACTCTTGATTTGTGCTTGTGTAATCTAAATATTGTAGCCAGCTGTGAATACTTTAACTGAACTTTGAAATTAAAGCAGTGAAATGGAATTACATTGCTTTAATGCTGGCGTTTGAATATCAATGACACACGGGTTCATTTCGGAAAAGGAAGGGACCCTGCTTGGTAATGCAATTGGGACAATGAGCAACAAAGGCTCATGCTAAGTTGCTATAATTTTGTAAGGCAAATAGAACAGTTTGAAAAACTGAGGTCTGCCATACAGTTCTAAAACTTTACGTGCTTTCAGTCTTCCTTGTTGGTTGATTGAAGGTTTGAAGTCGTCGATCGAGGAGGTGGCGACAGTCGCTCATTGTCGGCCGTCGCTGTTGCAGAAGCTGGATGTTGGCGCGCCTTCTTCTCGACACGGTCACCAGGCGAAACGGGCTCTCGATGTGCGCCAGCTAATGCTTCGCGTCTTCGACACCGTGTCAGAAACTATCATAGCAAGTCGAGTGCAATTACACGCTGCCAAACCCCGAAAGCGCGGCAACTCACGGGAGCGTCATACAACACACCCGCTCCACCGCCCTAATCCAACCAGACTCTGCTCTGCCTGCGCTCCACGCGGCAGAGTTAACACTACCATTGCAATATATAAAGACACAGAAATGTCATATCTTCAGGTAACAAAATAAGGAAAAAATTTATAGTACAATAGATGCAAATAAGAGGATATGCATTTCCGTCGTTACATAGTGTCTATTGCAAAAACATGCAGTGATCTCCGTTGTTGTGCACATTGATATGCACATGGATTTGGATCTACTGGAACGTGAAATTCAACAAAATAAGCGTAGAAATAAGTATTAAAAGCAATTGGGTCATTAGGACTCAATGAACATAAATGTAACAGTTTCAGTTATAAAAAAACAGAATAAAGTTTTTTCAATAATTCAAGGCTTTATGGTAAGTAGTCATGAATAGAAACAAATACAATCTCCAAACGTTACGTTTAAATCATTAATAGAAAGATAAAATTATTAGCGGAGTCATAATGAGCCAAACAGAAAAACATGGTAAACGTCCAAACAACAAAACCTGGCCTTCAGCACTTAATATGCTGTCGCCTTGCACTACACCGTAACTAATTCATTATGCAAAGTAACTTTGTCCCTGTCTATTGTTCGATAATCACTGAAGGAAGCGACACGCAGTTCAAGGTTGGAGACAGCTGCACGCTTTAAGTTCCGGTGTCGCAGCGCCCGCGCACGCAGAATACGTTAACGCTGTGACGTCACACACTGCGCTCATACCGCCGCATTCCAGGGTCTGCCCACACTTATTGTCTTGACACTGTAATGGTTTCTTTCTAACGGGTGATGCTACAGTCAGATTGGTTCCTTAAAACAGAAGCTCTGCCAATTTCTTTTGGTATATTTGTCAAGGAAGTGTACATGATGAATTATTTACAATACGAAATTCGCAATATCCTGCTTCTACACCGGTATCCAATAGCCTACCCGAGACCGCTACTGCTGAACATCTACACCTACATGACTACTCTGCAATTCACACGTAAGTGTTTGGCAGGATATTCATCGAATCACCTTCCTTCAGCCAGTGCAGCAGCGCGTATTGATGCGACCGCTTTCAGGAGGGGGAAAAGTTAATGGCCCTCGATCGAATCTACCTACAGGATTAACGATGAGGTTTGACGGAAAGCCTCGATGTGGCTTTTTGACGGTTTTCCATATTTCATATTCAAACATTCCGAACTCTTTCTCACACATTAACACAGAACTTACTCTGTAGACAGCAGACTGTGTTTACTGCTTCTGTCCTGAGAGGTGAATAGGAGACTGATGACTTTTGCTGTTTGGTCTCCTTCAACACCTGCTCAGCATCAGCAACGAAAAGCGCGCGGTTAAAACAAACACTTAAAAGAAGGCATGCACGAATCGCCGTCCGCCGGCTACATGTCGCCCCTATTCATCTGATGGCAGTCCACCCTTCGTTCTTACAAATACTTTTTTAAACTTATTTTTTTTTTCCTTCTCGGATAGGAGAGGAAGGTTTCTTGTAGAAATTTGTTCTCTTGAGAATACATTGTAGAGCCGACAAGTGTGAGAATTATCGCACAATCAGCTTAACAGCTCATGCATCCAAGTTGCTGAGAAGAGTGATAGATGATCAACAGTTTGGCTTTAGGAAAGAAAGACACCAGGGGAGCAATTCTGATGTTGTGGTTGATAATGGAAGCAAGGCTAAAGAAAAATCAACACACATTCATTGGATTTGTTGACTTGGAAAAGCGTTGGACAATATAATATGGTGCAAGATGTTCGAAATTCTGAGAAATATAAGGATAAGCTACATGGGAAGAAGGGTAATATTCATTACGTACAAGACCCAAGAGGAACAATACGAATGGAAGACCAAAGAACGAAGTGCTCGGATTAAAAAGAGTGAAAGACAGGGATGTATTCTGTCGCTTCTACAGTTAAATCTATACATCTTAGAAGAAATACAAGAAAGGTCGAGAGTGGAATTAAAATTCAAGGTTAAAGGATATCGATGTCAAGATTCGCTGATGACCTCACTATCCTGAGTGAAAATGTAGAAGAATTACACGATGTGCTGAATGGAATGAGCAGTGTAATGAGTACAGAATATGGTCAGAGTAAATCGAAGAAAGAGGAAAATACTGAGAAATAGCGGAAATGAGAACAGCGAGAAACTTTACATCAGGACTGGTGATTACCAAGCTGATGAAGTTAAGGATTTCTGCTACCTAGGCAGCAAACTAACTCATGACGGACGGAGCGAGGACGACATAAAAGGCAGACTACCATTGGCAAGCACTGGCCAAGAGAAGTAAACTAGTTTCAGACACAAGCTTCAATTTGAGGAAGAAATTTCTGAGAACGTACGTTTGGAGCACATCATTCTATGGTAGTGAAACATGGACTTTGGGAAAATCGGAATAAAAGAGGATCGAGGCATTTGAGATGTGGTGCTACCGTAGATTGTTCAAAATTAGGTGGACTGATAAGGTTAGGAATGAAGAGGTTCTGTGCAGAATCGGACATCTGTTAAGCGGCTGGTTCCGGCGGAGGTTCGAGTCCTCCCTCGGACATGGGTGTGTGTGTTTGTCCTTAGGATAATTTAGGTTAAGTAGTGTGTAAGCTTAGGGACTGATGGCCTTAGCAGTTAAGTCCCATAAGATTTCACACACATTTGAACATTTTTGAACATGTTAAGGGAATAACTTCCGTGGCACTAGAGGGAGCTGGAGAGGGTAAAAACTACAGAGGAAGTCAGAGATTGGAATTCATCCAGCAAATAACTATGGATGTAGGTTGCATGTGGTACTCTGCGATTGAGTGGCTGGCACAGAACAGGAATTCGCGGCGGTGCCGCTTCAGACCAGTCAAAAGATAGATTAGAAAAAAATTTAAACAAGATACTTGTGAAACAAATGATGAGAAATTATTATGTAGTTCTTTTCTTTATCCTTCTTGCGAACCTTACGTTGCCACAGTGAGGGGTTTGCGGCCCGCAATACTGCCAAGTTGGTACAATCCTGATTTAAATCATTCCTTGCGAGCTCTGATTAGGGATGGTGGGTATCGCTGAACGAACCAGTTTTCGGATATACTAATATTTCTTGTCTCTGGTGTAACCCACCTGTTAACAGCGCTCAAAATAACCGGTTTCTGAAATAACCGGCTTTCGGTTTTGTGTTGCTATTATTTTCAACTTCGTATAAGGACTGAAATTTTCTGGTGAAGACAAAGGAGTAGGGGCTTCTGGATCGATAGGGAATTGAGGCTGTGCCAGAAATCGGTGTCAGTGTCTCTGACAAAGATGGCATGGCGTGAAGGAGACAGGCGCGGCGACGGCGTGGTGGAATGGGCACAAGTTGATGTCTTCCCGTCACTTTTGGGTGGTGTCCATTTTTCACCCTCAAGTAACCGAAAACTTAAACTATCACTTGCTATCACACGTTTATAGCGTGTCAATAGAATTATAAGTGTAGCAATCAAATTTACCTTCTCTTACAAGAAATGGTGTCGATGTTTCCTCTCTATATTACTTTGCAAGTTCGTTGTACCTCCTCCCGTTTTTAATATCTTAAAGCGAATGGATTACTGTAATTCACAGCTACCGCACTTCGTAAAATACTTTCATATTAGACGGCGCCATTCTTAAAATATTGCTGGAGACGCAATATAGTAACGGCTACAGTATTTCTCAGCAATGCTGTACCAATTCTTGTGTCACATGTTTCTTCCTCGTTTCTAGCTGTCGGCGGTTTAATTAAAATAGCACTCATCGCTTTTTCCACTGGCTGTAAAAGCACAATACTTCAAAGCAACGTAAATTTCGCAAAAATAGATCACTCGTTTTTTAAACAGAAATGTTTTATTTATAAACCATAAATTTTGGGCCCTGCTGCTGTAGCAAATTGATATGTCGGTTTTTTTACCCGGTTATTAGTGAAACATGTAAAAGAAGACTGTAAGATTAGAGACCGAACAAATACCACAAAACGTTGGTTCCTCAGAACTAAAATAACGGTATCGGTTTAAACCGGCCGCTTTTTCCCATCCCTAGCTCTGATTCCCATTATTTTGTTATGATGTCATCTCTTCCTATATAGGTGGACACGAACAAAACGTTTTCGCATTAGGAGGAGAGAGTTGGTTATTGAAATTTCGTGTAAACATCTCATCATAATGAAAAGCACCTTTGTTTTAATTATTGATACGCCAATTCCATCACTCTGTCGCCCCTGTGTCACGATAAAACAATCAATTTAATTGTAATCGCCAGGCATGTTGAATTTATACCCTTCTTCGTCCTCTGTGAATACTATCCGGTAAAGACCCCATACCGCGCAGCAGTACTGCAGTGTAGACAGCCTCTTTAGCAGACGTGTTGTATCTCCTAAGTATTCAGCCAACAAAACGCTGTCCTTCGTACCAGTTTAATTATAATTGCCAGGTAAGTTGAATTTATAGCCTTTAGATTTGTGTGTCTTACCTTTGACGGAAATTCAACGGATTACCTTTAGTTGGACAGTGTCCTACCTCGGTACACGTTTCACCTTCACCTCTAGCTAATTAGTTAGCTTTGTAGCAGAAGTTAAACATATTTGCTTACTCCGTTTGTAAATGATTGCATTAACTCTTTATGTGCTGCAGTCTTTTTCTGAAATTACAATAATTACTACGGAAAACAATCTTTTTTTTAAATTGTCGCGTCCAGCTAGCGGTCTAGAAGCAGAAAGGGAATGGTGGTCCGTCCAGTTAAAAACATGGAGAAGGCTAGCAGGACATTTTGAAGGAGTTATGACACTCCGTCGGAAGTATACGAACAATTAGGCAAGACTTGGATAACTACATTCCTTAATTGCTCGTTGGAGTAAAACTAAATAAGTGACCTCTACGAATGTACACTGTTCCTGATTGTCCTAACCCATGGAGGGAGGTAATTCAGAGACGCAAACAGAGCCAGAGCAAAGTTACACAAGTCCAAGCCTCGGGACTGACCTGCACGGAGGTCCCTCCTGGACCGCTTTCTGAACTGAACTCCCCTCCGGGCATATAGAGATGGGGCCCCTCCACGCCCGCACCAACGTGGTGACCAAACCAAAAGTTCTACTGTCACCTCCGTCAACAAGTTAGTTATCTAATCAGTGGATCACAGGATGCTGGGCTGTGATGTTATCCGTGCGTCTGGGTAAGATTACGCATTAACACGGTCCATCAGGTGGCAGATTGTGGGCGAAACGCGAATGAGGGTAGCGATTTGAAGAGCAGAGGGGAAAAAAGTGCCAAGGCTCGTGCCGAGGGAAAAAAACCTCTGCGACAGTGGGATGGGTAGTAAGAGCAGTAGTGGCTTACTAGTTGCGATAGTTCATGTAGGGTTGGGTTTGTTAGTGTGGGTATCACGCATCATTACCGTGACAGGCGATGGCGATGTATCCCGGTTTGGTGCAGCCGCTGCATTCCTGGAAAAGTTAAGATCGTTATATATTAGTGTGAGATCGGCCATATATCATCTCACTGTGTGTGTGTGGGGGGGGGGGGGGGGGGAAGGGGGTGTATGACTTGTCTGCAGGTAATGTATGGTACGGCTTTCCTGTGTGGTGCCGGTTTTTCGGCAGGTGTGTTCCAACTGGCTATCCAGTAATGGTGGCTGATAAACACGGGCTCACCTGTACCGTTGTGTTTGCGTGTACTTGACCATAGATGTTACGTCCTTGCAAGTTTATTGGTCTATTATGTTTCCATCTATGGTTGTGGTCGTAGTTCCCCAGATTCAGAATGAAAAAGTTCTGCGAATGTCTGGAGTTTCTGTATAGTCTTGTGGTGAGTTTGTGGATTACATGGGACTTAACTGCTAAGCTTACACACTACTTAACCTAAATCATCCTAAGGACAAACACACACACCCATGCCCGAAAGAGGACTCGAACTTCCGCCGGGACCAGCCGTACAGTCCACGACTGACGGCTAATCCCGCGCGGCTGTGATTTTGAGTACTTCGTTTTGTATAATCTGCAGACGGCGCAGGCGTGTGGGCGCGGGGTATCCCCAGACAGGGGCTGCGTACGTCATCAGGGGTCGAATAAGTGTCATGTACATGGACCTCGACACCCGTCTGTTCAGTGTGCTATGTCTGTTGAGCATAAGGTAGAGCTGTTTGAGCCTCGCGCTTGCTCTGTTGGTCATGTGTTGTATGTGGTCCCCCCAGAGTAATTTCCGGTCCAGCCAGACACCAAGGTATCTGACTTTCTCACCGAAACGTATTGGGAGTGCATGTAGTGTTATTGGTCTGCAGTCTCGATGTTTGCGGAGTTTCTTTGGTCTTCGAGTGAAGAGAACGGCTTCGCACTTGTCGACGTTTACTCTAACACGCCATTTCTCTAACTAAGGCTCAGCCACTCTGAGTGCGGTCTGTAATCCTGACGTAATTTTAGATGGTTTCCAAACTTGTGCGAGAATGGCGGTGTCATCCGCGTAGATCGCCATCGTTGTGTTGTGTGTGGTTGGGGGATCATTTGTGTAGAGGTTAAACAGTAGGGGCTGTAGGATATTTCGTTGGCGTACTCCAGCATGTATACCGTGTCGTATTGGCACCAGCCCGTCGGGGAACCCTGCGTCGCTGAGTTTGCGAATGAGGCCGTTATGGCATAGACGGTCGAAAGCTTTTTCTATGTCCAGGAACACCGCCCCTGTTGCTTTGTTTGTGTTGAAGCCATGTGTTATATGTTTAACGACCCGTAAGAGTTGTTGTGTTGTGGAGTGGAGATTCCTGAAGCTGAATTGCTCCGGTCTCAGGATGTCATTTGTTATGCAATTCCTAGTGATGCGTTTGAGGATCATCTTCTCAACAATCTTGCTGAGCGAACTCAGAAGACTGATGGGTCTGTAATTTTGTGGGAGGGTGTGGTCTTTCTCCGGCTTCCTGAACATCAGGACCTTGGCCGTCTTTGACCAGGGGCTTTCCTAGCAGCGGGTGCCGCTTCTATTCTCCCTCCTGTTAGACGTTGCATATTTTAAATATGCGACACATTCCCCCCCCCCCCCCCCCCCCCCCTTGAGGGAAAAATTTGTAATCGCTGTCCTCAGCGACCAAAAATTTTTATACAATGTTCTTACATGTTTTATTCATTCCTTATAAGGGGAAGCATACACATTTGTTTTAATATTACTCCGACATACATAAATGTTTACAATCTTCCACAGTGGGAAATGTAAGTCAATCTTCTCCTGTAAACGACCACATTTATATTTCACATTTTACACCTTACATATACATTTCACTTTACAATAGGGGACATCGTATATCATGATTACATCTTTCTTCTCTCATACTATAAGTATACATTTTCATTTTACAACTTACTTTTCTGGTTGGATGAGTACACATTATTATTTTAATATCACATTTACACTCAACTTCATCAACAATTACACTTTACGCTTTGTTGCACACTTTGTAATATGATTACAATTTCATTTCATGACAAAGGAAACACTTAAAATTTTTTTCTAACTTCCTTCCGGTTTAACGCTATGACAGACACTATGTCAACACTTTCAGCACTTGTCCGTTTTAGCACTCTGAGAGATACTTCATCTAACATCACTTCGCACATGTCTAGCAAGCACTACAGGGCTACCAAAAATTATCTCTTCACTGTCTACATATGTTCTCCTTGTAGGGGGATACCTTCCTACATCTCTGTCCGGGCACTGATTGACGATAGAGTTTTTAACACATTTTTCCGTAACAGTCATTACCCATTATTTGGAACACAACTTTAAAACCGTCGTTGCAACATTTACAGTACTTGCATAGACAACAAATAATTACTATTATCACCACGCTAGAGGCCATGAAACTCAAGAAAGAAAACTGACTTAACGTGAAATTTGTGAGTGCCCTTCTCCCCTGATACTCAATTTCACTTTGCAACTCATGCAACTATCCTGCAGCAGTTGGTCATCTAACTGCCTAACTACAGATTGTGTCGAAAAATCTAACTTAAGCTCACTTATATTTTTTCTGTTATTTACTACGCTGCAATCCATTCGCATACTCAGGTTTGTCACATTGTCACTACTAGGTACATTTGTTCGTATCGTATGTTCAGATTGTATCACCATTTGAGATGTATTCCGCGACATTTACCTAAAAATTTCAATTTACCTGTACCTTGAAGCACGATTTCTGTGGATCTTCCTTCGTGACAGATGACATTAATGCCCTCATCCGCCGGGACAACAAACAGCCATTCATTATTACTCAGTGGTGTCCACAGACTTGCGTTCAATACTATTAACTTTTGCACGCAGTCCGTTGGAACTTCTCGCACTGCTCGCAGCATCTTCGCCTCACATCTTTCATAGTCACACGTAAACAAGAGAATGACAACATGTTCGCATATTCTCAGGCACTGATCTACTGTTTTACACTGTAATTGCTTGTTACTTAACTTCGCATACTGCCGTTTCGCGTCATCAGTTGAGAGTAGCTCTTTCTCAGGGGCAATATACATAAATAAACGCCACTTCTGACGGTTACGGTAGTATTCAATAGAGGTTGTACAAATTGTCCTCTACTAGTAGGATATTCAGCAAGTAACTTAAGATGTTTCCTTCTATGAAAACATCCAGATCAATAATTCTGATCAATTGATAACCACTGTTGCCCATAAATTGTATTAACTGTTCATTAACAGTGATCTAAATGAGTACTTTCTGCAACCGTTTGACTGTACTGTTCTGAAATTCTATGTGCCGGCTTAATTGTTTCGTTCTGTGCATGATATCTCTTCATTACTTGCTACGGAGTTGGTTAAAAGTAGTCATAGTAGCTTTAACTGTAGTCATTTGCTCCTTCGAAAGCCTGAGCAGCTGTTTCTGTTCTTCTAAGACGTCTATCTTAGTCCTGACGTACGTAGCGTCATCCTCGACTAGGACTACGAACAAAATTTTACTGACCTCGCCCACAAAATTTAAGATCCCTCGTTTCTTTATACGGGTTTCATGCCGTGCTAATTGTCCAATTAGCCCTTATACCTTTTTCCTATGTGCCAATTTAATGCAAATTCTGCTTGTTTACACTCTGCTGCACTCTTGTTCCGCTCTGCTGCCACGGTCGCAGGTTCGAATCCTGCCTCGGGCATGGATATGTGTGATAGGTTAGTTAGGTTTAAGTAGTTCTAAGTTTAGGGGACTGATGACCTCAGACGTTGTCCCATAGTGCTTAGAGCCATTTGAACCATTTGCACTCTCGCTCAGTGGCGCTAATCTATCCTTACAATAAGAAATTTGTCCGCAGCTCATGGTCGTGCGGTAGCGTTCTCGCTAACCCGCGCCCGGGTTCGATTCCCGGCGGGGTCAGGGATTTTCTCTGCCTCGTGATGACTGGATGTTGTGTGATGTCTTTAGGTTAGTTAGGTTTAAGTAGTTCTAAGTTCTAGGGGACTGATGTCCATAGATGTTAATTCCCATAGTGCTCAGAGCCATTTGAACCATTTGAGCCAATACGAAATTTCCGGCCTTGCGAGGACCTCGATATGCGCAAATGTTTCTTTCAGTTCCATCGAGTTGAAGTAATTCACAATTTTCCAACTTACACTATAAATTTTCACTTACGCCATGTTATCGTAATACAGTCCGAGTGACGTCTGGAACTTCGTTACTTGCGTATACGGTTCTTATCCGCTGTGCTCAATCCCTTTGACTACGAGGATAACGGCGGCGATGCAGTACGAAGCCGTCATCTGGAATTAGAAAAAGTCCTTCAATCTATTGGCCTCAGCCGTAAGATATTTGTTTTGTTTCAGGCAGATTACCACACTCGGCCCCTTTGCTCGTACGACTGCGTGCAGACCTCGCCATTGCGTATCTGATGTATGTGATCTGCCTCTTCGTACGCTCTCATCAAACAACAGAACCTTATCCCCACAACGAAATTTCTTGGGATTTTGCCTTCTGTCATAGTATTCCTTATTCTTTATTTTACATTGCGCATTTACGCTCTCTCGCACACCGGTGCATTTCTTGCATGCGCTCCTTTAGCTCTGTCACATATTCGTCAAAATTATACCTCATTCCAGTCGGATCTTACCGCAGTATCCCTGGAATATTACATGTTGTTACAAAGAACAACTCATACGTCGTATATCATACAGTATTATACACAAAAACTGCAAATGGAACCCAGCTATCCTATTCCGTCTGCGCTTTTTTCACATACTATCGCAACATGTCCCTAACTGTTCCTGTGCGACCTTCTAACGCTCCATTTGTTTGGGGGTGGTAGGTGGCAATCTGTATCTTTTTGATACGCAGCAAAATGGTTAAAATGGTTCTGAGCACTATGGGACTTAACATCTGAAGTCATCAGTCCCCTAGAACAATTAGAACTACTTGAACCTAACTAACCTAAGACATCACTCACATCCATGCCCGAGGCAGGATTCGAACCTGCGACCGTAGCAATCGCGCGGTTCCAGACTGTAGCACCTAGAACCGCTCGGCCAACCCCGTCGGCAATACGCAGCAGTTTACGCACTCTTTTCATTGTTTTACTCACGAAATTACTTCCCATATCACTTAACAATACTGACGTTATCCCGTACTTTACTATAAACTTCTCAACTAGCACGAGCGCTACTGTATCGGCATCTTGCTTGTCAATCAGTTCAGCTACCATAAACTTTGTCACCGCATCTTGAAACGTTATAATCTACTCGTTTCCGCTGTCCGTCTGATTTATGGACCTACGCTTTCAATAACACAGCCTTCAGGTGTTTCCGTGATTTTTAGAGGCATCTTTATGTTTTTCCGAGTGAACTTGTTCTTTGGACCACTCTCGCACTTTCATATGAATTCCTCTATATCTTTATTCATACCGTTCCACACACGGTATTATTTTTATTAACTCACAGGTTCTTCTTATGCCCTGGTGTCCTCCATAGGAGAATCGTGAAACTGTTTTAATATCGCAGATTTTTCGTCTTCACTTATTTATTCCGCCTGTATCGGCTCAGCTGTCTCTCGTTTCCTGATACACTTTTCTACATCACTGATACAGTTTTCACACTTCCAAATATAGCCTTCCACAGCCCTCGGCTCAGCTGTTTCGTGTCCTGTGTCCCTGTCGGCCGCGCCTGCTGCCTGTTCACCGCCGGCCTGGGTGGCCGAGCTGTTCTAGGCGCTACAGTCTGGAACCGCGCGACCGCTACGGTCGCAGGTTCGAATCGTGGCTCGGGCACGGATGTGTGTGATGTCCTTAGCTTAGTTAGGTTTAATTAGTTCTAAGTTCCAGGGGACTGATGACCTCAGCAGTTAAGTCCCATAGTACTCAGAGCCATTTTTGAACCAGCCTGTTCGACCCGCCGCGTTCGCCTGCCTGTGCGTGCCTGACACGCACTACGGCTTCCGCGCCTGCCGCATCCTGACCTAGGCTACTGCTCTGCTGCCTTCCGGTCACGCACCCACCGCCCTGACCTCTCCCATTCACAAGAGCGCGCCGGCGACTTGGTTCCGTTTGCCACTCTTGTACACGATTTCATAATCATAATCCTCCAGCTTCAAACTAAGCTTCATCAATCTGGATGAAGGATCTGATATACTACCTATCCATGTTAGAGGTTGACGGTCAGTACATATCAAGAACTTCCTGCTAAATACGTACTTTCTAAAATATTTCACTACACAACAAATGGACAACATCTCCCTTTCAATAGTACTGTACCCTCTCTCCGCCTTAGTTAGTGTCATCGAGGTGTTCGCAACAGGTAAATCACTTCCAATATTTCCCTGACTCAACAGTGCTCCGGTGCTTGATTGGCTAGCGCCAGGCGTAATTATGGAGTTCTTTTCATAGTCCGGATACTGCAGTATAGGCGGACTTATCAGCTTCTCCTTCAAATACTGAAAAGCATTGCCTTGCTCAACGTCTCGTGTGAGGCACATCTTTCTTTAATAATTCGTGTAGCGGATTAGCCATTTTGCTGAAACTGCTTATAAAACGTCGGTAGTATCCCACAAGGCCCAGAAACGCCTTTAATTGCTTTGTTGTTCTGAGTGAAGTCACTTCACAGTATCAATTCCACTCAGCAGAATTCAAAATAAGTAATGACTTCAGGACAAATATTTTTAAGAACAGTTTATAAGAGATGACCTGAGACGAACTTTATTGTGAACAAAATGCTAAGAAAAAACTAATCTGCTCTGTGACAGATTCATATCATAATTTGGACATCTTTAGAAACGAAAAGAGAATCGTATCTGTTAGCAAAAAGCAACGTTCTTGCAGTAACTGCACGCTACAAAAGCCACCCAAATTAACTAAGAAAATTATTAAAAAGTAAATTAGTGTATGCATTATGTCAGAAATGCTCTAGTCTATAAGATACTTAGTGAAATGAGAGACAGGAAAGGATAAGGGATCATTATTTATTTATATGGAAGATCAAAAGTAGCAGGTGTTTTTAATAATAATTTCTCAAATGACGTAGAAATTATAGGGAAACCATTTCAAGAGATAAAGCATTACATTGAAAAAACAAGTCAGACAAATTCAAATCCTATGGATGTCACCCACTTCTCCTGAAATAAAGATAATTATTTACGGTCTGGAAAACAGAAGCTCCTTGGGATTTCATGGTGTTTCCCACAGAGTACTAAAGACTTGTTTCCATATGATAAGTTCTGCCTTGTCTAAAATATTGATTTCATCACTAACTCAGTGTATTTTTCCAGAGATTTTCAGATACAACATTATAAAATTCCTCTGCAAGAAATGTTGATGAAGTGTTGCCAATAACTATTGCTGACATCATTTTCCAAAATGTTTGTGATAGTGATTTACTCTACACTAATTTGCACAAAAACAACAGTCACATCTTTCATAAATCTTGTTTTGGATATCAGTAAAGTTGCTCAGCTGAGTACACCATTCACATGTTCAGTCACAAAATTTTACAGGCATTAACTAACAAAACAGCACCAAATGGTATTTTCTGAGACTTGTCTAACACATTTTAATGTAGAAATTACCATATCATCATAGAGAAACTGAGGTCTTACGGAAATGATGCTATAGCGAACCAGTAGGTAATGTCATAAATAACCAAAAGAATGTAGAAATTTGTATTTAATAATTCAACCAACATAAGTAGGATAGATGCTTCTGAAGAAATCACTTATGGGGTTCCCCAAGTTCCATTATTGTTCCTCAGATATGTAAAACACATTCCATCTAATATACAACAAGCACAGGTACTTATTGTTGCAGATAAGACTAGTATTGTAAAGAACCCAAATATACACACAGCAAGAGAGAAAATGGCAAATGGTCTCTCTCTCTCTCACAGATACATCATCTTCAGTTCTGCAAAAATGATAAATGTAACACATGGTCAAGTAAAAATAACTATGGTGAAAAAAAACGAATTGTAGGTGACCATTTGGTGAAAATTTAAACAGTAAAGAACATACTTTTGAACCATATAACAACTTTGTTGAGCTACATCTGCACATCAAATCATTGAATTCCTAAGGAAGAAATCAGTAAGTTCACTTATTTTGCATATTTTTATTCGGTACTGTTTTAGATAACGTTCTGTCATCGCTGTTCAAGTATGTGCTTTAAGAATAGTAACTGAAGCTAACCTAGGATCAAGTTGTAAACATCTGTTTAAGGAATTAGTCATTTAGACTGCTGCTTTACGGTGTATATTTTCCTTCGTGAAGTTTAGTGATAATAATAAGTTACAATTTTCGTGATGGATTGAGAATGTTATATGAGGACTGTAAACTTTTGCTAAGATGCCTTTCCGACTAGCGAGTCCAAACATCAGAAAGTAAAACATTATTTATGTTTGAAGGTATCTGGACAAATAACAACTCTGCAGTGTGCATAAATAAAAATAGTAAATTCAACTCTGTTTAAGGAGAGGAACTGTGTTGCCTGTTATTTGGCGCAAACACTTCTGTTGACACAGTTTCGTCCTTCTCTGCTTTGCTTGTCATTTATTGTAGTCATTCTTCCGTACTGTCAGCAGATATCCAGGACGTTGTAGTTTCAGGGTAACTGCCATTCGTTGAATATCAGTAAGGAATGTTCTAATGTTGTACACTGGACTTCAGAAGCTCTCATTCTCTCCTTTTTAAGATGTGTAATCTTCCTATTGACAGTGACTCTACACGGACTCGAACTTTTCTTCCATTTACAGTTAGAATAAATTAGGTTGAAGTTAGTATCTGGTCAGCGACAAAGCTATGAAGAAGGGTAAATGAATATGGATCAACGGATATATCAAAGTAGGAACCTGGCATGTCAGAGTATTTTTCTCAAAAAGAAAGAGAACTAGGAAAATATACTAAAAGACATGAATATCGATGTTGTAGTAATCATAGAAACAAAAATGAAAGTGAGAAGCAATAAATATGAAGGCGACTACATTAAGTTCTATAGTGCAGACGACCAAAATGAAAGAGGAAGCAAAAGTGTGGTATAACACCTGCATAAGAGATGGAAAAAGAGATCAAAGATCGCACGCACATAAGCGGAAGAATAATCACAGCCAGAATGAATGTCAGAAAAGGTAACGCCACCATTACAGGTGTAAATGCGTCAGAAGAAGGAAAAAGGATGTGACTAGAACATTCTATGGAGAATTACAGAAGACTCTGAATAAATAAAGAGCTACTGATCACATTATTATGGTGGGTGATTTCCAGACCAGAATAATAAATATCCCTGTAACGAATATTATAGGGCCTTTTGGAGAACTGGTATATACTGAAAATTGAAAAATACTAAGAGATTTTGCCACCTACATTAATCTGAATATATAAAACTCACTTTCTCCAAAAAAAAAAAAAAAAAAAAAAAAAAGCACAAAAGCGTACATGCCGACCTCGTCTGTTGACTAACAGACAACGCCAACAGTTGAACAGGGTCGTAATGTGTAAGAGGAAGACATCTATCCAGATCATCAGACAGGAATTCCAAACTGCATCAGGATCCACTGCAAGAACTAATGACAATTAGGCGAGAGATGAGAAAACTTGGATTTCATGGTGGAGCGGCTGCTCATAAGACACAAATCACTCCGGAATAAACCAAACGACGCCTCGCTTGGTGTAAGGAGCGTAAACATTGGACAATTTAAGAGTGGAAAAACGTTGTGTGGAGTGACGAATCACGGCACACAATATGGCGATCCGATGGCAGGGTGAGGGTATGGCGAACGTCCAGTGAACGTCATCTGCCAGAATGTGTAGTGTCAACAGTAAAATTTGGAGGCGGTGGTGTTATGGTGTGGTGGTGTTTTTCAAGGAGGGGGCTTGCACCCCTTGTTTTGTGTGGCACTATCACAGCTCAGCCCTAGAGTGATGTTTTAATCACCTTCTTGCTTCCCACTGTTGACGAGCAGTTCGACGATGGCGATTGTATCTTTCAGCACGATGGAGCACCTGTTCATAATGCACAGCCTTTGTCGGAGTGGTTACATGACAATAACATCGCTATAATGGACTGACCTGCACAGAGTCCTGACTTGAATCCTATAGAACACCTTTGGAATGTTTTGGAACGCCGACTTCGTGCCAGGCCTCACCGACCGACATCGATACCTCTCCTCAGTGCAGCTCCCGTGAAGAACGGGCTGCCATCCCCCAAGAAACCTTCCAGCACCTCACTGAACGTATGCCTGCGAGAGTAGAAGCTGTCGTCAAAGCTAAGGATGGTCCAATACCATACTGAATTCCAGCATTAACGATGGAGTTTGCCACAAACTTGGAAGTCATTTTCAGCCAGGTGTCCGGATACTTTTGATCACATAGTGTTTACATAAGTGTACCTGGGCCAGTAGAGGTTTTTGTATTGATAACTGACTACATTTTGGTAGATGATAAGTCCGTTTCTCAAGTAAGGAATACAAGAGTTTATAGAGAACAAGGTATAGGATCAGATCGTCTTCTACTAATCTCCAGAATAGATCTATTTGCAAAATAGAAGTGACAAAATAAATAACCAAGAATATCAAAGTTTTCGTCAAGTACACTCGCTTGACGAAGATAGACTCAAACATCTTTATCAAAGCAGATTAAATAACTTACAAACTAAAGATGATCTAGAAGAAAAATTGTAAAATCTAAAGAATGTGATGTATATAATAACATGACAAGCTCTTGGTAAAACGAAAAAATAAGGAAAAGAAATAGCCGAAACACTTACAATCAGGACATAAGAAAAGCTGTTAAAGAAAAACAGAAGGCATGTATAAAATACTTCAGCAACCAGACAGCTGAAAAGTGCAATCCTATAAGGAGAGAAAAAATACTGCCAAATTTGTAGTAAGAAAGGTAAACTGAGAACGTTGGGATGCATTTATTTCTAATGTCGTGAATGTTGTTCACAGGAGACAACGAACAACCTATAAGGTTTTAAAAACTTTTAACACAACAAGGAAAGGAAGATACAAATAAACAATATTTAAGATCAGTGGATGATAGAGCACAAGAAACTGAAATTGAAACAATATATGACCATGGATTGCATGAAATACAGTCTGACGAAATAAAATCTCCCTCAACGTCACTTAAGAATAGAGAAGTGGCAAGAAGAAATGGTATTAATGCTGGATTGTTAAAATGTGGAGGAATGATGCTACATCTCTTAACTGAATGTTGGAAGATCAAGAGTATCCTCCAAAGATTGGAAGATTGCTAGAGTGATATAAATCTTTTAAAAATGAGACAAAACTCTATGCAGCAACTACAGATGAATAAACGTAGTAGACTCAGCACACATATGCTAAAACCTTAAACACAAGACTTATGTTACAACAGATAATTTAAAAAATGCAGAGACTATAATGAGGAAACACTCATTGTTTTTATCTCTTTTTAAAAACGGCCTCTGACAATGTAAATGGAGAGAAAGTTGGGAACGTAATGACGGATCGTGGATATCGAAACATCTAATAAATATGATAAAAAGTTTATATTAGAACACAACTATCACTTTAGATCTCAATGGAAAGATTTCTAATGAGATACTAATTAATAAAGAAGTATGACAAGGCTGCTGTACTCCTCAATTTTGTTAAGATTTACGTACATGAAATAATGCATATATGGAAAACAGAATTTTCGGAAAGCATTTACCAAGACAGGAAGACTCTTTTAAATAATTTACTATACTCTGGTGAAGCAATGATACCAGCAGATAAACAAACTTCAGAAAGGAATTTACTTACTGAAACGAGTAAGTGCGAAATTTGACACGGGGGTCTCAACAGAAAAAACTAAGACACACATTATATCATACTAGAACCAAAATAGTGGTAAACCAAAAGGATTTAGAGCAAATAACCCACTTCTGAAGCATCAAGGGATCACCAATTTAGTATTGGAGGGCAGCGTGGAGGGTAAAAATCATAGAGGGAGACCAAGAGATGAATACACTAAGCAGATTCAGAAGGATGTAGGTTGCAGTAGTTACTGGGAGATGAAGAAGCTTGCACAGGGTAGAGTAGCATGGAGAGCTGCATCAAACCAGTCTCAGGACTGAAGACCACAACAACAACAACCCACTTCAGTTACCTGGGATGTGAGGTGACATATGACTACGGCAAAGATATAGAAATTAAGTTTAGTAAATGTAGCCATGTTTATGGAACAGTTAACAGAAACCTTAAAAAGAAAACTAGGAAATTTAATTAAATTAAACTTTACGAGACACTTGCAGCCCCCACACTGCTGTATGGAAGCGAGACCTGGAAGAAAGAAAGCCGTATTCAGGCACAAAAAATAAAATTCGTAAGACGAGTTAAAGGTTGCACAATAGAAGACCAACTAAGGAATCAACACATTAGAGAAAAACAAAAAAAATTAGTCAAAGTAATAAAATTCTTGAATACAGCATAAAATGGAACGGACACCTAGAAAAAATGGAGAGTGACAGACTCCCCTAGAAGGCTGGAAATTATAATTCTCAAGGAAGAAGAGAGAGAGGCAACGATGGGTGCCATAACAGGTAATTTTGCCTAATACCTGAAAATAAGAAGACGACTCAGTATCTGACAGTGACTGCTGCTCTTTTGGGGTGGCATTATGTGGGGTATCACGGTATAACTATATATGTGGGGCCACTTATCACAAGATAATTATGTATTTTTCTTTTTATAAGTATATTTTTTGATTTTGGTTGGGGGGTCTTCAAATATTGTGGGATAGCATGAGACTTTTAATTAACTTATACCGCGATAATACTCGCACGGACATCGGCTGCCACGAAGTAAGCACGATATAATATTTTTTTAAACACAACGCGTGACTCAGCGCATTCTAATAAATAGTTTGCGTGAGCGCTGCTATTTAGAAATGAAAATACGCGTATTCTTACGCAAACTCTGATTATTGATATGGGTCTCAGGGGCTACTGATTATTTATGTACCAAATTTCACAAAGATTAACTGAGATATAGCGGAGCTTATTGAATGGAATGATTTTCAGTATTTCTCGTTCGTTACTTGCAAGGCAAAACTAGAGAGAATCTCATCTGCCGTTAGGTGGCCAAACTCAAAACATACTGAACTCATTCAGTATTCTAAATATTAATAAACGAAATCTATTTTTACTGTGTTAACTCTGAAACTATTGTGAGATCAAGGTACAGAAACCTCTCACATTTACATTTAATATTATGACATGAAATTTTAATTAAATAATACAGTCAGAGATGAACTCCCTGCACTAAGAATTCTGTAAAAACTTGGTTAACGAGAATTAATGGTTGTGATCATGAGAGGTGACGACTAAGTCAATAATACACACATTATAAAAACAGGTATAAGTATATCTTACTAAATTACATCCAAACTTACATTAAATACCGTCCTGCTATACAAAGACGAAACAAAAACATGAGAGAACTTTCAATAAAGCAATAGTCTCTGGTCGTGTACATTTTCATTACACAGGTAAAAAGAATGATCTTTTTCATATATCACATCGCTGTTTGTGATTTTTGGTGGTATTATTTAACTTTTTAGTCTTTATTATACATCGCGCACACGTACAGTCTTGAAATATTTTATAATTCACACGCGACACAAGCAAAAACCATTTTTCTTTTACTAAAATTTACGTGACGTATCGTCACAGGGGCCGACGTACGCCGCTGATGGTTATGGAAGGCTCCTTAACTGCTGTACGATACGTGAATGCCATCCCCCGACCGATAGTTCATCATATCGCAGCATATTGGCGAGCCATTCGTCTTCATCTTCATGGACAACAACTGCCCCCCCCCCCCCCGGTACATCTTGTGAAAAACTCTCTTCAGGATAACGACATCGCTCGACTGGAGTCGCCAGTATGTTCTCCATTTATGGACGACGTGGCCCACCGTCCACTCTGAAGGATCCACGCTGAGTCGCTGTTGAGGAATGGAACAATCTGGACCAACAGTGCCTTGAAGTTGTGGGTAGTATGCCACAACGAATACAGGCATGCATACGTGAAAGAGAACGTGCTATTGGGTATTAGAGGTACTGGCGCGTACAGCAATCTGGACCACCACCTCTGAAGGTCTCGCTCTATGGCGGTACAACATGCAATGTGTGATTTTAATGAGCAATAATAAGAGCAGAATTGATGTTTATGTTGATCTGTATTCCAATTTTCTGTACAGGTTCTGGAACTCTCGGAACCATGGTGATGAAAAACTTATTTTGGTGTATGTACATTTACTGAGGCGACCATGCAGATCATAGGCTTGAAGCTACTCAAACAAAATGATTCTGTAGGAGCAGTTCCTGTGTGGTCCCGGTTTTCTGAATAATAAAAGTAACTGGGGATTCCTTGGATTTGTTGTTCAAAATACCTCCGAAATATTGCGATTCCAAATGAAAATATGTAATAACGATACATGCCGAATAGCACAATAATTACTAAAATCTGTTTTGTCTGACCAACTATGAGAAATTCAAAATAGGACTTCAGAGAGGTCTATCTTCGAATAAAAAGGCTTTCAGCCAATTTTGCCGACGATTCTTCTGGTCTAGAAATGGGATAAAGATGTCCATTAGCTTGAGCATTAGTGGAGAACTTAAAATCACTATAAATTCTCATTTACCATGGACATTGCCCACTAGCTTGCAATACTACGGATATTATTTCCGTAGTTTGCAATGTTCTGTTTCCCCTTTATAGCGCATGGCGAAAGGCACTAGGAGTCCTCTGCAAAGCTTAGGCACTGTTGATCGCTTTAAGGGTAAGTCCACTTGTAACGCGCGCGCGTGGCACACAATACTCATTAAAGCCTGTACTATGGTAAGTGAGTGGGGTTTACCTTACGAGACAGGATTTTTGTATAGATACTGACCGCGTGTACGTGAATGGTGGCAAATCAGACTTACACCCACTCTGTAATAACAATGATACGTCAAATAAGTCCGAAATACGACTACACGTCAGGACGGACAAAAAGCAACACAGCGGATGCTACCAATTTGTTAATAATACGGTCGCCAGCCTAATTAGGCATTAACTGAGTTTCTTCTCTGTACAAGTTGATGTACATTCATGCAAAACAACACGTAGTAACACTGCATAATATAGTAAATTTTAGAACTAGGAAATCTATTGAACTGATAGTTTCACTTTCTGTACTGATATGGAAAAACCATGAATACATAACACTACACTATAATGTATACTACCAAACTTCGTACTGTCTATTGATCTGATTAAAATCGGGCATAGGTTACCCTAGAAACAGTAATTCCGAGCCACAAACAAAATGTCAATTTTAATAAAGATAAAATACTGATAAATTTTGGCTTTTATATTAACTTCAACTTTTGCTGGTCAAATCAATTTAGAACACTTCAGAATTCAAATGAATAAAAAAAAGGGGGGTGGACCTTGAAACTGTTATGATCACTGTATTAAAAAAATTAATTACTGACACCATTATGCGCTCAAGATATCCAATATATGAGATACTACTCTCTTTATCTTATTTCCTACTCATTTAAATACCTTTATATCTGTCTCGAAATAATTGAACTTCATTACTAAATCAATATTAAAGTTATCTTCCAACCTTGTCAGACCTTCGTTATTCATTTACTGGTTCATTAACAAAACAGTTCTTTAAACACCATTCTAACATAGTTAGGTCTGCAGGTAATTATTATCAACACAAACTTTAATTTTTCATCTCGGGACACTCGGATTGCACAACATTTGGAAAGGACCCTGTCTAGGTTAGTTGTGAGGATAATTAAATGATAGGAAAGTTCTGGTAAAATTTAAGTTGTTATTAAGTTGTTATTGAACAGTGTGGAACAAAAGTAATACTGGTCCATACAGTACTAACAGTTTCAACCTGTTTGTATCGATGCGGCGGTTGGCAGCCGGCGAGATGGCGAGGCACAGGGCACACATACAACCACAGCTATGACTCTTGACGTACCGGCACTTTATTTCTTCATAGCGTCGCAATACTTTTCCGTTTAGTGCCTATGGAATTTGGCCATGCTGTATGGGCGTTGGAACGGCATACCCGAGGCTCAATGAAACTACGTCTTCCAGGAGAGCCTCCTCGATCCAGAACGTGTTGCTCAGACCAATGCCAAACTCCAACTACTACTGCTGAGCCCGTTGTGCCGTGCAGCGCCCGTGCGCATTTTCCCGCGCTCGCCTGCCATCCACCTTCTACCGCTCCCTTACAGACAGGGTATTCACCCGAGGTTTTGCATTCTACATATCTTAACACATTGCCTACGTATGGACCAGACGCACATTTACAATTTTAAACATCTTACAATAGTTTCAACATTTGTTACATTTCAATTCTATTACAATATTACTTGACATTTGACATACACATTAATATTCACATTGAAACCTGTTTACAGTCTTCTTAACACAATGACATAAAACAAGAAAGAAATGAAATCAGAACATCAATTACACTAATTTATCGAAAAATCAGATGGAAAAAAATTTACTTATATGTACAATAGTACATCGTTGTTGTTGTTACACACATCGAAAACTTTTTGCACAATATAATGTGGGTTCAGACAGTTGCTTATATTGCGCATATAATGCATAAAATTCATTGAATGGAATCGCAGTTAGGACTAGATTCACTCGGCCTTGAATATGGAAACCAAGAAGCGCAAAAGCATCTACGTCCAGTATGCTAGTTGTCGGCCAAGTGTTTACTACCAACAAGATTAGTTGCCAAGCTAACTTTTTATATTAAGCTTGGACAATGATGTCGTCCCACACTGGCGTCGACTGTCCATTGTACTTAAGAACTCTGCACTGAGCGTATGATAGCTGTAGGGAGCCAATGCGCCTGTACACGTCGAAACTAATCAGAAATATAGCCGCGACTGTGTGCAAGTGAAGTTCTGGCCGTTGGTGCATTAATTTCCAGCTACAGCATGAGGCTCCGACCCAGTCCGCTGCTGCTGTTGTCAACGACAAGATAGCGTGCAGCGCTCTGGCAGATACGTTATTGATGCGTTGCACTGCAGTCTGGAGACGCTCTGGTCGCTCTAACTTCTTTGCATCTCTTTGACAATGATGCGGAAGAACTTTCGTATGAGCTTCCACTTGCTTTGAGGTTCACAGGCTGTGAACGAACCCCTTATTTTTGTGTGCGTCTATCCACGATGAGGGGGGTGGCCACTGACTACTCATGTAACCACTGTTCTCCCACTTTGCCGGACTACCGGACGATCGAGTGCGTAGTAAATCGGATGATGATGCCACCATCCGTTAACCGTAGACTACAACGATGACTACTAATAATAAGGCTGTCAACATTTGCGTTGACGCTGTCACTTCGTGACCTTTGTCACTTTTAGCACTTCGCTCTAACCTGGATCACATGCCTCTGAAGCCTTTGCATCAACTTCACTATCAGGAGCTAGACGTATAATCGATGTGTAACACTGTTTAAGGAGAAAATCAGACTTGTTCAAATGGTTCAAATGGCTCTGAGCACTATGGGACTCAACTGCTGAGGTCATTAGTCCCCTAGAACTTAGAACTAGTTAAACCTAACTAACCTAAGGACATCACAAACATCCATGCCCGAGGCAGGATTCGAACCTGCGACCGTAGTGGTCTTGCGGTTCCAGACTGCAGCGCCTTTAACCGCACGGCCACTTCGGCCGGCTTAAATCAGACTTGTATGCTAACCCTTGCACGGTAGGAGCTAATACTGCTAATTCCTGCTTACGTTGCTTTAAACATAGATCATATTCTAGTCTACGTGCAAGTCTGTGCATTTGGTTACCGTATATGCAGTCAGCGAAGCT
This sequence comes from Schistocerca serialis cubense, assembly GCF_023864345.2. NCBI lineage: Eukaryota > Metazoa > Arthropoda > Insecta > Orthoptera > Acrididae > Schistocerca > Schistocerca serialis. The sequence continues at coordinate 84,679,670 of NC_064639.1, forward strand.
CAAACAACTGGAGCGTGAGTGTGCGCATAGTTTTTGCATCACTGAGCACCGTTCATTACTAGAAGATAGTAAAAGTGCGCTCTGATGTACTGCGTCAGTTATTCGACTTGCTTTACATCGAAGAATAAAACAACGTAGATAAGCCCGTCAAAACTAGTTTTCCCCACCAAAGCAAAAAAATCGGTAATGGGAAGATTCTGATGTTGCACTTCCTACTGTTGTTGGTTTTGCGGTAGTTGTAACTGCAAACCCATCCGTTGCAGTTCTTTTCGTTGCAGTTACTATTCTCACAGCTTGTTTATCTGTAGATGCTGCTCTAGCTGCAACTGCCGTTGTCATAACTGTAGGAATTCACAGTGAATAGCTGCACGGTGGGCAATTACTCGTCTCCACTTTTATGTCCTGCTTGGCCGTGTGGAACACGGTTTACGATGACTCTCACTGTCTTTGATGCAGAGCAGTGGGAGCAACAGGTCGTTTCTGTCATCGATGAGGGCAGAGATCAGGACGTGAACAACTAGCCAGAGCGTAGAAAAAGTAGTTCTAAGCATGCACAAATCCGAATCGAAAAACTAAAACACAGGCAAAAGTTAAATACTATAGTATCATTGGTACTTATCGGAGGCTTCAGAGAATAAACGGAAGGTGACGGACAAGTGCAGGGCTACGACATTTACTACAACCCTCGCGTCAGGGGACGGGGCCCTTCTGCCATGCATACTGCTGCAGCAGCGCACTCTGTGGGAGCGAGCTGCAACCGACGTATGAAGTCTGTGTGTCTCAGGCCTTCCCTCCATATCGATATTCGGGGTTTGCCGATATTATGCAGCATGGAACCATCTTGCTGCACTCGCTGGACAGTGCGTCTGAGGCGTTCAGCCTGACCGGGTTGCCTCCAAAACACGTCTCCGACATTTGTCTGGTTGAAAGCATATGCGACACTCATCGGTGAAGAGAACGTGATGCCAATCCTGAGCGGTCCATTCGGCATGTTGTTGAGACATCTTTTCCGCACTGCCTGATGTCGTGGTTGCAAAGATGGTCTTTGCCATGGACGTCAGGAGTGAAGTTGCGCACCATGCAGCCTATTGGGCACAGTTTGAGTCAGAAAGCGACGTCCTGTGGCTGCACGAAAAGCATTCTTCAACATGGGGGCTTTGCTGTCGTTTCTCCGAGCCAGAATCCGTAGGTAGTGGTCATCCACTGCAGTACTAGCCCTTGTGCTGCCTGAGCGAGGCATGTCATCGACAGTTCCTGTCTGACTGTATCTCCTCCATGTCCGAACAACATTGCTTTGGTTCACTCCGAGACGCCTAGACACTTCCCTTGTTGAGAGCCATTTCTGTCACAAAGTAACAATGCGGACGCGATCGAATCGCGGTATTGACCGTCTAGGCATGGTTGAACTACAGACAACACGAGCCGTGTACCTCCTTCCTGGCGAAATTACTGGAACTGATCGACTGTCGGAGCCCCTCCTTCTAATAGGTTCTCCTCATGTATCGTCGTTTACATCCTTGGGTGGGTTTAGTGACACCTCTGAACAGATATAAGAACTGTGTCTATCATACAATATCCACGGTCAACGTCTCTCTTCAGGAGTTCTGGGAACCGGAGTGATGCAAAACTTTTTTTGACGTGTGTAGTCTCCTGGAGCCAAGTGATAAGCACCTAGGACATATCAGCTCACAGGACTAAAAGTTGGTCACCGCAATGCGCGCACACAGATGAATCGCTAAATCTTTACAGATGGCGCAGCGATCGAGTCACGTGCTCAAATACACACGCATTACCTCTTTGTGAGAATAAGACAATAGTAATCACTGAGAAATTTATGTTCACGCAGACATCATGTGTAAATGTGGGTAAATGTGACGACATGGCACAGAATGGCTAGAAAAGGGCATCGTGTTTGGCCATACCCATGGCCATACGATGAACGAAATTGTTGGATCTGTTTCGCGGCGGACTGTTCAACGAGTCTTCAAGCAGGACCCAAGAAGAACGACGTCATAACTGTCTCTGTCAGGGTCTCTTTCCTATCACAGTGAGTGGAGATCCATCCCATCCTACTACAAAGGGAAAACTGAGACGGGAACTACTTGCAATGGACGTTTGGATTCGGACCCCTCTTGCAAGGGGTCTTTGGTCACACAGGCACGTAAAGACAACGGCTAAGTCCATAGGCTGGAAGAATACGAGACTGATTTTCTGAACACTTCTTCACCCTATTACATCTCGATTGGCCCGCAAATTCACCTGATTCGAACCCCACAGAAAATCTATGGTACATGTTTGAACAGGGCGTAAAACGCTGACGTCAGCATCTCCGCAATTTGGTGGAACTGCGAGATCAGATTCTCAGCGAGTGGGTTTAACCTGGACGCGACGTACCTGCGCAACCACGCGGACTCACTTCCCAACCTAATCCAGGTGGCCCCCTTGTCCAGGGACAGAATTACGTGCTGTTAAATGGTACTTGCAATGATTTAAAATGGTTCAAATGGCTCTGAGCACTATGGGACTTAACATCTGTGGTCATCAGACCCCTAGAACTTAGAACTACTTAAACCTAACTAACCTAAGGACATCACACACATCCATGCCCGAGGCAGGATTCGAACCTGCGACCGTAGCAGTCGCGCGCAATGATTTAAGTAGGTGTGGTTAATTTCTGAGCTTGTAACACTGTAAACAAGGAGGTAAACATATTTAGGTCTGATTGGGGGATGTAGTGAAACTAACCTGACAAAACTTATGACTGGGTCACACACATGTTGGCTGAATACGTAGTATGCTAAGCAGGGAATAGCACGAACAAATAGGCAATCGGAATAACTGCCAGCTAGTAGAAGAATGTAACTTATTACATGTTTTAGGCCCACTTGTTTTATGATGCTTCTCAAATGTTACAATGTTGTCTCTACGTGTAAAATACATAAAGGGTGCTGGTACTTCAGTCTGAAGATATGTTTCTGCTGATCTACAGAACGATCTGACATAACCCAGCGTTTCTACAACTTTTTCTCGATCACCATTATGCGGTGGGAAGGGGGGGGGGCGGAAGATGATGCATTATATTCTACACTAGACAATACAAGCGATGTTGTTAACACCCTAATATTGATCTCTGTTTGCATTTAAACTATGCCTAGTAGAGATACTTTACAAAACGAAATTTCAAGAAACCCTGCAATATTTACCAAGCAGAACTGTGGTGTCAAGGTTCTCTAAAACATTTACAGACTGAGTTTTCCGTAGTCAACCACAAAATAAAGCCAAAATATAGTTATCATACATGATACAAAAAACACAGACACAACCTGGCCAAAGACAAACGAACTGACCAAACATGATTTTAGGAACGAAGAAAGAAAGTGATTTTTGAAGAATTTTTCTTTATTGGTATGTATCACTTAAAGTGTGTGTTGCCGTTACACAAGGAGAAGCTCTGCTGCGATTACGTTCAACAGAATACGATCAATGCCAGTGCTGGGTCAAGATGATGGGGCAGTAAGCCGTACATGAAAAGTCGATATCTTGAAGGTAAAAGCTTTGACACCGAAAGGAAGTTATTTATCGTAATAAGTAACGATTCGTTTCATGTGCTGTGGTTTTCCTGTCGATTCTGAGAGAGAATATCTCTTTAAAATGATGAAGCACTTATGTCAATGCTAGATGTCATTCAAGATTTTATGGCTGTCGAACTGGAATGTTGGTATTCTTCAATATTACGATTTCATCTCCAAATGACAGACTATTGATACTATAAGTTGCCCAAACTCTCGCAGATGCAATGGATGATACAATGCTCTACGTTCATATAACATATATTTTTTAAAATCACCAAATAGAACACACCACATTTTTGCTCTAGGAAATCTATGGTGTTTTTTGATAAAATCTGAAATTTGACCACAGCTTTCACCAATGGCAGTCGGATTTTTGTCATTTTTTTATATCTATCGTACTTGTAGTTCAGAACTCAGATACCAGCTTTCCAAAGCAGTTCCATGCAAATCACAGAAATGAGGAATAAAAGAGAAAATAGATTTTGAAGTTTTCAACCGTCTATAACACCCTAAAAGAGTCCATGCTTTTCCACAGGCAGTGTTGCTTTGTGGTAGAATGTTCACCTGCCATGTAAGAGTTCTGGTTTCGTTTCCCCATCAACACAAGTTTTTAAACAGAGGTGCATATTAAACTTGCGTTTCTGCGAAGCGTAAAATACATGAATATGGTTAAAATCAGTAGCACTGCAATCTGGTAATCGTTACTTCGTGTCTTGTTTCGGTTGTTACTTTCTTCTTTTTTCCGAAGAATTTCTAATCACATATTGCACTCCAAAATTGAGTTTTCAGTGCAAATTTTAATTCCTGATTATCGCTCTTTTATAAAATATTGTGATCAAAGATCGTTTAAATTTTAAAAAAAAAAAGATACATGGAATAAAAACAGCCACTAATTGCAAAACTTAGCAGTCGAAAGCTCTTGACATAGTTTTCAACCCATATAAATGGACGTATTTCGGAAGTCTTGTTACCTAGAAATAAGTACATACTGATAAATGTAACGTTAGAAAAATTAGAACGTAAGGAAGGTCCATTTTCACTTTCGGATGTTTATAAGATAAAATGTAATGAATGCCCACGTTTTTATACAGGTCAAACGGGGCGGGCTATTAAAACTAGGTGCAAGAACCATTTATCACAGTTCATGGTTCCACATATGCTGCACAGCTCGTTCAAAGTGGACGTTCCCCAAGTAATTTGGATGGCACTGTTATTTTGCGTAGAGAGGAGAAGGGATATAGGTTGCACTTATTGGAAGAACATATTTTTAATCACAGTTTCAGCAATAAGGGTTCTATATTGAAAAACCAGCTGCACCTGAAAAATAAAAATTTCTCCGATGGTTTTGGCCCGTGCTCGAATTAGCATAATTCTTAAATCTGTACTGTTTCCTGAATGCCAAATTCTTAACAATAAAATGTTGTACTTGTGTGTATAATCACGTCACTACTTATGCAATTTTCATAAGCTTACTTGTCCTATTGCAACAATTTTTGATTCTTTCTGTCACTCACTGTCTCCAGGTTTTCTGTTGCAAAAATGTGGTGTACAGTTACTTCAGCTGTTAGCTGCGGCTATAGACCGCAGAGTCCATCATAACGCCATCTAGGCGCAGTTTTCTCGATTCTTGTTCACACACGGATGTTGCTCCGTCAGCTGCATGTTTATCCACTGCTGGTTACACACGGCACATCTGATATGTCTATTATTTCCTGTACTAGCTAGGTCCAGAGCTTTTGACTATTACCTTCCGCAACCGGTGGCTCTTTTTATTCCGTCTATTACATTTACACTGTTGCTGCACATTAAAAATGACGTTTTTTTCACCCTATTGTATTTTATGCTTCGCGGAAATGCTCACGGAATTCCTCATGGAAATGTTACCACAGCGAGGAAGACAACCCAGGACACGTACCTCGGGAACGAGCTTTCGACCCTAGAGCGATGCTCCTGTCGTGAAAAATCAATATTACTTAAGAGTATTAAAGGAGATCAGAAAACTACGAGGTCGAATTCCTGGAGAGTTTTTGAGATTTGTGTCTTGTATCACGTAGCTGTGGCTGATTGATAGTTTAGTTCTGATCTTCACGTAAACAAATACAAAAAAGAGAAAAATCCCATTGCTGTGTGATCTCCTTGTTAGATCGTGACCTGGACATTAAACCTTTGTGACCTTGAACTGTGAACTCAAGGAGAATGACGTCATTGCATCTCAGTCTCACACATATTAACTAACCGAATACTGAATAGAATACGTTATAAGAGTGAAGTGTAATGAATGATGCTTGAGGTGTGATCTCAAGTTGTGAATGAAATGAGGGAGAGAAGTATTTGATCCTGAACGTTTGTGGTCACTTGAAATTCTATTCGCGTCATGTGACCAATCAACCCGTGCAAACCTTCACTTGCACTTAATCTGCTGTATGTGACAGTGTTATTCTATATTTTTTAATGCACGGCGATTATTAAGAGCATAAATGGCGTTACAGCTTAGTGGACCAGTCGGTTACCTACACACAGGTTACTTGGTCCATACATATAATGTTCGAGTACTTAGATTATAGTGGATGCAATGAAAAAACAGTGGGATATTTATTAAGGGTGATTTCCAAAAATAGCTGCAAGTGATATAATGTATATGTCGAGCGCACGGCAAGTATTTTGATGTACCGTTGACAATAACGAGAACGAAAAATTATAAGAGAAGTTTAACTTCCCTTACCTGTCGATCGGATTTTCACTATCGACAGCTCCGTATGCTGTGTACGCAGCCGGGAGCAATCCTTTTTTTCTGTGGTTACAGTTACTGAAATATCTATGAATTCCTCACAATCACTTAACACACCTCACGGCAAAAACCATAGTAACCTCATCAGTATTTGTTCTCAATCGAGTTTCTGAAGCTGTTGACTTCTAACTTATATTCTTCAGCTCATAAAGAGACTAAAATAAAACTATGCTGTATCGTCAAATGTTCAAATGTGTGTGAAATCTTATGGGACTTAACTGCTAAGGTCATCAGTCCCTAAGCTTACACACTACTTGTGGTGTCACCGCCAGACACCACACTTGCTAGGTGGTAGCCTTTAAATCGGCCGCGGTCCGTTAGTATACGTCGGACCCGCGTGTCGCCACTGTCAGTGATAGCAGACCGAGCGCCACCACACGGCAGGTCTAGAGAGACGTACTGGCACTCGCCCCAGTTGTACAGCCGACGTTCATAGCAATGGTTCACTGACAAATACGCTCTCATTTGCCGAGACGATAGTTGGCATAGCCTTCAGCTACATTTGCTACGACCTAGCAAGGCACCGTATTCAATTGATATTTATTATGTGAAGCATGTATCATCAAGAGAGATGTTCTACAATTATGGATTAAAGTTAAGTATTCCAGAAGCTACGTACTTTTCTTTATAGCATTCATTACGTATCCTGTTTCAGACCTCACGCCAGCCTGCGTGAGTTTAAGCGCGTGTCTTTCTGTTTCCTCTCATTGTGTCTAGGCTGTCTTGTCTAGACAGAACACTACTTAACCTAAATAATCCTAAGGACAAACACACACATTCATGCCCGAGGGAGGACTCGAACCTCCGCCGGGATCAGCGGCACAGTCCATGACTGCAGCGCCTGAGATCGCTCGGCTAATCCCGAGCGGCTCTGCACCGTCAGTTTACTTCCATCGAACCACGTGTTTTTCCTGATCGTAGGTCTTTTCTGACTTTTCGTACAATAATGTAATCGAAAGGGGAAATCAACGTCGGTCGTCTTTTCTTTTTTATTTTTTTTTACCAAGTTTCATACTTGTCTCCAAATAAGAATTCCCCCAATTACTAAAATCTCGAAGGCCGTAAATGATATTCCTAACAAAAGTCTAAACCACTTTACACAGTACTCAATCTCGGAATTAACCTCCGCCGGGTAAGAGTAGTTAAATTCGGCACTGCACCGGCTCCAGATCTCTCACTTGCTCTCACTGCTGACAGATTCACTGTTACAAGATGTTCTGTTATGAATGCTATAAACAAAAGCAATAACTAATCCACACCTGCCGCCATGACAGTCGCGTGCTTGATATTTATCGCTTGCAAGTGATCTTGGAAATTACCTCGTTGAGTAGCAATAAATTTTTTCTTGCGATGCTTCACGATGCATAAATCATAATTTCGCTGAAGATTTGATCGCCACCGCTTTCTTCCTGCACGCTTCTAAGTATTAAATATTAGAGTTAACTACGTTTATTTCCCTGGTGCTAACGAAACTCATGAAGGAAGTACGTGACGTGTGTCCGGCACACAGTTACAAGCAGTAACCACACCAGCGGAACCCGGGTGTTACCTTAGTTAGCGTGGTCTTCAAAGTTGAGAGCAGCTGTAGCCAGCTAACAAAGTAGTATTACAGGATTCTACTAGCATCTACACTCCTGGAAATTGAAATAAGAACACCGTGAATTCATTGTCCCAGGAAGGGGAAACTTTGACACATTCCTGGGGTCAGATACATCACATGATCACACTGACAGAACCACAGGCACATAGACACAGGCAACAGAGCATGCACAATGTCGGCACTAGTACAGTGTATATCCACCTTTCGCAGCAATGCAGGCTGCTATTCTCCCATGGAGACGATCGTAGAGATGCTGGATGTAGTCCTGTGGAACGGCTTGCCATGCCATTTCCACCTGGCGCCTCAGTTGGACCAGCGTTCGTGCTGGACGTGCAGACCGCGTGAGACGACGCTTCATCCAGTCCCAAACATGCTCAATGGGGGACAGATCCGGAGATCTTGCTGGCCAGGGTAGTTGACTTACACCTTCTAGAGCACGTTGGGTGGCACGGGATACATGCGGACGTGCATTGTCCTGTTGGAACAGCAAGTTCCCTTGCCGGTCTAGGAATGGTAGAACGATGGGTTCGATGACGGTTTGGATGTACCGTGCACTATTCAGTGTCCCCTCGACGATCACCAGTGGTGTACGGCCAGTGTAGCAGATCGCTCCCCACACCATGATGCCGGGTGTTGGCCCTGTGTGCCTCGGTCGTATGCAGTCCTGATTGTGGCGCCCACCTGCACGGCGCCAAACACGCATACGACCATCATTGGCACCAAGGCAGAAGCGACTCTCATCGCTGAAGACGACACGTCTCCATTCGTCCCTCCATTCACGCCTGTCGCGACACCACTGGAGGCGGGCTGCACGATGTTGGGGCGTGAGCGGAAGACGGCCTAACGGTGTGCGGGACCGTAGCCCAGCTTCATGGAGACGGTTGCGAATGGTCCTCGCCGATACCCCAGGAGCAACAGTGTCCCTAATTTGCTGGGAAGTGGCGGTGCGGTCCCCTACGGCACTGCGTAGGATCCTACGGTCTTGGCGTGCATCCGTGCGTCGCTGCGGTCCGGTCCCAGGTCGACGGGCACGTGCACCTTCCGCCGACCACTGGCGACAACATCGATGTACTGTGGAGACCTCACGCCCCACGTGTTGAGCAATTCGGCGGTACGTCCACCCGGCCTCCCGCATGCCCACTATACGCCCTCGCTCAAAGTCCGTCAACTGCACATACGGTTCACGTCCACGCTGTCGCGGCATGCTACCAGTGTTAAAGACAGCGATGGAGCTCCGTATGCCACGGCAAACTGGCTGACACTGACGGCGGCGGTGCACAAATGCTGCGCAGCTAGCGCCATTCGACGGCCAACACCGCGGTTCCTGGTGTGTCCGCTGTGCCGTGCGTGTGATCATTGCTTGTACAGCCCTCTCGCAGTGTCCGGAGCAAGTATGGTGGGTCTGACACACCGGTGTCAATGTGTTCTTTTTTCCATTTCCAGGAGTGTATATACGGCTGAGCTGAGTTCCGTAACACAGAGTTAACCTGCCAGACACTTCAACCTACCGTGCACTTCGTTGCACAGGGAAAGATTAGTCTAACAGTAACACGTAACTCTTTTCATCAGTTCTTTATCCACTATTTAACTAAACAGTAATTTGGATTAATCATTGATGAAAGGAGCATCTGAGCTTATCATAAATTCAAATGTGAGTAGTTTTATACCGTTTGAGTTTGTAGCTCACATTGTTGAACGCCACATAACAATTTAGACAGCACATAGGCTGTGCACCAAAGTTATTCATTAACTAAGCATATAAATGTCCCTTATCATGTAGCGGGGCCTTCTACAGTGAGCGAAGGGAAAGATAATAGCATACGCAGAGCAACGTTGACGACCGTGATAAGCAGCTATTTGACAAAATTGGACCCCAAACTAATTCCATTAGCATGGACATACAAATTATGATAAAAGTCTTGTGACGATGTAAACAGTTAACAAGTAGCCTAACCGTAATATCTTTGTGTCTCCATGAGTGACGAGTTAACAGCATTTTTGTATGTTCACCTTGCTTTTGTGAGTTCTCTTTCACCGTGTTTACAAGTGCTCCCAAAGCCGAATTTCGTAAACCAGTTAAAGGACGGCCATTTAAACACTCCAAAATCGATTCTGGAAATCCAAAATCGATTTTCGTTCCCATGTAAACACACAACAGTTTTGAAACGTCCCTGGGCTGTCAGATTATGTCTTGTGTTCAAAATAGGCGACTAATACGGACGGAGTAATTTATTGTGCAACGAAAAAGAAGTAGATATATCAGACTGAGCATGATGTATACCTTTAATATTTAAATGAAGAGGTACAGTAACTGTGATGACTAAATCAGAAACTTGAAAAGCTGTCTTCCAGACGCCGTATTTAACTGGGCTAGCAAATCCGCTTCAGACCTCAAGAAGTAAACACGACAGCGAAAAATGGTTTCCGAAATTCGGTTTTCGTCTTTCAGAAGATGTGTCGCATGTGAATGTAGTGTTTGTTTTCGCTCCAGAGTATTTTGTTCCTTGAGTTTCAGTGTTCATTAAAATAATAAAATGATAACATTCAGGACGTCGGCATTCAGTCTACGGAACACACGGGGTCAGTCTCTTGTTGCACTGAGGAAGGATGGCCTTTGGCTCGTTATGGATTCTGACCGGATATTCGACAGCGCAACCCCTCTTCAAATGCGTCACGCATTTTTCCCATGATCAGCCACTACTTGAAAAGAGAACAACTTCAGCAGTCACAAATGTGACGCATATTTTAACGTATCAGGCAACCGGTAAGGTGGCTTATACATGCATTGGGTAGGAAATTACAAAGGTAGCGAGCAGCACTGGATATTTAGTGACACTTCCAGAAGCAAATGGCAGATAATTAAAAGCGGTTGGGTGCCATCTTACGACGAGTTTACGTGGCCTTCAGAGATGCAGGGCAGTTAAAGCTGCCCAGTTAAGTTTATTACAGAAGACTAAATACATGTACCAGATGGTTATAATTAAAGTGCAGCCATGGCAGTGAAATTTGGTAAATTTCTAATACATCAGTGAGGGACGAGTTTTGGCCACCATGCGCAAATCTGGCGCTGTCTGTGCAAGAAAGACGTATCGAAATGTTTCCATACGCGATGGATCAGGAACGAGACGTGGGTAGAAAAGGTCAAACAAGCGAGAAAGGTGCAATGTTGACATTATTAACTGCCGATTACACAATTTGTTCAATATAAGCACTGGAGACATCACCGAGAAGCTGTATAACTTTTTTTTGTTTATTTATAGACACAGTCGCATGTTTATGACACTGTCATAACCATACAATGACCATCTTCAGATGCTAAAGGCGGCATACACTGACCACAGGCTCATGCGTTGGCAGCACATTAGCCTATGTTCAGCGTATGCCGCATTTAACATCTGAAGATGGTCATTGTATGGCCAAAACCGGTTACGACCGTGTCATAAACATGTGATTGTGTCTATAAATAAACAAAAAAAAACATTTTACAAAAGAATCAATCACGCACTCCATAGACAAAATGTTGTTCTTTCAAAAAGCTGTATAACGCCAGATTTGCACCTGGTGGCCAAAATTGGAAGTAATTTTTTTCAGCGTAATTACCGAGCGAGGTGGCGCAATGGTTAGCACACTGGACGCATTCAGGAGGAAGACGGTTCAGACCAGCGTCCGGCCATTGTGATTTCCATAAATCGCTTCAGGCAAATTCTGGAATGGTTCCTTTGACAGGCACGGCTGATTTCCTTCCCCATCCTACCCTAATCCGATGGGGCTAATGACCTTATTGTTTGGACCCCTGTCCTCAGTCAACTAACGAGCGAAAATCGGTTCTGTGTTAATGCATTTGAATGTCTAGCAAGTTTCGCTACCACGTGATAATTACATTCCATACAAGACCTCTGAGAGTGACACCACTTTAATTATGACCACTTGGTATATACTGCTGAGCTGTGTTCCACCACACAATTTTAATCTCTCTGCAAGTTCACAACATCGCAGTTTTCGCTACTGACAATAATACGTAATGTTTTTCATAATTACTTTCTCCGCTCAGTTACAACATGAAATAGTAAGGGGTTGAAAACTAGAAAATTTTATTAAAACTCACTCTTCTTGCTACAAGCAAAATGTAGTCACGTCAGAGGCAGAGACAGAACCAGAACCAGGAAATGAGCAGTGTGTCGCAGGTGCGCCAGGCCTCAGCATTTTGCAACACCTTGAAGAGAGAGAGAGAGAGAGAGAGAGAGAGAGAGAGAGAGAGGACGAGCTCAGCAGAAAATAGCATGGGACAGAAAACCAACAGAAATGCGACACGCAAATTCGTTACTCACATGCATATTGGTCGCTTAGGTGGCGCGACCGTAACGGACACCTGGTCGAACGATGGGTTGCTCCCCTCTCCCTCCCCGCCACAGCCCAGTTCCCGTTACTCTTGGCCCCCCCCCCCCCCTCGTTCTTGGCACTGTGAAGGTCTTATCTACAAGTCGTAGTTTGCAACAGTGGTATCTATTTTCCTATAGCAAAATGTTCTGTTATAGAGATTAGGGGTGAGAGTGAATGAAGTTTATGGACAGCTTCATCTCTAGTAACATAAAATTTCAATGTGTATAAACTGAGGTAAGTTAGATGACAAAGTGACGGTTGTTGATGCTGTGTCCACAAGCTCAATATTCTGCTATCAGCCTTAGTCAACCGGTTACCACAGACAGATACGTCAGAGGAATAAATTTAAGATATAAATATAGTCTCTGCGGTTCAATTGAATGTTCACGTTCCACGATAAAAGCTACGCTCCTCCATGTTCTGTTTCCAAAATATCTGGAGGCTATCTCCAATATTATGCCCATTCACACCCGGAAATGTCACCCTCCGTCACCAGAGCACTTCTTGATGATTACAACTCGTGAATGTTCTAGGTTTGTCACAGCAATGGACGTAGCAGTGCCTGGGCACATTCATTTTACTCTAATATCATTGAACAGCGACGGTATGTTTGCTGTGAAAAACGTAAACGTATTATTGCATGTAAGGAACACAGACCCTTTAATTACGTTTTAGGCACTTCACAGAAAGTCATAGTTCGAAAAATCTAGTTGAGAGACTGCTTACATTACGCTTCTTCGTTCTCTTCTGGAGCTTTTTTGGGCGCAATTGGACCCCTACGAGATAGGATTGACGGAGGACACCGAAAAAGTAAAAAGTTCGAGTTACGACAGCTCATTTTGTATTATCGCGAAATTATGGAGAGAGTATAAGGGAAATGATATGCTTGTTGAAGAGTCATTTAGTAAAACAGACGTTTTTCGTTGCGGCTAGACGTTTCAAGAAATTTTAATCACCAACTTTATCCTCCAAAGGTGAAAATATTTTGTTGAGTCCAACATACAGAGGTAGAAATGACGGTCGTAATAAAATAAGAGAACTCAGACCTCGCAAGTAAGCTGTTTTCTCTGTCAAGTGCTATTCTAGAGTGGAATAGTTGAAAAAAGTCTGAAAGTGATTTTATGAAGCATCTGCCAAACACTTAAACGTGTATCGCAGAGTAATCGTCTATATGTGGGTGAGCACTATGGACAGTGGGAAAGCTGGGTGAGACATACTTGAGGTACTTATACTACAGAAGTGTGTCGAAAATGACGTACATAACGAGGGGTAGGAATAAGGTTTGGTGCAGATATTGGAAATGTGCCACCAGCTCAGTTGGAGAACCAAGGGAGTGGAACATGCAATGGTAGAACCGCATCGTGTTCACCAAACGTCATTTTTGTAACCCACTCGGAAACTACGATCAGAACAGCCGGATGGTGAACTGCATCCCGTTGCTACCGGAAACAAAACCTGTTCCTGAAGCGCAGCTAAGTACAAGTGTTCGATCTAGCAGACGCACATGACGTCTGTGAAAAAGCGTCAGCTGAAATGAGACTGGTTCAGAACATCGATTCTGCGATGTACAGCTCGTTATCATAACAATGGAGCTGGCAAGTGAGAGTTAAAAACTTGCGTGTGCTGGTAGAAGCTAGATGTGCATGACCATTCAGTAGAAAGATATGCTAAAGCCGTAGTACTGTTAAGTTCACATACATAAAAAATGAGAGCTCTAGCACAATATACTCGTAAGCGATAATGATTCAGCTCTAACTGTTGGCGGTAATTAGCATACAAAGCGGCAGCACGGCCGCATTGTCTCACGGTGAGCTGCAATAAAAGTAAAATTGATTCGTTGACGTTAGAAGATTGTATACCTCCAGCTGCCAAGATGACACTGCAGAGGTCATCTGTTTCCCGCCAACTGCCGTCAACCGTATTTCTGTCAGGTAAGTCAGATGCAGTAGCCAGGTCACCCAGCTGTACAGTGTTTTGGTTCAGTTCAAGAATGCTGTTAAGATACGACTACCACAGTCCAATATAAATTTGTCTTCCTTTTTTCTTCCTCCTCATCCAAGATAAAATTGCAATAGCGTACGTGAGGTTTGTGTTTGCTATGTACGAGGGCAGTTCAGAAAGTAATATCCGATTGGTCACAGTGCGGGTTGTGGGGAGAGTAGCGACGTCATCTGTGCGTTCACGCACTCAACAGGTCAGTCGGCATCAAGCCGTGGTCGAGTGAACGTCGTACCTGCGCTAGTTTAGTTTTTGTGGCAGTTTGAAATGTGTGCTGCAATAGAAAACCCCGCCAACTGTGAAGTGCGTGCTGTCATAAGGTTTTTTACAGCCAAAGGATATTCTGGAGCAGCTATTCATCGTGAGCTTTGTGCCGTGTACGGACCAAGAGTTATGAGTGAAGGAGTTGTCCGTGAATGGGTACGTTTATTTAAAAGTGGACGAGAAAACGTTCATGATGAAGAGAGGAGTGGTACACCATCATTGGTGACTGACGAACTCGTTCAGACAGTTGATGCAAAAGTTCGTGAAAATCGACGTTTCTCAATGTCGGAGTTGTCTACTGGTTTTCCACAGATTTCTAAGACTCTCTTGTACGAGATAGTGACAGCAAGATTGGGTTACCGTAAGTTCTGTGCACGATGGGTGCCCAAAATTCTTACCGACCACCACAAAACTCAAAGAATGGCCTCTGCATTAGACTTTCTGTCACGTTATGAGGACGAAGGAGAACCATTGTTAAACAGAATCTTGACCGGTGACGAAACCTGGATTAAGTACGTGAACCCTGAGACAAAAGAACAATCAAAGATGTGGGCACATTCAAATTCGCCTGCCAAACCAAGAAAAGCCTCGCAAGATTTTTCTGCCAGAAAACTGATGGCAACGGTGTTTTGGGATGCCAAAGGGGTGTTGTTGGTTGAATTCATGGAACGTGGTACGACCATTAATCAAGACGTGTACTGTGAAACAATAAAAAAGTTACGACGGGCTATACAGAACAAACGCCGTGGTATGCTGACTGCCGGTATCGTTTTTTTGCACGATAACGCCCGTCCTCACTCTGCTCGCAGAACAACGGCCCTTCTTGAGTCCTTCAAGCGGGACGTTATCAACCATCCGCCTTACAGCCCAGACCTGGCGCCAAGTGACTATCACCTCTTCATGCATTTGAAGAAATGGCTCGGGTCACAGCGGTTTGATGACTACGAAGCGCTCAAAGATGCGGTCACAGGCTGGCTCCAGGCACAAGCGGGTGATTTTTATGCAGAAGGAATTTCAAAGCTTGTGAAGAGATACGATAAGTGCCTCAATCGCTATGGAGACTATGTAGAAAAATAGTGCAAAGATGTAGTTGTAAGATGTATATATTAAAATATTTTTATTTAAGTTGGTGTATTTTTTTTTAAATCAACCGGAGGTTACTTTCTGAACGGCCCTCGTACGTTCTGTAGTTGTCATCTAAGGAGTAACCATTTTTCATTTTGTGCTGTTGTGGGATTACAAAGTTAATAACAAGTTATTACTTTTGCGTCCATAAATTGCTGTATTCGAGAGATAAATTTGAAGGAAGTAATAATTCTCGTGAGAGACGGGCTTCGTAATACTTCCTTAACTAGCTATGAATCTACATATTCATAATTGTCTGAAATATGCGAGGCATGGCCTCTGTGTCGTAAATGTATAAATGAATGTGCTAGTTTTTGGGTGTACAACAAAGTGTGTTTACGCGTTCATTGTCATAAGTAAATCTTTCTTGAATTATTGTGTGAAATCTTTTAAAAAGCCTGTGAGACTCGATGGTCTCCGGCGATGCAAAGAAATGTGGTCTGAAAATTTACACTTTACTTGTGCTGTTATTTTAGGGCATGGGTTCCCATTCAAAATATTGTGTACTCGTTCTCCTTTACATGTCCTAGAAGTCTCAAATGGGAATTTCCGAACACCCTGTATGCATTTTGTAAGCTGTTTATTATCTGGCAATCGCTGCTTACTGACCTCATGTAGACTGCGAAATAAGACGACGTATTATGCAAACTGTTTTCCTATTTAATGTGGCACATAGAACACAAAGTAAGTGTATAACAGAACAAAGTGTCTAACAGTGAATTTAACGTTTGATGATTTTGGCATACCATTTCATCATTAGCGCCGAGCACATTAATTCCTCGTCGTAAAGAGCGATGACTCTAATCTGCGAGAAAACGACAAGAACTTTTGCCGTATCCTGATATGTTAATTTCCAGGAGTGTCGCTAAGTTTACAGTGTCGAGTATGGATTGTGATAATCAGATCGCAGACAGGAGACAACATCACGATGCCTACAACAGTAAAGTAATTTGCGTTAAATATTCCGGCTACCAAAAGGCGTTTTCGCCACAAACAGTTTAACTTGTTTGAACGTTCTCTCTCTATTTATTTAATTCGTTTGAGCACAGATTTAATTAATGAATGTATGACTGTTAGGCAGAAGTTTTGTGACTGACGATTGTTCCACTACTTTTTAAATCTCTTCTGTTAACTTTAACCAACTCTTCTGTCGTCGAAACTAATTCTGTAGGTAAATTATTTTAACTGCGATAACTGATTCGATTTGTCTACGTGCTTTATAACATCATTTAGTTCCCGAAAATTTCTTGCTAATCCGCGTAAAATTTCAGCTTCTTGCTATCCTCGTCTTTTCCTATGTTTAATTGTATATTATCCAATACTTCTTAAGTTCTACTCTTATATTTGTGCGTACATTCCCAAATGTGAGGCATTTGTGGCATTTACGTTAGGAACACGCGTGGCTGTTGAACTCGCCAATACTGCAGAACTGGTGAATCAGGTTTCGTCGTTGTTACGACGGCTTCTCATGCCATTTTACTGATTTTTGCCATATCTGAATGATCGCTTCAACAAAATTATTCCACATTCACAGCCATTTTAAGGCAAGAAATTTCATTAGATTAGTAACCCGTTTCGTCACAAGACTTAAGATAAATGAATTGGCTCCGTTACGCAATGACGCTATTACATGTCGTTCCACAGAAATTATTCTCATCTTAACAATGGGACTGCATTTTAAAAATATTGAAAAAGATGAAACCTTAGATATACTTCAGTTACAAAATAAACATATCTATCATCCTGTAAAAGAATTCATATCACGTGTGACAACTAATGATGAGAATGAGATATTTAACTACTAAAATGTCTGTACATTGTTATGTAATACCAAAATCTCGTTTTTGGTTTGCCCATTTACTACACAGTACTGTCTCGAACAGTGCACTGAGCGATCACACAGTTATATGTTCATAAAGTGCATTGAGAATGGCCTCGGAAGCTACTTCACAAAGAAATATATAATAAATATTATTGTGGATCAACAGCAGGCCTACTGCGTATATCAAATTTTAATGTCAGTGTTCCTCCACGTGTCCACAGAACATTGCATAAATGCCATTTAGCCGGCCGTAGTGGCCGTGCGGTTCTAGGCGCGTCAGTCTGGAACCGCGTGACCGCTACGGTCGCAGGTTCGAATCCTGCCTCGGGCATGGATGTGTGTGATGTCCTTAGGTTAGTTAGGTTTAAGTAGTTCTAAGTTCTAGGGGACTGATGACCTCAGAAGTTAAGTCCCATAGTGCTCAGAGCCATTTGAACCATTTGAAATGCCATTTATGAATACTTCATGAACTTGCAGTGCCGTCTACATCTACATGATTGCTCTTTAAGTGACATTTAAGGCTATTTCTCTACCGTTCAACTTTCTAACAGCGAGCAGGAAAAACGAACACTTAAATCATTCAGTGCGGCCTCTGATTTCACTTACTTTATTATGACGATAATCTCTCCAAATTGGAACCAACCAACTGTTCTTGCACCCTGAGGAGAAATTTCATGAGAAGGTACTTCCACAACGAAAAACCCCTTCGTTTTCATGATTGTCACCCAATTTGCGTATCATATCAGTGGACCTCTCTCCCCTATTTTGCGATGATATGAGACGAACTGCCCGTCTTCGAAATTTTTCGATGTCCTCCGTCAGTGCTGTGTGATGTGGATCCCACACCACACAGCAGTACGCCAGCAGAGGGCCGCCCGGCTAGCCGATCGGTCTAACGCGCTGCTTCCCGAGCGTGAATGCGTGCCGGTCCCCGGCACGGATCCGCCAGGCTGATTAGTGTCGAGGTCCGGTGTGCCCGCCAGCCAGTGGATGGTTTCTAAGGCGGTTTTCCATCTGCCTCGGCAAATGAGGGTAGGTTACACTTATTCCGCCTCAATTATACTGCGCAAACACTGTCTCCACGTATGCGTATACCATCATTACTCTACAACGCAAACATTTGGGGTTACACTCGTCCGGTATGAGACGTTCCCGGGGGAGTCCACTGGGGCCCAAACCGGACAATAACGTTGGGTGAGGTGTGGTGCTGCGGTGGGGTGAGTGGACTGCTGCAACCCGTTGTGTGGTTGTGAACCACTGATGGCAATGATGGGGACGAATCCTCTTCGTCATTTCTAGGTACCTGGTTCAATACACAAATACACATACACACACCCCAGCAGAGGGCGGACAAGTGCAGTCTCTGGTTTGCTTTCCCCACAATATTATCAATGTCATCGTTCCAATTTATGTTATTCGTAATTGCAATTCCTAAGTATTAAGCTGAATTTACAGCCTTTAGATTTGTATGATTTATCGCGTAAGCGGAATTTAGCAGATTCCTTAATTATTCATGTGGATGACTTCACACTTTTCATTATTTAGAGTCAATTGCCACTTTTCTCGTCACACAGGTATCTTGTGTAACTTATTTTGCAATTGGATGTGATAATCTGATGATTTTACAACACAGTAAATGACAGTATCACTGCAAACACTCAAAGACGGCAGCTCAGAGTATCTCCTGAATCGTTTATGAAAATCAGGAACAGCAGAGGTCCTATAACACTTACTTCGGGAACTCGTGATATTACTTCTGCTTTACTAGATAACTTTTCGTCAGTTACTACGAATTGACACATTTCTGACAGTAAATCACAAATCTAATAATACAACCGAGACGACAGTACGTAGGCACACAATCTGATTAGAAGTCACTTCTGGGGAACGGTATCGAAAGCCTTCTATCCCCTGTCGGAAGCACTCAGTACTTCGTGAGAATAAACACTGTTTCACTGGAACGATCTTTTCTGAATCCTTACTGGCTATTTGTCAATAAATCATTTTCATCAAGGTAATCCGTAACGTTCGAACACAGTACATGTTCCAGGATACTACAGTAAAACGACATTAGTGGTATAGTTCTGTAATTCAGTGAATTACTCTTATTTCCTTCCTTGGTTATTGATGCGACTTCTACAGCTTTCCAGCCTTTACCCAGGGATTTTTCGACGAGCGAGCGGCTGTATATGATTGCTAAGTATGGACCTATTGTATCAGCATGCTCTGAAAGGAATCTCACTGGCACACAATCTGGCCGGAAGCCCCTCCTTTATTAAGTGACTTATGCTGTTCCGCTACACAGTGGATATCTTCTTCTAAGTTATTCATGTCGACAGTGGTTCTTCATTCGAATTCTGGAATATTTACTTCGTCTTCCTTCGTGATGGAATTCGGAAAACCGTCTCCAGTAATTCTGCTTTTGTGGTAATGTTGTCAGTAAGACCGCCATTTTTATCGTGCAGTGAAGGTATCGATTGCGCTTTGCTGCTGCTGTACCCTACACACGACATGAATCTCTTTGGGTTTTCACCAGATTTTGAGACAGAGTTAAGTTGTGGGAACTATTATAAGCATTTCGAAGTTAAGTTCGCGCTAAATTTGAAGTTTCTGTTCAACTTTGACAGTGTAAGGGAGTCTGCACTCTATTAAATTTGGAATTTTTTTTTCCTTTTCATCTGCAACAGGTTTCTGATATATCTTGCGTACAAAAATAGTTCAAATGGCTCTGAGCACTATGGGACTCAACTGCTGAGGTCATTAGTCCCCTAGAACTTAGAACTAGTTAAACCTAACTAACCTAAGGACATCACAAACATCCATGCCCGGGGCAGGATTCGAACCTGCGACCGTAGCGGTCTTGCGGTTCCAGACTGCAGCGCCTTTAACCGCACGGCCACTTTTCTTTTTTTTTTTTTTTTTTTTTTTTTTTTTTTTTTTTTTTAAACCTCATTTTGTTCGGTTTTGATCGTTGTGTCTGCTCGGGGTGGACGCCGTAAGACATCCATTTATGTTCGTTGTTGATCGATTGACTCAGTTTTTTTATTACAGAGGGCACGTAGCCCTCCGACCGAACACGCTGAGCTACCGTGCCGGCTGTCACTTCGGACGGCTGTGTACCAAAGGGCATCAGCACCATCTGTCTTTGCGTATTTGGCTATATGCATGCATACTTTACTGGGTTTAGTTGTTCATGGAATATGACTATCTGTGGAAAATAGAATTATTATGTTCTATTGAGCTACGTGAGATGGGTTGTGTGTGGGGACGTAAATGCTTGGACGCAATATAAGAAGAACAAATTCTGTGAAAGTATGTGTTCAAGGAATGGATGAATGGATGACGCGACTCATCTACCACTGTATCATTAGGACATCTACGAGCATGTAGGATAACTGAAATTGAAGGAATTTTTCTCTTCTGTATCACTTTGCTTGGAATTATGTTTGTCTGTTTGTTCTAAACGCACACCCATCTATGCTTAGACAGGGAGAATGCTTTTTTATGATTAAGTGTGTTTTCGCACTTAATCTGTGTGACTGTTTAACGTTTGTGAGTGGTAAATTGTTAGCAGAATGAGCAATTCGGTGCGAAGCGTGAATGACATCAGGTTTGCTGGCTGGGAAAGACACAGTTTACATGCCCCGTTGGAGGTGCAGGGGAACAAAGAGACCTGGGCTATTCAGGAATCCATTTGCACAGTGTATCTAATTAGGCATTCGCTGGAGAGCAGATATAGAGAGAGTCAACATCAGCAGGCTGGTCCGGGGGATGACTGGACGGCTATTTAGATGTACAGATATCTGACTTTGACATGCCGGCGACAGCTCTCCGACGCTAGATTTGTAAGGTGTGATGGAATATGTGATAGTTGCGTTAGATGGTAGTTCGCAACCTTTTTGTTTATGCAAAGAGTGTTTATGTATTGATTTTTTTTCGCCACGAGCTGTTTAAGGGCAGTGAGCATTAGAGATTAAATATGGTTTGACGATTTAGTAGTTGTTTTGGTGGTTATTGCATTCAGAACTGTAATATTTAAGCTCATGTGCTCGGCGGGAACGCCGTGTAATTGAGTAAGAGTATTTAGGTATTGATATGTATGGCAATTGGCGATGTTTAGTTGCCGGTGCAATATAGCGATCAGTGTAAAATAGTTGTTTGCTGTTGAAAGTCACGTCTGCAGAAAGAATCAAAAGGTGGACCTTGCTTCCACACCATATGCATGAGTAATTACATAAGAGGAAATGATAATGGTTGATTGATGCTCTGTGTTCGGGTATAGGAGTCTCTAAACAGCGGCGTGAACGAATGCGTATGTTGAAAGCATGAAATGTAATGCGTGATGGAAACAGTGCCGCATTGGAACAACGAGGACGAGCCAATTGCGTTTTCCTTGTTGTTCTGTCGATTGTGATGATGATTACAGTACACAAGCGCACGTCGGTGAGGTCTTCACAAGCATTACGTCCGCTGGTCGGGTATTCATTATCACGGATAGCACTTGACCATGTGCATGATAAAACTTGACTGGCTTACGTTGTGTAACGACTAGAGAAAATGAGTGTGTGTGCAATCGTGAGGGACGTATAGATTCAGCACATAGATAATGACGCGAGATTTTTTATGTGGAAAATTATGCGCTCTATAGATACTTATATTCGACCACGAACGACAACAGTCAAGAGTAGAAATTACGTGTAAATCGACCGCTGACAGAGCGTTGCGTCAATGGTAATAATATTTAATTGTAGCTGGAAGTGGTAAATATGGTCCTGGCTTACAATATTCTTGTGAGTGTGGCATGTATTTGATGATCTGTATACAAGTTTGCGGGTTTAACTGTCGTTGAGATTTAGCGATCTGTGTAAAAATAATTTTACCGCTGAAAGTCTGAGAAAGGAAAGGTGAATGGTGTTTGGATAGAGGCGGCATTTGTAATTTAATGTGTAAATTCGATAAGAGCGAATGAGAATGCTAGCTTGATTGATTGACATTGTTTTTGGTGGGATATATGAGCGTCAAGGTAGGGTTGAGGACGTTTGCATATCTTGAGAGTAGGAAGGGCGCGGTGGGACAATAGAATTGGATCTTATTTTGGTAAAGAGGTTCTGTTAGGAGAAGAATTTCCGTTCATGAAAGTGAAAGACTAAGAAAGCGAGCGTTAACTATTTCTGGGGACTATAGAATGAGGTGGAGGTAGTGTTGTGAAGTAAGAATAATACTGAGAACGTTTTAGATGGCGAGTCGCGATGCATACGTTTCGCAACGTGGCGAGAACAAGGCTGTGTTGTTATGGATAGTTAAAGGGGTGTGAGATGTCGCGCTAAGAGCAGTTCGCGGTGTGCTATTGTGTCATAGGCGGTATAGATGTCTGCTGCTAGGAAGTTTCTCGCGTATGTGTCTGCGCATCGGAATTCTGTGACGCCGGTATAACGGTGCTCGTTCTAGCGTTTGCGATCTGTAAATATGTCTTCGCTCCCAACCGATCACCTCATCATAGGCGTCTAGGTGAACACGTATTAGGATAGTAATTTCTCAAAAATGAAGTATGTATGAGATGTCGGCGCTTGCAGGACCCGGGCGGGTGCCTGTGCGTGGTTTGGCAGCTGACGGCCGCGCCACGTCGTTGGGGTTTTCTGTGCACTCTACTGGACAGGGGTTGCTGGAGGGTGCTTGCGGGCATTGACTGCATTATGTTGCGAGCAGGTGTGTAGGTTGCGCTATGAGTTATTTGGACAGTTTACGCGTACTGAGCGTGTCTAGACATACCTGTGCTGAATTATTTAGGAGGAGTATGAACGTGTGTAATTAAATTATTTGCGTAAATTAGGAGTTGTTTGCGTGTCTGCAGATTGTGTATTGTGAGCACAAGCATAAGATGGAGAGTGTTTTGCCTCAGTGTGATAAATATATTCGATCTCTAAATAAAATGATCGAAAGTAAATAGAGTGGACTCCTTCCTTACTCTCCCCAGCAGTCGAACGCAGCCTGAGTAATTATAGCATAATTCTCGCCCCTACAGACCACCATCTGGGATTAGATAATAGTAGGGATGACAGTATGATCTGATGGCAGTAATGTGTACTATGTCAGTTGGACAGTAAACCTCGTGGTGGAGACACCGCCTACAAAATAAAGACTTGTGTTCTAACCTGTTTTCGTGTCATTTCGCCCCACCATCTTGGATGATGTAATGCGCTATGCACGTTAATACAGGTTAGTGCAGGTTAGTGTCCATTAATGCACATTATCATACGTTAGCCTCCCAACATGGGTCGGTAAGGGGGCATGGTGCTGGGGTGAGGATCGTGGTGCAGACTTTAACTATTTGATTCCAAGTCCAGGTGGGTGTGCCATTGCTGAAAATTTATTCCAAGTCCTAGATTCAATGAAGCTCAAACAAGTGACTAATGCAGCAGCCAATAGGAGTGCAGCATTCTAGGGGCGGGGGTGCTAGGTCATGAATGAACACCGCGCTGATAGTGGGAAAATGTGAAACTTCTCATTTGATCATTGAATATTGAAATTATAAATTGACTTATTGAACATGGTTAAAATTGAAATGGAATTCAGTACTTAGGTAATTGATAGGTTAGGTGAACGGTGTTGGTGTCACTTGTG
This sequence comes from Schistocerca serialis cubense, assembly GCF_023864345.2. Classification (NCBI taxonomy): domain Eukaryota; kingdom Metazoa; phylum Arthropoda; class Insecta; order Orthoptera; family Acrididae; genus Schistocerca; species Schistocerca serialis. The sequence continues at coordinate 84,703,840 of NC_064639.1, forward strand.
TTCAGTTGAATTCGTTAGCATATTTACAGAAGACTATGTCTGGCGCAAGTATAAAGGTGCCGGCTTCAGGCTGTGATGTAAGCGGTCGCTCGCGGGCCGCTGACGCGGCGTGTGTCCGGTTATAACTCATGTGCGCGAGACAGCAGACGATCTTGTGTCATCACGCGACTTCACAGTAGTGCCCTCTGGTGGCCACAATATGAACTAAGTAATTTGGGTTCTGGAGCTCGCGGTGAACATAGTGGGTGCTGTCATCTTGAATACTGATACTTGGGTCATGATCTGACACCATGACAGAGCCCTCTCGTGGCGGCTATAGGAATTACATCAAATCCATGTGGTGGGTACATTGGGTGCAGCCATCTTGAACGACGGTACTTGTGTCATGATCTGATGTCATGGTGGATCCCTCTGCTGGCACCGATATGAACTAAGCCAGTTGCAGTCCAGACCCAGTAGCGAACACGTGTGCTAGAAATTGGTTAAATAATAAAGACAAGTACTTTTTCCCCGCCATTTTCTTAGGTGTGACGCATTATCATGTTGGAATTTGAACTTTGCACCTTTTTTATGGGCAATGGGGGCATGGCACTTTCCCATCAAAATTCAAACTTCCTGCCAAAATCCGCCATCTTGATTGACGTCATCGCCACCATCTTGGATGACGTCATCGCCTCCATCTAGGATAATGGTACTTTAGAATAGAACCAGACTAGCCCCAATGTGGATATGCTACAGTCCGCCATGTTGTGTTTTGTATATAACATCGAAGCAATTTGTGCAGTGGCAATCAGTGACAAAATATAATGTGCAATAGTGTAATGTCATTCAACAGCTCCGCCATTACACCAGTTATGCAAGTGAAGCAGCAAGATGATGTAACTGCTGTGATATACATAGTCAACAACAAAGAAGAAAACCAGCAGAAGACATCACTGACTTCGATTTCTAGATATACACTGCCCCTCTTCTTCCCCCCAAATGCCACACCAGCAGCTACAGTAAAAAACAGTGTTCTAGATTAATCTAGTTTAAGACTGTATATTATTAAGTAACATTTCTCGATGTATGTATGTACGAACAAACGCTTGAAGATGAACAAAACATGTTCGAAAAGCATTGCATTATGCTAGATTAAGCATAAAATAAAAAGTGACTGATAGCAGAAACTTCAAATAGATAATTTTTCCACACAATAACGGCTTATAAATATAGCCGTTATGGCTGAAAATAATTGAGTGTTTCTGTCACTGGTTTCGACTGGTGTATATATATACAATTTTTTTCCCAGCAGGATAAGTCTAGTTTTCAGTTTTGCAGAGTATTGTCATTCTTGTACAGTGCTATGCATATAGTTCTGTAATTAAGGCGGATCTTTGTGATTGTTTACGTAATCTGCAGTGCTTGTGGCGTCCAGATTACTGTCCACCACATTTTACTTGACTTTTATTCTCTGACAAGAGGGCGGTGGTTTCCTTGCCACCGGATTTGCCCTCTATTTTGCAAGACGACGCAACGACTGTGGTTAAGGTCTTACGGTTTTGTGTCCTGTCCAGTTTGTTGCCTCGGATTTTGGGGAGAGGATTTTAATGTGGTGCTGGGTGACTGGCTCACCCAGGTTTTAGGTAAGAGGTCCGCCAGTCACGATTACTTACTTGTTTCACTTCGATTTCTGTTCTCTTTTCCTTGTGTTTCCTTTCCTTTTTTAGTGCTTTTCTTCTCCTCTTGTTTTGCCTCTGTATGTGAGGATTTGGAACTGCGTCAGGTCTGTGTCTTTTAGCCGTTCTCCTTGTTCGCTGTCCGTCTTCGTCCCTTCACACGTATTTCTGTTCATATGCGTCTGGGCGCTGATGACCATGCTGTTTAGCGGCCGAAAACCTCAAACCACACATACACACACACGTAATTAGGATATACATCTGCGTACGTTTGGTGTGGTATTCCTAAATATTTTTTCCCAGCAGGATAACGCGAGTTGTATGGTATAGTTAGTTTTTGCGATTTTAAGCCATTCTTGTGCAGCGCTATGCATATAGTTGTGAAATTAGGACCGATCTTTGTGATTAATTACGTAATTAGGATAGATAATGATGTGTTGGCAAATGTGCCAACACCTTGTAGATAGAGGCGGCCGAAATGCACGCTATCTAACGCAGACGAGGAGCGTGAATTCTGGAACAAGATAAGTAGTGAATGCTAATACAAAAAGTATGCAGCTCCTCGAATACTTAACTTTATTCGATCCTTGTGGTACATCGCTCTTGATAATACAAATAAGACTATCTTCAGATACGGTTAATGGCGCCTTGCTAGGTCGTAGTCACGGACTTAGCTGAAGGCTATTCTAACTGTATCTCGGCAAATGAGAGAAAGGCTTCGTCAGTGTAGTCGCTAGCAAAGCCGTCGTACAACTGGGGCGAGTGCTATTCCGTATCTCGAGACCTGCCTTGTGGTGGCGCTCGGTCTGCGATCACACAGTGGCGACACGCGGGTCCGACATGTACTAAATGGACCGCGGCCGATTTAAGCTACCACCTAGCAAGTGTGGTGTCTGGCGGTGACACCACAGATAATTGCGTCAGTTTCCCGAGCAAAATAAATAAGATACACTAACTTCACCTACCTCTACCGCATGTGGACAGTTTCCATGTGTTAGTGGGCGGACTTAGGCTTTCCATTCAGTAGAATCAGGGTTCAAGTGGCTGATAAGTGCGTTTTCTTACTTGCACTGTGCGTTTGTGGACTGAATTATTTTCACGTGTTTAATCGTAGTGAGCGAGAATGAGATTTTCACTCTGCAGCGGAGTGTGCGCTGATATGAAACTTCCTGGCAGATTAAAACTGTGTGCCCGACCGAGACTCGAACTCGGGACCTTTGCCTTTCGCGGGCAAGTGCTCTACTATCTGAGCTACCGAAGCACGACTCACGCCCGGTCCTCACAGCTTTACTTCTGCCAGTATCTCGTCTCCTACCTTCCAAACTTCACGGAAGCTCTCCTGCGAACCTTGCAGAACTAGCACTCCTGAAAGAAAGGCACTTGCCCGCGAAAGGCAAAGGTCCCGAGTTCGAGTCTCGGTCGGGCACACAGTTTTAATCTGACACGAAGTTTCATATCAGCGCACACTCCGCTGCAGAGTAAAAATCTCATTCTGGAAACATCCCCCAGGCTGTGGCTAAGCCATGTCTCCGCAGTATCCTTTCTTTCAGGAGTGCTAGTTCTGCAAGGTTCGCAGGAGAGCTTCTGTAAAGTTTGGAAGGTAGGACACGAGATGCTGGCAGAAGTAAAGCTGTGAGGACCGGGCGTGAGTCGTGCTTCGGTAGCTCAGATAGTAGAGCACTTGCCCGCGAAAGGCAAAGGTCCCCAGTTCGAGTCTCCGTTGTGAGCGAGTTTGAATGCATTATTTCTGTTATCTACGAGTAGTTTGCACATCCTCATGGAGTGTACTGGATTATTTGAGCAATTTGCGAGTTGTTTGCGTTTCTGCACATCAGTTTAATGCATTATTTAGGAGTAGTTTCAGGTCTGTAAACTGTATATTGTGACTCCAAGCATGTCAGGGTGTGTGTTTTGCATCAGAATAATAAATAAAATAGGTGCAATCTGTAGGTAAATAAATTGTTCAGAAAATAAATAAAGTACACTCCTTCCTCTCTTTAACAACCCAGAACAGAATGATTCCTTTCTCACACCAATTTTCCTCCTCCAGACTGCTGGCAGGATGAGCGTTTTGTATCAGCGTAATAAATAAACTGGGTGACATCCGTCTCTTGATGTATGTAGGACATATGTTTGGGTGACCTTGAAAAGTTGTTGAAGGTATTTGAAAGTGCAGCGAACCCCTTTTCTTACCTATATGAACGCCGACAGCTCAATAAGCACTGATACCTCAGCCTCTTTTGGTAACATTGAACTAAGTCTCTATTGCTGTAGGTGGATAATAAATGTAAACGAATTTAAACAAATTATATTCGAACAGCCTATAGTGGGGGCGACACCATACTAACTCGCCTTATCTGCAGGCATAAGGTCTAAGAGCAAAATTCATGCCCATTTTCCAAGAGGATGGTGAACACACTTGATGGTGGTACTGGTTCTAATTGTTTAAATAAAGACTTATGTCTAGTTCCTGGGAAGAGGAGACTTAGATTAGTGGAAGTAGCCCAAAAGCCCTTTCTTCCCACCATTTTCTTAGGTTAGTAGAGGTAGCCCAAGTGCCCTTTCCTTTCCCACCAAAATTCAGACTTCCCGCCAGTTCCGAGGAACTGCCCGTCATCTTGGATGACGTCAATCGCGTCACCACCTGACGTCACGTGACGTCACGTACTTGCGTCACGGCCGCCATATTGGATAACAGTACTTGGGAGTAGTGGGACAACCTACGTGTCATCCCATGTACAAGAACTGTTCTGCGCCAACCAAAAAACACGCAAGTACTTCCTCAATTTCCCCACATTTCAGCGTAATTTCTCTCAATTTATATGTATTTTCCATCATTTTTCGCAATTCTATCGATGGTTTTTATGTCACTTTTACCCAAGCAATCATGACATAACCTCTCATTCTGTGTTCTAAAACTGCTTGTAAATGTAGTACAGCTGACAACACCTAGCGCAAATTCACTATTTTTATGATCGGGAGGCGTAGTATAGCACTGTACTCGATTGCATCCAGTCGCCTCCATCCTCATATTCCAATTCTGCAGTGTGTTTGCTCTGTTTTTTGTATATCTGTGTTTCTGCATGTGTCACAGATGGCTTCCAGGACCCGCAGTAGACCCGAGTTAGCGTTCGAGTGTGGATCTGCCATGCTTGCACGTAATATACTTTTTAAAATGCTCTCTGCCCAACACCAGCATCTAATCAGTTGAAAGTATTTCCCACTAAAAAGAATAAAGATAGTACCTTACACCCCAGCCTTTTTCCCCCTAGCTTGTAGATGTAGGGTAGAGTCTGAGTGTTTCTGTCGCTGATTTCGAGTGGTATTGCGAAATTTTTTCCCAGTAGGATAATAGAATTTGTATGGTATAGTTAGTTTTTTTACGCTATATTGCGATTTTATGCTGCCCTTGTGCAGCGCTGTACATGAAGTTGTGTAATTATGACTCATCTTTGTGATTAATTACGTAATTAGGATCGATTTTTGCGTCGGTTTCCCAACGAAAATAAATAAAGTACACTAACCTAACCTACCTCTCTGGCATCTGGACAGTTTCCATATGTTAGGGGGTGCACTTGGAGTTCGAGTGGTTGATACATTGCGTTTTTTATGTGTAATGAGTATTTGTGCACTGCATTAATTTATGGTGTTTAAGCACTGGGAGCATGTTTGCATTATGTTACACATGCATTATTTCGGTGATCTATAAGTAGTTTGCACGTCTGTATGCTGTGTACTGGATTATTTCGGTAATTTACGAGTTGTTTGCGTCTCTGCACATCAGTGTACTGCATTATTTACGAGACGTTTCAGGTTCATAAACTGTATATTGTGACCCCAAGCATGTCAGGGTGAATGTTTTGTATCAGCATAATAAATAAACTAATTGAAGTCCATCCCCAAATAAACTGTTGCAAAAATAAATAAAGTACACTCCTTCCTCTCTCCAGCAGCCCAGAACAGGCTGAATACCTTTCCTGCCAATTTTCCCCTCTAGACCACTACCGAGGGAGGGAGGGGGGGGGGAGGAGGCTGGGGTACATGTGCAGCTAAGAAAAATACGTGACACTTGACTGTCATAATCATGATGTTGTGCTCCCATTGAATGAACTGCATGATCATGAGACCTAACACAGTGCACTCAAACGGCGAACTCACGAACTAGCTCTGTTTTTGATATGGTGGATTGGAGGCAGTTGTCTCTTGTGGGGTGGGAGTTTATGTGTAGGTTTTAGAAATGAAAGACAGTTCCAGCAGTGACAGATGTTTCCATACATTGTGTAATGCATCTTTAATGCAAAGCATTTATTTGCGTGACGGTATTCTTCCTCTTCATATGTTCAAGCATTAATGCTCGTATCCATTCTTCATGCAGTGAGCTGTGGTAATGCATCTTTAATGAAAAGCATTTATTTGCATGATGGTATTCTTCCTCTTCATATGTTCAAACACGAGTCATGAAATGATCAAATTTTTCTTAAATACTTTGCTTCACTCTACGCACTGTTTCTGAGCTATACTGAGTAGCCTACACTTCCGAGTTCAACAAGGTTGAATAACATATGAGACATTACTAACCAGTCCAGAAATTGCGCGGGTTGAGATCCAGTGAACGAGCAGGCTACGCAACTCATCTGATCCATCGACCAGGGAAGACACGATTAAGATGCGTCCAGACGTTAACGGCAAAGCAAATTACTCGACATATCTATGGCTGCTATATGGTCCGAAGGTGTTTGTATTTGATGCCGATACCAGTTTCTTGGGCGCTTTTGTGTACAAGGAGCAACATCCACCTCGTTGTCACGCCAAAGATACGTAGACAGGTAAAATATGGCGCTGCGGTCGGCAACGCCTATATAAACAACAAGTGTCTGGTGCAGTTGTTAGATCGGTTACTGCTGCTACAGTGGTAGGTTATGAAGATTTAAGTGAGTTTGAACGTGGTGTTATAGTCCGCGCACGAGCAATGGGACACAGCGTCTTCAAGGTAGCGATGACGCGGGGATCTTCCCGTACAACCATTTCACGAGTACCTTGAATATCAGGAATCCGGTAAAACATCAAATCTCCGACATAGCTGCGGCTGGAGAAAGATCCTGCAAGAACGGAACCAACGACGACTGAACAGAATCGTTTAACGTGACAGAAGTGTAACGCTTCTGCATATTGCTGCAGATTTCAATGCTGGGCTATCAACAAGTGTCAGTATGCGAAACATTCAACGAAACATCATCGATATGGGGTTTCGGAGCCAAAGGCTCACTTGTGTAACCTTGATGGGCCCACAACATAAAGCTTTACTCCTCGCCTGAGACCGTCGACACGGACATTCGACTGTTAATGACTGGAAACTTGTTGCCTGGTCAGACGAGTCTCGTTTCAAATTGCGTCGAGCGGATGGACGTGTATGGGTATGGAGACAACGTCATGAATCCATGGGCCCTGCATGTCAGCAGGTGACACGTACGTAATCATCCTGTCTGATCATCTGCATCCATACATGTCCATTATGCATTCCGACGGACTGCAGAATTGCTACAGAGTGGTTCTAGGAACACTCTTCTGAGTTTAAACTCTTCCGCTGGCCACCAAACTAACCAGACATGAACATTATTGAGCACATCTGGGATACTTTGCAACGTGCTATTCACTTCTCGTAATCTTATGGATTTATGGACAGCCTTGCAGAATTCATAGCGTCAATTCCCTCCAGCACTTCTTCAGACTTTAATCGAGTCCATGCCACGCCATGTTGCGGAGCTTCCGCGTGCTCGCTGGGTTCCTACGCGATATAAAGCAGGTGTACCAGTTTCTTTGGCTTTTCAGCGTCTCTGCTCCAACTGTGTAATCCTGTTAAGGATACATGGTGCTCATAAATGGTGGAAAAATGGAATTTTTTGTGACTTTATTAAATTCTATAGTCTTTCCTGATTACGCTGATATATACATTATAGGGTTTCAAATGAAAAATGACCTATACAGGCCAAATTTTAAAGTTACGATCATGTATGCTGCCAATCCCCATTTATTTCGGTTAAAGAAAGCAGTATTATTTCGAAAAGAACTGTGAACTTTCAGTTTCCAGCGATTATACGTACGATACATTGTATATGTTGGTAACAGTGCAGGTTTCTAGTGTCTGTAAATGATTATCTTTGCTAGTATTTGCTTTGTTCACGTGTTACTGAATGTTGGTTGCACAAGTGATACATATATTTGTGGAAGAACATATCCTTTAGTGTGCAAGAAATACGAACTATGCCACGCATCAAGAAATTCAATAAAAGGAAATTCCGTGGTAATCAGTTCAGAAACAAAGCAAGCCACACTGCTGAAAGTAACCTATGTATCAGTTCTTGAGGGAAGAAACTCCCACATGGCACGCCTCCTGGTGATTCACATTTTTGTGGTAACAGTGACACTGTTTGTAGTGGATTTGTTGTTGTTGATGTGGGCATCTTATCTTCTTTGATAAAGGAAGTGGCGAAATGTTAACAATGTGATGGTGTAGGTTGTCTGAACAACAAAGTAGCAGAAAGGGTTTAGCGTCAAAATTTGTTGTTCTGTGTAGATCCTGCAATAAATCTACCTCGAAAATAACTTCGAACATTGTGCATAATTCATATGATATGAATTTGAAGTTAGTGGATGCAGTGCATGCAATAGCAAAAGGAAAAGAAGGCTGCTCAAACGTTTTGTGGCTTGATGGACCTTCCCCCCCCCCCCCCCCCCCTTCCAGTAGCTTCAGCAAGAAAATACTTTTACGTGCCTTGACGATTGTGTCTGTGAATGAAACGTGCAGTAGAAGAAACTGTAAATATTAGTGGAATCAGGGAATTGCTGTTGCACTTGATGGGACATGGCAACGTGGAGGACATCGTTCCTTGAATGGTGTTGTTAAGTGCTACTTCTCTGGAGAATTGAAAAGTTGTTGATATTGAGTGCTTATCTAAGTACAGCCATACCTTCCATGGTAACACTGAAGGACATACTGAATATCAGTGTTCTAAATTATGATGGTTACAGTCGAGGTATGAAGTGTGATGGAGCTCTAAAAATATTTCAGAGGTCGGTGCCGATTTATAACGTTAGATATACGAAGTATTTAGGTGATGGGGACTCTAAACCTTTCAATAAAACTAATGAGTTCAATGAAACTTCCTGGCAGATTAAAACTATGTGCCCGACCGAGACTCGAACTAGGGACCTTTGCCTTTCGCGGGCAAGTGCTCTACCATCTGAGCTACCGAAGCACGACTCACGCCCGGTACTCACAGCTTTACTTCTGCCAGTATCTCGTCTCCTACCTTCCAGACTTTACACAAGCTCTCCTGCAAACCTTGCAGGACTAGCACTCCTGAAAGGATACTGCGGAGACATGGCTTAGCCACAGCCTGGGGGAGTGCTTTCTGGAGTGCTAGTTCTGCAAGGTTCGCAGGAGAGCTTCTGTAAAGTTTGGAAGGTAGGAGACGAGATACTGCCAGAAGTAATGCTGAGAGTACCGGGCGTGAGTCGTGCTTCGGTAGCTCAGATGGTAGAGCACTTGCCCGCGAAAGGCAAAGGTTCCGAGTTCGAGTCTCGGTCGGGCACACAGTTTTAATCTGCCAGAAAGTTTCATATCAGCGCACACTCCGCTGCAGAGTGAAAATCTCATTCTGGTAATGAGTTCAATGTTTATGGTGGTGGAGTGTTGTGGACATGTGCAAAAGAGGATGGGTGCTAGATTGAGGAAGGTACAAAGAGAAATGAAAATTGCTATCTGATGGAAAATCTCTGTCTGACTGAGGCAGATTGATAGATACTGAAATAGATGCTCTTCAGAGTTCTTATCGACTGGCCATTAGACGAACTGCACCTCTGAATGATGTTACACCAATGAGAAAAGCTGTATGGGCCACCTACTTTCATCAGTTGTCCACAGATGACCACCCTGTTCACGGACTTTGCCTTAAATGAGCAGATTCTTGGTATGGTTGCCAAAAAGCAAAAGAAAATATAGCAACATAGTCTCTTCCTGAGCCTGTTATGAATGAAATAAAACCTATTTTTAGAGATCTGAGTGACCATGTTTTGCTTAGTAAATGTCTTTGTGGGGGCACTCTGAATACAACTGAAAGTTTCAACCATTCCATATGGGAAATATTACCCAAGAATGTTTTTGTAGGACTAAATACATTAAACGTTTGTGTAGTAGATGCAGTGATATGTATCAATGATGGAATGATAGGAATGTTGGAAATCCTGAGAAATTTAGGCATAAAATGTTGCTCTACTATGGAAGATCAATTGCTTGCATGTGATAGACAACGTGTGCAAGAAGCTGAAAGATTCGCTCTTCAAGTTACCAAACAAGTAAGAAGTGCTAAAAGGAATGCCAAGATAAAGAAATGCTGCAGGACGAAGACTGTGCTTCAGGAATGTTCTGAGGCACAGTTTAATTGGACTCATATCTTCATTCCCAATTTCCGGCAAGCTGTGTTTTTCAGACTTCGGGTACAAATATTACCTAAAGTTTATAAAGCATTGCTCTAATTTTGTTCTGTAACTCGCAATAGTCAATACTTATGTAGTAGACCTAAGCTTTATTGCAGAATCAACTAAATTATATAAAAGCTTACATTTTTATAACGAAAAATTTATAAAAAATTAAAATGAAAGATGTGATATTTTTATCCTTCTAATATACATAATAAGTGGAATTAAATAGGTGTAGTATCTCAACCATCATGTCATGCATATCTGGTAAACATTTGGTCTCCTTCAAATGTATAACATTGGATTAAAATGTGTACCTGAATCTGAGTAAGCATTTTGGAAAAATCCATTAATTTGTAATTTTTTTAATAACTCTAAGCAGGTTAAAAAATATTCAAAATACTTCTAATTTGTTAAGAAAGTGTGCTGCATTACCTGGCATGGACAAAAAATCTGTAAAACATATACATTGTAAACAGTGTCTGAAAGAAGTAGGTGTTGATTTTTACACAATATTGAGCCAGAAAAGTACCCTATAACCTTATGACATTGCTCGCATCACCATAAGATTGACGCCGACAGTATTTTATGTTGAGGGATAAACGTCTTATGACGTTCTGGACAAGTTCGAACAATATCCTACTTCATAGAGAACCAAAATAACTTCAACTTCCTTCACTGAATACATTGTGCAACAACGAAAAAGGCATTGGCTATTTTCATTCAATTTACAATCAATTCTAATGTGCTGATCGCGAGTATCACAAAAACAACTCAAAATTAGTTCTAGTTTTCATTTTACAATCTTTTACTGTGGTGAGATAATTATATACAGATTTTTATGTAAAGTTTCAAATAAAATATTATAATCCTTTGTCAGAGTCATAACAACTAGTAACAATGGATTATATTATTGTCCCTGGTCTTACTCGTGTGCATCTCATTACAGTAAACATGAATGGCCCACCAGAAAATCTCTTCAATCAAATATAAAGAACATTAATAGTGAACCTCTAGTAGGCCCTAAAAAATTCTGCTCCCGCCGTAGCACATCAAGTTGTGTCTCATGAAAAACTTTGTTAAGAGAATGAACAAAGATGGCGATGCGTTTATGTAGTCAAGGCAAAAATTCCATTACTTAAGTGATGCCAAAGTAAAGGAGGGACTCTTTGTAAACAGACTGTCTTAAAACATTCCCATGCATACTTCTCATCACCTTGTATGATTCCATCAAAAGTATGGTCTCCAAAAAGCCCTTGAATGTGTGGGAATTCAGTTCTTAGGGAACATACAAGCAATAAATTACAAGGAGATTGTAGGTAACATGTTGTCATATTATGAAGAACTTGGTTGCAACATGTCATTGAAAATGCATTTCTTACATAGTCATCTTCCCCAAAGACTGTTGTGCAGTAAGTGTTGAATATGGGGAGCGATTTAATCCAAATGTTGCCATATTTGAGAAGAGGTATGCCGGAAAGGGGACCCTTACTATTTTAGCAGATTGCTGCTGGACTGTCATAAGGGATGTTCATGAGAATGTGTATAAACGTCAAGCCAAGCGAAAATGGAGTTATTATTCACTTAAAATTTGTTATGCTGAATCTCGGAACACGAATGCATATTTAGTTAGTGAGTTATTTATACAAACATATATATTACGTACTTTTTCAAAAAAAACTAGAGCTAAATATTTATGAAGATGATGATTTTGTATCATTTTATACTGAAATAAACATAACTAACTCAAAATCACACAATTTACACACTTTCACTTCAGATTTGTTGTTCAGTGATATCGGAAGTCTTATCTACAACAAAAGAAAAATATAGTGCCTCCTTAATAGATTTCACAATGTTTTACTGTACATCGCTGGATAATAACGAGGCAATTTCATTCAATATATCGTGAAAAACCCATTGAATACGAAATTCGCTGCAGCCAAAATGTCAAGTCAGAAGCATCTTCTTCGCTAAGCAGCAGTAACCGACGAGAATTTGATGCTACATCGGTATGTGACCGCGAATTCCTATTCCTTGCTAAAAACTGGAGGGACGTTTAAAATCGTCTTGCGTGTCTTTTTCATATGTTCTAATTTCTGTGTTGGTATAACGGATGACACATTGGTACCTTGTTTCGTAGTTTCCAAAGCAGTCACGGACGAATGCTAAAGTGTACATTTTTCATGAACTTGGAAACGTTCAGTTGTCTTTTGTCAGTGGGAAAATCCATTTCTAACAAATGCATTTCACAAATCCCTGCCTGCAGAAATAGCAGTTGCCGACGGAAGCACTATACTGGAATCAAAAGTGTTTTTACATTCACCACAGAAAACTTTGTCCAATTCTTTGTCGTAATAAATTCAAGGAAACGTTTTTCTATCCTTGGTAGGACCTGCCTGACGGTTTCTTGATACTTCTTCCTGATGTAATACAGGAACAGGCAGAAGACACATTCTCGGGTTCCTTATTTTCTGCTGAACATGTTTTCACTATCGTCGGCGGTAGTAATATCCATCTTGGATGATGACAAACGCGCAAAGTTAGAAAGCTGCGAAAATTTTTGCCAGGCGAAATGCTTCTGCTTCATGCATCCCGTCAGTATACCCTCTTCTTTGTACTAGCTATTAATACACTCCTGGAAATTGAAAAAATAACACATTGACACCGGTGTGTCAGACCCACCATACTTGGTCCGGACACTGCGAGAGGGCTGTACAAGCAATGATCACACGCACGGCACAGCGGACGCACCAGGAACCGCGGTGTTGGCCGTCGAATGGCGCTAGCTGCGCAGCATTTGTGCACCGCCGCCGTCAGTGTCAGCCAGTTTGCCGTGGCATACGGAGCTCCATCGCTGTCTTTAACACTGGTAGCATGCCGCGACAGCGTGGACGTGAACCGTATGTGCAGTTGACGGACTTTGAGCGAGGGCGTATAGTGGGCATGCGGGAGGCCGGGTGGACGTACCGCCGAATTGCTCAACACGTGGGGCGTGAGGTCTCCACAGTACATCGATGTTGTCGCCAGCGGTCGGCGGAAGGTGCACGTGCCCGTCGACCTGGGACCGGACCGCAGCGACGCACGGATGCACGCCAAGACCGTAGGATCCTACGCAGTGCCGTAGGGGACCGCACCGCCACTTCCCAGCAAATTAGGGACACTGTTGCTCCTGGGGTATCGGCGAGGACCATTCGCAACCGTCTCCATGAAGCTGGGCTACGGTCCCGCACACCGTTAGGCCGTCTTCCGCTCACGCCCCAACATCGTGCAGCCCGCCTCCAGTGGTGTCGCGACAGGCGTGAATGGAGGGACGAATGGAGACGTGTCGTCTTCAGCGATGAGAGTCGCTACTGCCTTGGTGCCAATGATGGTCGTATGCGTGTTTGGCGCCGTGCAGGTGAGCGCCACAATCAGGACTGCATACGACCGAGGCACACAGGGCCAACACCCGGCATCATGGTGTGGGGAGCGATCTCCTACACTGGCCGTACACCACTGGTGATCGTCGAGGGGACACTGAATAGTGCACGGTACATCCAAACCGTCATCGAACCCATCGTTCTACCATTCCTAGACCGGCAAGGGAACTTGCTGTTCCAACAGGACAATGCACGTCCGCATGTATCCCGTGCCACCCAACGTGCTCTAGAAGGTGTAAGTCAACTACCCTGGCCAGCAAGATCTCCGGATCTGTCCCCCATTGAGCATGTTTGGGACTGGATGAAGCGTCATCTCACGCGGTCTGCACGTCCAGCACGAACGCTGGTCCAACTGAGGCGCCAGGTGGAAATGGCATGGCAAGCCGTTCCACAGGACTACATCCAGCATCTCTACGATCGTCTCCATGGGAGAATAGCAGCCTGCATTGCTGCGAAAGGTGGATATACACTGTACTAGTGCCGACGTTGTGAATGCTCTGTTGCCTGTGTCTATGTGCCTGTGGTTCTGTCAGTGTGATCATGTGATGTATCTGACCCCAGGAATGTGTCAATAAAGTTTCCCCTTCCTGGGACAATGAATTCACGGTGTTCTTATTTCAATTTCCAGGAGTGTATCTATATAACCTCCCGCGTCCTTCAAAGGCATTGTCTCTACAAACAAAACGGTACTAACAATTCAGATTACCTGAAAACAATTTCACTGAAATCTTAAACCACACCGCTGTTACGTTACAAAAAAACTATTGATGTAGTCTGTAACAATCGGCATCCTTGTATCTCGTGCTACTTTTACGAATGAAGTGGGCGTATTGTAGAGTGACAGGTGTAAGAAAACATGAAAGCAATCCTTAAAGATGGGATTCCCTTGATGGCATTGTGGAACTGTTATTCTGGGGAGCGCCTTTGACTTGGCCAGAGAAAGACAAGGACTGGAGGAATGTGTTGCACAAAGACATATGAAACAAACAGATGTGTCTCAGAGGTCAGAAATTATAGCTTCCATCTCAGTGTTTTAGTAGTTCATTACTTTTTGACTAAGTCAAGTGAGAAATATTTATTTTATTTTGTTTTATCAGACCAAAAACTGCAGTGCACCTGCAAGATTATGTATGTGGGTGCTCGAGATCTGGTGCACCCATCTAGTCGTACGCATGGTGTTAATCGTATCGAGCTTTTGCACAAGGGGGAAAGAGTAAACTATCCCTGGAAATGCTGTAGAGGAAGAAAACTTAGTGAAGGGCAAATATTTTATTAGAAATGAGTTGTCCTCTAGACTGAAGAAAGGTTGACGCAGCAGTAATAAGGGAATCATGAGACTTACCTGTTTAGACTTATCGATGAGACTTGCCTGTTTCTGAGGTTCACTGTGCTGGCCGTACCATGTTCTGTGGTTTGGTCCTAAAAAGGAGGCTGAAGCGCAGACACATCTGAATCCGCCGTATTTGAGTTACAAAGCAAATTTTACCCAAACAGGTTATTTTTACATGATAAATATAAATACTATTTGGAACATTACTGGTTTTGGAGTGGAGAGTTCCCTTTGGTCAATAGATTGTACTTTAATGAAAAATTGTAATTAAAAATAAAAGAAAGAAAGTGGATATGATGAATTTTCATCTTAAATAAATATGAAAACGTTAAGGAGATACAAAAAAAAAACCAAACGCGTAGTATTATTAAGGATTAGAGAAAATAATCAATAATGAATCTGTATTAGTATCTAAGACTAAAGGATCATTAATGCAACATCCTCCATATGTTGAAGTAGGGGGGGGAGTATGTGGTGTCTCATACCATTTCTGTGGGAAAGACCATGGCACACATTTGGCTATTCAAGGAATGGAGGATAACTGCATGAATGAGAAACAAAAATTATATATAGCTCAGATGGACTTTGTACAAATAGTTTACTGACGAGAGGTGTCTCTTTGTACAGAGTCAAAGGAGGTAAGGTGCTAACTGTGTGTGCTGTCTGAGTGGTGGGCAGGCAACTAGACTTGCTGATGAAGTATTCCATAATGCTATTAGTTGAAGGGGCCACCATACAATACAGAAGCAGACTACTTCAAGAATGTCAATACTAATACAGCCACGAAAGAGATTGGTTGATTATGGTTAAAGGTCCAGATTGAAAATTATTGTTAAATAGCTGTACGCTGTAATTGTGTAAGAAGTTACAGTGTTTAAAGCGAAGTCGCTGTTGAAAATAATTTACGTAGCTAAAGATAGCAAAAACCTCACTCTCTTCCAGTGAAGCACTCGTACTTCGGAAAAGATGATACCAAGCACGGTAAGAAGTAAAGTTGGAGCTGCCTAACAGCATAACTCATAACTATTATTAAAGGCTAAGCAGCTAAAGAGCAGGAGGCGCTACACCTGGTGTCAAGTACAGGGAAGCACAGGAACACCATGGAGCACAATAAATGCCACAACAGATTTAATTTAATTCACAATCCCATGCGTGAATTAAATAAATCCTCAAGGAAATGTTCAGTTGATGCAAAATATTAATAAGAATATTATTCTTCTTCCTATGATACCTAAGTGCATAAGTTCAATTTTTATTTTCACTGGCTGTCGTCTTCGAAATACACCTTCATCACATGTATCAATCAGTGCAAGGTCGAGGATGGAATAACAACAACATTATCAATAAGATAGATTGCTACTTACCATAAAGAGGAGACAGTCGCAGACAGGCATAACTAAAAAATTTCTATACATTTTAGCTTTCAGCCAAAAGGCCTCCTTCTGAAGACACACACACATTCACACAAGCACATGAACACTGTCTTTCCATGACACACATATGCTATACCTTGTCTTTAACTGGTGTTATAATTTGTGGTATCCTCACGATTACTTGTATTTCAATTCAAAGTCTAGCGTGTTTCCCACAGAATTATGTGAATAATCTGTTACAATGTGCACATATAGAGATGAAGAGTAATACAATTTTTATTTGAAATCTGTAATAAAATGGTATATATGTAGAATTTTTAAACAACATTTATGCAAAAATTTGGTCTGCTTTAAATCTATTGTTTTTCGTGATAAGTATCAGTTATATAAGACAAAAAATGTTATTCAACATGCTGTAGCAACTCAGATTAAAAATTTGCATCCACAAGTGCTGCTAGAATTTACTTTATGTCTAAAATGTTTTTAAAGTAAGAAGAAGAGAAAATGCATGTGTTTTCAGGAACTGTTTACATTAAGTGTTATTTTTAACTGATTTGTTATAAGAGTGATCATAATGGATCATGACATTCAATTTTGGAACAGCAATTGTTTACGCACAGCTTGGATTAACACCTAAAAATAATTATCTTACTCGTGTTAATTTTTAACTTTTGTAGACCATCTTTCTGCTTGAACAAAGGTTGTTAAACAACATGCTATTCTAACACTGCTTAGTGACAGTTTGTTGATGGAAAAATGACAATTTATGCCTTTCAGGTTAATAACACTCTTATTACTTTCAGCTGCCTCTGCCTACTTGTCATAACAACACTTAACAAAACACGTAAATTTTTCATATATATTTACTAAGCTATAACACTAGCACTGAAGTACCTTACGAGGATACATTAGGCAACGAAATGAAGAGCAGACAGCTATGTAAAAAAGATCAGATACTAGTTCTCTCTCTCTCTCCCTCTAGGTCGTAAACTTCTGTAGTGGTTTCGGACAGACTGTCTTGGTGCAAAATGTTTAGGTGACCATGGAGTATCGGTGTGGCCCCTACATAGATAGGCAGGAAGTGTGATATTGGATCACTGTGAAAAGTGTTAAAAATACTACAGGGTAAACTGACAGGGGACCTGACAACCCAAAGTGGAAGGACGAGTTGTATGGGTCAACTAAGGTGGGCTAAGGAGTACCAGATGTTTTGCATCCCGCCTGGAAGGCAGCGCGTGGATCTGCCCCTGCAAACTGAAGAGTAGGCCCAATGAAGAAAGCGAGTAGGAGCAGGAGGGGACAAGCACTTCGGTACTGCAATTAAAATCTTTGATGTTTACTGTAGGCAAAAACAAGTTAATAAATGGTTACGTAACTTTGCGTACATCCCGTCGTGAGTAGTACAACGTCTCAATGGCAAGTCAATACACACTGTAGTTTAAGCGATGTTCCAGACCGTCTGCTCTCGATGAAATGGACAGAATCTGCAGCGGAGCTCGTAGATCTGCACAGCGCCTGCTAGAGGGCGCTATCGTCGGTGTCGGTCTTAGTGCCAACTTGGGTACTTACACCTACGCCGTGGCTATCGATACAAGAGGAGTGTGAAACTGACGTAACTGGGAGAAAAGCCAAGGGCTAGCCAAGATTGAGGACAGTGGAATCTGTGGAAAATCGGAGAATGTTGGGAAATGAGTTCCTGCATAAGCACCTGAAAAGGCAGGTGTTTGGTGGAAGTTGGGTGGGTTCAGAGATCATTGGCTGCCAGTTAACTGTAAAGGCTGCTGTTTATTCCACAACTAACTGTAGCCACTCGATGTAATGTTTACTCAAACTAAGGCAGAATGCTGTAGAGTGGTTGCAGCTATTACTAGAAAAATGTGGTTGCATTTACCAGCACCTGTATTCCTGATGTGTTAGGAAATTTCCATGAAAGAGCTGGAATAACAGGCGATGATCAGATCTATGGCACAGGTATTCACTGGATATTTCAAAGAAATGTGACCCAAGGGACAAGGGATTTGAAGCAGGAGTGGCACGGAGGTGGTGGGCAACATAATACTTGGAAGATGTGGGGTGGATAGTGGCAAGGCTACAATACATTTCAGGACAGTGTTAGTCAAATATACCCAAAGGTTCCTTTTTCACTTCTTGTCATGGGTGACACTGTGATAAGTGGGAAATTCATGTGTCAACATATATATGTGAGGATAAATCATTGAAGGTGGGTTTCTGGGCAAACCAGGGAGGATAATGTAGACCCACGGAGGCTTTGGCAGCAGTGTCAGTATAAACCCTCAGCAAGATTGTTCTTATAGTTGAGAAGGACTCCTTATCACTGCAGATGCACCATCAAACTGCACAGAAGGAAATTTTCCATATTGAACAGTGGCAGCTGTCAACATGATGTTTTAAAGCTACCTGGAAGAAAGCCTTCGCCTGAAAGCCTAACCAATAATCTTACCGATAGATATTTGTATTCCGCCTTATATTTTCTATTGACATATTGAGAAAAAACAATTTACAGTTTTAGTAACAGAAATCCCCAATGGATTACATATAATGATTGAAGCCTCACTTCTCACAGTTACATACGCCAGTAGTAGTGATAATTAATAGCCTTTTCAATTAGAAGTACAGTAAAACTCTCCTTTTACACTTTCCAGTGGACTGATCTGCAAAAGCGTAAACTACAGGAAACCATAGGAAATATAACCAGTAAAAATGAGTTAATTACTCTCCCTTTCTCTTCATATTGTTCACAATACGAAATTAAAACAATTTAAGTTCTGCTATTTAAAAAATCTGAAATAATTAACTGCTTTTGTTTCCTTCTAACAGCAATTAGCTCTACTTGTCTCTCCACAGTATACAAAGCAGCCGTTACCACAGCCATGGATGACAGGACAGCAACTGCAGACGACACAGCCAACAGGCTGACATTCGCCCGCACATGCCCCTATGCAGAAGTACCATTAGACCAAAGCTCGGCAATGATGCGGAGCCCACGGGTGTGCAGGACCCAAAGAGAGAGCTAGCAGCTGATACCGCATGGACGCCTACACCATTCTTCTATCTCATGGACTGAGACACCAGGCAATCCAACTGCGGTGTATGCAGACAGGACAGCCGCCACTCGTTCGTTAAGTTTCTCACATCTGCGAATTAAACAGTATATGCAGGATGGGAGACAATTCACATGCTCGGTTGGTCACACACCAATTGTCCTGCTGCAGCCATGAGACTGCACTGCATGCTTGATCACTGAGGAGCGTGCACTCGAGGATCAGTGGTGAAGCCATCCTCTACAGCCCATGCGATCACCCTAGTGGGTATTTAGAGTGTGACTATTAAGAGATTTTTGGTTTGCATACATTGCTGTCAATAAATAATTTGTTGTGTTACCTGTCCCTACAGCTCGGACTTGGTGCGTGGGCGCAGCTGTAAGCCAGCTCACAGCACGACAGTTTTGAAGGCAGCAAGAAGGGAAGGGGGGATCAGATAGTGGTACAATAAGTACCCTCCGCCACACACCGTAAGGTGGCTCGCGGAGTATAGATGTAGATGTAGATGTAGATGTAGATTGCTCGCTTCAGTGGCGACCTTGACGTGATCATTGGTATGCAAAAACACCTGTGACGGACTCGATTAGCGCGAGTCACCATGAATCGCTAGTGGATTCACTTTAGAATGTTTCTATTCTCACCTGTAGCCTCGTGTAGACAACATTTGGTCTCTGAATGTTTAATTCCTTTTGTGTGTATTTTCCTTGTGTGTGTCTTTGTACTGTTAGTGTGTCCGCTTTTGCATGAGAACTTAATGCAATAGGACAATGGCGACTATTGAGGATCTCCAAAGCCATTTGTCATCACCTGTCCCTACAGCCCAGACTGGTATGTAATCAGTTCTTGGAAAGCAAGCTCCAGGCACGGCCCATGCGCACAGACTCTGCTCACCTATGGCCAACCCACAAAAATTTGAGGATGCAAAACTGCACCACACTGAAGCCCCTGGAGAGGCAACAAGCGCCGGATGTGTGTTGATTAGTCTAATCCCCTTTAGGTCCCACAACCTGTTCATAGTATCCAACCAAGTGGAGGCAGTTTTCCTGAGTGATACCACATGCAACCTAGCAAAACGTTAACATGCCATGAGCCAGCTCCACCAGAATTCCGTGGCCGAAGTTTGGGACATAATAACCACCCCAGCAACGCAATTCGCCTAAAATCTGCTTAAGAAAGAGTTGAAACACTGTATTTCGTCATCTGAGGAGCAACGACGACAGTAGCAGCTGCATCAGGAAGCATGCAGCAACAGCAGAATTTCGCAGTTCCTGTGCCACATGCAAGGCCTCGGACAGAAGCAGCACCAGATTCACTGTTGTGTGCTATCTGGGTGTACACCCTCGCCACTCTGGTGCAAGTAGTCATAGCCTCAAAGATCGACATGTTACTAGACACCACAGTGGACCTAGCAGACAGGGTGCACGATACGCTGACAATGGCACCAAACACGGCAACCACAGCTGCCTACGACCCCTTACCCACACCAGCCACCTTCACTCTGTGGTGATGCTAACATCCCGCAGCCCCAGCTATGGACACCAACCTGAAGTACTTCTTGCAGAACTTGGCCGTCTATGTGGCACCACTCAGCACACAGGTCAACCACTTGCCGCGCCCATGGCAAAAGGCAGCAGGCCATCGGAGCAGCAGTAAACCAGATGACGGGTGGCATGGCTCGTGCAGCCAGTGGCAAAGCAGCAGCCACTTTCACACTATCCCACTGATACTGGAGAACGTTTCGGAAATGAAGTGACAAAGGTCTACACCCCATGCTTGCACCCAAACCCCAACTGTGACTGGGCTTAAATGCATCAAGCTGCGGTACTATGTTGAAGCATCTGTTTGTGGCAGAACACGGTGGGAGTGTGCAGTACCTCATAGAAACTGGGTTGGATTTATCAATTTTTCCTAGAACCATGCCAAGAGATGACAGGAAAGCTGAAACACTGCCTTGCAGCGGCAAACAATTCCGACATAAAGATCTATGGCACAAATTGGAATGTGGATTTTTGACTGAACCACACATTCACATGGGGGTTCACCACAGACAATGTCAATGAGCTGATACTGGGTGCAGATTTCCTTGGACACTGCAAGTTGCTGATGGATATCTCAAACACCCAGTTGATTGACTCTACAGTAGGCCGTCTTCTCCATCATCAAACCTATGGGGTGCTCTAGACCATCCAGACATACTAAGCAAATTTCTGGAGCTAACTTACCCGTTTAGTGTGCTGCACTCTGGTAATCAATGCTCCACCGTATTATCATCTCTCCATGTCGTCGCATCTCGCGCCACCCACGTTGCCTCCCAACTAACACGCTCATGATAATGTTGTGTGTGCTGGCATAAGCTGTTGCCAGCAAACAGGCTGTGAGAAGATCGATAGTAGCCACTGAAGCAAGCGAGCCTATCAGGAGAGAGGCCAAAGACAAACTCGCAAGAAATGTGCCACCAACGCCCTCTCGACTGCCAGTATTTAGATCGTCGCTGTGGACGGGAGGGCCCAGTCAGTCATGCAGTGAGTCACCGAGTCATCAATCGCAGGCCAGTCACCTGCAGTCGCAGGCACAATTGGAGCCTCAGTCTCCGCCAACACATAGCGACCAGAGTAGTGTGCATAGCGGAAGTGTACTTCAGCAGCAGTGAGGGTAGCTTGGACTATTACGGAAGAGCTTGTACCACAACAGCTTGCTTTACGATAAGTAGCTCTCTGTTTATGTTAGTAAAGAACCCAGTTAAAACATGCATGCAGTTGTGTTATAGAAAGAGGATACTGGCCATCAGACATCATCTCTTTGCTTCCAATGGTACAAGCCTACATTGACGAGACGACACAAAACTGGCGACGAGTATAATACAGAGCAGATTTTGCTTCCTTCTCTTGTGTTTTAGCTTGCAGGAGTGCTCATTTCTCACTGCTAAATTGTTGTTGTTTTCTTGCATGTATTTCAGGAGGGGAGTCGCAGAACTAATCAAATTTGTCTTTTTAGAGGCTTTGCTTGCTTTTTTGCTATAGCATATTGGTGTAAACTTTGGCTACCCAACCCTCTCCACGGCCTACCCCGCACCTCAGCCGCAGATGGCCAATATGGTGGTTCTAAGACAATCTTTTCAGTTTCAGAAGCAATAAACTGCTGCCCTGTTAGCATCTGTACAACTACTACTGGCTGCACAAGCTGAACAGACAACCCGACCAGCCGAACAAGTGCCGCCGACCAGCGTACCACCGTTCTGGTAATATAACGACACTGAAGAGGGATGACTCGAATATCTGACACAGTTCCATGCAGATTGTGAAGTTCGGGTTCAAGGTACCGTAAAGCTACAATACTTTCTTTCGATTGTGGAATCCCCAGTGTTCAGATTAATACAAAACTATTCAGCCGGCCGTTGTGGCTGAGCCGTTCTAGGCGCTTCAGTCCGGAACCGCGCTGCTGCTACGGTCGCAGGTTCGAATCCTGCCTCGGGCATGGATGTGTGTGATGTCCTTAGGTTAGTTAGGTTTAAGTAGATCTAAGTCTAGGGGACTGATGACCTCAGATGTTAAGTCCCATAGTGCCTAGAGCCATTTGAACCATTTTTGAAAAACTATTCCCAGCTGCGTCTCCTGACGAAATGTTATGACCAAGTAATCGCTACATTAACTCAGTAGTATGACCAGAAAGTTCAAGTAGCTGCAGCCAGATATCAGTTTTTTTTTTCACTTGCAGAAAAAGCCGGAACAGATGTACCGTCACTGGTACACACATTTAACGGGAAGATTAGGAAGGGCAAATTTCAGTGTAGTCGTGGCAACTTTGACAGTGGTTTAATGATAAAGGAAGCAATAACATTCAATGTCTCAGAGAGGAGACTAAAGGAACACATCATAAAGTACTCTGATCCAGAACTTCCTAAAGTGTTGCAAATCTTTAAGCAATATGATTCGGCTTGCCTTAGCGGCCGATAAGTCTGACCAAGCTGCGATTTGTTGGGTCGAGTCGCCCCTTGTTCGCGACTGCCCCTAGCAGTCACAATACGCGTGCACACAGCCATGTGGACAGCCACGTAGACATGTAAACAGGCCTGTGACCTTAGTATAGCCTTACCCTAGATGTTTTGCTCGCCGCAAGAAGGGGTTGCCCACCACGTAACGCAACGTCTTACACGTTTGGGGAGAAAAGGCCTTGTCCAAGTAGTTTGTTTACAACGGCACGAACGCGACTATTTTGCTCGCTCCCAGAAAAAAAAAAAAAACACGCTCTTGCACATGCAGTGAACGTTGTGTTTTCCAAACCTACAACAGGGTTTGACAAAAGTAAGATTAAGGTTGCGCCTCAGTCTCGCCCTAGTGCTTGTCAACGACGTTCTAACAAACTATTTGTCATTACTAATTGCTGGCTGTCGTGTGAACATTCAATTAGATACAGGTGCCTCAGTAACTTTGTTTAATCGTGCCACTTACTAACAGTTAGGCTCACCACGCCTTTCTAAATCTAGCAACCACCTCACTGCATACAACGGACAGGAAACTCCAGTGCTTGGACAGTGTAGTTTGCCTGCCACTTACAAATCTCACACTAGGCCAGTGAATCTTACTGAGATGAAATCCATATACAGTGAGAACATTTTCGGTTTAGATGCCTTCGGTTTGTTTGGACTTAGCATCCATGAAAATTTACTTTACATATCAGCTTTTGCACCAAAAGATAATGTAGATAGCTTGCTTAAAGAATTTCCTGATCTATTTTCAGAAGGAATGGGAAAAGCTAATAACTTTGTAGAGCATGTTACGTTGAAAGACAATCCACACCCTAAGTTTTTTCGGGCTGGCCCCATTCAAAATGTTTTAAGCAAATGAATTGAAAGAACTGCAGCATAATGGTGTAACTGCTCTCATTCAAGCGAGTCAGTGGGCAAGCCCACTAGTTCTGTTGCCTAAGCCTTCTGGTCACATCCGCATTTGTGTTGGCTTGAAACCTATAGTCAACCCAGAGGCAGTAGTTGACTCCTATCCGTTACCTCGCCCTGAGGAACATATGGACAGGCTTCGTGAAGGACGTTACTTTTCTAACATAGATTTACGTGATGCCTACTTGCAAATACCATTGGATGAAGAATCACAGAAAGTGCTGGTTGTAAATACACACTTAGGACTGTTGAAATATTTGCGTCTGCCCTTCGGCAGTGCTTCCGTACCCGCCATTTTTCAACGTTAACTGACTGCGAAAGCGCCGTTATGTTCAAACTACCTTGACGAAATTGTCATCTCAGGACTTACGCCAGAGGCACACATTGCCAGTTTGGGTACTCTTTTTCGAGTGTTATCAGGAAGACTCAATTGCCACCTCGGAAAGTGTGAGTTTTTCCAAACTGAACGACAGTACTTAGGTCACGTGATAACAGTCACGGTGTGCGACCCCTCCAATCTCAAATGTGCAATCCGTGACCTGCCAGATCCTCGCAATGTGTCTGAACTGCAGTCAGTACCAGGCAAGATAAGTTACTACATTCGGTTCATACCGAATGCCGCTCAGATCGCGGCTCCATTGCATCGCTTGCGTTGCAGAAATGTGCCTTTTGCGTAGACTAAAGACTGTCAAGACACATTTCAGAAACTCCAAAATGATTTGCTTGGTGACAGATGTTTAGTGCATTTTGACCCTGCCAAGCCGACGCTTCTTCCTACGGGATCAGCGCTGTGCTTTCACACAGAATTAGTGTTCAAGACAGGCCTATTGCTTTTGCCTCAGTTTTTCTCAAACTCGGTGCAATTATTCTCAAACTGAAGAAGCTTTCGCTAATGTGTATGGTTTGACAAAATTCCATCACTATTTGTATGATCACAAGTTCTATTTAGTGACAGATCGCAAGCCTTCGCAGTCCTTCAGTCCTTGTTTCATTCCCTGTCAGAGGTTCGAATCCTCCAGCGGGCATGGGTGTGTGTGTTGTCCTTAGCGTAAGTTAGTTTACGTTAGATTAAGTAGTGTGTAAGCTTAGGGAACGATGACCTCAGCGGTTTGGTCCCATAAGATCTTACCACAAATTTACAAATTTCCTTGTTTCATCCGTCAAAGCTGGTTCCTACACGCACTGCTCAAAAATTGCAACGATGCACTTTGTTGCTTTCGAAGTATCAGTATGTAGTTGTGTACGGGCATATGGCTAAGCGTGGCAATGCAGACGCCCTATGTCGCCTTCCTATTGGCCCCGACTCTGGATGTGATGCATCTGCCGCATGTTGTTGCCAAATCGATGCACAGTACTCTGAATTGCTGTAATCTTATCCCTTGCACTACAAATAAATTGCACAGGCCACGGAAGCAGACCCAGACCTCAAGATTTTGTTGCATTACGTTCGCACGTCTTGGTCTTGTTCATTGAACAGTATCCAGAACTCAGTTGTGCGCCGATATTTTGCACGTCGGCATAGCCTTCCAGTTCTACAGGGTGTCATTCTAGTTCAGAATGACAGTGGACAATCGCGTGTACATATTCCCAAAGTGCTGCGATTGCTCCACGACCGACATTGGGGAATTGTTCACACTAAACAGTTAGCGTGACTGCACTGTACTTTGCACGACATGGACGCTCACATTTAACACATGACATCACAGTGTCGCTCATGCGCTGAAAACCAGTCCGCTCTGCCACAAACATTCTCAGCTTGGCCTAAGACTCAATCGCCATGGCAACTAGTGCACACAAACTTTGCAAGACCAAAATTTTGTACGTGGCTGCACGTTCAGAGACCGTGAATAGTTACAATTAAAAGAAAACAGCCTGCAAAAGGAGATCCGCAGGTTGCTGAAATGTTCTTTTCCTTCTAAGGTAGTCCTATGTTTTCTAATTATCAGATGTTTCTTAGCTGTATTTCACGCCAATATTGTTTTCTAAGCGTTGTCATTCAGTCCTATCTACATTTTCATAATGATACTTTCATGTTTTACCTTACTGTTAGAAGCTTTGATGTAGACAAAATGTTATGTTGTACGCTACTATCAAACAAACATTACTTTCAATTATGTACCAAATACTGTTTATTTATAATCTTTTCTGCCTACATTTCAATGTGAAGTAGCCTAATTGTATCTACGGCTACTAGATGGCGCGCTCATTGCAGTGCCATGTTCACCTGGCCGCATTTGTTACCGTGGGCACCTCAGTCCATTTACAACCTGCACCACGCAAGTAACGAGCAGCCCTTAGTGGCTCGCCATCACAGTTTTTTTCTTAAATGTCTTTGTGACTAATGCCCTTTTGGTATATTTATTATTTTATAAATGACATATAAGTACTGCCAGTCTTTCACGATAATTTCGTACTTATAATCTGTATCATACGTTTTTAGTCATAATTCTGTGACCATGTTACAGACCATTCTTTGGTGTAAATTCTGAGGAAGACACTCCTAGCAGTGTCGAAACCCGGTTAATTCGTTAAAAATTAGTGACCGAGGGTTGTTTTCTTTTAATTGTATGCAAGACCACTTTGGAACACTCGTTAGCTCATAGTGGTAGATTCTTGCCGTCCTCCACAGCTACGGCTCCTGTCTCATCTCTACATGCAGCATACCGCCTCCCTCCCCACTGTCATTCACAGCCTCACTACATGACAACGGTGCAGCATTTCAAGGCAGAGGAAGGTGCTGCCTTACGCTGTCACTGGAACTACTGTTGGCAAAGAGGCTGCGAGTAGGTAGATAGTAGGCACTGCTGCAAGAGAGCCTATCAGAAGAGAGGCCAAAAACACACTCACAAGGAATGCGCCGCCGACGCCCTCTTGACTGCCAGTATTTAGATCGCTGCCGTGGACTGGAGGGCTCAGTCAATCATCCAGTGAGCCACCAAGTCATCATTCACAGCCCAAGTCATCATTCACAGCCCAGTCAGTTGCAGTCGCAGTCGCAGTTGCAATCGAAGTATGTCTCAGGCAGCTCATCCAGACTAGAGCAGTGAGGCTAATGTGGACTATTACGGAAGAGCTTGTACCACAACAACTTTCTTTACGATAAGTGTCTCTCTGTTTATTTTAATAAAGAAGCCAGTTAATACAAACTGGCTACCAATCACTATCCTCTCCTTTCTTCCCATGGTACAAGCCTAGTGATAACGAGACGACACAAAATTGTGGCCAGGCATCCGTGCCAGATTAGCCACGTAGCAGGAGTTAACAAATGCTACGGGCCCCAGGCATGGGGGGAAGGGAGGGGGGGCACGAAAACTCTTGTCAAGTTAAGGGATTTTTTTTTCTTTTCTTCACGGTCATTTAAGTATAGCATTTATTTGTTGTAGGTAGATTAGTGAAAAAGGTGAATTACCTCACCATTTGGTTAAGTTCGCAACATTCTGCCAACTGATTACTAATGATTCTGGCGCCACAATGAAGAACAAAGTAATCGGTGCGTCGGAGCTAACCTCGGTGACCAGCAATAGCTTCTTAGTGACTTTAAGTTCATACGACCAATGCCACACAGCACAATTAGAAATGTAAAAGTGCGTGAGTGTTGACATTTGCAACAGTGATTCAAAAAGAGCAGTCGACAAAAGTCCCGAGAGGTACATACATCTAACAGTCGGTGCTTGGAGGCCAATCGTCAACTTATTTTACAGAGTAGAAGATTATTAAGTGGGTGACATCGATTTTATAGAGTGATTTCAAAGCTGCTGACTTAAAAGAGGGAACCACTGAAGCATAAGGTATGGTCCTTGTTTGTTCAAATACATCCCGAAGTTTAAACAATAAAAAAGTATGTTGGTTCTCGGTATGTAACTATTTAGGAATCAGCTATTTCTGTTTGATATCATCATAAAAAACTGTAGTTCTTATTTGGATGATTTAGAATACAGTAGACATTTATTTAGTGCTCAGAATTTGTTCACCCTTGGGACGCGTCCTATGTAAGCGACAGGTTCAAGCGACAAACACCAGTGGCGTAGCGTGGTTGTAAAGGTTGGGGAGACTCTACATTTATTATATGGAGACAAAATAGTACAATAAACAATAAATTAAACAAATGAAACAAAACGCATCAAATAAACCAACAAAACTAATATAGTGCGCATCATTTACGATGGCGGCCGACTTTAGGTTCGTTCTGCGCATCTGACGTCACAAAACACAGTCAGCCAATGAACAGAGAACGACATTGCCTGAGCTCGACTGCAGTGCAGAGCACAGTCGAGTCTCTTCAGTTTTAGAAAAGTTCAGTCATAAATAAACTAACTGAAAAAAGCAATGTCTTGATAGCAGACTTTCTTTTATAGAAAATTTGGAAAAAGCATTCTTTATCCCAGTTGCTTCATATTCTTTTAATTAATTAAACGAAACAAGCAATAAGCCTCCTAATTCAGGCGATAGCAAGGAAAGGTGTTTGTATCATTCTTATGAACCGCTTTCTCGCAGTAAAGAACAGTGGTAATTGTTTATTTCCTATTGTACTTCGACGAAACGTGAGTAATTCATAGTCATACCAACAGTGTTTGTCGGTATTTTGTATGTATTTTAGAGTCCTCCAGAAATTCTGTTGAAAGAGAAGCTGCGTTATTGGCTGTTCTGATTTCTAACCTTGTTTGATGATTAATATTTTCTTTATTTAAAAACAATATTGAAGTGTCTTACTTCATAAATTTTATTTGTTTGAATGTAATTTTTTGAAATTTCTAGTGCTTTGTCTGTTCATTATAATCATAAGTTTTCAGTTTTTCTAATTTTGTCCTCCAATATTTCGTTTCACAGCAATTAAAAACAAAGAAATGGCACATGTACAATATTCATGTTATCTGTTTTGTTTGCATATCTTCTCTTCCGCAGTCGCTGTTTTACTATTCATATTGAGATATATTCTTTTGCGACAGTATTAAAAGTACTATTTAGATCAGAATTTCGGCTCGTACGTTGCCGAGCTACTTGATTGTCTGACGCGAATCTTTGCTTCGCTGCTTTGGCAAGATCATCATATTCAATGTTTACGTCGACTGATCTATGTTTTGTCAAGTATTTGCTGTCCGTTGTGACAAACAAATTGTTTGCACACTGCGCCTCACACAATATACAGGGTGTTACAAAAAGGTACTGTTAAACTTTTAGGAAACATTCCTCACACACAAATAAAGAAAAGATGTTATGTGGGCATGTGTCCGGAAACGCTTAATTTCCATGTTAGAGCTCATTTTAGTTTCGTCAGTATGTACTGTACTTCCTCGATTCACCGCCAGTTGGCCCAATTGAAGGAAGGTAATGTTGACTTCGGTGCTTGTGTTGACATGCGACTCATTGCTCTACAGTACTAGCATCAAGCACAGCAGTACGTAGCATCAACAGGTTAGTGTTCATCACGAACGTGGTTTTGCAGTCAGTGCAATGTTTACAAATGCGGAGTTGGCAGATGCCCATTTGATGAATGGATTAGCACGGGGCAATAGCCGTGGCGCGGTACGTTTGTATCGAGACAGATTTCCAGAACGAAGGTGTCTCGACAGGAAGACGTTCGAAGCAATTGATCGGCGTCTTATGGAGCACGGAACATTCCAGCCTATGACTCGCGACTGGGGAAGACCTAGAATGACGAGGACACCTGCAATGGACGAGGCAACTCTTCGTCCAGTTGACGATAACCGTAATGTCAGCATCAGAGAAGTTGCTGCTGTACAAGGTAACGTTGACCACGTCACTGTATGGAGAGTGCTACGGGAGAACCAGTTGTTTCCGTACCATGTACAGCGTGTGCAGGTACTATCAGCAGCTGACTGGCCTCCACGGGTACACTTCTGCGAATGGTTCATTCAACAATGTGTCAATCCTCATTTGAGTGCAAATGTTCTCTTTACGGAGGAGGCTTCATTCCAACGTGATCAGATTGTAAATTTTCACAATCAACATGTGTGGGCTCACGAGAATCCGCACGCAACCGTGCAATCACGTCATCAACACAGATTTTCTGCGAACGTTTGGGCAGGCACTGTTGGTGATGTCTTGATTGGGCCCCATGTTCTTCCACCTACGCTCAATGGAGCACGATGTCAAGATTTCATACGGGATACTCTACCTGTGCTACTAGAACATGTGCCTTTACAAGTACGGCACAACATGTGGTTCATGCACGATGGAGCTCCTGCACATTTCAGTCGAAGTGTTCGTACACTTCTCAACAACAGATTCGGTGACCGATGGATTGGTAGAGACGGACCAATTCCATGGCCTCCACGCTCTCCTGACCTCAACCCTCTTGACTTTCATTTATGCGGGCATTTGAAAGCTCTTGTCTACGCAACCCCGGTACCAAATGTAGAGACTCTTCGTGCTCGTATTGTGGACGGCTGTGATACAATACGCCATTCTCAAGGGCTGCATCAGCGCATCAGGGATTCCATGCGACGGAGGGTGGATGCATGTATCCTCGCTAACGGAGGACATTTTGAATATATCCTGTAACAAAGTGTTTGAAGTCACGCTGGTACGTTTTGTTGCTGTGTGTTTCCATTCCATGATTAATGTGATTTGAAGAGAAGTAATAAAGTGAGCTCTAACATGGAAAGTAAGCGTTTCCGGACACATGTCCCCCATAACATATTTTCTTTCTTTATGTGTGAGAAATGTTTCCTGAAAGTTTGGCCGTACCTTTTTGTAACACCCTGTATTTTACATTCTGTGTTTTATTACGTCCACAATTCAGTTTTGTGTACTTCTCCAACTTTGTTTTAATCAGAACTTTTTAGAAAAAAGCGAAATGACTCGGGTATAAATAAAACTTTTATTACAGTCGCGAAAGATGGAATATTTCTCAATACTACATACGACACCTATCTGGCACTTAAATTAAATGAGATATTGTTATACAGTAAACTTTATATGAAATTTAGGTATCTTGTCCACATTCCATTCTCAGCATTGTGGCAACTAAAATCGACTATACGGAAAGTATACGCTATGGACTTTTACCTCTGCAAACTCTTCAAAATTTCGTTTAATGGTTTACTACATTTAATGCTGCAAAATAACTGCGTTGAACACCGAAACAAAATTAAGTCATTTATGGCGGGAAGGTATCAGTAAGAAGATGTGTAAAAATCAAATTTTTTAGCCAAATAGTTTTTGTGAAACCGAATAAGTGTGTCAAAGCAGCCGGAACACCATGTGTCTGTGCAGGCGTGCAGTGAAGTGATGATAAAACCGCGCACAGCGCGGAATGCGGGGAGCACGTCTCTGTAGCAGCGAAAGGTTTAATGTGGCAGTGGTGGCTTTACTTTATAAACTGCGCGCTCCTCCCTAAACATAAGTTTGCGAACTATACTATACTATGGCGCTGCTTCTCTTGGCGCGTGCGTCGTTTGCAACTGGCAACGCAGCAATCTCCCGCGTCTGGGCGGTCATGCGCGAGCCGCCAAGATAAAAGAATTGAACTATTCTACTACTACTGCTGCTACTACTACTACCACCATTACTACCACTACCACCGCCACTAGCAACTAGTTCAAGAAACGATGAAAAATTTGTAGAACTCCAGCAGCAAGAGAACAAGCACTTAAATTTTCTTGTACGCAAGTGCAATGCGCCTATCTTTTCTTTCCACAAATGAGTCTATAACTCAGTCTATAAAGATGTGATCACTGGATGGCTCTCCAAGTAGTGTCTTTTCTATTACTAACGTGCTCAAACACGACAGCCGGGTGTTGGACATTGAATTCCTTAAATAATTCTTCACTCGTTTAAGAGTACTCATGCTTTGTTCACTGCTTGTTGTAGTTGCATGTAGGGTCGAAACCAAACGCAGGAACTTCGTTGTTTCTTCATAAACAGAGTCTAAATAGTTGTTGACAATGTATTTTAAGAGGATTCTAGGAGATAAGTGTTTTCTCTCATCAGCGTATCTGTTACACAGCTCATTTTCAAGTTGTTGTTGTTTGAAAAAAGGGTATTGTTCTAATAACTGAAGCAGTTTCAACTTTGAGAATTCTTTTTGATAGTTCGGGAAACACTTTTCGTTCAAAAGTTCGACAAACTGAATTTGGGGAAAGTCTTGAAATCTTTTTTCCATCTGAACAATTTGCAAATCTAGTATCTCGTAAGTTAGTGCCCTGAGAAATGTCTTTTGACTGTCACAGAATGATAAGTTGCCATTCAAACACAAGCTGCATTTAATGTATTCGTCAACGAATGCTTCCGTTCTTAATCGTCGTACGTTTCTCAAAACAGTTCTTATTTCATCGTGGCAAGCAGTTATACTGACAGATTTTGACTGAAGAACATTAAAGAAACGAACGAAATAAACAAAGCACCCTCGGTAGGAACAAAGCAAGTAGACAAACTTAGGATCATCCATCCGTCGTTTCATTCGCACAGCACAGTTCAAAGATTCTGGGTCGCACTGAGAGTCCGTATCATGAATTATATTATTAAAAACACTATATAGCTCCGAGAAATGACTAGATATTGTTGAATTTACCCCGGATCGAAAGTTCCAGCGAGTGTTGCTTGCATATGGCAGTTTAAATCCTTTCTCAGTTAGCAATACAGTTCGCTTTGTCGATTTGCTGAAAAGCGAATGGAATGCAGTAAGATCACTTACAAACATGCGTACTTGTCGTATGATTTTGGAGGCATGTAACAGTACCAAATTCAGTTGGTGTGCGTAACAATGAATGAACAGCGCATAGGGACAGAACTGCTTCACCAGTTGTTGTAGTCCTCTTTCTCTGCCCGCTATTACTGAAGTGCCATCATACACTACTGGCCATTAAAATTGCTACACCAAGAATAAATGCAGATGATAAATGGGTATTCATTGGACAAATATATTACACTAGAACTGACAGGTGATTACATTTTTACGAAATTTGGGTGCATAGATCCTGAGAAATCAGTACCCAGAACAACCACCTCTGGCAGTAATAACGGCCTTGATACGCCTGGGCATTGAGTCAAACAGAGCTTGGATGGCGTGTACAGGTACAGCTGCCCATGCAGCTTCAACACGATACCACAGTTCATCAAGAGTAGTGACTGGCGTATTGTGACGAGCCACTTGCTCGGCCACCAATGACCAGGCCTTTTCAATTGGTGAGAGATCTGGAGAATGTGCTGGCCAGGGCAGCAGTCGAACATTTTCTGTATCCAGAAGGCCCGTACAGGGCCTGCAACATGCGGTCGTGCATTATCCTGCTGAAACGTAGGGTTTCGCAGTGATCAAATGAAGGGTAGAGCCACGGGTCGTAACACATCTGAAATGTAACGTCCACTGTTCAAAGTGCCGTCAATGCCAACAAGAGGTGACCGAGACGTGTAACCAATGGCACCCCATACCATCACGGCGGGTAACATGCCAGTACGGCGATGAGGAATACACGCTTTCAATGTGTGTTCACCGCGATGTCGCCAAACACGGATGCGACCATAATAATGCTGTAAACAGAAACTGGATTCATCCTAAGAACTGACGTTTTGCCATTCGTGCCCCCAGATTCGTTGTTAAGTGCACCACCGAAGGATCTCCTGTCTGTGATGCAGCGTCAAGGGTAACTGCAGCCATGGTCTCCGAGTTGATAGTCCACACTGCTGCAAACGTCGTCGAACTGTTCGTGCGGATGGTTATCGTCTTGCAAACGTCCCCATCTGTTGACTCAGGGATCGAGACGTGGCTCCACTATCCGTTACAGCCATGGGGATAAGATGCATGTCATCTCGACTGCTAGTGACACGAGGTCGTTTGGATCAAGCACGGCGTTCCGTATTACCCTTTTTAACCCACCGATTCCATATTCTGCTAACAGTCATTGGATCTCGAACAACGCGAGCAGCTATGTCGCGATACGATAAACCGCAATCGCGATAGGCTACAAGCCGACCTTTATCAAAATCGGAAACGTGATGGTACGCATTTCTCCTCCTTGCACGAGGCATCACAACAACGTTTCACCAGACAACCCCGGTCAACTGCTGTTTGTGTATGAGAAATCGGTTAAACTTTCCTCGTGTCAGCACGTTGTACGTGTCACCAACGGCTCCAACCTTGTGTGAATGCTCTGAAAAGCAAATCATTTGCATATCACAGCATCTTCTTCTTGTCGGTCAAATTTCGTGTCTGTAGCACGTCATCTTCGTGGTGTAGCAGTTTTAATGGCTAGTAGCGTATGTTTGACTAACCACTTTTCTTTCCACATTCCATTCTTTCAATACTGCATGAATAATGTTTGACAAATCTTCAGCACTTTTCATCACCAGAAACATCGTAAAATCCAACGAATGTTTCCTCAATTTTCTCTGCGATACAGTATCTGAATGTTATACTCATTTGACTCTTGCATGACACGTCTAATGTTTCATCAGCCTGAATCGAAATGAAATTGCAGTTCTGAATTTCAGATTTTATTTTCTCATTAACTGCCAGAGTTATCATTTCTATTACATCATTCTGTATATCTGGAGAAGTTCCTTTAAAGGTTGGAGATGATGACAGATGGTTTCGGATTAACTGCTCTCCTTGAGCTAGTAAATCCAGCAATTCCAGATAGTAGTTACCTTTGTAGCTGGAGGATTCTCGATGGCCGCGAATGGCTGATTCCTGTTTACAAAGAAATACATTTTCCTGAATAAGACGAGCCAATACTCTCCTGTTGCATGCAACTTGTTCGTTGTATTTTATTGCTGTCAGACGAGCGGCTTCAGAAAGGGTGAGCTCATTTCTACTTTTGCCCAATAACTGAAATGATTCTTGTTCTGCAGGTGACGTTTTGATGTCTGATGCTTTGGTGCTTTCCTGTCGAAGTTCTTTATTGTACAAATGCCCTCATTGCACCATTCCTTTTCACCACCAAGCAGAAGACATATATAACAATATAATCTGTTATTAACTGCATTCGCAGTCAGCCAAATATACTTTTCGTACCAGGCCGTCTGAAAAGTGCGTTTTTGTTTGGCTTCACTTAGAAGTACACTGAGTATAGGAGTAGGTCGTTTGTCCTTCAATTCGCACATTCTTCGTACGTTAATGTAGAAAAAGGCGTTTTTAATAAAAATTCTGTAAGCTGTTCAGTTGCTGGCTCTCTTATGTTGGCGACACAACGAAAATATGCACTAAAATCACACAAGAATGACTATGAACACAAACCGTGCGACTGTTCACTTCCTTGTTGAAAGCCAGCATAGAAGCGGCAGAGGCTAGTCTCGATACCTTCTAGTAAGTGCAGCGCACCAGCCTTCGTGGAAGAGCGGAAGTGGAGGGGAGCCGAGACTACCACTAATGCCCAGGCGCACACAGCCAGGTAAGGGAAGGGAGGCAAAGGCTAAGAGAAGTCGAGTCTCAAGCAGGCTAATACACCAATACTCAGGGTGCGGCGCGGGTTACAAAACTGATGTCTTTCCACATTTAGAGCTCTTACCAGAAAGTTGTTTATAATTTTGTTATGAATTACTATTGCATCTTTTTTAAACACGAATATTCGGTGAAAAAATTTCATTCTTCCTCAACTTATAGCTTGATTTCTTTGCTCGATAAAGATCTGAATTTATTTTCGTTATTTATGATAGTTACTGTGCTGCACGAAATTGAGAAAATGGCTGCACGAATTTTTTAAGAATTTGTAGAGGTAAAATCACATTGCATAGACTTTCTGTGTAGTCCATTTAAGGTCATATACGAGTATTATTGCGTATGAAATGCAACCAATATAATTATCTAAATTGTATTTAAAGCTGAGACCGGAATGACATCTCTTTTCGTTTAACAGATATTGATTGTTTTATCCGGGGACGGGTCGCTCGTGGTTCGTCCAAACCTTTCCTGCACTTCGGGAATCAAGTGGTCGTAAAAATCGTCGTATTTCATAAACGGTTCAACATATCGAAACGACGATTTTTGGAAATGACATTGTATGATTAACACTCGATACGTTTTTGTAAACGCGTGAACGGAAACAAGACTCCTTATAAATAACACCAGGTTTTGTCCGAATTTTCATAACCAAACAAAGAAAGAGAGAGAGACAGGTAAACGGGGTGTCAAATTGACCAGCGTGAGGGCTAGTTTTGCACGAAAATATTTAACTGCTTAAAGGTATTCAGGTATTTAACGAAAACTTAATTAATGAGTTGAGAAGAAATTGAAATATTTCACGGAAAGCTACTGCCAGCTACGTAAATGAAGTGTCAAAAATTTCATATATTTAAGGCCTAGCTATTTTGCACATAAAATGGTACATTGATGCAGTATTTAAATGTCAAAACGACTTCCTTCGAATCAAGTACCAAAGTTAGGATTTTCGAGTAGAGAAAACGTTAGGAAGCAAATGAGGAGTCAGTGAGAACATGCTTTCTGAATAAAACTTGAAAATAAAAAATGAATGAAATCGGTCAAATGTTTTATGAAATGATTTGTGTAAAAGAAATAAGTAGATCAGAGTAACGTTCTATGTGCCTCTGAATGATGCTCGAATTCATGAACAGAAAATGAGGCGTACCATTCGTTTCCCTAATATTATTTATGTCATACTTTTAGGCAAATCATTTCACAAAGCATTTGACTTTCTTTTCAAAAATTTTTTATGATTCACTTTTACAGACTATTTAGATTAATTGAAACCCTTGGTCTTAACATTGACTGCTGATGAATTACCTGTACGTTCGAAATATCAAATATCTGCAAAATGTCACAGTTAATTGCAACTTATTAGGAATTAAACGTCTGTGATATACTGGGATAGGTGTATATATACACATAAACAGATCTGGTTCTTTGGCAATACCTTAAAAATACACTTAGCGATACAGTGTAAACTGTATACATAAAACGTAGTATACAGAATTTTAACTGAGTCAATTAAAACATAAAAAGCACATGGGATCAAACCGAACACCTTTCCGTGGTCGTATCCACAGTCTATAACGCTACCGTTACACCACAGCTAACAGTTTTAAAATGTTGTCAACCTATGTGTTTATATCTGTACTTAAGGTAGTCAGTCATTCTTCCGCATTTATTGGCTGTTAAAAGTTCTTGATCATGTAAAAAACATACGTCCTTAATTTACTGATTAGGTAATCGAATGCTCCTCTGCTCATTCAAGTGTATTCGAAGAATTTGTCTGGTGATCTTCGTGGTTGATGATATTTATGAAATTCTCCATGGAGATTCCAACCTTTATAAATTTCATGCACAGCATTCCTTTTCGCTTTATTTTCTTAAGTAAATCTAATTTTGTAGCCTTAAACTTCAGCTACAGTATTCTACAGTTCAGTGGCACCGTTTTATAGAAACAGGTGGTTGGCTCTGAGCAGCTATCTTGTAGCGCGACGTGGTCGCTCGCACGCAGGACACCCGAGCTTTTCGCCCCTTCCTGCTGCTTCTCGCTGGAGTCTCGCGAATCCGGAAGTCGCTAGCTATCGGTCGCTTGTGTCGCTCAAGTAGAACACGGCCTTAGTACTGGTATATACTCCAGAGTTTTTAATACCACAATGAAAAGTCATCGACTTGAAGTCATATTTTAAAGAGGAAAACAGAATACTGGTGAAATAACAACCTTGCAATTGATTTTGCTTTTTGCAGATTGCAAAAAGAGCAATTGATATTGCTCTTGCCTCAGAGTTGTTAATTCAAACTCGGTGCATTTATTCTCAAACTGAAGAAGCTTCCGCTAATGTGTGTGGTGTGACAAAATTGCATCACTATTTGTATGGTCACAAGTTCTATTTAGTGACAGATCGCAAGCCTTTGTAGTCCTTCAGTCCTTGTTTCATTTCCCAAATTTGACCAATAATTTTGATAGTGCGCACCTATGACCATCTGTGATCTACATGTTAAGCATTAGCACGTTACAATACCCCACCCTACTGTATCCTCTTAATAGTAAAGCGTGAAGTACGAACACAGCTAATTGGTTAAACAACTATTTTAGTAACAGGTTAATAATTTACAAATCTGTAGCGTTGAATCCGTAGCTCTTGAATCTGTATTTTACATTAATATTGTCAGCTTTGCAATTCAGAGGAAGTGTTCCCTTAATTTTTCAAAGGATGGTGATTTGGAGTGACGTCCACACAGCAACCCAAGACATTGGCAGCGAAAACCATTCAACATTTGACATTCCGAAAGCGGCAGGCTCTTTAGTTCCATGTTCCTCATTCGCTAGCAAGGTTTTGTGACCTGAAAACTATTACAGAATGAAAACTCTCGCGACATCCGTCGGTATTCCTTGTCTATAAAATTACCTGACCGCTAAAATATGATCCCCATATAACAAACTTTGCTTATCTCGTGCCCCTAGTATGCACGTCGCTTCTTTTAAAAGTACAAACAAGCGGCAGCAAGTGTCGATCTGCAGACGCCGTTGGCATGTTGTGTAGCTTTATATAGTATTACTTATCCACAGACTTTTGTCCCTTCTTGATAGAAGGACGACCATACGTGACTTCTAAAATGGAAATACGCTTATACATATTCTGTCTATCGAAAATTCACATAGGCATAGTTGCTATGGTAGTGTTGAAAAATTCTTCACACACAATAAATATGACTTTCGTAACGATGCTCCGTTGTTTTGTTGTAGTAAGGTGGGTTACTTTTCGCACCACAATAGAGCTCTTATTGAATACGTAAACCCAGCTAACTGTTTAAAAAAATTGGGCCCACTTGTTTTATGGCTATAGCGTCCTAACGCTCAATATGTTAACGTCGCGTACCGTCACGTTATTGTAGCACACTAAAAGGGGCGTTCAAAATGAAACGAGCCGGAGGCATAATTACAGAAACCAGTAGCTGTATTTTAGAAGTATTGACACTGGCTATTGAGACACTTGTCCTACTGTGACTCAAGGCGGTGAATGACTGTCTCATAAAATTCCCAGGGCTGCGATGTTAACCAGTTCCGTAAGTACAACTGGACATCGTCGTTCGAGGTGGATCGTTTGCCTCTCAGAGTCTTTTTAAGGGAACCAAAAATGGCGTAATCACAGGGAGGGAGGTCCGGACCGTATGGAGGATGGCCGAGAACCCCCAATCTGAATTTATGCAGGAGTGCCACCACTCTGTTGGCCGTATGAGGCTTTGCACTGCCGTGGAGCAGAATGACCCTCCGGGTGAGATTGCCTGGTCTTTTTGATTTGATTGCTTGGCGAAGGGTGGTCAAGGTTTGCGAGTAACGCTGTTAATTCACTGTTGTCCCGTGCTGCAGGAAGTGAATCAAAAGAGGTCCATCTTGGTCAAAGAAGACCATCAGCTTAACCTTTCCTGCACTCGTGTGGATGGTCTTGGCTTTGTCGTTTTAATTCTGATTTGAAGTGATGACACCACGACTCGTCTCCAGCCACCACTCGTGCCCGGAACACATTCCCTTCCCGAGCATAGCACAGCAGATGAGCAAGATATGCTTCCTGGTGGGGTTGAAGACTGTGGTGCACCTACTGGGCACACACTTTGCGCATGTGGAATCGTTCCTTCATGATGGTATGAACGCTTCCGACGTTCAATCCGACCACGGCTATGGCTTTCACTGCACTCGGCGGCCCTGGGTAATGAGTGCATCCACCAGGTGGACGGTGTAATCGGTAATGCAGTGTGGTAATCCAGACCGTGCATCTTCGTCTAACGACACTTGTCCTTCTCTGAAGTGCTTTTGCCACGCCTTGACCCTTGCAAGGGACATGCAGTGTTCGCCGTAAACTTGCGACATTCGCCAGTGTCCGTTTCTTCTACTCCTTCTGCTGTCAGGAAACGAATAACACCTCTTTGCTCTTCTGTTGGCGCCTCCATGTGACTGTTTACAATGCGATTGGTAGCGTTGGACGACTGATGCATGTTGCTGCTAGAGCTCTGTATAGTCACATGACGTGCACGCGTGCTCTCTAGCGACGGGCTGTGAACGAACCACACATGGTTACACACCCCAAGGTATCCACCGGTTTGGGTATTCCAGACTCCAGCTCGTTTCTTTTTGAACGCCCCTTATATATTAAATTCATATAGATTAATTATGTTGACCTTTGAAAACATTTGCACACGCGTACATCCCTTTCTACTCTATTTACTGTAAATTAACATATCGTTTTTGTTATAACAATTAAAAAATCTTCGTAACAGCCCTGAAAGATTCTCTTCTTTTCAGTCTTCCAGAAAGTGAGAGACTGTTTCTCATACTCCTTCGCTATCATCTCGAGCAATTACTTACGATTTTAAATCTCCAGAACAGTCTTCATCATCGCTTACTTCCTCACTTTAGCGCCACTGCCCTTACCACCATTGGAGGTTGTAAAGAACCATCGAACGTCAGCTCATTATTCGCATCTTCGTTTGGAGAGTTGTCTATGATATCTGCAACGAAACTGAAACGTATAAAGCGCAAAGAAAAGCCCATACACTTCCATTTGTATGTGAAATAGCCAGAAAATAATGACATTAGTTATGTCTTTACTGGCTCTCGCTATTTTACGTTCAACCGTTTCGATTTGACCGTCTTCCCATTCAAATCCAGGAAATGCCGCAATGTAGCTCTGGGGTAGCCGGTAAGTCGAAGTTACGTATGTACTTCGCGCTGAGGCTTAAAATGGCTGCAGTACAACCAGTGCGTACGAGAATATAGTTACGTCTTAACTGCATACTTTCACTATATGGCCCACATTCTCAAGCTAAGTCGTTTGTCGGAGCCGACATTTTACCAGCGTGCTTCCCGTGTTAAATACAAAACATGAAGCCAA
Source organism: Schistocerca serialis cubense (assembly GCF_023864345.2). Taxonomy (NCBI): domain Eukaryota; kingdom Metazoa; phylum Arthropoda; class Insecta; order Orthoptera; family Acrididae; genus Schistocerca; species Schistocerca serialis. Next base: position 84,744,827 of record NC_064639.1, read on the forward strand.
GTGGCTGATGTTCTGTTGAGAGCGCTAATTGCGAATAGTTTAAAGACGTTGCTGAGTTTGTGCTGATGGGTAGATAATAGCTGAGAGCTCACTCTCAACTCGTTTTTTTCTTCTTCCTGCATAATTTTAATGGGCAGAAATTCAATATATCTCGATAGGCGGGAAGCTGTAGTTTATCATATATATCAGCATTTGCGCAGTCAGCTGGCACTGGCTTCAATAGAAAATGGACGTATATTATTTATGATACTTACGCATTAAGTAATAGTGTTCCATTTTATTTTGTAATTTATTTTCCCTTCTACACAGATCGAGCCAACCACCATGAGAAGCAGACAGAGATACTGGACGCCACTACGCTTCTGTAGTGCAAAGCGTAAAGCAAGAGAAGAAAAGGAGAGAAAGACACTTGCTGTTATATCTAAAACACGTAAACTGTTTGAGTTTTTTAATGTTCAGAATGATTTTGCCGAATATACAGAAAATGAAGTACACAATACAAAAGATGTAGTTGATTGTAAGGATATTAGTTTTACTACACAAGATTCATCAGAATATGCAACTTTTTCCAATGTAGTTACGTTTTTCACTAGTGATACAGCAACAGAACAGACGGAATGTCTTCCCAAATGGTTCAGATGGCTCTGAGCACTATGAGACTTCAACATCAGACGTCATCAGTCCCCTAGAACTTAGAACTATTTAAACCTAACTAACGTAAGGACTTCATATACATCCATGCCCGAGGCAGGATTCGAACCTACGGAAAGTCTTCAGTTCGATTTGGCTTGGAGACGATATCGCTGAACTGGGAAAAGCATAGGAAGTTCTATCGGGCCAGAGACCTCGTCTTCAAAGACAATGAGGAGTCCAAAAAATGTTACAGGCTTCTGATGTTACTGCATCTTGTACAAGTGGAGCACAAAGCGAAAGCAAAATATATTCTAAAGATATTGGTGAGTGACCAGACAACTTTGACAGAGATTATTGGATTATGAAAGAAAGTAGCGAAGTTTAGCATATGAACAGTAGCTCTTTGTCTTCAGTGAAAATATATGAGAATGAAAATCAGCCAAGATTCTGTAGAAAGCCGTTTTTCACATGTAAACATGCATTAACGAATAAAACTTACATGAGAGATTGTTTGTGCTATTCAGAAAGCAAAGGGAGACTGTTCTGTTTTGTTTGCAAAGTGGCACATTCTGACGGCTCGCCACGGTTTACGAAGGATGGAGACTGGCGAACACTCTTAGAACGACTGTTGCAGTTATGGCTGAGTGAGCGCTAGCATTTCGAGGTAGTAATGAAATTGTTGGTTCACCCCATAATGGAAATGATTTAAGGTTATTAGAATTACTTGCAAAATGTGTTTCTGGCCCAACATATACGTATTCATGCAAATACAGAAATGGCGCATAATGTCCTGTAACAACGTGCAAGGAATTTATCCATGTAATTGCATCAGCCATACTGGATCATATTATTTGCGAAATTAAGAGATTCAAATACTATTCCGTCTCGTTGGATTCCACTCCTGATATATTTCACGTAGATAAACTCTCTGGTAGTGCGCTATGTCCTACCGTCTGGACCAGTGTAAAGATTTAGGAAGTTTTTGGATATGGAAGGCCATACTGCTGAACAACTCTCCCAAAGCTTACTATCTTTTTTAACAGAGAATGGCACTAATATCAAAGATTGTCGTGGGCAACGCTATGACAGTACCAGTAACATGAGTGGCAAGTACACCGGCTTAAAAGCACGAATTAAAGATACAAATAAGTAAGCTGAATATATTCCCTGTTTTTAACATTCGTTAAATTTGGTCGCCAAGTGTGCTGCAGAATGTTATGTATAGAAGCAGCCATTTTCTTTGATTTCCTTGAAAACTTCTATCCATTTTTTGCCGCTGCTACCTATCGATGGGGTCTTCTTTTAAAAACACAGAAAAATGGTAGTACTAAAATTCCAAATTTGAAAAGGTTATCGGATACTGGGTGGCCGGCCAGAGCTAATGCTACAAAAGCGCTTTTATTTGGTTTTCACACGATCAAACAAGTTTTGAATGACGTATCTACCAATATGCATTAAAAGGTAGAGTGCCGCAGTCAGGCTTACGGACTTGTTTTGAAAATGAGTTAGTGGGAACGAGAATAATGTGTGTCGCATGGAACAGAATCCTAGAACGCTTGCAAGCCACTAGCTTTTCGCTGCTGTCGTCTGATCAACATCTGCGCATCGGAAATGCACCACTTTATACGTCCATACACGAATGCATCCAAGCAATGAGGTTCACATTTTCAGAAATTGAGGCAGAAGTCAAATACCTGACTAACTGTGAAGAATATCTGTAACAAACTTCAAGATGACGCAAGCGAAATACAGAGTAAAGACCATTTTAGTGGGTCAACTACACTCGACGAAGTTGTAGAAAATCAAACACCTGAAGAACATTTTGAATTTCAGGTGTTTATTGTGTGACACTGTGCTGGCTGCATTAGCTAAACTCAATGAAAAATACAATCACCTGACTAATGTTTTTGGAATATTATGGATTTTAAATCTCTTACAGCAGAAGAGATATTGAAAAGAAGTCCTAATATAGTGAATGCTTACCCAGATGATTTAGAAGAGCCGCTAGGCGACGAACTGCTACAGTTCGCCGCGTTGCTGAAAACGGATAATCGCTGCTCCTTTTGACAGAAAAAAGAACGAAGCTTGGGAGCTACAGATTTTTATTGGAAAATTCGTTAAGATCGTGTTTTCCAAAGGTAGAAATAGCCTTACGCATTTACTTATCTTTAATGATCATCAACTGCAGTGGAGAACATTCTTTTTCAGCGTTAAAGCATATTAAAAATGAATTAAGAAATACGATGGGACAGGAATGTCTAAATGACCTCAGGATAATGAACATTGAATACGATTTGCTCAGAGAAATTGATCTAACTTTTATTATTTCTAAATTTGCCGAAGTTTAATCTAGAAAAGTTTATTTGTAACAATCTTGTTTTACAAACTTTCGTGGCCACTTATTGACAAACTGTTTTATTTGCCTCTTTCTCGGGTTCTTCGGCCGATGTTTGTCTGATGATTTTACTGACGTTTCGCCAGCACTAGTGGCTGGCATTGTCAAAGCTTCACCCACCATTGCCGGTGGTGAATCTTGTTTTATTTTATATCCAAAACCATATGACCTACACAAACCAAAGGCCTGTTGTCAGAATTTGCTACAGGCCCCACGCTTGCTTAATCTGACACTGCAAGGCGTTGTTCAACCATCAGGCATCCTGTGGTCTTCTGCTTTGTATTTGGTGCCTCAGGAAGACAATCCGTGTCGCCCATAAGGAGACCACAGTACGCTAAATTCAAGGGCAGTGCCAGGCAGGTATCTGTTGCCACATCTGCTAAACTTTATTTAGCCAGTTCTTGGCAGCTGCAACTATAATTAGCAAAACTGACTGTGCGAAGGCATACACTGTTTGTCCCGTGACTGTGCAGTCATCTTCACCCTGGTGAACTTTGAATACATTGCATAAGAACAGGAGGGCGATGGAAAACTGGACAATATCTTCCACGATACCTCCAGCGGCCTAAGTCTAGAACTGGTGCCCATCCCTGGTTGCTTCTTGAAGGTTTGTTGCTAAGAAAGGCACACATCGCCCTTTCCTCCTGGAGAAATTTGGCACAGTGCTTCTGACTATATCCGCGGGTTATCACATTCTGGTGCAAACACCATGGTGTTGCTTGTGGCTGCACATTTCACCTGGCTCTGACTCCAAAAAGACTGCCACCAGTTAGCATGCACCTTCCTGGCCTGCTAAAGTCAGGAGACACAGCCATGCACCCATCGGCACCTTCCCCAACACGACACGCCACTTCACACATCTCCACACGGACACTATAGGTCCACTTCTTTACACTGGTGGACCGCTTCTCCCACTGGCTGGAGGCGACCCTGTAGCCTATATCACCAATGTGACTGTTCCTACTGCTTTTGTTGACACCCAGATGATGCACTTCATCTGTCCGAGCCACGTAAGTACAGACTGCGGCCCCCAGTTCAAATGTGCACTGTTCAAACATGTGTACTGTCTGTGTAGAGAACAGCTGTACTGCTTAACAGGCTAACACCCACACCTAACAGCATTATTGAGTGGCTCCATTGGACGTACAAGGAATCAATGATGTGCCATGAAACTGCCTGGACAAAGACACTCCCGCTCATACTCCTCGGCCCGCGAGTGACCCTATAGGAAGAGATCAGCATTTCATCCGCAGACTTCATCTACAGCCAGTCGCTCTCCATTCCCAGAGAATTCATGGAGGAAGTGCCACTGCCTCACGATTCATAGGCGCTGCCACTAGCAGAATGCCTGCACAGTAACATAGCCGGCCTCTAACCGCATCCACCGACGTGGCATTGCACTGTCAAAGCCTTCATCCACATGGACAGTGCTGCGTGCATGCCTATGTATTGCCTCAAAACATTCCATACATGTCCAATGGTGTAAATAAAATGCAGTAGCCACCAGAAAGATCGTGGAAGGTGCACATCGGCACGACGCGTCACGGACGGTAGTTGCCACAAGTAGAGTCCCGTCCACCAGAGGGCACGCGAGAATTCGGCCGCGACCTCTGCCGGCGGAACAACAAGAACAACTCAGGCAGCATGGGCAGTGCCCAGTCAGTTCACTTCGGGCGTGCCTAGGAGACAGTTCCTGGTCTACGCTATGTGAAGTGCGGCGGAAAACGTGAACTGTGTTACTACATAAAACATGGAAGCAAAAGTCTTTCCTGAAACCACATTAAAAAAAAATAGTTGTGTTGTAATGTCAGTCTTATTATTGCTAATCATTATAAGATACAGTAAATAAAACATGTAACGCAGTATTAGTTAAAGCACTAAAATTGGTAATCTTCATAAAAAGAGAACAATGGGCACAAAATTTACAGCGTGTTGCCGACAAGGAGGTCACTCAGTTCAGGGACATCCTGGGTGAGACAGAGGGAAGATTCATGCCTTGTACGGATTAGCATATTTGCTGCACAAGTAACGATTTGTGAAAGTCTATTATAGAGAACGCTGTCTTCAAAAGTGGTGTTTATTTGTGAAATGACTGTGAAATGAAATGGAAGCTATTCTAATACAATGCAATGAGCAGAAGGAAAGTTGCTACTAGGATCACTATTATCAAATCATGATTATCATTAAGGCAGTATACTTTCCCATCCTTCCAAACACTGTGAACCTATAACACAGGCAGCCATGACCAGACATGCCAAAAACAAAAATATTGCTTACACGCTGCAGCTACATTACATGATCAGTAACTCTGCATACTGTCTGCATTTTCTGCTTTGTTCAAAGGCTAACTTTCAGCAGGTGTAAGATGCACTTTTTGCAGAAATCTGTATGAAAGTCCATGTTAAAGGTCATGATAACATCAAAGAAAACTTAAAATGGGGGAGATATTGTAATATCGAATCGTTAAGGATACGTAAGCATTGTATTGAGAGAATAGGGCTTCTGTTGGGCCTGAAAAAAATGAATGTAAAAAGCAGGAAAATGTTAAATGCGGGAACGTAAAAGTGAGGTTCTATTGTATTCAAGTGAGGTATGCACCCACCCATAATAATTCTTCATTCACATTTATGCTACCCTCTACCTATGTACCAGATGACTTGTTTCTAATTTTTCGCACTACTTGTCATTTAAGGCCTTTAAACAGGCCCGGTTTCTACTAATATATCATGTGCGTGAGAGTCCTATACACTTTCATTTGATGTACTTTCAACTGAGTAAGTTGAGATCAAGATGTTAAAATTGCAGTGAAACGATAATCACCACAGGACTCCTTTCTTTACCTTAGTAGTGTCATAGTTTATTACATTCTTATATGAGATAATTTAATTTCACCTTCTTGTCAAGCGACTGCAATGTGATTTTGGAATTTGCTATGAAGTAATATATATTATTAACAAAAAGTATGTGCAAGTTATATTCTATTAAACGTGTACTAATGTTTCATTCAGGAATTGAAACTTGTTATCTGTATTAGATTCAGTGCCCACAAGTAGCCATTTAGCACCTTTATCCGAGACATATCACAGATTTGGTAAGAGAATACACTGGTTTCCTTTGTTTACATTAAGCAGCAACCAATGTTAAAGGATAAATCAGGTTCATGACGAAAACCGTCCGCTACCTGTGCATGTTCCAGTAACCCCAGGGTTGAGATCCAGAAGGAATTTCCTTAAGACTCCTTCAAGCTACAGCAAGAAAACAACTGTGGATCTCTCAACTTGAGAATCCTCTACCTGGCTTCCAACATTGGAAACATTCACATTTGGGCCTGAAGAGAATTGGCTTGTGTGGAGGTCACTCATCTTTCTTTGTTCTGGAGTTGGAAGCTCCAGGAATAGCCTTCAGAAATAGCACTTCCCTGTGGGCACAATTATGACCTGCCCGGTAAGAGTAAGTGATTTCATCAATCAAATACTATAAGTGATGACCTGCCCGGTAAGAGTAAGTGATTTCATCAATCAAATACTATAAGTGATATCAAACAGGACCCAAAAAAGTTGGTGAGGCTATATTATCTGTAAAACTACACAAAAAAAGTTATAAAATGACCAACACTGAGTAAGGTACAAAAACTGAGTCATATCTGAAATAAAATGTTTCTGGAAGATTTTAAACAGACTTGACTGATGAAAACACTGTATACATCTCCTTCAGAATGTGAAATCACAAACATCAAAATGGTTTTGTTTGTTGACTGATTGTTGCTCTTGATATGTCAGATATTTTGTGAATTACAGTACCCTCATAGAAGTCATACAGATAACGAGTCATAACTCAATTCATTTTTTTTTTCCATGTGAATGCATTGCTTCACCACCATACTGACTGACCACTGGGTATTCATCCGCTTCATTTGGGCAGCAGCTACAATGCAATATGGTTGATTACTGATCAGCTGAGCAACGTTAAAAAGTGTGATAAAACTGACGATCCTCCAAGTGTGAGATGTACAGTGTCATCTGCTTTTTATATGCACAGTAAGTCCAACTCTTGAAATTTGTACACAGATGACTAATGTTTACAGTAAGCTGATGAATGAAGTGTCAGTTCGGAAGCAGTGTATCGTGTTTAATGGTGGACAGAAGAATGTTCATGACGAAGATTGCTTGGGCTGGCCTTTAGGACTGAAACAAAAATCCAAGAAGATGGGTGTTTCACAATTAGTGGACTGCAGTGGCCTACTTTTAAGATGCTTCAATGACTTTGCTGTGCAATTAAAAACAAGCAATGCAGAATGCTAACCAGTGGAGTCATCCTGCTTCATGATAATGTAGTCTGCATGCAGCAGGAGTGACAAAGAACTTATTTCAATGGTTTCAGTGGGAAATGTTTCAAATCAGCCATACAGACTGTACTCAGCCCCAAGTGATTATCATCCATCCCCCAAACTGAAAGATGTTTTGAGTGGGTAACACTACAGAAGTGGTGATGAACTTATAGAAGCTGTTAATCAGTGATTCAACAACTTCTCAGCTACTGAGTATGCAGACAAACTAGAAATGCTGTTAAAATTGTAAAAGTACTTAAATCAGAACAGTGACAGTGCAGGAAAGTAGCTTGGGTATCAAATTGTATGTAAAATACAGTTTCGTTTAATTACACAAAATAAAAAATTTTGTAGAAAAACTTGTTCTTTACTTTCCAAAAGACCCTTGTAAAGGGACATTGTCCTCTAGCATTACTTTTCCTCAACAGTAGTACTTGATATCAGAAATATTTTTCAAATTTTGGACAGGTCAGTATTATCTCAGCTGTTTTTCTGAAAAAATTCATGTAATTTTATACACAATATGTTATCTCACAAGTTAAAATTTATGAAAAGGAATTACTTTATTTTCCTCATTACAATCAATACTTAGTGTCTGTGAATGTACAGTTAAAATTGGTTTTCTTAGAAACATTTGAAATTACAAAATATTTGGCACACTTAAGATTTCTATTATTGATTATGCAATCCAGTACTGTTTATTATGTTTATTTCTTGATTCATTTATAAAATAATAGGAATTCATTTATCAAGATGAACTGTAATCCCTTCACAATATTTTTACCACAGAATGAAGTAGTAGTAAGCATGCCTCTGATGTGATCGGATATATTTTTGTATTTTGAACAAACAATGTAATTTTGGCTTTGTCTTGAATTTGTACATTAACAATGTGATATAGTAAACTGTGACAGAATAAATTATAGTGAAAACAAAAAGTCTGCAAAGACAATCTTCAATATTATTTAGATCAATTGAACCACAAGAACCTAAAATGTGAGAATTTGAACTTTAAGAATCAGACTCCTAGACATGAAGAACTGGAGCCAACTGTGCAAGAAAAAGTAAGTAAAAAGTTTATTGTAAATCTTACTCCTCTCGAATCTTCTGAAAAGACTTCACCTTTGTGGACATTAACAACAACAAGAAAGGGAGGGCTAGATAACACCCTCATATCGGTTTTTTTTTTTTTTTTTTTTTTTTTTTTTTTTTTTTTTTTTTTTTTTTTTTTTGCCTAGTGAATTGAAAACCAGGAAAAACACACTTGGAAAAAAACTGTACAATCTATTACAGCAGGCAAGCCCGAGTGTATGCAGACAAAAATAAATATAAGAAAATGTGATGTACATGCTTTGATCAAAGACGACAGAATGAAACCAGATGTTGATTTGAGTAATTGCAGTTTCGGCTGAGTGTCCTTTGTTTACATAATAAATAAGTAAATAAAAAAGCTAAACACGAGTAGTTACAACATACAGCATAACTAAACATTAATATCCAACTACATATATGGGACAAAACTGCTAATGTGGAGAAAAAAAAAAGAAAAAGCTTTGGGGTTGCTACAGATTTATGTTAAAAACAATATTCATCCTCTTGGAAAGCGGGCTCAATATATAGAACAGAAGGAACTTCATTGAGACAGCATGACTAACTTGATAAATACAAGAATCCAAATAAATATTTATTAATAATGTCTTAAATAACAGAGGACTGACATACTGAAGTTTTCATACTTCTGATGCTGCTGTATAAATTACACAAACAGTGACCTAGGATGATGGGGGCAAGTCAGGGGAAGTTGATGGAGGGCCACACAGAATATGGATAGAGGAGGTGGCAACATTGTAGGGAATGGGAATATATGTCACACCCCACTGTCACTTAAAATAATTTTATTTTGTCTGACATAATGCTCAACTTTGTTGTTTTTACCTAAGAAGCGAAAAAACTAAACAATTACACTGCAGATTAATTTTTCTCGCCACTCTTTTGGTTTGAACCTGATACATTTTTAAAATATGTATACAACCTGAGCTGCTTTAACACATATACTGACACCAATAGGATGTAAGTAACTACAGAGGGCACTACACAATATCCTATGAGTCATGTTCATTGTTTTATGTTGAAGACGGACACAAATATTATTGTCAGACGTAAATATTCATAATACAGTATTAGTTTCAAAAAATATTTTAATCAGTTACCTGAGGACAGGGAGAAACATCAAAAATATTTTTTTTTAACTTGTGAACAATCACTGGTTCAAAGGCACTTAAGTTGTAAAGTTCATTAAAAATGTTCTTTTAACATTGTTCTTCAACTGGTTACAATCCTGCAAATAATTTTCCAAGTAACTGTGGATTCAGCTTTGTACACATAAGCTTCTGGAAGTCAATACCTGTGAGCCTGATACAGGTTGTGTAATGGAATCCAATCACATGTTTCATTCTCATAATGAGGTTTCTTGTGTATCTTTGGATATGGTGATTCAGGACAGCTTCCAAACTGTAACATGTTTAAATAAGAGTTTAAAATCAGGACACATTTTACTAGTACTGAGTAAGCTTAACTATTTAATTATTTGCATGTATATAACTCAAAATTAACTGAAATATTTATTTTATGAGACAGTACCAATATGCACTTGGCATAAAGTGCTTTGGTGGGAAAAGATGGTGAAATTCAGTCTGTTACTGTTAGTATGGAACTTTCCTTTTCTACCGTTTTAATATGTTAGAAGATCCTAGTTGCTCACCAGTGCTGCTTGGCTTCAATGAAGCACTGACTGTCACTGCATTAACAGCCTTAAAAAAGTGCAGTATTCCTTAAACATGTGAGTTATTGGAAAATTAAGTTAGGTGAATATAGACTGTGATCTGCATTTATTTTATTATGAAACTTTATGTATTACACCAACAGTGTGGCCCCACTGGGGTGCTGATTTATCCATAGCACATCTTCAATCCAACAGGAACAAGGTAGACAATCTGTCTCATATTTAAGTATGCAAAACAACATTACAAGAAGGGGACAAGTGGACTGGAATGGGCAATGGCACTGGCTACTGGGGGCATTGACAGACCATTTGCTGGGTTGTAAAACGAACTGCACATTCAGTGGTTTATAGCCCCCTCTTTAGATGAATTTATGTGAAGTAATAAGACACACCTGGTGTTTGTACAATTTTGGGGTATCCTATGGCACTATCTAGTATCAAAAGGAAACAAAAAATGAATTTTATTCCATGGCACAAAGTTTCATGAAGCTCTTTTGTTGTAAACATGAACAAATAAATAAATGTAAAAACTTTCAGAGGTCATAGATTCCTTTTTCCACTATGGTTACAAAATGTATGTGATACAGACACTGAAGTAAGAAAAGGTGGTGTCTAGATATAACATATAAAATAACTAGTAAGCATGGAAACACTTTGCAATTTTTAAATAAGTACGGGACTTGGATCTACATCCTAATCTCTCCCCCTCACCCCTCTTTGTCTATCTCCTTCTCTCCCCTCCCTCTCTTCATCACATCCTCACCCCCATCTCTTACCACATCCTCACCCCCCCCCCCTCTCTCATCACATCCTCAACCCCCCCCCTCTCTCATCACATCCTCACCCCTCTCTCTGTCGATCTCCACTTCCCCCTCTCTATTCATTCTCCCCTCCCCTGCCCTGTCTTACCCTTTCTCTGACCCTGAGTCTCATTTTTTATTGTTGTAAAAAAAAAAAAACCTTGATTGAGAATTGAAACTGCTTCAAATGAGTTTGTATATCAGTTGGAACCATTGGTATAAGTGGTATGAGAGACCCTCCAACTGCTGGATCTATGCAGAAAGTATCTTAAATCACAGTGTTTTGCATTGTTTTCATCTGTTAATATGTAGGATTACTAAGTGTCAACTGATTCAGATTCCATAGTATTCTAGTTATAGGTTGACAAGCCATTAAATCAACTTTCATATTTTCTGTACAACTGACAGTGAGGAAGAAAATGAAACAGCTCATTGTTCTGCATATTAGTTTTGTTTGAAAATATATTTAAGAAAATAGAATTTATGTGAGTAACAAATTTGTGTAATGGTTTACATGGCCTCCCATCATAAGTGAAACAGACAGCGAGAAGGAAATAGAAACCACAAGTTTTCACAATACACCATGTCATTTTCTTTCCTGTTGTTGGTTTCAACAGAAACCTGTACATTGTTGTAAAAAAAAAAAAAAAAAAAAGGGGGGGGGGGGGGGGGGGGGGGAAATGAAGAGAAAAGAAAGGAAACCACAAGGAAACCACCACTATGTATCCTGTGTTCACCTGAATGTTTATTTGAGTATTGTGTAAAAGTGTCCAATAAACTACTGCATAAAAATTTAAAGTAAATCAATCAACGACTTTTTGAGATTTTTCTATGTAAGTGTGTATATATATATATATCCTACACCTGTATGTGTGTATATATATATATATATATATATATATATATATATATATATATATATATATATATATAATGGAAGGAAACTTCCACGTGGGAAAAATTATATATGGGAAAAATTATCTATCGACCTGCCAGCGCTTTTGTTCGGTAAGTCACCTCATCTTTGTTTTTTTATATATATATATATATATATATATATATATATATATATATATATATATATATATATTAAAAAAATCACACACACAAAGGGTGGCACATGAAAAACTGGCTCAGAGTAGCAGATTGCTCATTGTCACCTAGCAACTCTTATCTATTATTTTGAAGATATTGTATCTGTTCTGTAGTGTCAGTACAGAAACCATTGCGACTTGGTTAAGCAGATATCCCAGGGAGATGTATCCTCTTCAAGAAAGAATCAGAATAGTGAATGTGCATGTGTCTACCAGTTTCTGGTGCTTCCATACCAAGAGAGGGCAGTACACAGGATTTAGTGATGAAGTGACATAATACAGGGTCACTTGCAAATGCAAGCTCTGTGTATTTGTACACCTGCAATGATTGCAGATATTCAAGCACGAACAGCTTGTACAATGGTGCAACAAGTTAATGTTTCCCGTAGGTCTTGTCAAGGTGTTTTACACCATATAGGGATGAAGCCCTAGAAAATTACATATGTCCAAGAACTCAATGAGGAAGGTAAGCAAAATGTGTGTATTACTATATATGGCTATGACAAACAATTGAGAGTGGAATGTTGGATCTGCCGCTGTCTTTCATGAGTGAGGAAGCATAGTTCAGTCTGACAGGACACGTGAGCTCCTAGAACACCAGATACTGGTCAACAAAAAATTCCCATATGAATAATGAGGAACCTCGTCACAGAGAAAAAAACAGTTTGTGGCGTGCCGTGACAGCAAGTCAGATTGTGGGTCTCATATTTTTTGAAACAATAATGAAACCCGCTGTGTGTATGAGAATCTTTGAGGAATTCTACACGTGGTTGACTTCCTGTGAGTGTAGGTATGCTGTCTTTCAGCAGGTTGGGGAGACCTGCCACACTTAACATGAGTTGATTGCATGAATTCATGAAAGATTCATAGAAGAAAGAACTGTCAACAAAGGATTGTGGCTGCTGCATTCATCAGACAAAGCCATTTCTGCCTGTCATCTGTGGAGCAGTCTAAAGGGAAAATTGTACGCAAGTAACCCAGTAACATTAGAAAACTTGAAGGATAATATTTACAATGAAATTTTGAGAACTCATGTGCCACAGTTGTGCCAAGTGTACATTAACATGTTAGGGTTTGCACAAAAGTGCAGCAAAGCACAAGAAGGTTATTTTCAGCACCTAATGTCATTTAATGTAAAAGACGAGGTCAATCCACTTTGCATTAGCATATTTCTTTAGTATACAATTATTATACATTTATTTACTTTTTGTATCTGCTCATAGCGTACAACTAGTTTTGTGTACTTGGTGAACAGACTGTACTCGGAGCCAGTTCTTAGCATGCCAGTCTGTGTTATATACACTGGAAAAACATATAGCCTATGTCTGTCCAAATGTTCATTAGGGTATCATGTAAAAGCTTTATGTAAGAGTTATGTAACTATTCAAGATTTTTGATAAGAATGTTTACCCTTTACATGTTACGTATAGATGTTTATGTACGAAAAATATATTTCCCATATATTTCCTACTGTTCATTAGAGTATCATGCAAAAATTTGAAGCAAATTGGTCAACAACTTATTGAGATTTTTAGTAACAATGTTTCTCCTTTATATATTTTAAATAAATGTACTGTATGTCTGTCCAAATGTTCATTAAGTAAAGTGTAAAAATTTGAAATAAATCAGTCAAAAACTTTTTGAGATTTTTGGTAACAAAACTTTCCTTTATATATTATATATAAAGTTACATATTGAGTATATTTGATGACTACTTGAATGTTCATTAGAGTATCGCGTAAAAATCTGAAATACAGCTGTCGAGTAAGTTTTGAGATTTTAGATAACAATTTTAAATGACCACTTGTCTTTATACAGAGAGATTCAGAACGAATGTCACATAATTTGTGAGTTGACTCTACATGTGAAAATAAACCAAAAAAGTCACACAAACATGTGTCTGATTTTCGATTGTTACAGAACTGGAGCAGGTTGAAGACTACACACATCCATGAATGAATATAATGACAAATGTGAACATTGTTTACTGAAATCATGTGTAGGCACTATGGTTGACCAAATGATAGTGGGACAGATGATCAATCCATCCTAAAAGAGGTGTGGGGATTCTCCAACAGATGGTACCACTGTGATGTCACACAAAGGCAACAGCTGTTGTGTACCCAGTGCTGAATTGTGTTGACTTGGTGAAAAGTCCTGAAGCCATGTGCATGTTGTGCTCGGGTATTGCAAGTTCCAGTGCATGTGAATACCAACATGCCGCACACATTCACCCACGCAATATATGCAGACATGTGGTTTGTGTATGGATACTGTAATAATAGTGCCTGTGCAGCTCTGACAGGGTACCAGAGATGTTTTTCCTGATTGACAAACCCCCTGTCCCATTGTATTTCTCAGAGTTTTTCATATGTTATTTGAATCCTGAACACTGCCCAGCATACATGTAACATCAGAACATGAGGCCATCCAGTTATTTGAGGAAAAGGAAGACATTAATTTAAGTATTAGCCGTCATCTCGATATTCCACAACTGCATGTGTGGCATATATTATATTCTGAAGGCTTCCATCCATTCCATTAGCAGTCTGTACACCTGCATCCAGGTATTCCATTTGCAGTCTGTACACCTGCATCTAGGTGAGTCAGTATGCAGACAACAATTTTGTGAATGGTTGGCTGTACATAGAGATGTCGTGCAATACACTTTATTTATAGATGAGGCTATGTTTACTCATAATGCTATCATGAACACCTGCAGTTCTCATAGATGGCCGATGGAGAATCCACATGACACTAGGGAACAAGATTCTAAGTTAGGTTCTCAGTGAACGTCTGATGTGGTCTGTGTTCCTGCCAAATAGCGTAAGAGCTGCAGCATACACACATTTCCTGACAGGAGACCTACCTGCCATTTTGGAGGATGTGAAATTAGGGGACGACAGAAAATGAAGCTGATATGTGATGGATCAGTGATTCACTGTACTAGACAAATATCTCAGTATCTGAATAACACATTTCCTACATGTTGGATTGGCCATGATGGACACATTAAATGGCCTGCAAGAGCACCTAATCTAATCCCATTAGACTTCTGTTTATGTGGATGTGTACACTACACAGATGAATACATGTGAAGAACTTGTTGCTCACATCATCAATGCTGTTGCCCACATTAAAGTCTGCCAAGATGGTGTTCAATGTCTAACACAACATACCCTCCAACGCATTTGAAAGTGCACTGAGATGGGTGGGGAACTTTTTGAACACCTCTTGTAGGATGGATCAGTCATCTGTCCCACCATTATTCTGTCCACCACAACACCTACACAGCATTTCGGTAATAATATTCAGACTTGTCTTTGTAATCAATCATGGATGTGTTCAACACACTACAGTTCTGTAATGATGGAGAATTGGACACATGTTCACAAGAGTTTTCAATTTGTCACATGTAAAATCATCTCATAAATTACGTGAAGTTCCTCTTGAATCACCCAGTTTAGTAGCATAGATAATATCACAGAAATGGCACACAAAAAAATTGTTTTAGTACAAGTCACAAAGTATGTAAGCGGTTTCAAAAATGGAAAGAAATATCAATATAAATGTATTGTTTGAGGCTCTCCTGGTGGACTAGTTGTATAAATGGTTCACAGGGGTGATGTCAGATGTTGTAGTGAAATACCCACAATATTGTTTTGGGACACCTGACTGACATTTTCAGGTGCGGCAAACACTCTGCTGAACTGTGAAAATTGGAAATTTGTGGTAAGGTCTTATGAGACCAAACTGCTGAGGTCATGGGTCCCTAAGCCTACACATTATTTAATCTAACTTACTCTAAGGACAACACACATACCCATGGCTGAACTGTGACTGAAGCCTATTTATGACAGGCTATGTAGGAAACACAAAGGTGTCAAATTTGGTGGCCAACAGTGAAGGTATCCTGATTGGTAGTGGGAAGGATGGCTAAGCCACCTATCAGATGACAAAACGGAGACTTCGGTACATGAGCAGAGGCTGTTGTTCCTGCTGTGTGCTGCTGACAGCTGCCTCGGTGCTCTCTGTCATAAGCCGCATGATGGAATATGTGTCCATGCTGACACGTGACCATCATCACCATTGTCTTCTGACAATGTAAGTGTAATCCCTTATATGACCAATGCTTTCCCTTAGTGTCCAATGCTTTCCCATAGTGATCAATGTCACTTTAATACTGACAGCAATGGGTCCCATGCTGTGGTGTGCATTTCACAAGATTTGAGTGGTATGAATTTCCACCACTTCTTTATAAACACTGGACCTTCTCAAATTGAGACTGTCCTTCACTGGACCTAGATGAACTTGTGAGTTCTGTTGGTGGAGGGAAGACTCATTTAATTTTTTTTTTTGGTTAATTTTCCTTTCTCAAAGGACTAGCACTGAAGTATGACAAAATGACCACTCCTCTGTGTCTTCACTTTCTTCTAACTCTTTAGGTTGTCTAACATGTATCTGTGGAGGGTGCAGCAAATCTTCTATTCGGAATGTCCATTTTGCAGGAATACAGTACTGAGGTAGCACAGTTTATTGGATGAAGTATGCCTCTTTGTTACAACGGGTGGTGACAGCTGGTGGCCTGCCACAGTAACTCTGTGTATGTTGGTTTATGAAATGCAGTCCAGCCCAAATTGCCAATCCTCTTTTTTTCTGCACCAACATATCCATTACCAATAGTCTGCCTTCTTTATATAAATTTAATGTTTTAAAAAAGAGAAATTAGATGTTACAAAAAGTGCACCCAGTGATGTGGTGCCCTGGGGCCAGGTTTTAATCCACCAACTAGAGTGCTCTTTCTCCAATATCTTTCATAAAAACATTAGCTACAATAAGTGACAAGTGACTTTATTATCCTTCCAGCTTCTCACCATTGAACAATGGCACTTGACCACATCAAAAGCCACGAGCATATAAGATGGTGTGAGTTGCAAGTAATTCAGTCCATGAAAGAAGTCTTCCAGGTTGCAGACATAGTGCTCATATTCTCTTACTAAAAATCTCAAACAAATTGCCAGATGTTTTGCCAACTTGTATGTTGGCACCCCGGTATTACTTACAACTGATTACATTGGTATGCTGTTCTTCTGAATTTTAAGCAGTCCATATAGCCTGGGAGGGACAGGTGCTTGTGGATGTGGTCTCCTGGCCTCAACAGAAGAGATCATGCTGTTCCTGAGGTACCCTAAAGTTCTTTACTGTAGTTTGGCAGTGGGGACCTTATTCCGTAAATGTACATGAATGTATCTAATATTGTAGGCAGCTGTTACACATATTACAGAACTAATGGACCTTTTAGAATTCACACTTTCACACAACTATTGTTAAATTCTACAATAATTTATGCAAGCAAACAAATAGTCTGTCAAATGGATCAAAACCATACAGGTTGCTAGTTAAAATTTTTATAAACAATTTAGAAGAAAAGATTCTGGATTCTGAGCACCATAACATCAAAAACATTATTTTCTATTATAGATGTATAAATGATATCATTTTAATCAGTAATAGAAAAGACCGTATCAGTGAGTTAAACTAACTGCTCCACAGCTCCCTTGAAAATACAACGTTCACAGTAGAGAACCAAGTAGATGACAGCATAAATTTCTTGCACCTGGTCTTAGAATAACAAATACCAATATCCAAGTTATTGGAAACTTATCACAACAATAACTACTACCTACAATACTTTTTGTCATCTCACAGTCCACAAAATGAGAGCACTCCTGTATTGGTCTATGCATGACAGTGCACATATCACTATGTTCCAATAAGCTGCACATGAAAACGTGATTTTTCACAGAGTCATACCTTGTTTTCTATTGATTGCATAGATAAGGCGTCAAGTGTTTTGGATAGACCTTGATCTAGAGACCAATTGTATACCTGTCAGAAGAATGACAGTAGCTATCCTACAGAACAGGTTAAAAATTTAAATATTGCACACATCCTTCAGCCCAGCAAAGACCATGATTTTTGGATATGAAACATGCCAATTGCAAGGATGGAAACATCTGTAATTTCCATCCATGGCAAATTGTCAAACTTTTTACCATATCTTCTTAAGTTAATGATCTACAGAATCTTTGAAACTTTTTACAATATCATAATCCATTACTGGGATCCAAAGTGATAATACTTATGCAAATAAAACATGTAACATCCAGTCTGAGGCATAAATGCAGTTTTAATTGACATAGTGAACACATGGCAAGAGTTATATTATTAGCACAAGGGTCCTGAGACCATCAAACTATGTTTATAGCCAGCATTTTTTTACCAAAAAACTCTGACATATGTCTCTGTATAATGTGCACTTCACACTTATACATATACACCCATAGTGATACTGCAGTGAGAAAAAATTGGCCAAAAAGGTCTTTACAGGCATGAAAATGACTTAAAAGACAGCCAAAAATTATGTAAAACTGAAAAGACTGAAAATCCAATAAAATATTTCTAATAAGTGTATGTGCAAAAAATCTCTCTGCAGTGGCAAGCTCCACATGTCTCACCTAGTGGGGCACTGTAAGGTGACAGCACATTCATGTTGCTGGATTCACTGTTAGTGGCTGCATTTGTGTTGGGAGAATCATTTTGCAATTTGTTCTGATCCCCTGATGACTTTATTAGGCATTAAATGACAGTGTCATCTGCAAACAAAATGTTTACATTTATTTGCAAATACCTTTACCAATGTTTCACATGTAACTGAATGCAGATGATAATCTATCATCATTGTCCTGAGTTCACTGTCGTCCTTGTATTACTTTAATACACTTGTTTTAGCTCCACCACAAAGGAAATAGTTGGGTGGAGTCAGATCTGGTGGGTCTCCAAAGATTTCATCTGAAAGTTGGAGGAACTAATGTGCCATATGAGCAGTAATGTTGAAAAAATTGGAAAAATGAATGGCTGATCTCATTTTCCCCCCCATGAACCATGGACCTTGCCGATGGTGGGGAGGCTTGCGTGCCTCAGCGATACAGATAGCCGTACCGTAGGTGCAACCACAACGGAGGGGTATCTGTTGAGAGGCCAGACAAACGTGTGGTTCCTGAAGAGGGGCAGCAGCCTTTTCAGTAGTTGCAAGGGCAACAGTCTGGATGATTGACTGATCTGGCCTTGTAACAATAACCAAAACGGCCTTGCTGTGCTGGTACTGCGAACGGCTGAAAGCAAGGGGAAACTACAGCCGTAATTTTTCCCGAGGGCATGCAGCTTTACTGTAGAGAGCTGCATCAAACCAGTCTCAGGACTGAAGACCACAACAACAACAACGATCTCATTTTCATTCAGCAGCGCAATAAATGGATAAATGATCTGGGAACAATAGACATCGGAAGTTATGGTAGTATCAAAAGAGCTTGGCCATATAATTTGCGCTCCCATTATGGCAACCCACACTTCAATTTTCTTTGTGTGCAATTGTGTTTCTCTTAAGGCATGTAGATTTTCTAATGACCAAATTTGTAAATTTTGGGAATTAATGTAGCCATATACATGAAACCAAGCCTTGTCAGTGGAAAAGGTACAATCTAAAAACCAACTCCATGTCAGTTAACAAATCACGGAAATCATTCACAATACACTATTCATTTTCCATGGTCCTTACAATACAGTTGTAATTTTACATGGGTACATCCCCAGTTCTTTGGTTATGGCCTTATGTGCTGTCAAACAAGAGACTTTAGCCTCTTGCAATAATCTCCTCACTGATTTTGTTGAACTCTGCAACATGATGTCTGAAATGTTGTCAAGCATCCGTTCTGTTAAAATTGTTGGCCTACCAGTTCATGGTGCATCATGAACTAAAACTGTTGTCTGGAATTTGCCAATTAAATCATGTATAGATGTACAGCATCACAATGTGGACATCTCAAACCTCCATAAACTTTCCTCTGCATGGAAAATAAATTTTCCTCTGCACGGAAAATATCTTCCACTAAAAACGCTCTGCCTGCAATAGTAAGCATTCTCATTACACTAAGCTTATATAAGAACTGGACAATAACACAACAGCTACAATGTAAATACAACACTACTACGTCTACCTTCCCACTGCACGTCCACAGAACACATGGCAGAACAGCCATGAGGAAAGACTTTGCAGACACATGATATATATATGTATCGAAGTATATAAATAAACTGTCCAAACTTTACTGACCCATATAATTCATTTTATATAAGAAATATACTCTGCTGCATCAGGGAAAAGAAGGAAACCACAGGAAACATGCTCCTATTGCAGCACAAAACAGGCAAATATTTTCCTCTTTAAAAGACTCTGACAGAAAAGGGGAAAATCAGCTGCCTCAATACTCGTATCTTCCTCACCAAAAATGTTTGCTTGCAAACATATTTGCACTAGTTTGTGCTTAAAGATATTAGCAGAGAGTCAGAGACAGTAAAAGAGAGAGGAGACTGTGAAGGTGGGGGAGCGGCAGTGGCTGTGAAAGAGAAAGAGAGATGGATGAATGAAGACAATAGCAGTGGGAACAAAAGGGAGAGGAGGGAGTAAAAATGAAATGTAGAGATGAGTGGTGACAATGCAGAGACATGGGGGGAGGGGGGGGGGGGGGGGGGAGAGGGGCTTGGACCCCACACAGACAAGCGAATTTTAAAATGTCGGTACAGCGGAGGGCCCATTTTGGACCAAAACTTTGAACATGTGGATGTACAGGAAAAGATAATTGGACCTGTGAGCTGCTAAGTCATGGTGGAAACAGTAGCAGTGGGAAAGAGAGACAAAAGGAGACAGTGTATGTGAGAGAGTAAACAGTGGCAATGAGATATGCTGTAAATCAATGGGAGGAAAAGGAGATGGAGGGACAGAAACTGTGTGGCAGTAAGGAGAAGATGCTGCATTTGAAAGCTTAACTACAAAGAGAGACTGTGTAAATGGATTAGAATGTTCTGTGTTAAAAGAGCATGAATATGTTTACATGCCAAAACTTTTGATGGGGAAGGTAGAATGAGGATTGAGGCTGCTGTCTTCCCACTTTTCTGTCAGAGTCTTTTAAAGAGGAACATTTTTACCTTTTCTGCACTCCAAGAGGATCTTTTTTCCACTGGAACTCTTAATGTAATACTCCAACTATCACCCTTGGGAGTTAAATTCAAAAAGAAATGGAAATAATAAAACAAACAGCCATAGAAAATGGCTACAGCAGCTCCAAACAAGATTTACTGAGAAATGACACAAAGAAAGCATACAGAACAATATCTAACCCCTCCCCCAATCATTTTAATACTGCCTTTTCCTTCTTCCAAGGAAAAGCCATTTGTTTTATGTTAGGCATTCAGACTAAAGTTCAATATGACAGCTAAAAGGGGGATCTTACTCCCAAGGAATGTGTGCGTACCTAATTAGGCCTGACTGTTTACTTAGTGGCATATGCCTTTTCACTCCTTTCCACCTCCTGAACAAAAATCTTTAGTTTATTATCATTAATGTGAAAGGGTGGCTAAGGTAATGACTGTATACTAAAGTACCAAAAATGGCTTTGAGCACTATGCGACTTAACTTCTGAGGTCATCAATCACTGAAGCACCACCTTTTTATTATTCAAGCAAATAATATCACACTTACATTCCTACCTGCCCTAGTTCTTTCATACTAACAAGCACTTTCTATTTATCTCACAGAGGTAGCCACTGTCCCTATGACGCACATACCTGGGCTCTAGCTCCTCCGTTTCTTCTTATCACTTTCCTTGCTAACGTTAGAGTGCCTCCCTGTGCTCCACTTAACTGCTGCACTCCTAGAATAATGGGAATTCCGCGAATCAGCAGTGCTCCCTTAAAGAGGCAGAGGCATGTAAGGGTAAAGTTGACACTGAAACAGTGTTGTTGATAACCATACAAGGATCAACTATAAATAAACCCATGATACGGCAATGGGCACTTGCATGACACCATCCTAAGTAAACCTATTTGTGGACTATCTAGAGAAATCCTACCTAGCCGCACAGAATATTAACCTCTCATTAGGTGCAGATTCACTGATGACACCATCATGATTTGAATCAAATTATGCTGCCCTTCCCCATTTTTTTTCACCTGGTCCTCCTCAGATGTGCACACAACTACCTCCATCCACATAAAAACCTACCAACCATGAACAACACCTCCACGCTGACAATGCCAGAAGCCTAACCACTCACTGTCACCACATCTCTAGTGATGAATAGCCCCTCTCCAAATATGTCAAGAGTCTTACTAAGACTTTTGCAGTCTGAAGCTACACTCCCCACCTTGTCCCGAAACAGCTCTCCTCAACCTTGCATTCCCTGACACCTTTCATTCCCCACATACCCACTGAACAACTGAGTCATGTTCTTCACCAGAGTTTAACTACCCCTTGTGCCCTGAAATAAAAAATATCCTCCTCAGCCATGCCACAGTGGTGTTCTGCCAAAACAACCAATCTATGCAACATTCTCAGCTGTCTTTATGCCACTCCTGCTCCCAGTTCCTTGTCGCATGGCTCACTGCCTTGTAATAGACCTAGGCGCAAGACCTGTCTGATATACACTCCCAGTACCACTCCACTGCAGTCCAGTCATAGGCATTTCCTACCCCATCACAGGCAGGACCACCTGTGGAAACTGCCACATGGTCTACCAGCTTAGCTGCAACCACTGTGTGTCATTTTACTTACATGAGCATGACAGCTAAAAGCTGGTCAGCTGCAAAAGTGGCTACCACCAAACTGTGGTCAAATACAAATAAATGTACCACTGGCAGAAACAGTATTATTTCATATGTTCTACACAGTTTATTATCTCCAATCTACTGCCTTTTTCTTACTTCAAGTATATATTATGTAAACATGAAAGAAAAAGAATATGTGATTACTTGAGAGAATTTGTAGACAGTGATATGTATAGTACTTGGGTGTCAAAATCCAGCTGGCTGAGCATGCCAATCAAAGGTCCCCTCATATTTCATTTCCTTGCAAACTACAACAAGGCTGCCATTATGTATTATTAGAACTAAAAAGAAAATACTACCTGATTATGCTCCTACATGACGCTATTACAACATATGATCTGTATTTCTGGTGAAGACTAACATGAACTGTTTCAAAACTACTGCACAAAATGCCAATAGTTCAGCTGCAACATTTCAAAACTGGGCACTGAGAGGAGGATCATAAAATTGATTTATCTCTATTCTCACTGCTGCTTTACTCATTCATTCCATTGTAATTCATAACAATAGCATGAGATACAGTAGAACTCAATCATTTAAATACTTGTTAGGCACATCAAGAGTAATTTGTGAAATCAAATTCCCTAAAAAATGCAGACATCTTTTGAACAAATCTGACATCACTTGCTCATCCTGCCTGTCCTGTTTAATAGACTGGATATGTATCACAGCTAATTTTATAGACACCTGAGTTCTTAAAGGGGGGAATGCACTGGTTTCAGATTATGAATAAGATTATTTTTTGGACTATTGTTAGTAGAAAATGCTTGTTTTCAACTGTACTTGTTTAGGAGGAGATGCTGAATCCTAAAACTGGTGTCAACATTTTTTTCTTTCCATTAAATTTGTTATTAGAAGTGTCAAGAGTGGGGATTCTGTTATTGGTTTTATTTCTGAAAATACGTCTGCCTGCTTAGCTGGGTGGTAACGTGCTTGCCTCTTAGGCAAGTAGGTCTGGGTTCGATTCCCGGCCAGGTTGGAAATTTTCTCCGCTCGTGGACTGGGTGTTGTGCTATCCTCATCATCATTTCATCCTCATCACCAGCACGCAAGTCGCCCAATGTGGCGTCGACCGGACTAACACTTGCACTCAGTGGCCGAACTTCCACACATGGGGCCTCCCGGCCAACAATGCCATATGTTTGTTTCCATTTTTTTTTCTGAAAATATTATCCATTATGGTTGGTTTGTATCCATTATTGACTGCAATAGTTTTAATCATATTAATGTCAGCACTGAGTCTTTCATTAGATAAAGGAGTGGATGGTAGAATGGAAAAAGGCTTTTTTGTGAAAACAAGGGTGTGTTGCACAGGACGGTACTATTTGAGCAGTGCAGATTTTTTTCTTTTTCTTTTTGCAAAAGATGCTGAATGAAAATTTATTATCAACTATTATTAATGTTAGAACCAAATAATTTATCTGATGTTATTCGTTTTCAAACTCATATGTGAAAGTAATGTTTTCCTGAAGTTCATTAAAGA
The DNA here is from genome assembly GCF_023864345.2 of Schistocerca serialis cubense. Taxonomy (NCBI): domain Eukaryota; kingdom Metazoa; phylum Arthropoda; class Insecta; order Orthoptera; family Acrididae; genus Schistocerca; species Schistocerca serialis. Next base: position 84,769,063 of record NC_064639.1, read on the forward strand.
TTTTGAAGAGATGATTAATGCTGTTACTAGGCTCTCTGTATATAATCAAAATGTCATCTACATATCTTGAATATGAAAGAATACCTAGACTGAAACATTTTTCTTCTCTGGAGTTTATGGGTATTTATGCAACAACAACCACTAATGGATTACCCATTGCAAGACCATAGGATTGCTGATACAATTGTTCATTGAACTCAAAATATATTTGTATACAGTTTGAATTAAATAAAGAAGTCAGTAATCTGCTCATCAGAAATTTCTTTCTTGCGAAGATGTAAAATTATTTTCTACTGTATCTATAGCTGTTTGCCACATAAGTTTGTGTAAAGGTTTTTAATACCAAATGACACCAGCTTGGTATTTTGATAACAATGTAAGTCTTTAACTTCACTAATGAGATTCTGAGTGTTGGAAAATGAATAATTATTTTGAAAGTCTACTCACCAAGCAGCGGCAGAACATACACAAAAAAGATGGTTGTAATTAGGCAGGCTTTTGAAGCTAGTGGCTTCTTCTTCAGGCAGAAGGATTGAAGGGGAAGGACTGGAGAGATCTACAAAATGGGGTAGATTTCGAAAAAGCCACCCAGAACGTTTAATTACAAGCTTCTTTGATGTGTGTGTCCTATCACTGCTTGGAGAGTAGATTTCTTTTATCTATCCAATTAAATTATTTTGTCAACATTTTCGTTGTAATATTATGAAAAGGATAGATTTCTACTCATCAAATTGAGGAGGTGTTGAGTTGCAGATAGGCACTCGAGAGGCTGTTATACATTTAAGTGTTCAGCCAAAAGGCCTACTTCAGAAATAAAAGAGGCACACATGCTCACAAAAGTATGACTCATGTACACATGACCACTGTCTCCTCCCACTTTGCCTCAACTGCAACTGTGTCTGAGGTGAGCAGTAACCTGGGATGGGGAGAGGGAAGTATAGGAGGATAGGGGTGGGAACTGGTGTTGTGCTGTGTGTGAGAGGGTACAGGACAGGGGCTTTTAGAGAAGCAGAAAAGGAAGAGGGGTGAAGGAAAAAAGTAGAGAAGAGGAAAAGATTAGTGGCTGCACTAGCAGAACAGAAGGCATTGTAGTGCTGGATTGGGAACAGGTAAGGAGCTGGTAGGTGGAGGGCAGGTACTAGCAAACCCCCCCCCCCCAGTGGTGGGAATGAAGGGCATGCTGTAGGGAGAGTTCCCACGTGCAGTTAGAAATATGGTGTTGGTAGAAAGAATCCAGATGGTGCAGGCAGCGAAGCAGTCATTGAAGTAAAGCACATCGTATTGGGCAGCATGTCCAGAAACTGGGTGATCCAGTTGTCTCTCGGCCACAATTTGGCGGTGGCTGTTCATGTGCACAGACAGCTTGTTCCTGTAGAAAGCAGCACAGTGGTTGCAGCTTAATTTGTAGATTATATGCCTGCTATCAAGGGAAGCCCTACCTCTGATGGGATAGGAGATGCCTGTTACAGGACTGGAGTAGGTGGTGGTGGTGGTGGTTAGCTGTATGGGACAAGTCCTGTACCTAGGTCTATTGCAAGGATATGAGCCATGAGGCAAGGGGTTTGGAGCAGGGATGGTGTAGGAACAGACAAGGATATTGGGTAGGTTGATTGGCAGTGGAATATTACTAGAGAATAAGCGGGAAATGTAGAGGGTAGGATATTCCTCATTTCAGGGCACCCTGATTTCAAGGCACCCTGGAAGAGAATGTGATACAACTGCTCCAGTCCTGGGCGGCATTGAGTCGTGAAGGGAGTGCTCCTTTGGGGCCAGATGGTGGGAATGTGGTAGCTGACTGGAGAGACAGTTCACAGGATACATGTTTCCATTGGGTGGGTAATTACAGTCTATGAAGGCCTCACTGAGACCCTTGGCATATTTATATAAGTCTCTTCATCACTACAGATGCAATGACCATAGGTGAGTGGGCTGTACAGAAAGGAATTATTGGTATGGAATGTGTGACAGCTGTCGATGTTGAGGTGTTGCTGGTGGTTGGTAGGTCTGATGTGGACAGAGGTACTGATGTAGCTATCCTTGAAGCAGAGGTCAACATCCAAGTAAGTGTATTACAAAAATCATAATTAATTTCTGAGTCAATTTTGGAACCCACATATTTCATTAAAGCTATTTCTTGTATTCCCTTACCAAGATCTTATTCAGTGATTTTACGTTCATACGCAAGGAAAATTTTTCTGACATCTTTATGGCCATGATGTTGTGTCTCTTGTTTCTTGACCATGTCACTTAGAATTATAAATAACGAACTTTCCTTTTCAGCACTGCTTAATGAGGAGGACCAGACTTAATTCTCTTTCATTTGCAACTGTATTCTTGCAATACATATGTTGCAATACTTTACAGCTGACACTTTACCATTTCCATAATACAGTCACTTTTGTTTATCATTCAAAAATGACTTTTGGTGTAGCAACTTCACTTCTGCTCACGAAAATAGCTCAAACGTTGTAATATAAAATTCATAAGGCTTCACCTAAAAATATGTCCGCTCCCGGTAGCCGAGAGGTCTGTGCAACAGAATGTCAATCCTATGGGCCCGGGTTCAATTCCTGGCTTGTTCGGAGATTTTCTCCGCTCAGGACTGGGTGTTGTGTTGTACTAATCATCATCATTTCATCCCCAATAACGCACAAGTCACCGAAGTGGCATCAAATCAAAAGACTTGCACCCAGCAAATGGTCTACCAAACGGGAGGCCCAAGTCACATGACCTTTTTTTTTTTATCTAGTAATATGTCTCCAATTTATAAGCCTCTACAATTAAACATATATTACCTCTCAATAATTATTCTTAGAGACGAATTGTTAATGCTCAAGGCACAGCAAATTTGGGATCTTCTAGCATTTGTTAGGACGAATTTCCTAATTTTAAACATCAGCATATGTCAGGTGTCACACACTTAACACAATACATTATGTTCATCACCCTGTCTGCTATAAGAAATATTAGCTCTCTAATGGACTATCACAAACAGAAGCTATGGCTGTTGTGTATGTATGCTTCACAGAGATTTTGAACAGTTACATTTATGAGATTCTTTTACATATTTTAAAATTTTACTTACATCTAAAATTTTCCTTTACCATTTGGTCCAGGGATAGGAAAATCATTACTATGGCCCATTTCTTTTAAGGTACAGGTCTGTTCAATTATTTCATGTAACCTAACTTACATACTAGAAACAAAGTGAAAGAAAAATATAGGAAATACAATAGTAAGTCCGGATGTAAGTTCCTGCTTCTAAGTTTAAATACTCGCATGATACAGTTTGCACAGTGGATAGATAAAAAAATCTACTCACCAAGCAGTGGCAGAACACACACATAAAAGAAGGGTACAGTAAGGCAAGCTTTCGGTGCCAGTGGCTTCTTCTTCACGCAGATGGGTTGAAGGTATGGAAGATGGGTGAAGGAAAAGGAGTGAAGAGGTCTAGGAAACTGAGTAGATTTCGGGAAAGTCACCCAGAACCACGAGTCAAGGGAGACTTATCAGACAGGATGAACAGGAAAGACTGATTTCTGGGGCCTGCACTGGATGAGATTTAAAAACCTGAGAGCTTAAAGGTGGAAGACAGGAAAATATGCAAGACAGAGATAACCGCTAAAACATCATGTACAAGTTAATAAGAGCGAAAAGCTAAGAGCATTGTATGTAACAGAGGTGGGAGGAGGCAAAAAATTGACAGGCAAGAAAATGAAAGATGTAGAAAACTAAAATAGAGTGAAGAAAGGAGTAGTTACTGTGAAAAATTGTTGAGATGGAAGAAATTAACGTAGATTAAGGCTAGGCAGGTGCCAAGGACAAAGGACATGTTACAGCATTAGTTCCCACCTGTGGAGTTCCGAGAACTGGTGTCTGGGGGAAGAATCCGAATGGTGGGTGTTGTGAAACGGGCACCGAGGTCACAATTGTCATGTTGTAGAGCATGCTATGCAACTAGATAATGTTTGTTACCAGTACACACCCTCTACCTATGCCCATTCATCCTAACCGATAATTTGGTGGTAGTCATGACAATGTAAAAGGCCAAACAGTGTTTACATAACAGCTGGTATGTGACGTGTCGCTTCACAGGTGATACTCCCTTTGACAGTATACATATTGTCAGTTACAGGGCTGGTGTAGGTGGTTGTAGGACAGTGTATAGGGCCAGTTTTGCAGTGGGGACTATCACAGGAGTAGGAGCGACAGAGTAGGGAGATGGATGCAGAAGGAGAGTAGAGCCTGACAAGAACATTGGAGAGATTGGGAGGGTGACAAAAAGCTATCCCAGATGCGGTGGGCAAAATCTCAGGCAGAATGGATCTCATTTTAGGGCATGATTTTAGGAAGTCATGGCCTTGTTGAAGTAGCCAACTAATACATTACAGACCAGGATAATAATGGGGACCAGGCGTGTGCTCTGAAGTTGTTTTTTTGAAGGAACAGCAGTACCACCACTGGATGTGATGGTGTGGGAAATCTGCTATTGAACTAGACTGTTGGGGTACTTATGTCCAGTGAAAGCAGATGTCAGAATCATGGTGTATTGCTGTAAAGAGTCTGCATGGGGGAGGGGGGAAATGGAAAGGATAGTAACTTTCAAAATGTAAGTACTGCATTGACATGGAAAGGATAGCGACTTTCAAAATGTAAGTACTGCATTTTAGTATGTTTAATGTAAGTGTCTAGCTGGCCTTCTGTGAGAACAAGATCAACACCAAGGAAAGTGGCATGGGATTTGGAATACAGCCATGTGAAATTTAATTGGGAGAAGGTATTCAGAGATTCCAGAGTTTTAACAGGTCAGCATTGCAATGAATCCACATGGTAAAGATGTCATCAATGTATCTAAACCAAGCCAGGAACTGAATACCTATGGATTCCAGGAAAGCCCCCTCCACGTGACCCACGAAAGCGATGGCATAGGAAGGAGCCATCTTGGTTCCCATGGCTGTATTCCTGGTGTGTTCGCATTTCTGCCCCTCAAAGGTGCAGTAGTTGTTGGTAAGTATAAAGTTGATTAAGGTAAGTATGAAGGATGTCAGAGGTTTCAAAAGAGGTAGGCACTGATTGAAGAAATGTTCAGCAGCAGACAGGCCTTGTACATGGGGGATGTTGGTACAGAGGGAGGAGGTATCAACTGAGAGAAGCATACCATTGGTCATTCAGTATTATCCTGGTCTGGAACATATTAATCAGCTACTTTGACAAAGCCATGATGTCCTAAAATCATGCCCTAAAATGAGGTCCATTCTGTCTGCGATTTTGCCCACCACACCTAGAATAGTTCTCAACAACCTCCCAATCTCTGTAATATTCTTGTCAGACCCTATGCTCCTTCTGCACCTATCTCCCTACACTATGGCTCCTACCCCTGTAAACATCCCCACTGCAAGACTTGCCCTATGCACCCTCCTACAACCAACTATAGCAGCACTGTAACTGGCAAAATATGTACTATCAAAGGGAGAGCCACCAACGAAACGACATGTCATATACCAGCTGTTATGTAGACACTGTTTGGCCTTTTACATCTGCATGACTACTACCATATTATCAATTAGAATGAATGGGCATAGGCAGAAGGTGTATACTGGCAACACACAATACCCTGTTGCAGAGCATGCTCTACAACATAACAGTCATGATCTTGGTGCCTGTTTCACCATGCACACCATCTGGATTCTTCCCCAGACAGCAGTTTCTCAGTACTTCACAGGTGGGAAATAGCGCTATGTCATGTCCTTGGTCCTTACCACCCACATGGTCTTAATCTACATTAATTTCTTCCAGCTCAACAATTCTTCAGAGTAACTACTCCTTTCTTCACTCCATTTTAGTTTTCTACATATTTCATTTTCTTACCTGTCTATTTTTTGCCATCCCCCTCCCACCTCTGTTGCATACAATGCACATAGCTTTTTACTCTTATTACCTCATACACATTGCTTTAGCAGTAATCTCTGTCTTGCATATTAACCTGTCTTCTAACTTTAAGCTCTTAGGTTTTCTAATCTTGTCCACTCAGTCCCCAACAATCATTCTTTCCTTCTCATCCTGTCCAGTATGTCTCCCCTAACCTGCACTTGTTGGTGACTTTTCCAAGATCTACCCATTTTCCTAGACCTATCCAGTCCGTTTCCTTCACACCTCTTCCTTCCCCTTCATCCCTTCAGCATGAAGAAGGAGCCAATGGCCCCGAAAGCTTGCCTAATTATAACCTTCTTTTATGTATGTTTTCTGCAGCTGCTTGGCTAGTAGATTTTTTATCCATCCAATTACATTATATTTTCAAAAATTGATCATTTTCATTGTTATAGTTACACAGTGTGTTCAATCCAGTGTTTATCTGCTACAAGTCTCTTTACCTTCATTCTCAAAAGCACTTTTCGGATTATTGTCGTTCATGGTGCTTTCTCAACTCTCATTGTTGAGTGTAGTCTCTCCATTCTTAGTGTTGGTTGCCTCATCAATCTGAATGGATATTATCTGTTGAATAGGTTGGTGCCTTGTCAGCATCAGGAGAAACTATTCCATCCTAAGACGTATGACAGCTTGTGTGGAGTTACAAAGCTGAAGAGTAACCAAGCACAGAACACCAGCTGCAGAATTCCGTCTGGTAAGTAACCAGATCGTTCTCTGTTTTTTTTATTTTTATTTTATTATTCATTATCTTCTGTGCTCAGAAAGTTCCTTAAAATGAGCATTCATGTGTCGTTTAGCGTGGACCAGCAGTTTTTTTTCTAATGACACTGAACCGTGTGCACCTTCCACACATTGAAGTACTACGTAACTTATTTGGTGCCTGTCTCAAAACTTCTGGCATAAGGTGGTGCACGTGTGTCCTGCTGAGCTGGCCTAAGGTCTCTCTAAGTTGGTTGAGAGCGATCCGGTGTTTACGTCTAGCAAATAACAGTTCCTCAAAGGACAACAGCTTGGTGGGGAGGTGTGGCTGTGAGTCACTAATACCTTCTGGGAGATTACTGATCCAGAGTGCATGTCCAGGTCTCAGAGCTTGACTGATAAAGGTGTTGGCAGCAGCAGAAGGCAGTTTTCCTTGCCCATGCAATTGATTACCTGCAGCAACAGCGGCACGGTAGAGCGGCGCAAAAATGAGGACTTATCTGGTGACAATTGCATTCAATGCTGCAGAGCTGATAGTAACCTGCAGTGCAAGTCCCCTATGATAAGACAGGTTTTTTCCCCCTTGGCTACATTTGTGAATTTGAATTCAGGCTGTGGTTGAAGATGTGTTCCCTGTGTGTTCTGCACAAATCATTATTATTAATGAGAGAGAGTATAGTGTATTCTTGGGAAAGAATTGATTCCCTTTAACTGTATTAAGTGAGCCCACTGGGGCGTTTTGTTTAGTTAAGATCACACACACAGAGTTCAGAGACTATTTTCTCTTAGGCTATTGACTGGGAAATTAAGACACAGCACAGGACTGGTTGTTGAAGCATGCACATGTGAAATTTAAAGCCTTTTAATCACTAGGAGAAGATTATTTGTTGTTAAATCATTACTGCCCATTATATGAGTAGTTTAATGAAGAGGGCATCATTGCTTGACTGCGAATCATATGTGTTGGTCTTTTGTCCACTGTTCTCATGATCTATAATTACCTGGCCTGAACTAATTGTTAAGTTTCCATCTACATTGGTTGGGTTCTTACCAATTTGTTACTTATCCTTTTCCACTTTTTTGAATTACATATTGTGTATATTGTGCTTGTATAATTCAAAGTGTAAGATGCCTTTTGAGATTGCTGTAATCTGGTATCACTGAAATTCTTGAAACTGTTCAAGGCATTGTTAATAACATAATTTGGTATCTGGGCCTTCAAAAAATAAATAAATGTCTTCTCTGGTACACAAATTAAATTCATTTTCTAGGATCTAACCTCTTCCAGCTCTTTGCAAGCTGTCCCAATTCCCTCCACATAGCACTATGGCATTTACTCATGTGCCTTTTGACATAGCCTTTGCTTATTGCTTTAGATCACTCACACTTTTCTTGATTCTTGAACATTAATTTCCCATGAGTACATTACAATACAGTACAAGAATTACAATCAAAATACTATTTTCAACATAATTACATACAGGTTTACATTTAAGAACAGACACACAAAAATAATAATACAATTCTACCTTGCAGGCAAGGGCAGGTTTCCCTATCCCAATGGCCACATCTGCGTGCCATGAGTCAGGATCCTGTACCTTCACAGACAAATTAGCAGACTCATTTGAATCCATTGTATTTCACTACAGAGTATACAACTTTTCATGAGGTTCAGTATAAGAGACTGTATAGACTGTATACTACAGAGATCAGATGGAATACAAGAGAGACAAAACTATTTCAACATGAAGTTACTTTGTACCATCAACCAGGGCTTACCTGATTGTCAACACCCATGTGGCAATTCAATAGTGCATTTTGTTATTACCTGTCCTCGTGTGTAGCACTATACTGTGTGACATAAGTACTTTCTTGTATCTTTCAAAGGTGAGCTTCTATAATGAGGCTGTTGATATTTTTTCTTTTCTTTTCTTTTTTTCTTTTCTTTTCCTTTTTTTTCAATATATCTGTCTGTTGAGTGGCAGTACTATTATTAATCCATATGGGGAAATTTCTCATACGCAAATGTATTTTCCTGGTACAACTAACTATTTCTCTTTAAGGTATCGATTCGTCTATCAACCAAATGTTCACTAATTCATGTAATCATTGATGTGTTCATTGTTTTCAGCAATTGTAGATAAGACAACTTTGTATACTCACTTCTCTTTATAGCTTCTCATCATAACATTGTATAAGAGTAATGTACATGGGGATACTTGCATTTGCACATACATGGAGGTATGAAAGTTTAGAGAACATTAGTAACTGGAATGGTATTTTGTATTTCTTCAAGACTAAGTAAAATATTCTTTCTGCCTCTAATAGCAGTCACATTTCTTTTTCTACAGAGAGGTAAATATACTGATATAGTAACGTTTCTTAATTGTTATTTTCCCATTCATAAAACAGTTTCACACAAAATACTTACAACTACACTGCAAGAGGGTCCCACAACTGATTCCTCTACCTTAATCATATACTTACTTCATAGAAAGTGGAACATGCAAAACATCATTTTCATCATCTTTATCAAACAAAATTTATTTAACTAACTAGTTAGATTCTGGTTTCCTTCAGGTGAACCAGCTGTTCATACGGTCATACTCATTCATACAAAGGGTTCCTAGGCAAAGAAAATCTGCCAATAAAATACTGTTTATATGTGTATCCATTCAGATTACAAGTATTTCAATTCAGTTTGTACTTCTTGCCTGTTGTCCATTGACCATCATCTTGTTCTCTGACATATTTCATAATTCATACCATTTTTCCTCCACACAGTACACCTTTTCCTTTGAAGTAGCTCGTTTTCAAATTATATTATATAATAGATTAAGGTTCTAAGTACAGTATGTACCTTAGGTTTAGTGTAGTTGTTAACTTAGACTTCATGTACATATTGTGTATGCTTAGATGCAGTTGCATTGTAGCTCACTGTGTTGTCCACAGCTGTATGTATTTGTAGATTGTTGTTGTATACAGCTGTATACACGCATATACTTTCATATATTTTTTAGTTAAACTTAATGCTATCCGCTGAATAATACCCTAGAAATATGCCATACAATTTATGTGCATCGACTGCCTCTCATAAAATACACTTGACTCCCATTGTGCCATAACATAGTAGTTTACTCTATGTGTATCTCTTATTCAGCACTTGCACTGCACAGTGAAAGGTCATAGTAAAGTTATAAACTACATTCACAGCTTTTAAGTATGTTCCCTGGTAGTGATGATGCAAAATGGATCTTTATCCACATGTCTTCCTCAAGACAATGCTCATAATTATTACTAACTATTTACAATTCCCTACTTTCAATCCCAGGCTTCATGTTTCCGTATGTTCACTGAACAAACTTCATTTCTTTGTGAGCATACAGTTCTTTGATCTTTCTGATTTTGCCTATGCTAGCAAATAGGTTCCTGGATGTGGAATTTCCATCATCAAGCAAGGTACTGAATATATTTCCCACTTCTTGTTAACCATTTTAACTCTTCTAGATTTTGGATGTTCTCATAACACCACCTGACCATGTATCTGGAAGGTGCAAGTCCAGTCTAAATTATTGTCATACTTGGCTTTCCTTTATTGTGCTTGTTCACTCAGAATAGTTGCAGCTTGTCTTATTTTCTCTTACAGTGAAGATTCATGCACTGGTATACCTAGCAAACGTTTTGACCACCCATTAAGTTCACTTTTCCCTGGAATAGGCATGTGTATTCAAATACAGAGATATGCAAAAAGGCAGAATATGATGCTGCGGTTGGCAATGCCTATATACAACAACAACTGTCTGGCGCAGTTATTAGATCATTACTGCTGCTACAACAGCAGGTTATCAAGAGTTAAGCGAGTTTGAATGTGGTGTTATAGTCAGCACTCGAGCGATGGGACACAGCATCTCCTAGGTAGCAATGAAGTGGGGATTTTACTGTATGACCATTTCACAAGTGGACCGTGAATATCAGGAATCATGTATAGCATCAAATTTCTGACATTGCTGTGGCTGGGAAAAGATCTTGCAAGAATGGGACCAATGATGACTGAAGAGAATCGTTCAATATGACAGAAGTGCAACCCTTCCGCAAATTGCTGCAGATTTCAATGCTGGGCCATCAACAAGTGTCAGTGTGCGAACCATTCAATGAAACATCATCAATATGGGCTTTCAGAGTCGAAGGCCCATTAGTGAACCCTCGGTGACTGCATGACACAAAGCTTTACGCCTCGTCTGGGCCTGTCAACACCGACATTGGACTGTTGATGACTGGAAACATGTTGCCTGGTCGGACGAGTCTTGTTTCAAATTGTATTGAGCGGATGGACATGTACGGGTAAGGAGACAATCTCATGAATCCATGGACCCTGAATGTAGGCAGGGGAACGTTCAAGCGACACATATGTAAGCATCCTGTCTGGTCACCTGCATTTATTCATGTCTGCTGTGCATTCCAATGGACTTGGGCGATTCCAGCAGTACAATGCAACACCCCAAATGTCCAGAATTGCTACAGAGTGGCTCCAGGAATACTCTTCTGAGTTTAAACACTTCCGCTCGCCACCAATCTCCCCAGACATGAACATTTCTGAGCATATCTGGAATGCCTTGCAATGTGTTGTTCAAAGGAGATCTCCACCCGTCGTACTCTTACAGATTTATGTACAGCCATGCAGGATTCATGCTGTCAATTCCCACCAGCACTACTTCAGACATTAGCCGAGTCCATGCCACATCGTGTTGCAACACTTCAGCGTGCTCATGGGGACCCTACACGATATTAGGCAGGTGTACCAGTTTCTTTGGCTCTTCAGTGTACTAACTATGTGTTAAAAAGGAGCAATGTGCTGTACACATTTTGTTTGCTAGTTTGGTATAAGTGCTAGTAAAGTGTTTAACCTCTTTGAATATAGGTTCAACTGGATTTGCTTCTGTATGAAAATGGGCAAATAAAATGTCTTTTACTTGTTGTCCTTTTAAGAAAAGTTTTCCATTTAGGGTTTGTAGAATGTGACGCATTGTCAGTTAAATGGCCTTAGGTATACCTATTCTTGGAAATAGACCTCTACTATCATCCTAATAACTGTAATAGTTAAAATGGTTCTCATAGCATACATACATATGCACTTCATGTAGACATTGTACATTCCAATGAAATATTTGACACCTTCCCTCCCTCGACAAAATGGTTTAGTTGTGTGAAGTGATACTAATTGTAGTAGTTTCTTTGTAATAATAGGACGTAATTCATTCAGTCAAGACTGATTCGATTGTTGTGACCTTCTGATATGTGAAACACACTTGTTTTACTCTTTGTACCTTGCAGCACAAATTTGTAGAGTAACAATATGAGATAATTTTGTCACTACATTTCATTACTCCATAATGACCACATGTGTGGTGTTTAAATCCAATAAAATTAATTACATAATCTTCAGGTATACTGACACACCAACAGTTTGGTTCTGGCGTTCACTTATGAAATAGCAAGCCTTTGTATATTGTGTCATACTCAGCTAGATTTCTGTCTTCTTTGTTATTCAGTTTCTCTTTTACCATCCTCTGATGAGGATAATTTTCTTGCAAATTGCCCATTTGTTGACAAAGTTTTAGGTAATAGGGTCTATAATCTTCATCTTGCATTAATAAGACTCTAAGATCTGACATCTGTTCATTTAGTTCTGTAAACTCATTTAATCCTTGTGGGAGTCTAGAAAGTACATCAGCTATAATATTTTGTTCCCTTTTTATATATATATTATTTCAAAACTGAATTCCTGTAAGAATAAGGACCAATGAGCAATTTGCTTGTGTAACAACTTGCAAGTCAGCAAAAGAGATGAAGCCTGGTGGTTACAACAAACTTTCATGTGCTTTCACTACCAACAGTGTTCAAACTTCTAAAAGGCCTACACTACAGAGAATGCTTTGAATTCAGTAATCAAATATGATCTTTGACACTCAGATGGAAAGAGCATGAGTTGTATAATTAGTTTTGCTAGCCAACAATCACTATCTCTCGAATTTGGAACAGACATGCACCAAATCCTTGAAACAATGCATAAGTGCTTAAGCAAAAATCTTGTGTCATTTCTGGATGGTGTAAAATATTAGCATTTATTAAAGTTTAGTTTATGATCTGGACTTCTCTTTGGAATTCTTCAGTCCATAACCAAGCTTTATTCCCTTAATATCTTCTGGATGCTATTTAATGATTGTTTAGGTATGAACTTCCTACAGAATGAAGTTTTTTCTAGAAAAGCCTTCAATTGTTTTCTGTTCGTAGTGTAGACAAGCGTTTGACAGCTGCAATATTTTTGGGCTAGGAAAAACACTTGTGGGTGAGCTTATATGGCCCAAAGACTTTATTTTTTTCTCTTCCAAATTTCGACTTTTCTAAATTAACTGTAACACCATATTCAAGAAATTTATTAAGGAGCTCCTCTAACAAATGTAAATGTTCCCTCCATGAACTCGTTACAATCAATATGCTATTGATATACAGGGTGATTCTCTTGTGCAGAGCTGCTCCTGATACATTGTCCAATGCGGCTAAAAGACACCTGGGCTAAGATCAAGTCCAAAAGGTAATACACAAAAATGGTGACTGTGACCAGAATAGGCACATGCTTGGTATTTCCTTCTTTCCAGATGCAATGATATCTGCCAGTACAAAGAGAGCACAACCAGTGATGTTAAATACTTAACACCATGAAATTTTAATAGTTGTTTGGCAATATTTTCAGGTTTGTTCTTGCAGGAACAATGATTTTGCTAATGGAACGTGCATAAAGTACTAATCGAATATTACTATTTCCCTTATTGACAACTAACAAAAGGGCTGCAATACACAGAATTCAAAGGTGCTATTACTTGACAATTTAACATTCTTTCTATTTCTTTATTTGCTGTCTCTTTCTTAGCACAAGAGATTGGGTAAGAATTATGACAATGCCCATTTTGTAACTGTAATCTTTCATAATACCTGGTTTTTTATCGAACCAAGTGTTCTTACTGTGTGAGTAATTTAAATAACCACTTTCTTCATGTATCACCTAAATAATCACACTCACCAACCTTTCCATTGACAACATGACATGGTGCCAGGATATCCAACACCACCTCACCGCATTACTCATTTATTAAAAGTATTTCAGAATACATAAGATGAAAATTTACTTTATTGCTAAATGATAAAACTGCTTTATCAACCTGCAAGCAGCATTTACCAGTAACCACATCAAGGTTTGCATTAAACTGTTTGAAAAACTCCATCCCTTGAATACAATTTACTATTAATTTCTCAATCACAATAAAATTGCATTTGATTGTAATATTTCCAAAGATAATAGAAGGCATTCTTGCAGCTTGATATGCTGTGCCTCGTTTCCAATGGCTGTTAATATTTTGCAGTTTTGTGTAGGAAAAGTGGGTACTGCTTGTCCTTTGCTATCATGTCAAACAAACTCTTGGACAAAATGTTTGCAGATGCACTTGTACCCAGATTTATTTGCACTGGTATAGTGCTTACATTTGCATGTATTATTGCTTGTACCACTTCCTCTTCATTCTTCCTTGTATTATTGGAACATAATCCCTCTCCCAAGTTGATTTCCTCATTGTACCTCAAAACAAGAACAGTTGCTGAAGGCATCCCCCTAAATCCAGGATCTGGTGGGCCAGCTATTCCAGTGCTGGCATTACAATACTCTCAAGATGATTCCTCTTGTCTAAAGTTATTACTTGACACAGGGTTTGTGTGACCATTTTAATTTCTGTGATAACCATTGCCATCATTTAGATTCCCACTAGAGGATGCAGCATTCCAGTTTTGTCTATTCCAATTATTAAAATTATCTTACATGTTGAGAAAATCAGGGTTATATCTATTACATCCCCTTTCTGTGCATTTAGATTTGCTTCACAATTACAGCTATCATGTCTGATATCTAATGTTACTGGCTGCACAAAAAAGAAAGGTCAAGTACGACAAGAATTTAGATTGGACTTGCACCTTCCAGACAGGAGGTCACATGTTGTTATGAACACATCCAAAATCTAGAAGAGTTAAAAAGGTAAACAAAAAGTGGAAAATACATTCAGTGCCTTTCTTGACCATGGAAATTGCACTTCCAGGATTTAGAAAACATTGTTCTTGTGAAACATAACTAGATCTTTATTCACACGATGTGTTGAGTGCTATCAACAAGGGATTTCAAATTGATTCTGTATTTCTAGATTTCCAGAAGGCTTTTGGCACAATACCTCAAAAGTGACTTGTAATCCAACTGTGTCCTTATGGAATGTCATCTCAGTTAAGCGACTGGATTTGTGATTTCCTGTCAGAGTGGTCACAGTTTATACTAACTGATAGAAAGTCATTGAGCAAATCAGAAGTGATTTCTGGCATTTCTGAAGATAGTATTATAGGTCCTCTGCTGTTCTTTATCTATATAAATGATTTAGAAGACAATCTGAGCAGCAGTGTAAGAGTGTTTGCAGACGACGCAGTCGTGTACCACCAGTAAAGATCAAAACAAATTGAAAATTGAGTTAGAAAAGATATCTGTATCAAATTGACTTAGAAAAGATATCTGTATGGGGCAAAATTAGCAATTTACCCTAAATAATAAAAAGTCTGAGGTCATCCACATGAGTGCTAAAAGGAATCTAATTAAACTTTGGTTACACAACAAACCATTCAAAAGTAAAGGCCATAATTTCAACCAAATACCTAGGAATTACAAAAATGAACACCTTAAAGTGGAAAGAACACACAGATCATGTTCTGGGGAAGGGGAGCCAAAGGTTGTATTTTATTGGCAGAACAATTAGAAGGTGCAATAAATCTACTAGAGAGACTGCCTACACTACACTTTTCCATTCTCTTTTGGAGTACATCAAGAAAGTCCAAAGAGGGGCAACACATTTCGTATTATCGAGAAATAGGGAAGAGAGTGTCATGGACATAATGCAGGATTTGGGGTCAACATCATTAAAATAAAGATGTTCTTCATTGAGGTGGGATCTTCCCACAAAATTTCAATCACCAACTTTCTCCATCAAATGCGGAAATATTTTTTTGACACCAACCTGCACAAAGAGAAATGATCATCATAATAAAATGAGGGAAATCAGAACTCACACAGAAGGATATAGGTGTTCATTTTTTCTGCACTGTTCGAGAGTGGAATAACAGAGTATTGTGGTGAACGTGGTTCGACAAACCCTCCGCCACACACTGAACTGTGATTTGCAGAGTATCCATGTGGATGAGGTCAATGGTATCAACTATGGATCGAAAATATTCTAAATTATTTTCTGGTATAGTGAATAGCTTCTTCTTAATATGTGCAAGTAGTCTACCCTTTAAAATTATAAGAACATCTACATGTAACATAGGTTTACTTCAAAACATGTTTATTTAGATAGTTTTCAAAATATTATCTTTGTCTGTTTTGTCTATTATTAAATGGTTTTTGGTCAAAAACTCCTCATCTGAGTCATTCTTGTACTCCTGGTGACTAAAACTTAGAAAGAAAAGCCTTTTCAAATTGATTGTAGGTTTTATAATACTCAGCATGTCCACAGCCCATAGCAAGGCGTCCATTTGTGTATATCCTACTATGTAACGAATCTTTTGCTGTATAACACAGTATAATATCTCAAAAACACCTAATGAATATTATGGAATATTCCTTCTTTGTTCCCACAGAAAATATCTGGAACAATCATGTTTTAATATCCTTCCATCAGTCAAGATCATCGACAAGGAAGATGTATTACCATGTGTATACAGTACAGTTACTTGTGCTACACATGGATAGTTTCTTTGCTGTACGTATGTTACTGATAACTGTTCACATTCCCCACATTCTCCTTCATTTGCATTGCGTATAACAATAGGCGAAAAAGTGTGGATCTGCTTGTTTACTGTTTTACCATTTGCCTTTTTGTTATTAACACCAAATGGTTCACTTGAACCCATACATATTTGTTGAATAGCATTCTTCAAATTGTAATCAAGTTTGATAATAATCGTATCCTCCCTTTCAGTAACTATCCTTTCCATTTCCTCAAGGTGAGTGTGATGTTGCTCAGTCACCTTTTCTGCAAGTGTATTATCACTGTCAAATAACCCAACATCTGCACAGTTGTTTAATTTTTGTACATAATTACTGTTACATTTCTGTTTTAATGCAAGAAATTACATATCCTCTGATAATTTCTGTACTTGATCCAGGAAATCACCATAGTATGTAAATCTAATGTGCTAGCTTGCACCACGGATATCACCTTTGCTAAGCTGTCTGTAAAATATTTTGTTTTTGAGTAAGCTCATCAATCTAGTGAGTGTTTTTCTTCTGTTCATTCACAAGCACAGAAACTTTTTCATTAAACTTGTGTTCTAACTTTTGCTCAAAACTAGAAAATTCTGTTTTAAAGTTACCTGCCATTGGTTTAAACTGCTTAAATGGTATTTGTTCCAACTGTTTATGCATCTGCTCAATGTATTATAGGAAAAAACTATCCCCCCCCCAGATATTAGTAAGACACGATTTCCTACTCTTTGCTGTTGTTTCTTTTCAGTGGGTATTTCCTGTTCCACTATTTGTGGACTAGGAGAGATATGTGATTCACATAAATCATTATGATAAAAATTATCACAACACCAGAACATGCTCGTGGGCATCAATCCACATATCATAAATTATGATTATATCATCTAATTTCAACAAACCATTGTTTGTTATTTGTACTGAGTTTAAAATCATGTTATCACGAGTCCTACTTTCAGTGCTTTCTTGTGTTGCCACAATTTCCGTTGGCGATTCATTATCAACTGGCAGTACATTCATTTTGTTCGACTGAATTATTTCATCCAGTTTTTCAATAATATTGTTCACTTAAATAGGAAAATTTTATCAGAATGCCAATATTTAGTACAAAATGCTATTATTACTGTGGATATGAGTAGGAATCTTTCTGACATCTTTTTACAGCCACGATGTTGTATCTCTTCTTTGCTGGCCATGTCACCTATAATTTGAAATAATGAACTTCCCTTCTCAGCATTGTTTATTGAGAAGAACCAAACTTAGTTTTCTTTCATTTGCAACGCTATTCTTACTGTAAGTAAAGCTGCAATATATTACAGTTGATGTCTTTATCATTTCTGTGACACAATTGCTTTTGTTTATCATTCAGAAATGACTTCTGGTGTGGCAACTTCACTTTTGCTCACAAAAGTAGCTCAAATACTGTAATATAGAATTCATAAGACTGCACCTAATGACACATATCTTTAATGTACAGGCCTCCACAATATAATACAAACATTCTCTGAATAATTATTCTTAGACATGGAACATTAACACTCAAGACAAAGCAAATTTTATATTCTATAAAAGAAAAGGTTAAAATATTCTTATTTGTTTTTGTTTATCATCTGAGATCTTTTAGCATTTGTTAGGATGAATGTCATGATTTTAAACATCAGCTTACATCAGGCATCATACACTTGAATGATACATTATAGTAGGTGGGGTCCAGAAAGACTAGGGAAGTGAATAAGGGAGGTGTTGAGGTTATGGAGGAACGTGGATAGAGCGTCTTCACCCTCAGTGGGTGAGGTGTTGAGGTCCTTAAGGCTTTGACAGAAAGTTCGATAAGTAACAGCCTCACCCTCAGTCCAGATCATGAAGATGTCATCAATAAACCTGGACCATATCAGGTGTTTGATATCCTGGGTGATTAGAAAGAATCACTCTATATGGCCCATGAATAGGTTGGAATATGATAGTGTGCTGCAGGTTCCCATCGCTGTACCATGGATTTGTTTGTAGGTGATGCCTTCAAAGGAGAACTAATTGTGGGTGAGGGTATAGTTGGCCATTTCTAACAGAGTGGATAGAGACTACAGTCATGTGTGGGTGAGATGTGCCTGCTTGTGTGAGTGTGTCATGTTTACATTTCTGAAGAAGGCTTTGACAGAAAGTTCGATAAGTAACAGCCTTTTTGTTGCGCCTGTCGGCAACTCAATGTCTCATCTTTACAGTGAGTAGCACTCTGTCCTTTGCTTTATATTACTGATACTCCAATGTGGACTTTCCATTATTTGAAATAATCTTCAGCATTCTTCTCAAGCTTCATTCTAATAAGCTTCTATTCTCTTCTTGTCTGAACTGTTCATCGTCTACGTCTCACTTCCATTAAAGGTCACACTCCAGGCTACACTCCCTCAGAGAAAATGTCGTAACAATAATCTATATTTGATGTTAATGAATTTGTCTTGTTCTTGTTATTACCAGCCTACATTTTATATCCTCTCTGGTTCCACCTTCATCAATTATTTTACTACCCAAATAGCAAAACTCGTCTGCTACTTTCAGTGCCTTGTTACTTGATCTGATTCCCTGATCACCACCTGATTTTTAATTCAACTACATTCATTCCATTACCTTTGTTTTGCTTTTGTTGATGTTCCTCTTATATCCTGGTTTCAAGACACTGTCCATTCTGTTAAGCTGCTATTTTAACTACTTTGAAGTCTATGACAGAATTATAATATCATCAGCAAACCTCAAAGTTTTTATTTCTTCTCACTGACCTTTAATTCCTTCTCCACATTTTTCTTTGGTTTCCTTTATTGCTCGTTCAATGTACAATTTGAATAATATCAGGATGAGGCTACAATTCCGTCTCACTCATTTCTCAACCACCGCTTCTCTTGTATGCCACTTGACTCTTATAACTGCTGTCTGGATTATATACAAGTTGTAAATAACTTTTGTTCCTTGTATTTTACCCCTGCTACCCTCATAATTTCAAAGAGTGTATTCCAGTTGGCAATATCAAAAGCTTTTTTCAAATTTGTGAAAGCTGTAAACAAAGGTTTGCCTTTCCTTCACCTGTCTTAATTAAAAAAGGAAAAAACTTTTTCCTTCTCATCCCATGCACTAAGTCTCCCCTGAACTGCACTTCTGGATGTCTTTCCATAGATCTAACCCATTTCCTAGACCTCTCCAGCCCTCATCCTTCACACATCTTCCTTCCCTTCAACCTTTCTGCCTGAGGAAGGAGGCACGGCTCCAATAGCTTGCCTAATTACAATCTTCTTTTATGTGTGTGTGCTGCCGCCGCTTGGTGTGCAGATTTTTGACTTGTCAAATTAAATTATTCTGTCAAAAATTGATTGTTTTCATTGTTATATCCTATTTGTATGGCCCTACATTTGTCCTCTAGCCATTCCTACTTAGCCGTTTTGATTTCCTGTCAATCTCACTTTTTAGACATTTTATTCCTTTTTGCTTCATTTCATGCATGTTTATATTTTCTCCTTTCATTAATTAAATTCTGTATCTCCTTTGGTATCCAAGGATTTCTACTAGGCCCTGCCTTTTTTACCTATTTGATCCTCTTTTGCATTCCATGTTTCATCTCTCAAAGCTACTCATTCTTCTTCTACTGTACTTCTTTCCCCTTTTTTCGTCAATTGTTGCTAAGTCTCCTCTGACAGTCTTAACAACCTCTGGATCTTTCAATTTATCCATGTCCCATGTCCTTAACTTTCTACCTTTTTGTAGTTCCTTCAGTTTTAATCTTCAGATCATAGCTAATCAATTGTGGTCAGAATCCACATCTGTCCCTGGAAACTCTTAATTAAAAAACTGGTTCTGAAATCTCTCTCTTACCATTATGTAATCAATCTGAACCTTTCCAGTGTCTCCATATCTCTTCCATACATACAACCTTCTTTCATGATTCTTAAATGAAGTGTTAGTGTTGATTAAATTATGCTCTGTGGAAAATTAAACCAGGTGGCTGTTTCTTTCACTCTTTTCTCTCAGCCGAAATTCACCTACAATTTTTCTTCTCTCTCTTCTTTTTCCTACAATCGACATCCATTCCCCTATGAAAAATAATTTTCATTTCCCTTAACTATCTGAATAACTTCTTTGGTCTCGTCATACATTTCTTCAATCCCTTTGTCAGCATAGGCAGGAACTATTAGTCCCAAAACCTCAGAAGTGTATTGCATTATATCAATGTGTGTGTGTGTGTGTGTGTGTGTGTGTGTGTGTGTGTGTTGAGAGTCCCACACATTTCACACACTTTGTCTACTGAAGGTAATTCATACCCAGCAGTTCTGTCTCACAGATTATTAGTATTCATCCAAGATTTGTCTTTCAATGTGCAGTAAAGTGTGTGTTATAAATGAATCTTTTGGCAAATTAACAGCTTGTGCTGTTCTGGGAACTATATTTTTGTCTTTCTTGGGCCTGCTTCATGGCGTACAATAATCCACAAACAAATGACTAGTATACTTATAGTAAGGAAAGTTCTGGCAGAATGAAAATAATTTAGGAGTAAGGCAGACCACTCACTGAACAGCAGAAGTGTTGAGTTGTCGACAGGTATACATAAAAGAGAATGAAAACTTCGGCTTTCAGAAGAAATAATTTTACAAGCCAGAGTACACACACACACACACACACACACACACACACACACACACACACACACACAACACATGCACACACAACTATGCACCTACACAGTGCCTGTTGGACACAGATTGCTGAGACTCCAATGCATCAGGGGGACTGGGGTGGCAGTTGTCAGATGAGGTGGGTAGGGGGAAAAAAGAGGCAGGAAGCAGGAGGAGTGGGTGGGAACGAGTAACTAGTGGCTCGGAGGGAGGCAGCAAGTATGCAGACTAAGAATGCAGGAGGGAAGGGTGGCAGGTGCAATGGCTAGGCCTGCCCCACACAGGTGCTGGAATCACTGAGGTGCTGTGCATGATGGAGGCAATGTGAAGGTATGCTTGGGAGGGGACACCAACCAGCTGACAACCTGAGTGAAAGGCCATCACTAAAAGTTTGCTGAGAACCAAGTTTAGTGCCCGGTAGCACAAAACACTACTGAGCACGACATGCTCAAATGGCTGATTCACAAACCTTGCCATCTGGATCCTCCATCACAGCAGCAGTTTTTCTGAAATACGCAGTTGGGAATTATCCTTAAAACACATCCTTTGATTCTGTAATTCTCTCAATCTTAATCCCTGCCAATCCGTCGACCCCACACCCTCTACCTGACGGTTTCCCCTTCCTCCATCATGAAACCTCTTCCCACATCATCCTCCCTGTGCGCTACATCTCACCAAATCTGGTACCTGTGTGCCATGTGAATAGCCAGTGCACTTCCCTCCCCTCCCTTCTGCATCCCTAGCCTGTGCACCTGTGATCGCCCTCTGAACCCTCCTCCTGCTTCACGCCCCTCTACATACTTCACCTGTTACGACCTCCATCCCAGTCCACCTGCCTAACAGCAATTTTGACATTGTGTGAGCAGCTGACACAGTATAGGTGCACTGGTGGGTGTGTATTTGTACTTTATCTCATCAAAGGATATCTTCCAATAGCTAGAAAAGTTCCATTCTCTTTCCCGTGTGCCCCTCTCTGACTCAACATTTCTGCTATTTGGTGAGTAGTCTCCTTTCTTCCTAAATTATTCCTGACTAGCATATTTGTTCAAACAACTTGTCTTGCCAGTTTCAAGCTGGGATAATGGAGAAGGCTTGGTTACAACCCAATAGCATAAAAAACTCTTTGTTACTGTCATGTATGGCTTAGTATATAATGGTAATGAGTGGTGGGTTACAGACTGGTGCGGTAACTGTCATCATAGGAAGCTGGACTGGAGCAGAAATGATTCGCATACAAGTAGACAAAGCAAACAGAAAATTTACTTGACTTGTATTTCTCCCAGGAAACATAGACTCATTACAAGTGAAGCATCAAGAAAGAGAATCCAGCTATCACAGCGTCAACAAGGATAAAGCTCACTGTATTAGGCACACTATGGTATCGGTGCGATGAAGCTCCGAGAATGAGTGAGATGAGTCACTGCCATCAGCCATCCTATATCATGGTGGCAGAAGACACTCTAGTCCAGAGCCACTGGAGGCATGGCTCAGTGGGTGTGCTCCATTGGGTCTGTTGGTTCCTGCATGACTGCTATCAGTGTCAGACAGTGACATGCCGGTAGGGTGGTATTGATATGTGATACCACAGTTACGAAACATAAACTTACCTAGGACCTGAATGGATACAATGGAAATCTAAAAATACAAAGGAAATATGATCTATGATTTCAAAATTTTAATTTTGGATCTTGTTATGTTCAAACCCTATACAGACAAGGAGCGATCCAGACCACGAACTCAGAAAGCGATATGAATTGTACCTGAGAGAGTAAGTTCGACTTATTTCAAACCCCAGAGAATTCATACGAGACATCTTGCTCACCAGATGGAAGAACTACGAACTGAAACATCACATATTGGTGGAACAGCATTATGACCATATATCCACGGCTGTCAGGTCTTACAGTGGAGCTCACTGCACATCACATCACTCTCTTGTTGTGTGTGGACCTAAAATGATGTTCATCCACATGCTGAAGATGAAGAAGGTGACACTAGAACCTTCTCTGAATGTTGAGGAACTGTGAGAAAGCGCAATTACAGAACATGCTATAACAATCAAAAACTGTTTTGAGGCCCCAAAAATCCTGGAAGCAAGAGAGAACATGGAGGAAATGTGGAAAGGAATAAAGACCATGGTACCAAATGCAGTAGAGGATAAATTGAGAAGAAAGAAAAGAATGAAGAACAGAAAATTGTTCAATGAGACATACCAGAAAGCTATGGAAAAGAGAAGGAAGGTGAGGGAGAAGTGGTTGGCTGACAAGGAAAATGAACACAACAGTGAACATCAGAAGAAAAACAAAGCAAATCCTGAGAACAGTTTGGTTTGATAACCAGTTTGTTAGAACAAGAAGTCAAGACAATTTTTCCAATGGATCAAAAATCCAAAATATGGATTTCAGACCCAAACTTTTTTTAGAGAAAAGAACAGTAACTTGATAAATGACATCTACATCTACATCTACATGGATACTCTGCAAATCACATTTAAGTGCCTGGCATAGGGTCCATTGAACTACCTTCACAATTCTCTATTATTCCAATCTCATATAGCGTGTGGAAAGAATTAACACATATTTCTTTCCGTACGAGCTCTGATTTCCCTTATTTTATCATGGTGGTCTTTCCTCCCTACATAGGTTGCTTCAACAAAATATTTTCACATTCGGAGGAGGAAGCTGGTGATTGGAATTTCATGAGAAGATTCCGTCGCAACAAAAAATGCCTTTTTTTAAATGGTGTCCAGCCCAAATCCTGTATTATTTCTGTGACACTCTTTCCCATATTTCGCGATAATACAAAATGTGCTGCATTTCTTTGAACTTTTTCGATGTACTCCGTCAGTCCAATCTCGTAAGGATCCCACACCACGCAGCAGTATTCTAAAAGAGGATGGACAAGCATAGTGTAGACTGTCTCCTTTAGTAGGTCTGTTACATTTTCTAAGTGTCCTGCCAATAAAACGCAGTCTTTGGTTAGCCTTCCCCACAACATTTTCTATGTGTTCCATCCAATTTAAGTTGTTCATAATTGTAATACCTACATATTTAGTTGAATTTACGACTTTTAGATTAGACTGATTTATCGTGTAACTGAAGTTTAATGAGTTCCTTTTAGCACTCATGTGGATGACCTCACACTTTTCGTTATTTAGGGTCAACTGCCACTTTTCGCACCATTCAGATATCTTTTCTAAATCATTTTGCAGTTTGTTTTGATCTTCTGATAACTTTATTAGTCGATAAACAACAGTGTCATCTGCAAACAACCGAAGACAGCTGCTCAGATTGTCTCCGAAATTGTTTATATAGATCAGGAACAGCAAAGGGCCTATAACACTACCTTGAAGAACACCAGAAATCACTTGTGCTTTATTCAATGACTTTCCATCAATTACTATGAACTGTGACTTCTAGGACAGGAAATCACAAATCTAGTCACATAACTGAGACGATATTCCATAAGCACGCAATTTCACAACGAACCTTTTGTGTGGTACATTGTCCAAAGCCTTCCGGAAATCGAGAAATATGGAATTGATCTGAAATCCCTCGTCAATAGCACTCAACACTTCATGTGAATAAAGAGCTAGTTGTGTTTCACAGGAACGATGTTTTCTAAACCCACATTGACTGAGTCAATAGACCATTTTCTTTGAGGTAATTCATAATGTTCGAACACAATATATGTTCCAAAATCCTGCTGCATATTGACATTAACAATATGGGCCTGTAATTTAGTGGATTACTCCTACTACCTTTCTTGAATATTGATGTGACCTGTGCAACTTTTCAGTCTTTGGGTATGGATCTTTCGTCGAGCGAACGGTTGTATATGGTTGTTAAGTATGGAGCAAATGCATCAGCATACTCCAAAAGGAACCTAATTGGTATATAGTCTGGACCAGAAGACTTGCTTCTGTTAAGTGATTTAAGTTGCTTCACTACTCTGAGGATATTTACTTCTATGTTACTCATGTTGACAGCTGTTCTCGATTTGAATTCTGGAATATTTAATTTGTCTTCTTTTGTTAAAGAATTTCGGAAGGCTGTGTTTAGTGACTCTGCTTTGGCAGCATTGTCTTCGATAGTATCTCCATTGCTATCACACAGAGAAGGCATTGATTGTTTCTTGCCACTAACATACTTCACATATGACCGGAATCTCTTTGGATTTTCTGCCAGGTTTTGAGACAAAGTTTTGTTGTGGAAACTGTTATAAGCACCTCGCATTGAAGTCCACACTAAATTTTGAACTTGTGTAAAAGATCGCCAATCTTGGGGGTATTGCGTCTTTTTGAATTTGGCATGTTTGTTTCATTGTTTCTGCAACAGTGTTCTAACCCATTTTGTGTATCAAGGAGGATCAGCTCCATTGTTTGTTAATTTATTTGGTATAAATCTCTCAATTTCTGCCAATACTATTTCTTTGAATTTAAGCCACATCTGATCTACACCTGTATTATTAATTTGGAATGAGTGGAGATTGTCTCTCAGGGAGGCATCAAGTGAATTTTTATCTGCTTTTTTGAATAGGTATATTTTTCGCTTATTTTTTGAGGATTTGGGGATTACTATAATCAATCTCGCTATGACAACCCTGTGTTCACTAATACCTGAATCGGTTTTGATGCTCGTTATTAACTCAGGATTATTTGTTGCTAATAGGTTAAGTGTGTTTTCACACCCATTTACTATTTGCATGGGCTCATGAAGTAACTGCTCGAAATAATTTTCAGAGAATGCATTTAGCACAATTTCAAATGATATTTTATGCGTACCTTCATAATTAAACATATATTTTTGCCAACACATCAAGGGCAAATTAAAGTCGCCACCAACTATCATTGTATGAGTAGGGTATGTGTTTGAAATCAAATTTAGGTTTTCTTTGAACCTTTCAGCAACTGTATCATCTGAATTGAGAGGTCAGTAAAAGGATCCCATTATTATTTTATTCCAGTTGCCAACAATGACCTCTGCCCATACTAACTCACAGGAAGTATCTACTTCAATTTCGCAACAAGTTAAACTACTTCTAACAACAACAAATACACCACCACCTTTCGGAACACCGTTAGGTTCTTCGCAAAAATTTTGGCTGAGCTTTAGCCAGTTTTCAGTGCCTATAATGATTTGAGCATCAGTGCTTTTTATTACTGCTTGGAGCTCTGGGACTTTCCCAACACAGCTACGACAATTTACAGCTGTTATACTGATGGTTCCTGTATCTACTATCTTCCTGTGTTCAGCCTGCACCCTTCAAGACTGAAGCCCTTCTTGTGTTTTCCTGAGACCCTCTGACCTAAGAATCCGCCCAGTCCACGCCACACAGCCCCTGCTACCCGTGTAGCTGCCTCCCATGTATAGTGGACACCTGACCTATTCAGCGGAACCTGAAACCCAACCACCCTTTGGCACAAGTCGAGGAATCTGCAGCCTACACGGTCACAGAACCATCTGAAACTTTGATTCAGACCCTCCACTCAGCTCTGTACCTGAGGTCCGCAATCAGTCCTGTCGAATATGCTGCAAATGGTCAGCTCTCCTTTCATCTTGCAAGCAGGACTAGCAGCCTTTACCACTTCTGTTAGCTCCTTGAAACCAGAGAGAATCTTATCTGATCCAAAGTGACACACATCATTAGTACCGATGTGAGCAACCACCTGCAGTTGGCTGCACCCTGTGCTCTTCATGACATCTGGGAGGACCCTTTCCACATCTGGAATGTCTCCACCCGGTATGCACACGAAGTGCACATAGGATTTCTTACCCTTCTTCTCAGCCAAGTCCCAAAGGGGCTCCATAACTTGCCTAATGTTGGAGCTCCTAACTACCAATAATCCCACCCTCTGTGATTGCCGAGATCTTGCAGGCTGAGTGGTTTCCTCCGAAACAGGACAGGCGACAGCATCAGGCTCAGTATATCAGGCTCGTATATGTCACAAAAGTGGTTACTTCCTTGTTACTGTGTCTATCTCAGTTGGCTACTACTGCCTGACTGACAAGAAAAGAATTGGAGGAAGATGGAAAGAATACTTCTCAGAAGCCTTGTTCACCCAGAACAAAGTGAGGTGTTACCTGCAGACACCATGGAGGAAAGGAAAGATGATGAAGAATGGGAAGTGGCTGAAGAAGATGCCAAAACTGGAATCCAAACACTCAAAAAAACTGAAGCCTCAGGGGAGGATAGAGTAAAACAAGAATTAATCAAAGAGGGAGATGAGAGCTTGCACTTACAGATATATAACCTGACCCAGTTGATAAGACACTGCCAGATGAAAGGAAATTGCCCATAATATGCCTGAGATACAACTAGAGAGAAAATTGGAATGTGATAATTATAGGGGTTTAAGCTTGCTGAATGTAAACTACAATGTACTGTCTATCATCATCCTCAGAAAATTATAACCATTTCTAGAGACCAACATACAGGAATGCCAAGCTACCTTTCAACCAAACCGATCAACAACAGAACACATTTTCACTCTAAGACAAATGTTTGAAGAACACTGGCAATATGATAAAAGTATGTACAGTCTGTTCATCGATTTTCAATCTCCTTATGACAGCATCCACAGGAATAAACTATACAATGCACTGCATGACTTCAGAATCCCTTAGATGCTAGTGAAAATGTTGCAAACTTGTATGGATGAGTCGAGGTCTACAGTGCATTTCAAA
Organism: Schistocerca serialis cubense; assembly: GCF_023864345.2. NCBI lineage: Eukaryota > Metazoa > Arthropoda > Insecta > Orthoptera > Acrididae > Schistocerca > Schistocerca serialis. The sequence goes on from NC_064639.1 coordinate 84,796,872, forward strand.
GGTGAGACAGCAGAGACATTGGAGACTGAGACAGATCTCATAAAAGAGGACGCTCTCTCATGTGTTCAGTTCTGTATCATCATGGAGAAAGTAATAAAGGATTGTAGGCAACAGGAATGGGCTGGAGTATAAATGAATGGTTATTTCAGTTATCTCACATATGCAGATTACATAGTCCTTTTAAGTGAATCAAACAATGAGATGAAAGAAATGTATCAGGAAATGAGCAAGAGCAGGAACAATTTCTTGAGATAGATGGTTTGAGGTTCAAGAGATGGGAGCCTATCTTAGATAAAGAAGTATGGAGGAGAAAGAGCAAGAATGAGGAAATCTACCTCTTGATGTGACAACCAAAAATTCTACAAGTGCTGAAGAGCAGAAGAATCCAATGGGTGAACCATGTAGCCCATATGCCAGAAGAAAGACAGGTCAAGAAGGCACCTGGAGTGAAACCAAACACCAGGTGCCCCATAGTAGCATGTTTCCAGGATCTACTGCAACACTGCTAACCCACAATGTAGCACTGCTACGCATGTTTTCATTCAAGCTCTGCAGGTGCATTGGTCGAAGTCAGCTAACTTCACCTGGCCGAGGCTAGTTCAGAGGGTACACACAAGAGCAGTAGAGGCCGCCACATCTACAGACCTTTTGGTGCATCCGTCATGCCATTTTCCTCAACCAGTCTGAGCCCAGTCACTACACCAATAGCTACCTGGTAGTCTACCACGACATAGATACAACTGCCCTTGCCTGGCAAGCAGCAGGTAGCTCTTTCTCTTTCAGCAGAAGCAGAAGTTTGCCAGCACCACGCTGCCACCCAAACTCGAGGTCATCCTTGCCATCCAGAGCTACTGCGCATGGTGACCTGTTGCTTTAGCTGTGGACTCTGAGGCTGGAAATCCTTGTATTGCTCATGAGATGGGACTTCAAAAAATGGTTCAAATGGCTCTGAGCACTATGGGACTCAACTGCTGTGGTCATCAGTCCCCTAGAACTTAGAACTAATTAAACCTAACTAACCTAAGGACATCACACACATCCATGCCCGAGGCAGGATTCGAACCTGCGACCGTAGCAGCAGCGCGGCTCCGGACTGGAGCGCCTAGAACCGCACAACCACCGCGGCCGGCGAGAGATGGGACTTCAATTTTCTATCTACTGTGCATGTGTAAGAAGACAGTCATTTTCATTTGCAAGAGAACTTTTCAGAAGATAGTCTCATACATTATATTGTTTTGCAAGAACTTTAAATTGTCAAAAAGTTACTCCTTCACTTTCAAAAAGGAATCATCTGATTTGTTTTGAACTGCTTTAACTGACATTCTCAATAACCTGATTTATGGAACTGATTGTGTCAATAAATTGATTTGTGAGTGTAATCACTGATTTATTGTGAAAGTGCCCCAAGCCATGACACTTCACATAGCTTGACCAAGGTAACACTGGATGGACAAACCGGACTGGATGGACAAACTGGCAAAGGAACCTGCAGCCCTGGGGACTGAAGACACTGAGGAACCGAACACAAAACCAAAAGGAATGGAGGTAGTTTGGAGAAGCAGCACATGGTCTGCAGAGCCTGTGATTGCCATGTATGTATCTATGGCAATGGCCTTGCTGCAGTGGATACACCAGTTCCCGTCAGATTACCGAAGTTAAGCGCTGTCAGGCATGGCCGGCTCTCGGATGGGTGACTGCCTGGGCCGTCATGTGCTGTTGTCATTTTTTGGGGTGCGCTCAGCCTCGTGATGCCAATCGAGGAGCTACTACACCGAAAAGTAGCGGTTCTGGTCAAAGAAAACCATAATAATGACCGGGACAGCAGTGTGCTGACCACACGCTCCTCCTATCCGCATCCTCAGATGAGGATGACATGGCAGTTGGATGGTCCCAATGGGCCACTTGTAGCCAGAAAATGGAGTGCTTTATGTATGTATATTTTCATGAGCAAATGCTCCCCCTAGCATGCATGGCTACACTCTAACTGTAAGCATAGGAAAAACTTCGGATAAAAATGTTGAAAACAAAACAGGGAGGCAACTACTGCATTCTTCACTGAGTGAACTATACAGCCTTGGCATTTAGTTTATAGAACCAAAAGAAGCAACTGGTATACAATACTAAATCTATCAATACACAGTATAAGCAGAAAGAAAAACCATGTTTGTAGACTCATGTTAAAGTTCCAATATCTGAGAAAAAGAATGATGTACTAATTGTTTTCATTGCATTAATTTAAAAAAATCATTATTTATGTTTCGTTACCTGCAGTTTACACTAAATGTGTACCTGACTCAAAATTGTACTGAAAAATCCTGAACAGAATACAATGAGAAGAGATGTAGTGTTGAGTAACAGGCCATATAAATAATAAGTGTAACATAGTACGAGGGCAGTTCAATAAGTAATGCAAGACATTTTTTTTCTCGTCCAATTTTGGTATGAAAAACCGGAAATTTCTTGTGGGATATTTTCAAACATTCCCGCTTCGTCTCATATAGTTTCATTGACTTCCGACAGTTGGCAGCGCTGTACGGAGCTGTTAAAATGGCGTCTGTAACGGATGTGCGTTGCAAACAACGGGCAGTGATCGAGTTTCTTTTGGCGGAAAACCAGGGCATCTCAGATATTCATAGGCGCTTGCAGAATGTCTACGGTGATCTGGCAGTGGACAAAAACACGGTGAGTCGTTGGGCAAAGCGTGTGTCATCATCGGCACAAGGTCAAGCAAGACTGTCTGATCTCCCGCGTGTGGGCCGGCCGTGCACAGCTGTGACTCCTGCAATGGCGGAGCGTGCGAACACACTCGTTCGAGATGATCGACGGATCACCATCAAACAACTCAGTGCTCAACTTGACATCTCTGTTGGTAGTGCTGTCACAATTGTTCACCAGTTGGGATATTCAAAGGTTTGTTCCTGCTGGGTCCCTTGTTGTCTAACCGAACACCATAAAGAGCAAAGGAGAACCATCTGTGCGGAATTGCTTGCTCGTCATGTGGCTGAGGGTGACAATTTCTTGTCAAAGATTGTTACAGGCAATGAAACATGGGTTCATCACTTCGAACCTGAAACAAAACGGCAATCAATGGAGTGGCACCACACCCACTCCCCTACCAAGAAAAAGTTTAAAGCCATACCCTCAGTCAGTAAAGTCATGGTTACAGTCTTCTGGGATGCTGAAGGGGTTATTCTGTTCGATGTCCTTCCCCATGGTCAAACGATCAACTCTGAAATGTATTGTGCTACTCTTCAGAAATTGAAGAAACGACTTCAGCGTGTTCGTAGGCACAAAAATCAGAACGAACTTCTCCTTCTTCATGACAACGCAAGACCTCACACAAGTCTTCGCACCCGAGAGGAACTCACAAAACTTCAGTGGACTGTTCTTCCTCATGCACCCTACAGCCCCGATCTCGCACCGTCGGATTTCCATATATTTGGCCCAATGAAGGACGCAATCCGTGGGACGCACTACGCGGATGATGAAGAAGTTATTGATGCAGTACGACGTTGGCTCTGACATCGACCAGTGGAATGGTACCGTGCAAGCATACAGGCCCCCATTTCAAGGTGGCGTAAGGCCGTAGCATTGAATGGAGATTACGTTGAAAAATAGTGTTGTGTAGCTAAAAGATTGGGGAATAACCTGGTGTATTTCAATGCTGAATAAAACAACCCCTGCTTCAGAAAAAAATGTGTTGCATTACTTATTGAACTGCCCTCGTAATTTAGCCTATGAACTTCTTCAGATAGTTACAGATCCATAACTGACCCTTGTACGCATGTAGAAATACTGACCCAGCTCTGTGGCCTCATGCCCAGCACCTGTTTATATGTCTGTGTACCCTGTAAGGTTTGTGTACTGGATTAATAAGTCCCAATTATTGCTTCTGTGCCTATCCTCTGTTCAGTGCTTCCAGTCCATGGTAAGTAGTTATGTTCTTGTTTCCGACAAATATCAAGAGATTCAGTGAAATTTTAGGTACTTGTAGGTATAAAATAAATACTGAGAAAACCAAAATGTGCAGTTGCATCCTAAAATCCATAATGCATAATTGACGGGTAAGGCACATTCTCCAAGTAAATGTTAGAAGTAGTTAACAGTTACTGACTAAAAAGAAAATCTTTGAGGAAACTTAATACCTGAAATAGCATTGAGGGAAGGCTAACTGACAAACTGAGTTGTGCCTGAATGACTCAAAGTTCTGTACATTTCAACCCCATGCAGCACACAGTTTTACTCTGCCACCATGTTTCATAAGAGTGCACACTCCACTGTGGAGTTTAGGACATCCTTAGGCTGTGGCTGAGACATTTCTTCACAATATATTACCTCATAGGAGTGCTGTTCCAGCAAGCTATCAATGAGAGCTTCTATGAAATTTGGAAAGCAGTTAAGAAGAACAGACAACATTGAAGCTACTTCTGTAGTCTTTAAAAGAATTACCCAGGAAGGTCAAGGTTACGAGTTGAAGTTCTGGCTGGCACACTGTTCTAATCTGTCAATCCTGATTTATATTTTATTAACAATATTCTGGGGTAACAGCAGAGATATCAGATTTAATTGATGAAAGGAGAAAATATAAAAATGCAGTAAATAAAGCAGGCAAAAAGGAATACAAAAATGAGATAGACAGGAAGTGCAAAATAGCTAAGCAGGAATGAGTAGAGGACAAATGTAAGGATGCAGAGGCATATATCACTAGGGGTAAGATAGATACTGCCTACAGGAAAATTAAAGAGACCTTTGGAAAAAAGAGAACCACCTGTATGAATATCAAGAGCTGAGATAGAAAATCAGGTCCAAGCAAAGAAGGGAAACAGAAAGGTGGAAGGAGTATACAGGGAGTCTGCACAAGGGTGATACACTTGAGGCCGATTTTACGGTAATGGAAGAGGACGTAGATGAAGATGAAATTGGAGATATGATACTGTGTGAAGAAATTGACAGAGCACTGAAAGACTTAAGCCAAGAAAAGGCCCTGGGAGTAGACAACATTCCATTAGAACTACTGATAGCCTTGGGAGAGCCAGCACTGACAAAACTCTACCATCAGATGAGCAGGATGTATGAGACAGATGAAATACCTTCAGACTTCAAGAAGAATAATAATTCCAATCCCAAAGAAAGCAGGTGTTGATAGGTGTGAAAATTACAAAACTGTCAGTTTAATAACTCATGGCTGCAAAATACTAACAAGAATTCTTTACAAATGAATGGAAAAACTGGCAGAATCTGACTTTGGGGAGGATCAGTTTGGATTCTGTAGAAATGCTGGAACACGTGAGGCAATACTGACCCAACGACTTATCTTAGAAGACAGATTCAGGAAAAACAAACCTACATTTCTAGCATGTGTAGACTTAGAGAAGGCTTTTAAAAATGTTGACTGGAATACTCTCTTTCAAATGCTGAAAGTGGCAGGGGTCAAATACAGGGAGCAAAAGGATATTTACAATTTGTACAGAAACCAGATAGCAGTTACAAGAGTCAATGAGCATAAAAGGGAAGCAGTGGTTGAGAAGGTAGTGAGACAGGGCTGTAGCTTATCCCCAAGTTATTCAATCTGTATATTGAGCAAGCAGTAAAGGAACAAAAGAAAAATTTGGAGTAGGAATTAAAACCCATGAAGAAGAAATAGAAATTTTGAGTTTTGCCGATTACACTGTAATTGTCAGAGACAGCAAAGGACCTGGAAGAGCAGTTGAACAGAATGGGCGGTGTCTTAAAGGAGGATATGAGATGAACATCAACAATAGCAAATGAGGATAATGGAGTGTAGTTGAATTAAAGCAGGTGATGCTGAGGGAATTAGATTAGAAAATGAGACACTTAAAGTAGGAGATGATTTTTTTCTATTTGGGGCAAAATAACTGATGATGGTCAAATTAGAGAGGATATAAAATGCAGACTGGCAATAGCAAGGAAAGTGTTTCTGAAGAAGAAAAATTTATTAACATTGAGTACAGATTTAAGTATTTGTATGGAGTGTAGCCATGTATGGAAGTGAAACATGGACAATAACAAGAAGAGAAGAGAAGCTTTCGACATGAGGTGTTACAGAAGAGTGTTGAAGATTAGATGGGTAGATCACATAACTAATGAGGAGGTACTGAATAGAATTGGGGAGAAGAGGAATTTGTGGCACTACTTGGCTAGAAGAAGGGATTGGTTGGTGGGACATGTTCTGAGGCATCAAAGGATCACCAATTTAGTGTTGGAGGGCAGTGTGGAGGGTAAAAATCTCTTAAAAATGAAATCAACATGAAGTGCAAAATGGCTAAGCAGAAGTGGCTAGAGGGGAAAATGTCAGCATGTAGAAGCATATATCACTACAGGTAAGACAAAAAGTCGCCTACAGGAGACCTTTGGAAAAAAGAGAACCACCTGTGTGAATATCAAGAGATCAGATGGAAAACAAGACCTAAGCAAAGAAGGGAAAGTGGAAAGGTGGAAGGAGTATATAGAGGGTCTATGCAAGGGAGATTAACTTGAGAGAAATATTATGGAAGAGCAGTTGAACAGAATGGACAGTGTCTTAAAAGGAGGATATAAAATGAACATCAACAAAAGCAAAACAATGGTAATGGAATGTGATCAAATTAAATTAGGTGATGCTGAGGGAATTAGATTAGGAAATACGACATTCAAAATAGTAGGTACTATTTGGGAGCAAAATAACTAATGGTGCTTGAAGTAAGGAGGATATATTAGTAGACTGATGATAGGGAGAAAAGCATTTCTGAATAAGAGAAATTTGTTAATGTAAAGTATAGATGTAAGTGTAAGGAAGTCATTTCTGAAAGTATTTGTATGGATTGTACTCCTCTATGGAAGTGAAGCGTGGATGATAAACAGTTTAGACAAGAAGAGAGTAGAAGCTTTTGAAATGTGGTGTTACAGAAGAATCCTGAAGATTAGATGGGGAGATCACATACCTAATGAGGAGGTACTGCATAGGATTGGAGAAGAGGAATTTGTGGCACTACTTGACTAGAAGAAGGGATTGGTTGGTAGGACATGTTCTGAGGCATCACCAATTTAGTACTGGAGGGAAACATGGAGGGTAAAAATCATAGAGGAAGACTAAGAGGTGAATACAGTAAGCAGATTCAAAAGGATGTAGGTTGCAGTAGTTATTAGGAGATGAAGAGGCTTGCACAGGATAGAGTAGCATGGAGAACTGCATCAAACCAGTCTTTGGACTGAGGCCCAAACCACCACCACCACCAGCAGCAGCAGCACCACCACCACCACCACCACCAACAACAACAACAACAACATGAGCATTTCAGAGCTGAAGTTGTGATAACTATGTCTGATTATGATGAAATAATGTGAAGGAAAGCCACTGTTGACAAATGGTGAAACAGACTTCCAAAAAATACAGTTATGACTGTATGGCTGCTTTACCAGGCAATGATGAAAATCTCCATTTAAAATCTGTGAATAATGGAGATTGGGCTTTCATCCTTGGTACAACAAGATAGATACAGACATAAAATATAACTCTTATTTATATCATACAGATACACTGTTCCCTTTCTCTCCCACTTCTCAGGTGTTAAAATTTCTCCTGTTTAGTGTCTTTATCTGATACTTCGCTCCTCGTCCTGTCTTTGACTCAAGGTTATTGGGGGTTTCTTACCAATATCTGTGTAGGAATGTGAGAATAATCAACTACTGGAATCATTGGTTCCCAAAGCTAATGTTTGTGTTGCCGTTTGTTACTATGAATTTTGACCAATTGCATTCAAGTGTAAATTTACTTTATCTTCAGTTGATGGAAGTTTTACTGTAATGCCACTGAGTGATGTGGCAACATGATTAATATTAGATCAGAATCTATAATTACTTTTAGTCATTTATGCACAACTTGATACGTGTAACTTAACAACAATTTTACACTTACTGTTGATGAATGATGCGGCTTTTCACTGTACTGGAGGCAGCTGGAAGTCCTGTGTGATTCAACATTGTCTATAGCATCCAAATGATCTGCATCTCCCAGAACAGGGACACGGAATGTTGCGTAAGGACTGATATCTTGTCTCTGTCCCAGAGAAACACGCATTGGAGTGGCAATATAGACTGCTTCTTGGAGATTTGCTGAGGCAATGCCACTTTCAATGTTGTCATATTTCATAGGAACTGCTCCCCGATCCAAATCTTCTATTTTTCCTGTTTCTGACGTTTTCTCTGCAAAATAAACAAAGAACATGTTAAGATACAATATTTGCAAAACTTTATGTGATTATATGTATACCAATAAAACAATTAAAAATTCATACTACAATAATAGAAATTTTGAGCTGGGAACAATAAACAAAAATGAGGAAGATAACATTACTGCTGTCTGATGCATGGCACGCAGACACACAGCACAGAAATTAACCCTAAACCAAGTAAGAGAACCATATGAAGGCTACAGTGTTTCAATGGTTGCAGTGGTTTACAGTATGGCGAGTACAAGAAAAGAAAGCAAAGAGTCAATACTGATTTTATAATTATTTTGTAATGGGGTTATTCACATTTCATCTAGACACTAACAAAAATGAACTGAATCTCAGTGAGTACTATACCCTCAGATTCACTTTTGATGTCAATCTTACAGCCAGATGTTATATGCTATTCTACAAGAGAGGCCCTTAGGGCCAGCACAGTACCAGTCAATGATGACGATGGCAAGGTGGTACGGAACAAGTGACTGGAAGTCAGGCAAAGTTAGTATTGCGTCACTCTCTATGGTGATGCCCCGTGTCATGCCATCTGTGTGGGTGACGGTATCATCTGGATACTCTGACCAGTGCATATGGTGTGCACTGTCCTGGTTAAAGTGAGGCCTCTTGTTTCTCACCCTGTGTGTCACGTTTTGGCACTGAGACCCGCTGTTTCTGAGGTGCACATTGGTGGGTCTGCTGCAGATGATGCTGGCTGTGGAGGTGTCAGGTAACCATTGTGTCTGAGCCAATTTTGCTGGCACCAAAGTGTGCCATCTTCTTATGTCCTTATATTGTACTTTCCTTTTTCTGACCCAGTTGTAGGATCCACTAAAAATAATGTCTTGGGATGGATAACCATTTGAACTCAGTATGGTCCTTCATACTCTTGGAAAAACTTGTTTCTCTCTTTCTTCAGGGCAGAGCTCTGAAGATGCTGTTTTACAAGGACTAGGTCATCAACCTTGTACTGCAGTTCTACAGCTTTCTCATTATGCTTACTCACTCTTTGTTGTGCCTTTTCAACTAAATTTCTAGAAACTATTTTCTGATTCAGTTCGTAGTAGAGAGTAAGATGTCCAGGTAGATCCAAAGGTGTTAATTCAGTTGATAAATGTGGTAACTCATTTAAAAAAACTTCAAAGTTTTTAATTTTTGTTGCCCATAAAGTATGTTTTTCATGGCAGTAGGTGCGGCATAATTTCCCAATTTCTTTCACAGCTCTTTCACATGGATTAGAGGCCGGGCTATAGTTGGATATTAATACTTGACGAATATCTTCCCAAGCTAGAAATTCTTTACATTCATTACTGACAAATTGTGGTCCATTGTCTGTGAGAAATTGATTTGGTTTTCCCAACTCCAAAAAGTACTGTTACAAACAGTGTATAACCATTTGTGCATTTGCTTTTTTGATAGGATTTAACTTAACATATTTTGACCAGCACTATATGATGACCAAAATGTATGACACTCCTCCCTTTCATTTAGGAATCGGTCCAAAAAAATCTGCTGCTGTAAGATCGAGTAACGATTTAGGAATAATTGGATACATTTTGTATTTAACATGAGTGTTACTCTCTTTCACCTTCAGACAGATTTTACAGGTCCTAATTAAAGATGTCCAAGCTTCTTAAAATAACAGAACTTATTCATATGAGCTATACACTTTTTTACTCCGCATATCCATATCCCTTACGAATAAACCACACAATTTTGTCTTTCATTAACTTCAAAACGTAAATGTGGCAACGTTGCAATGTTATACTGTCTAACCAAAACAAATTATGCCCTATAATTTTCCACTTTCCTGCTTGATTAGGAGGTAAGGAATTCCTGATACACACAGCAAACATTCCTGTGAAATAGGGATCATGATGGATGTTTTCTGTTATCCTTTGGGCCAGCTACAGTACCCTGGTGTGTGGATAGTATACTGTCATAAAATTAATTGCAAAAATTATGTCAGTTCCCTCCGTATGATTTAACTCTTCTGTGCCTATTGGTAACCTAGACAAAGCATTCAGTACAGTATTCTCAGAACCTTTTGCATACTGTATCCTAATGTCATATTTCTGTAGGAACAACATCCATCACATTAATCTCCTATGTAACAACCAACTACTCATTTAAAAAGATAGAGCTTGATGATCTGTACAGACATGGATTTCTGACTCCCATACTAGTGTTTGGAATTTTTGGATACTCCATGCTATTGCCAGTAGTTCTTTTTGAGTAGCTGCATAGTTTAATTCACGTTTATTAAGACTATGGTTAGCAAAAGCTATGGATCTATGATTTACATTATCTAGACCCCACTATCCTCGAAAAAGTTCTTCTGCAATACCACAATCAGATGCATTGGTTGAAATTTTAAATGGCGCACCCATACTCAGATGATGTAATATGGGTGATTCTACCAGTGCTCTTTTTACATTTTCAAATGCATCATTTGCCTCTTGATCCCAAAGCCACGGTATTCCCTTTCTTAATAAATGTAAAATTCTTGGGTCATTCACTTCTTGACCTCATATATACTGTCTATAGTATCCAGCCATTCCTATAAATCCCTTCAACTGTCTTATGTTTCTAAGGGGTGGACATTCTTTAATAGCTTTTATGCGCTCAGGATCTGGTCTAATGCCTTGCACCCCTACAATATATCCTAGAAACTTAAGCTCTTGTCGCACAAAGTGTGCTTTAGACAATTTCACTGTGATGCCTTTTTCTTTAAATTTTTTCAGGGTCTTACTCAAGGTTAGACAGTGTTCACATGATGTTCAGAGAAGCATATTGTTTCAGCTGGGTTCAAGGACTCTAATTCATCTATGCAGATAATTAATTCATTAATTTTATTTCTCAGTCCTTGAATATTTTGATGCAATAAAGATAGCTGAGTTAAAATTGGGTAGAGCTGAAATATCTGCTGATTGTTCAAAATTCTTAACCAATAGCTTTTTGTGCTCATGTAACAAGCTAGAATTATGTTTGTTGGTTCCTTTCTCAAACTGAAGGATTGTCTCAGTCCTAACCTCTCTTAAAACTTGGTTTCTTTCTGTCCTCCCTACCCTAAAAATTGGTCGTTTCTGAACCCTATAACCACTGGTATTTTATCACTCGTGACAGTGCCTCCCCCATTTAACTTTCCTGCTATTTTCCCAGCCAGTTTACCCTTCCCTTTCCTGTTGAGGTGAAGGCCATGCCTAGTATAATCCCACCTACTGAGAGACACAACAGGAACCACACCAATGTGTGATCCTGCACCCAACATAAGCAGCCGTTCCAACTCCAAATTAACTCTCTGGACAGAAGAGTTCAAATGGGGTCAGTCATGGTGCCCAAGAAGAGATACAAACTCAACACTAGTATGCTTCGATGCTGATGGAATCTTTGCCAGGTCACACTGTGTACTGTACCCAGGATCTCTGTCAGTACTATTAATTAGCCCACCCACCATAACCATGGTGTCTTACTTAGTGAAATCTTTGCACAGTGATCCTAAGTCCTCTGTCACCTGCTCCAGACCAGCTCTAGGTTTACAAAAATTGGTAAACTGGTATTCTGATCATAGTTAATAATGCAAAAGTTGGCCAACACCTCTTCCATGGGAACTACCTAACAACACCACTTTCTTTCTCTTTACTGATTTCCCTACATTCTTACTTTTCAATTTGCTGCTGAAAGTTTGTTGTGCCCTGTTTACACCTGCAACTGCTTGAGGCTCATCAGCTTCTAACTGAAGCAACAGGTCAAATCTATTTTCCACATTCACCATGAAGCTTCTTCCTCCTGTTGCCATTTCCCACCTCTCTTTACCCTTCTCCCTCCTTAACCTGTCAATGTCTCACATGGCCTTGCCTAACTCAGCCTGAAGGGCGGCAATTTTCCCCTCCTGTTCTAGTATCTTCCTATCTCTACTACACATCCTACAAAACCACTGATGAGTCTCATTTACTTCCCCTATTCCCGCACCACTACAGTCACCCACATGGAAAAAACTACAGCATCCATCACACTGAAGCCCCGACGTAATCATTCTATGGCAAGTCAAGCACATTTCACTCACAATAAATGTAACAGTTTATTAAGAATAGGTCAGTTAAATTATAGATAAACATGAAAGTATGATTCCACAAATTTGGCCTATATGCAACTGTATGTAAACAAAAGCACAAAAACAAGAGTGCACAGTTTCTGAAACAACAGCTAAAACTTTATGCTACATTCCAGAAATGTGAGTTAAAGAATGAAGAAGTATGCTGCAGTTAAATTTCTGGAGAGAGCAAACAACAATTAAACGAAATTCTAAAGATTTGCTGTGGCAAAATGTAAACAGAAAATACGACTTTAACCTGACTGTATGATCTGTACCTGCAATGTATCCACTGAGCCACTGTTCAGGTATGATCCTCACTGGTGGCTTGTAAAATTGTGTATGTAGTTTCTCAAAAATCATTTATAACCATGATAACATCAAAACAAGAAACCTCATTCTTATCAAATTTTACGCTCTGTCCAGCCAACAGACCATCATTGGGCTTTGTCATAGCTCTTTCAACATGATTCTGCTATGGCAGTTATTGAAAGCATTACACAGAGCTCCTTTGAAAGCCACATGTGTTTCATTTAGCATCTTTCTATCTATACTCACACAATTTGATTCACACTTGTGGTGCAGTGGTCACCCTTTATGTAGAAGTTTCTTTATGGATACTGAAACTGATACCGATGGAGAATCCCTCCAATGATAAATTGTATGTATGTATGTAGGTATGTATACATCTCAGGCTCGGTCAGCTAGTCTTTGAAACTTCAGCCACAGTTCTGCTACAAGCTCCTGCCCAGAGCTGAATGTTTCAAGCTACTTATCGTAACAAGACACTATTACTTCTGTAACTGGTCTACTGAACAGTTAATTTGTTGCCATTAGGTCCAATATATTTCCAACATGAGAAGGCTTCCATGTTATCTGTTCTAGATAGTTTTCAGAGAAGGTATCTGATATTACTTCACAGGATGTCTTGTCACACTCACCACTTACAAAACTGTAATCATCCCAGTTCCTTTTTGGATGATTTATGTCTCTTTCAATTATGACAGTCTGAGTGATGAACATAAGTAATAACGAGTAAGGGTTTTCTCTAAACTTTCCAGTTACATCCGTGGATGAGTCTGGTGTCAGATAGAAAGATCGAATCACAAGTTTATGCCCACCCTTGATATTGAATCTTGCCCAAACGCTATCATATGCAGCTTCAATTTCTGTCTCAGAGGAGTACAGATTCTTATATACTGTGATAAATACACCACTGCCAGTTCCTATTAACCTATCTTTTTGATAGACACTTTGATTTACTGCAAAAATCTCACTAGCGTCTATTTCATGAATTAGCCAGATTTCTACACCTTGTATTCTGTGAACTCAACTACCTTTTATGAGTGCCTCAAATTGTAGCACTTTGTTGTGAATGTTTTGCCAGCTTATCACAAGGATTTTTATAAGCTATTGTTTTAGTGCCCGAAAACCTCAAACCACACACACACTAAGCTATTGTTTAAATCTTACATTATTATTTCAAGTTCTCCTACAGCTCTACTGGGCAGAGCCGATTAACTTAAAAACCCTTTGTGCACTCCACACAGTGTCATCTCTCCAGAAGTACCATCTGGTATGTGGTACATCTCTGACCTATTTAGGGACACCCTACAATTGTCAACCCTCTGGTGCAAGTCTAGGAAATGTGACAGCTTAGCTTGTCACAAAACCTACAAAGTCACCAGTTTGAGCCTTTATTCTTTGGCTCAGAATCAGAGGACCATGATCAATTCTGGGGCATACAACAAACTGTGAATTAACTATGCTGCAATTCTGTGAGCAAGGCTTGTCCTCCTAACCTCTGGCAGTCTGGAATGATGCAAGTATGATTTCATAATCCAGGTGAAAGGCACTGACTGATTCAACGTGTGCCACAATTTGTTGTTGGTTGCACCCTGCTTCCTCTGTGACTGTTTTTAACAGCTTCATCAACGTGCTCAATTCGAAACCCTAGGTATGCGCAATTAGTCCACAGGATGATCCTTCTAATTCCCTGCTGCCATTTCTCTTATGCATACCATTTTTTGCTGTACCTTCAGACCGTCACTCCCTTTGCAGTTGCTACCTCTCAACAGGGGAAACAGCAAGCTTCCCAACAGCTGAAGTGTTCCTCACCACCTCAGTTTCAGTTCCAGTGGGAGGTAACTCTTTTCGTGATTATGTGGTTGAGTGTAGTAACCCGAGATCTCCCTGGTGATGGCCTTCCCTTTACAGGGCCTCTACACCTATATTGTGTTCATCATAACAATAAACCTGATACAAACATTACAACAAGTATTCTTCCACATTTGCTTGTGTAATAAAGTCAAGTTGAACAAATACATTTCAAGGAAGATGCAATACATGAAAGTCACAGATCAAGTAAACAGAGTAAGACGTGTGTACACTTTAACAGTCAAATCATAACTTAGTCCAAGTCTAGCGGCCGCTGGCTGACTGGCCACTTAGGTGGCGCTGCTGCTGCACGGCTGGCAGACAGCGCCGCATGTAGAGGACGCGCATGACTGCGTGGCGGCACTTTGAAAGATCGGCGAGTCACAACACTTTTCCGTCCTTTGAAGTTCTTGCACAGGTCTTGATGGAAGTGGCCTGTAGATTGCTAACGTCCGTAGATGTTGTCTGACTGGCCGTAAAGTCTCGAGGAGGAGGCTTCCCGTATGGACGAAAGTATCCCCGATGATAACGGGTCGAGATGACAGGAGACGTGGGGGTTGAATCTCCTGGGGACCCATGCACCAACCTGCCCGTTGCGGCAAGTCCAGTTGTTATAACAGGAGACATGGGCGATGTGTATGCGTCCGTAGGAGATGGAGGAGAGTAGAGTTGCTCCAACAGATGATGGCCCTTTGGTTCCTGCATGGGCATGTCTCCTGGTGGCGTCAGTTCTTGTGCTGGCACTGATATGATGGTGAGAGGACTGCATTGTGAGTAATGAGAGATTCCAGTATCCCGAGAATCAGGTAGAGCCGAAGGTGGTGTAGCGGCATCCGGAATAGGTGTTGCCACCACACGAGGGCAAAGCTGGTTTGAATGACGCACTGTAACACCCATGCCCGTCTGGATTTCATACAGGCGTTGGCCACGGTGTCGTAAGATGAGGCCAGGACTCCATTTTGGCCGCCTGCCATATCCCCGTACCCACACAAGGTCATCAGCGGTGAACTGGCCGGCCAAGCGATGGCACCCGTGGCCATGGGGGTGAAACGGTAAGAAGCCAGAAATTGGGGAAGCGCATCATCAGCAGCAGAAGAAGCCAGAAGTTTCCGCATCTGAGCCTTAAATGTGTGGATCAATCGTTCAGCCTCACTGTTTGACTGTGGATAGAACGGAGGGGCCGTGACATGCATGACGCCGTGACGGGCACAAAAATCCGCAAAATCTGAAGACGTAAATTGTGGACCATTATCAGTAACAAGACTAGAGGGAAGGCCTTCCAAAGAGAAAATGCGAGCTAGAGCATTGGTGGTTGCTGCAGTGGTAGGCGACGTGCAACGGACAATGAAAGGGAAGTTAGAGTAGGTGTCAATAACGAGAAGCCAATAAGTACCTAAAAAAGGTCCTGCGAAGTCAGCATGAACACGCTCCCAGGGCTTCTCAGGTGAAGGCCACGGTGACAAAGATGACTTCGGGGTGACGGCCTGTGACACACAAGGGCCGCAGGCAGCGACCATGTGTGCGATTTCAGAGTCGATGCCGGGCCAGTACATGACGGCGTGCCAGAGATTTTGTGCGAGCAACACCACAGTGCCCTTGGTGAAGGAGGTGCAAGATCGAAGCATACAAAGACACAGGTACCACAACAAGTGGCCAAGCGTTTTCGGTGGAAAGGAGGATAACACCATCCCTAACCGTGAGGCGGTAACGCAAAGCATAGTAGTCCCGCAACGGATCAGATGTCTTAGCGAATGGCCGATCTGGCCGACCCTTCTGAATACAGCGTAAAACAAGGGAGAGGGCAGGGTCAGAGCCCGTAGCAGCTGCCAGTCGGTCCCCAGTGATGGGGAACCCGTCCACAACCCGCTGCTCAGCAACATCCAGGTGGAAACACAAAAGTTCGTCCCTATCAAATGTCAGATCAGGACCCATGGGAAGGTGAGGTAGTACATCAGCATTCACATGTTGAAACGAGACATGTAAAGAGTCCAACACTGGAGGCGGTGTGCAGCCTTGTCAGGAAATGACGTTGATGGATGAAACAAAGAAACAAGTGGTTTGTGATCCATAACAAGATGAAATTTGGATTCATAGAGAAAAACACCAAACTTATGAAGAGCATAAATTATGGCCAAAGCTTCTTTTCAATTTGAGAATACTTTTGGTGGGCATCCGTGAGTGTTTCAGAGGCATAAGCAATGGGTTGTTCAGAACCGTCAGAAAAACAGTGTGCAAGGACTGCACCGACCCCGTATTGAGAGGCTTCTGTGGCAAGAACAAGATATTGGCCAGGTCGATAAGTAGCCAAACATGGGGCCTGTTTCAGCATAGTCTTCAATTTCTGGAAAGCCACATTGCATGATGCGGACCAGTGAAAAGGCATGTTTTTATGCAACAGGCGATGCAACAGCTGAGCCACCGAAGCAGCAGACGGTAAAAACTTGTGATAGTATGCTATTTTCCCCACGAAGGCCTGCAGTTCCTTAACAGATGTACGGCGAGGAAGGGCATCGATCACAGCGACAGTTTGCCGAAGCGGACGAATACCATCCTGAGAGAGTTGAAACCCCAAGTATGCGATGAATGCCTGAAAAAAATTTTGATTTCTGAAAATTACACTTAAGACCAGCAGTCTGTAAGACATGAAAAAGCGTGCGGAGATTTTGAACATGTTCGTCAGTGGTGGAGCCAGTGACAACAATGTCGTCCTGGTAATTTATACACCCAGGGACAGTGAGCAATAATTGTTCCAAGAATTGCTGAAAGAGAGGAGGGGTGCTGGCAACCCCGAATGGCAATCGTTGGTACTGATAGAGGCCGAAAGGCGTGTTAAGGACCAGAAACTGTCGGGAAGCAGCGTCAAGAGGAAGTTGATGATAAGCTTCTGACAGGTCAAGTTTAGAAAAATACTGGCCTCCAGCAAGTTTAGTGAACACTCTTCAAGTCGAGGTATAGGGTTAAGTGTCGATAAGGCATTGAGCATTTACAGTGGCTTTGAAGTCACCACAGAGATGAATATCACCTTTTGGCTTTGCAACAACAACGGCAGGAGAGGACCACTCACTGGAAGTGACAGGAAGCAAGACCCCTAAAGCAGTGAGACGATCCAGCTCCCATTTTACCTAATCACGAAGGGCCACAGGAATGGGCCGAGCCTGAAAAAACTTAGGCTAAGCAGTGGGTCTGAGTGTGATATGAGCTTCAAAGTTGTTTGCATGGCCTAACCCAGGAGAAAAAGGGGACGAAAATGTCACCGACAAGGAATCCAATTGAGCATAAGGAATAGCATCAGAGACAATACTGACAGAGTCATCTATGGAGAACCCAAAAACACGAAAGGCATTGAAACCAAAAAGATTCTCCGCATTACTATGGTCAACCACAAATATGGGAACAGTGTGAATGACAGATTTGTAAGATACCTCAGCATAAAATTGTCCCAAGATAGAAATCTTCTGTTTATTGTAAATCCGTAATTGCCTAGTGACAGGTGACAGGATTGGAGAACCCTACTGAAGATACGTCTGAGAGTTGATGATAGTGGCAGCAGAACCAGTATCCACCTGCACGCGAACATCGCGACCAAGTATTTGGATGGTGAGGAATAACTTCACTGAAAGGGAAGAAGTACAAATGACAGACAACACAAAATCAGAATCAGCATCATGTTCATGAACATCATGTATGCAGTCGGATTTGCAAACGGATGACACATGACTCTTTTTTTTGCATTTGTGACACACAGTCCAACGTTGTGGACAATCTTCTCGTGAATGTTTCATAAAACACCGCGGACATGAAGGAAGTTGCTGTGGGTTTTGCTGCAGTTACTTAGAGGTTTCCTTACGGTTAGGCCTAGGCTGCTGTCGGGAGCGTACTGCGGCCACGTCGGCCGGCAGGAACATGCCACACGCTTCGTCAACATCGCACAGAGGTTGTATTTCCCCGGCATCGCCCCATGGCTCTATTTGCGCTCCAGTAGCGCGAGAAATTTCAAAAGACTGAGCGATGGATAGAACTTCACCTAGAATCGGATTTGCCAACTGAAGGGCACGTTGCCTAACTTCTTTGTCGGACGCTGATAAGATAATAGCATCCCGTATCATGGAATTGGTGTAGGATTCTTTGTAAACTTCAGTAACAAATTGACACTTTCTACTGAGGCCATGAAGTTCAGCAGCCCAAGCGCGATAGAATTGATTTGGTTGTTTTTGACAACGATAAAAGGCAACACGAGAGGCTACCACATGCATTTCCTTTTGAAAATAGACGGACAGAAGTGAGCACATTTCAGCAAAGGACAAAGACGCAGGATCATTCAAAGGAGCCAATTGTGACAACAACTGATACATTTGAGGTGAAATCCAGAGACTTACATGTTTGTTCATCCGTGACATGAAATTCCAAGAAGTGCTGTCGAAGACGTTTTTTGTAATCAGACTAGTCTTCCACCGTCTCGTCTTAAGGAGGAAAAGTAGGTAGAGACAACAACGAGAGACGCCCTGCATTTGATGCCGTGACAAAATCACAAATCGCATTTGTGAGAAGTGTTTGCTGCTCTATGATACCTTGCAATAGTTGCTCTAAAGTAGCCATGAAAGAAAAATCCCATCCTCGTCGCCAATTGTAATAACGTCAAGTTGAACAAATATATTTCAAGGAGGATGCAATACATGAAAGTCACAGAGCAAGTAAACAGAGTAAGACGTGTGTACACTTTAACGGTCAAATCATAACTGAGTCCAAGTCTAGCGGCCGCTGGCTGGCTGGCTGCGGCGGCACTTTGAAAGATCAGCGAGTCATAACAGCTTGAATCTCATTGGATATTGTTTCACATGGAGCGGAAGCCAAACTGAATCCAGTACAGTCAAGTACGATCATGAGGATACATTTTATGCTGTCTTACATGCACATATACTGAACAATAATGTGAGACAACAGCTTTCCCAGTGCATTTAACTTGGACGGCACTGGCCTGCCAGCTGGTCCGACTTACCCGCAATGATGTGAGCAATTGCAGTTCGGATGTAAAAAGAGATGAGCAGAGAAACAATATAGCTTTGAACATAATTTAATTTTCAAAGAGAATGAAGTAATATTTGGAAAAACACCAGCACTAGCACACGCTACTTAGGTGACAAGACGGAAAGCATAAAATGTACTCATTCTTACCTAACATAGTATTCTAATTACAAACAAGAGTAATGAAAATTCAAGTAATGGAATATCCAGATGGAATTTAACAATATTATGAAAAGGATAGTTACTACTCACCATATAGCAGAGAGGCTGAGCCACAGATAGGCATGACAAAAAGACTGTCACGTAATAAGCTTTTGGTCAACAGGGCCATTGTCAAAATAGATGACAGACACACACACAGACGCAACTCACACACACGACTTCAGTCTCTGGCAGCTGAAGCCATGGCCTGAGACTGCAGTCGTGTGTTCATGTGTTTGTGTGTGTGTGTCACTATACAGTGAGTAGCAACTATCCTTTTCATAATATTGTTGAGAGATGAAAATTCCTAACTTAAGCACAGGGTAATTTTTCTTAGCAAGCTATGTGTGATGCAGAAGTATGCTGCAGTGATTTCACCATATTGTTGAACACTGAAGCCACTGAAGGTATTAATTACAGTCAGTCATCTGGTAATCTCTTAGCTCCTTCCTTATCCATATCTGAGAAATACATTTTAGTTTTGGAACTGTCATCAGATACGTTGACCCGGTTCTAGGTGCTTCTGTCCAGAACTGTGCTGCTGCTACGGTTGCAGGTTCGAATCCTGCCTCAGGCATGGATGTGTGTGATGTCCTTATGTTAGTTAGATTTAAGTAGTTCTGAGCCATTTGAACCATTTTATGATACGTTGATAACAAGTCAACCAACAACAGGATACATAAAGCCACCCATGTGCTACATTTTCTCCTCTTCTTGTATGACATGTTGTTCTATATCCCACCAGCATATGGCAGTGACATGTGAAAGAGCTGAATGCATTAGTACGAGTACATCTGGCAGCTTAACACTCTTGTTATTTCTCATGAGAAACCCTTTTACTTGGCCCCAGATCATTTCTGTTAGGTTCATATTGTAATGGTCGAATGGCATATGCTAAACTGCAACATTTTTATGGTGTGCTCAATGCTGTGAAAATATTGTTTTTCATATTTCTACAACATTTATCACTCTGCTTTGTGTCAGACTACATCTGTGGTGTAAAACAATGAACATAGTCGAAAAAAGTGTATTCAGTTTTTCACTTTTGCCCTAAAATTTAAATTCCTACGTATTCCTAATTTAAGCAGCCTTCATTAACAATATTTCATAAAATATCAATAATTAAGAATTTATATTTGAAATAAAAACAGGAATTGTGCATGCAATATGTAATTAGAAACAAGAAGACGTGTATTATTCATGAAAAATGATGGTGAATTTTAGTTATGTGATGTAGGAATTTCACATTGGAAAAGAAAGGATGGCCAAGACAAGACTCGAACCAGCAATCTACAAACTCCATCAGATTATCAATTTACTATGCCACTGAGTCTACTATACTTCCAGTGTGTATTCGTAGGTCCAGTACCTCAAATACAGTCCACTGGAAAACTACATAACAGATTTTTTCCTGTAAATTTATGAAAAACTTATAGAACACAACCTATTTCTCAGCCCTTTTTAACCATGTTCTGCACTCATGTTTCTGTTTCACTATGGAGCAGGAAGCAGTCTTGGCCATTTCCTTACTGCATATTAACAGTACGACAATCAGAGCACAACAGTACAGAGACTGTGACTGTACATGATTACTGAAATAAAAATTACATAGTTAAAGCACAATTTAAGAGAAACGTTCATGGCTGTTAATACATTAGGATGTCTTAAAGTTCCATTTAATGTAGCTTAGTAATAACGTATTTAACACATACATAGGACCTACTTCCAAGAGCGTAACAATACCAGTGCACATGTGCTACGCTTCTGACCAATCATCACATTTGTGTTTGCTGAAATCAGGTTTATTCTTGATGAACAAAGTGTACCACTGACATACCACACACAGCCAAGTGATGTATAGTGACAGATCCAATTACTTCCTTTAATAGAGGGGGTGTCCAGAGGAGAGGAAAGTATTTACGATACCTTCTGTATCTCTAGTAAGACTCTCACTAGCCCTTCCAATACTCCCATTCACAACAGCTTCCAATTGCTTGACAGCAGTCTGAGCTTTTCCAGCTGCTTATGAACAGGAGCTGACTAACCCAGTGCTGGAGAACAGCATTCACAGTGTGACTGCATTGTGGTTGGTGAAATATTGTACATAAGTTTAAAATAAACTTTCTGTGTCTCTTCTAGTTTATCAGGGTGTATACGCGGACAAGGATAAAACATTCCTGGAAACTGAGGAGCAAAAAAAAAAAGTTTCGGAAAGATCTTCGGTATGCAGCAAAAAGTATGCTGCATATTTTCGTATTGCGAAAGTATAAATCCAAATTTCACCAAACACCCCCTGTTTCTTTCCAAAGTATTGAAATCAAGATTGTGAAGTGCTTTTGTAGGCCAGTCGCAGTTCATGTCATGTGATCTCGCCAGCCGATGACAGCGGATATTCAGAGCATATGACATGTAATGTAGTCAGCCAATAGCAATATCACTGTTAAGTTTAAATGAATATCCATAGTGTTGCAACAAGAAAAGCAAGGCTTTCACATATAATATTGGTCTCGAACATTTGTGAGGATGTAGAACCACTGCCTCTTCCTCCCAGAAATATAGATGCCCTACCACAGCAAGATCAGTTCTCTGCAGTACGCGCTCTATGCCACGCACATTGCGTATACGCTGCGAGAATAAAAGCATTCATAATAAATGACAGGAGTGCGAGTGATTATTTATCGTCATAATTACCACGCCTGCTCTCCTCTACCTATAGATCAATAAGCAGCAAGAGAAGCTAATCTTTCACATATAATGTTAATCTTTTTTGCGCGTGTTACAATTTAAGATACTACATCACACAAATGTGCCAGTAAATTTTTTAAGAATGACATAAATGTCTGATCTTCAGGGCTTGAAATTCTTATAACTGACTCATGCTCAAAGAGCTGATTTTTAAATGAGAGTCAAATGCTCTGTAATTTAAGAAATTCATCGTACATTTTCACACGTAGTTCACTTTGTGTAAAACGAAATTTACTTCAAAAGTAACGCTTCCCAAACTATCATTCGCAATATTTTCCCACAACCTGTTAGAGATTCGTTCATTTCAGCAGTTGCCAGAGAGCACCAGATAACAGGTATCACCACGCTTGCACAGCTATATTGACGTAGGAAGCCCGTATGCTCACATGTGTAAAACATTAAAAAATCTTACATTAGGTCATAAAAGAAGCAACACATCCGAGGATACTCCATGAATGTCGGAATATCGTGAACCATACTGAAAGGCACTAAAATGCATAGTTCGGCCACACTTCTCAGTGTGTTTTTTCAGGACGTAAAGTTTCTTGGAGTACCAGTACTGTATTATCTCATGTTTGGTTCTTTATTATGCCATATAAAAGAAGATAAAAATGTGCACTTGAAATGCAAAATAAAACTTACAGTTAGTACTGGATGGGATTGTTTGTAACCAGGAGAACAAGGACTCTTCAGAATATTTACACTCTTTATTGCCTACTGCTGTTTTATGTGACATAAAATTAAATACAGGATACATAAAAACAGAAAAGACAAGAGACAAGCACGACAGTACACATTTCTTCAATCCTTAGGTCCTAGCACTGTTTTCTCTGTAATCTTGCAGCAGCTTTAGATGCCGTGCTTTTCTGTCTGTGGAAGAATCTATTACCTCATCAAAATTCATCAAACATTTTGCTACATGAAAAATCGAAATGCCGTCTAGTACTGAAAAAGTTATAATACAAATACTACCCAAGACTGGTGTGATTTCTCAATCTGATTATGTCTATTTTGTCACTGTCCACTAGATGAAACAAAATAGGCCCATCTAATACTGCGGCAATTGTAACACACACCAAATAAATGAGACTGTTTGGCACAAATGGTCATTTTTTTAGCATGATAGAATATAATTCATGAAGCACCAATATCAAATGCCTATTAGACCTACTACAAGCAACAAGTTTTATGTTATGAAATAGTTTCAAATTTTATTCATACACTCGAGCTTCTCAAGCATGAGATCAAAAAGTAGTAGTACGAAATTTTTGTATAAATTTGGGATCTTTATATTCTTCCATGATTTGTGTCATGTCCCCATTCTTCTTCTTGACATCACAAATTCTGTAACTATTTCTGCCAGTGTCAAAACTTATTCTCTGGTTAAAGTCACTCATCCTGCCAGAATCACTGGTTTCATTATCCCATGTTTATTCTCCGGTTAGGTATTATTAAGTGTTCGTACCACACGTTTTCTGCGCTACTCCCAGAATAGAACTTACGCGGCTGCTAGCTGAGGACTGTACAAATGGTCCTTACTAGCTTAGCAATGTGGCCAAAAATTTTTGGGCAAAATTTTATTTGCTTGGGTACACCGAGAAGATAATAGGTAATCTTTCTTACCTGTTATTCCTGTTTGTCGTTTATTTCTACTCTGGTAGTCAGAATATATGGATTTCGCTAGTAAATATAACAAAGCTGATCATTCACAGCTGGCCGGTGTGGCCGAGCGGTTCTAGGCGCTTCAGTCAGGAACTGTCCGCCCCGGTAGCTGAGTGGTCAGCGTGACAGACTGTCAATCCTAAGGGCCCGGGTTCGATTCCCGGCTGGGTCGGAGATTTTCTCCGCTCAGGGACTGGGTGTTGTGTTGTCCTAATCATCATCATTTCATCCCCATCGACGCGCAGGTCGCTGAAGTGGCGTCAAATCGAAAGACCTGCACCAGGCGAACGGTCTACCCGATGGGAGGCCCTAGCCACACGACATTTCCATTTTAGTCAGGAACTGCGTGACAGCTACGGTCACAGGTTCGAATCCTGCTTCAGGCATGGATGTGTGTGATGTCTTTAGGTTGGTTAGGTTTAAATAGTTCTAAGTTCTAGGGGACTGATGACCTCAGATGTTAAGTCCCATAGTGCTCAGAGCCATTTGAATCATTCACAAACACAGTCAACCATATAAACAAATAGCGATTGGCATGGACCTGGTCGGGTTTATTCTGCTCAGATCATGTAGCCCATCTCCTTTTGTCTGCAGGAAAGTTTATTATCAGATACAACCATGATTCCCCTGGCAGAGACATCATGTACACTATGAGCACATTCAAAAATAAACTTATAATTCATTCAGAAATCAACTTAGAATGTGTTCAAAAACCAACAGGTATGTGTTTCAAAATAATATGAATAATCGATAGACCATCACGCACTGATGCTAGGCGCTTTATGAAACAAGGCTTTTTTCCTCAAGAATATGAATTTGGCGTCCCCACTAAAATTGCCGCCCAGGGCGGATACCCTAGTTTGCCATCCCCCTCCCAACCCCTAGATCACGCCCTGCTGCGCATGTGTGTATCTGGCAGCTTGGGCGCACCAGTAAAATTTTTCTGCGTAGCATCTGGCTGCTTGCTGCTATTGCTTGCACAACTAACATCCACACTTATGTAGCCAAAAGTGGGAAAAGGCACTATCCATACGTGCATGCGCATGAGCCCGCTCACAACTACTCAAACGAATCTAATGTAAACTTGTGACGTCCAGCTCATCGGAGGCAATTTGTTGTTATGAAGCACTGCATTGTCTTCCTAAAGCCTTTAACACATTTTGCTGTTGGCAGAGGCTTGTATGAGCACTGTGTTTTGTTGTTGTGCATGGCATGTTTCCTTTGCAACTTAAGCTTTATTTACATTTTTTTCTCTTGTTCATGTTTTGTTGCTGCAGTATTATTCTGCAGTAGCGGTATATAGAAATATACTTTGTCAGAGTATCGGTTCTTACCAGTCAAAATTACAAAAATTTAACTGAAAACTAAAACAATGAAAAATTCCTGTAATTGTAAAAAATTCCCTGGGTTTTCCCGGTTTTTTCCCGGATGAAAAAATTCCGGGGTTTTTCTCGGCTCTCCTCGGTCATATACATCCTGTTTATAGGTTTATTATGCTACAAGGATTCAAAGATCCTTATAAGAACTCAAGCAAAGAAGTGATTTCTGTTCCAACAACAGAAAAACCTCTACGGGCTATGATCAGCATCACTCTAAAAAATAGCAGAAATTTACAGCAAATGCAAACAAGATACACTGCTGTTGAAAGGGGAATGAAATGTAACCCAATATGACAGTTACTGAAGGAGCAACACACAGTGTTATGCTGCAGCAGTCAACTTTATTGCAGTTGAATTTTGTTATTACAATTTACAACAAGAGTTGTGGGAATGATTACATTAGACACTGAAGTTTAAAATTCATAGCAAAGTCATTAGATCATTAAAATGCACTTAAATTCAAAAAAGTAAGGTCCCCCAGTAAAAAAATAAGAAAGTTTTGGAACACAGAAAAAACAAGATAAGGAAAAGTTAATCAGGAAAAATAGTAAATATATGGAACAATCTGATAAAACACAGTCCCGAAATTGTAGATACTTCTATCTTTTTTCTGTCAGTAACAGATAATTAAAGCTTGAACAATTCTTTAGCTCATAGCCTACAGTTTGTAATAAATGCTTTCCAAAAGAAGTTTGATACAATTCATCTTCATCTTACATATCCAAAAGAAGTTCCCAGAGTTACAAATTTCCTTAAAGATAAATGTTCAGATGGTTGTGACAATATCAGTAGTAAAATAATGATATGTTGTTCACCAAAACACTGTAATATACTGACTTATTCTGGCGTTGAATCTTTTGGAAGTGGCACTTTCCCAGAGAGACTTTGACACAGTTGTCACTCTACTTCCAAAAAGAAGGCAAAATATCAGTAAAGAATTACCAACCTATTTCATTACTTATAACTTCCAAGTGATAAAACAAGGATCCCAACACACTTCCCTAGGGAAAGCCTGAAGTTACATCTACTTCTGCCAATGATGATCCGTCTAAGATAACATGCTGTATCTTCCTACGAAGAAATCCTCAGTCCTGTAACAAATTTTGTTTGATACCCCATATAATTATTCTTTTGTTAATAACTGCTGTTATGGTACCAAGTAAAACGCTTTTTCAAAGTAAAAAAAAGAAAAATACTGCGACACTCTAATGATCTTTTACAGAAAAGAATTATTTGTCTTTCGCATTTCAATCAAGTCGTGGCAGGTGTCTGTGTAACTCTTGTTTGGGAGTCAAGCTGTGCAGGACAAACTTTGCACACATTTCTTTCATCTTCAAAACGTTCTTGAGAATGTCTTAATAATGGTTAGTGACATTAGTCAATTGTGATTTGTGACACAACAACATAGACACAATATCGTCACATGTCCACTCGTTAAGACTGCCTGCTGACAACTGACTGGTCGAAAGCATATCTGTTGTTTACATCTGCTAGTTCAACCTGTCACTGTAGTTATTGTGCTGATATTACTTACATGCCAGGAATGAAATCACTCTCGCAGCTTTCTGGGCAACAACGTATATGTTTGGAGGTCCAGGTGGCAAGCAGTGACACACTATGAAACTGTTATTAATACAGGGTGTTTATAAATAAATTTCGGAGCTTTAACGCTTTATGCCTTGTGACAAATGGTGCTCACATTGAACATTTATAAGGTTCTTCGTAAAACTGTTTGAGTTGCTCTTTCATTTGACATATCATTTATAACTATAAGTTTAATGTAATAAATATTATAAAGTGTAAAACCCCAACATTCATTTGTAAACACACTGTATATTCAAAGATAAATGGTGGCTCTTGTGGCTACGGAGACTTAATTTTTAAGCATAAGTATAGGCCTTCTAGCAGATTTGTAATTTATAGTGTGAGTATTCACAATGTAGTCTATGAAAGTACACATCTCAAAATTCCACAACTTCACCAACGCTTTAATTATCTCACATCGTGCCCTAAAGTGATGAACATACTACCCAAGATACTTCCTATCCCTCTTAAAGTGGTGTTCCATTGCCCACGCACATCGTTCTAGTCTATCCCTATGCCACACTCACTCCCAACCTTTTGCCACAGGGATAGGTATAAAATCCCTGCAATAAACCAAGGTGAAAGATCAGCCCAATAACCCAGCACCTCCGCTCCAGTCCTATCACAGGCTTATCCTACCCCATCAGAGACCATGTCACTGGTGAAAGCAGCCATCTCACATATCAACTTGGCTGCACCAACACTGCACAGTTTTATGTTGGGATGAGAACAACCCAGCTGTCCACTATCATAATGAATGCCCACTTCAAAACTGTTGCCACAAACAATGTTGACCACTGGGTCACACAACATGCAGCTGAGCACAACACACTCAATGTCAATGGCTGTTTCACAGCCCCGGCCATTTGGATCCAGCCCTCCACAACCAGTTTCTCTGAACTAAGCAGATGGGAGTTAGCCTTACAACAAATCTTTTGCTCCCATAATCTTCCTGGCCTCAACCTCAGGTAATCCAATGTCCCCTCACCCTCCACCCACCACCAGCTTCCCCTTCCTCCATCCTGTCACACCCTTCCAGTTCACTTCACCATGTCACCTTCAGCATGTGCCACTACCGACTAGCTCCTAGAATCATGCATGACGTGCCTGGTCTATATACCTGCCATGCCTCCCTCCCACATTTCCAGCAAGCAAACCAGTTGCCTCCCTCTGAGTTGATAGCCACCCACCGTCAACCTCTCTCCCTGCCTGCTGCTTCTCGCTCCCTTCACCCACCCAACCTGACACTACCCTCACTACAACCAGTCTACCAGCTGAAATGCACCACTGGCACTGTGGAATGTTACTGCTGGTATTTGCTGCTGGAGTACTCATCCATGGTGTCAATTCTGTGAAAGTGAGAATGTGATCTGTCAGTTGTATGTTCATAAATGCCTTCACCTTTAAACCTTCTCTTTCCATACTTGCATCACTCCTTGAAGTTGTGGTTCTGTTATGCAGTGCCACGCACAGCTATATTAAACTTCTTTATTGCCAGATGGAAAGTGCTGTGATAATGGAAGACTATGTTTGCTACCCATTAGCTACAAAATCACCTAGCCACTTCTTTTCAAAATTGTTCTGCATTTAACAGTTTCCAACATTTTCTACATGTAAATTAAATATTCACATTTAAGCCTTTAATAACCAAACTTGTCGACAGACAGATCATTAGTATCCCACAGTTAAGAAGTAATTAAGTAATTCCATACAATCTTAATTTGTTTTTCTTTCTGGAACAATAGCCATTGTTGTCCAGACCTCCTATTCTTGACATCCGTAACACACATCAAGGTGTAAATGGTTCCTTCCCACCAGTAAAACACCTGCCCTCTGTCGTGCCTTGTGGCCGTAATGTGCTCAGATTTGTGTTCCATATCTGTGCATGAATAAAAATGAACGCGCAGTATGTGGTCTTTCCTCTGCCAATAATACCATAAATTATGGTTTCTAAATGGCCATCTTTCATCGGAAGTGGGATGTGTTGCTACCTTGAGTAGCAAAATGCATCACCACCTATTCCCCAACTAGGATGAAAGATGCCATGTAGAATAATTTAAATAATTAAACACAATATTGTATAGCTTTGACTTCCCATAAATTACAATTAGTTTCACATCAAGGGTCTCTTGAGATAAAGTGTTATTCCCATTCTTTTCACAACAAACGATACACATTCAGATATTTTCAACTTAGCACTTTTTCCATTTGTGATTCCTTGGTTCATCAGATAAAAGTGTTAATCTCTTTATATCAAAGTATGATAATTATTATTTCATAATTAATGTTCATTCCTAATGAGATATGCCCTCCTTGGTACCTTTGTTCTTTCACAATATGTGACACTCTACGTGTTAGTGAACATTGTTTTAAACAGAATATTACCACAGATTAATGAACAACTTTCAAAGAAAATCCTTGAGACAGTTGATCACTTTGCTTCAAAATATGTTCATAACTGCAAAAACCAATGAGAACCATTTTCCTGTTACATATCTATTGATTATGGGCACTCATATGTAACTGCTTTGCAGCGACATAGTTCCCTTAATTTGTTTGATACACAATGTTCCAACATTTTAGTTACCATAAGGAGGTACATTTTTGCATTATCATTTACTCTACTTCTTCTACCTTCAATTCTTAGATTTGCTTTCATACATCATATACAGAAAAATGAAGATTCGAAAGAATGAACATTGACCAGGTAAATCCATATGCTTTAACTATTTTTGGAGAACACTTCTTTAAATTTCTTTACTCTTACTTTACAGTTTCCTACTTTCATAATCAATTTACTCTCATCTACTCTCATACGAGGGCTATCCACAAAGTACATTACGTTTTGGAATTAAAAATAAAGTACTGGAAATTTTTTTATTATATACAGATGAAAGCCACACTTAAATACTACTTTTCTACATAGTTGCCATTTAAATTAAGGCACTTATCGTAGCGATGGACGAGCTTGGAAATTCCTTCATCATAAAATTCGGCTGCCTGCGCCTAATAGTTAGATCTTAACATTGCCATTACTAAAATTTTTCTTACCTCCTACCTAACTAAATCACTACGTTTCTAGATTTCAGTTTCAACTCCTTAGGTAAGTTTGCTAAGGTTGTGTCAATTTGAGAAATTCTACTTACTGTAGTTTTAAGTGTTGTTTTATTATTAGATATGACTTTTATCCTATCCAGCTGTTTCAACTTGTTTACTTGAATTTTACTCTGTTTTGAGTGTTGTCACATCATTTGACATTCTTGTTATATTGTGAGACGAACCGTCTATCCGATAGAGCTTATTTAAAACCTTACCTAACATTTTTGTAACCATGCCCCTAGTTACAGGTATACTAAAGTGTGAAGGGTGTACACTCAACAACACTTAATTATTTTGAATAAATGTTTTATCCCCTTGAAACCATTATATAGTACTGCTGATAAAATTAGTCTCAATCTCAAACACTACACACAAATGCTTACAGTCCACATCACAGCTCACCCAGTTTGTTATACAGGGAGAAAAGTATTTAAACCAACGAACTCTGGGAGGTTTTAGGGGACGTCAAAACAAACATTTTTACCTAATGTCATTTTTTCCTATGAGGAGTATTTAAACCGATGGAGGCCATATTACGCTCTTCAGTTGTTAGAGGCTGTATTACAATCTTCAGTTGTTAGAGGTCGTATTATGCTCTTCGGTTGTAAGCAACTGCTGTCCACCAGTGTAGTAGTGCATTGTTTCTGTTTACTAATGGAGCGATACACCTGGAGTGAATACACTGATATGATTGGTGCGTACTACGTAGCGCACCACAATGAGCTGCACAGCGGTTTTATCAACAATATCCTAATCACCGTATCCTGCATCGTACAACCTTTGCTGCTGTGTACCAATGTCTGCGTGAGACCAGGTCATTTTAGCAGATTACCTGGACAGGGACAGCATCACACAGTAAGAACACTGCAATTTGAGGAAGCTGTCTTGCAGCATGTGGAGTGGGATCCTTCAATGATGTGGAAAGCCCACATCAGGATCTTGTTCAAAGACTTAATCCTGCCACTTTTACTATTCGAATGGTATCTGAAGTGAGTGATCGTTTGACACAAAAATTTGTCTACTTTGCTTATTTTCATTTGCTTATGTCATATGGTATTATATTGTGGAGCAACTCTTCCCATTCTAAAAGGATAATTTTGGCTCAGAAATGGGCAGTTTGGGCAATAAATGGTGTAAGTTCACAAACCTCTTGTCGACCCTTGTTCACGAGTCTGGGAATTTTGACATAGGCCTCTCAATATACCGGGTGATCAAAAACTCAGTATAAATTTGAAAACTTGTTGTTGTTGTTGTTGTTGTGGTCTTCAGTCCTGAGACTGGTTTGATGCAGCTCTCCATGTTACTCTATCCTGTGCAAGCTTCTTCATCTCCCAGTACCTACTGCAGCCTACATCCTTCTGAATCTGCTTAGTGTACTCACCTCTTGATCTCCCTCTATGATTTTTACCCTCCATGCTGAACTCCAATACTAAATTGGTGATCCCTTGATGCCTCATAACATGTCCTACCAACCGATCCCTTCTTCTAGTCAAGTTGTCCACAAACTCTTTTTCTCCCCAATTCTATTCAGTACCTCCTCATTAGTTATGTGACCTACCCATCTAATCTTCAGCATTCTTCTGTAGCACCACATTTCGAAAGCTTCTATTCTCTTCTTGTCTAAACTATTTATCGTCCACGTTTCACTTCCATACATGGCTACACTCCATACAAATACTTTCAGAAACGACTATCTAACACTTAAATCAATACTTGATGTTAACAAATTTCTCTTCTTCAGAAATGCTTTCCTTGCCATTGCCAGTCTACATTTTATATCCTCTCTACTTCGACCATCATCAGTTATTTTGCTCCCCAAATGGCAAAGCTCCTTTACTACTTTAAGTGTCTTATTTCCTAATCTAATTCCCTCAGCGTCACCCAACGTAATTCGACTACATTCAATTTTTCCTTGTTTTGCTTTTGTTGATGTTCATCTTATACCCTCCTTTCAAGACACTGTCCATTCCATTCAACTGCTCTTCCAAGTCCTTTGCTGTTTCTGACAGAATTACAATGTCATCGGCAAACCTCAAAGTTTTTATTTCCTCTCCACAGGTTTTAATACCCACTCCGAACTTTTCTTTTGTTTCCTTTACTGCTTGCTCAATATACAGATTGAATAGCATCGGGGAGAGGCTACAACCCTGTCTCACTCCCTTCCCAACCACTGCTTCCCTTTCATGTCCCTCGACTCTTATGACTGTACAAATTGTAAATAGCCTTTCACTCCCTGTATTTTACCCCTGCCACCTTCAGAATTTGAAAGAGAGTATTCTAGTCAACATTGTCAAAAGCTTTCTCTAAGTCTACAAATGCTAGAAACGTAGGTTTGCCTTTCCTTAATCTTTCTTCTAAGATAAGTCGTAGAGTCAGTATTGCCTCACGTTTTCCAACATTTCTAC
Organism: Schistocerca serialis cubense; assembly: GCF_023864345.2. Lineage (NCBI taxonomy): Eukaryota > Metazoa > Arthropoda > Insecta > Orthoptera > Acrididae > Schistocerca > Schistocerca serialis. Next base: position 84,829,441 of record NC_064639.1, read on the forward strand.
GGAATCCAAACTGATCTTCCCCGAAGTCAGCTTCTACCAGTTTTTCCATACATCTGTAAGGAATTCGCATTAGTATTTTGCAGCTGGAATTTATTAAACTGATAGTTTGGTAATTTTCAGATCTGTCAACACCTGCTTTCTTTGGGATTGGAATTATTATATTCTTCTTCAAGTCTGAGGGTATTTCGCCTGTCTCATACATCTTGCTCACCAGATGGTAGAGTTTTGTCACTATTGGCTCTCCCAAGGCCGTCAGTAGTTCCAATGAAATGTTGTCTACTGCCGGGGCCTTGTTTTGACTTAGATGTAGATAGAGAGGTAAAAATTGACACACATCCTTGGAATGACATGAGGTTTTATTAGAACAAAACAAAACACTCCATATTGCTAGACGCGTGAAAGATCACTTGTCCGCGTCGTTTGGTGACGATCGTGTGCTCAGATGCCACTTTCGTCATGCTTGGCCTCCCACGTCCGCAGACCTCAGTCCGTGCGATTATTGGCTTTGTCGTTACCTGAAGTCGACAGTGTATCGTGATCGACCGACATCTCTAGGGATGCTGAAAGACAACATCCAATGCCTATGCCTCACCGTAACTCCGGACAACAGTGCTGTTCACAACAATATTCCTCGACTACAGCTATTGTTGAGGAATGATGGTGGACATATTGAGCATTTCCTGTAAAGAACATCATCTTTGCTTTGTCTTACTTTGTTATGCTAATTATTGCTATTCTGATCAGATGATGCACCATCTGTCGGACATTTTTTGAACGTTTACATTTTTTTGGTTCTAATAAAACCCCATGTCATTCCAAGCATGTGTGTCAATTTGTACTTCTCTATCTACATAATTCCATGATTTATTCAGTTTTCAAATGTATACTGACTTTTTGATCACCCGGTATATATTCCTTACTGTCATTTCTTGTCAACAGTATTAGATTATTCTCAAGAATAAGCAGGTTTCACTCAGTTAATATTCAGTAGAAATCAAACCTGCATTTGCATTGGACTTCCTTAACTCTTGCGCAGAAAGGTGTGCAGTATACTGGTGCATCCATTTTCAATAAGCAACCACTCAAATTGAAAAGTCTTAGCAGTAATCCATGCGCTTTCAAATCAAAACTGAAGAATTTCCTCATGGGTCACTCCTTCTATTCTGTCAAGGAGTTCCTCGAAACATTAAGCTGATTCTTGTTGTTTTGTTGATTGACTTATTTTGGGTCCATAAATATTTTATTTTTATCTATTATTATTTTTATGTTGTAATTTCATGTACTGACACATTCCATGACCTTGGAGATTTGCTCCTCAATTTGGTCCCACAGAATTTGACGTGTAAGTAAAAAAAAAAAAAAAAAAAAAAAAAATCATATGTAAGCTCTTAATAACCAAAGTTGTTGGTTGTTGACTAAAGGATTGTTGGTATCCCAAACTCAAGAAGTAAGTATGTAAATAAGTAATTCCATTGAATCTTCTTTCGTTTTTCTTTTCACAACAACAGCCACTGTCACGCCGAACTCTTCTTCTGTGGCGCACATAGCACCCCAAAGTCACGATGTCAGGGCATAAATGCCTCCTTCCCACCAGTAACGCACTTGCCCTCTGTCATGTCTTGTGGCTGTACTGTGCTTATGTTTGCATTTCATATCTGAATATAAATAAAAAATGTGTGTGTGTGTTTTCTGTGTGCATTTTACTCTAGCTCAGAAAGGATTATCCCAAAAGCTAGCAAGTTTTCTTTCCTTTCCTTTCCTGTGTGCCTATCGACAACTCAATGCTTCTGCTTTTTGGTGAGCGATCTATGTTGTGACAGTGCCACGACATTCAAAAGTGCCGCTACGTTAGTACGCGAACACGGCGATAGAGGCGCTCCGCAGCTCGGCCGAGCGCGGGAGCGCCACCTGGTTATGAACGGCGCCGGCCGCATGTCACGGCCCGGCAGTCGAATGGCAGATACGGAGTTAGTAACATGTAACCCGCTAGTGTTTCTACTTTTGTATCTCCACGCACGTTAGTAGTGATTAAAGGTTATAACACTTTTTGGCGACGAGGTCGGATATTTTTTTTCCTGCGTTGTGGACTTGTGTGTTCGTGTCGGGGCAGACATGGAACAGCTTATGCAAGCGCTTATTGAACAACAAACACAGCTGACGGCTGCTATTCAGGCGTTGTCGACGTCGCTTACTCATCGTCTGTCTTCCTCTTCTCCGCCTCCGTTCCCTCCTTATGACGAGGCCGCTGAAGACTGGGAGGATTATGAGAAGCGTTTGCGGCAACACTTCTTGGCTTTCGGCGTTGTCGACGCTCCTATGTGTAAGTCGTTATTTCTATCTTGGATTTCCCCACGGATCTATCAGCTGCTATCTCAGTTAGCCCCTCTGCGGGAACCTGCCTCTCTGTCCTTCCAAGAAATGTGTGACTTATTGTCTAACTATTACCGAAAAAACACCCATGTCGTTGCCGCCCGCGTGGCTTTTTACCGGTGTCGTAAACAGCCCCATCAATCTTACCGGGCTTGGGCGGCGGAACTCCACGGTCTGAGTCGGAAATGTCAGTTTGTCACGGACACTCATCATAAGTCTTACGCTGATTCAATGGTTCGGGACGCTATTTTACGGCTTGCTCCTGATAAGGAAGTTCGGCAACGTGCCTTACAATTGCCAAACCCGTCGTTGTCGGAAGTTCTCAGCATCGCTCAATCCTTTGAAGTGTCTCACGCTGCTGGTGCGCAAATAGACGCGTGGTGTGATGTAGGCGCTGTCCAGACCACTTTCGACTCAGACAATGTGCCTGTTTCACAGGGAAACGACGATGTGGCGGCGGTGCACTCGCGTCAACAACGTCGCGTTGGGCCGCCACGCTCGCAGCGGAAACAGCAACCACAGAAGCAGGTTCGTTCCGCCCTTCCTTCTTGTCCACGTTGTTTCGTACAGCATGACAGAGCCGCGTGTCCAAAACGTTGGGCTACTGCGCGGGATCCGGTCCTGCGTCAGGTGATCAGTTTTGTTCAGCGTGGTTGGCCGGACAGGACCAAGGGCCGGGCGTCGGATCCCCTTCGCAACTACCATGCCTTGCGCCTTCGTCTGTCTGTCTGTTCGTGAGGGTGTTGTTCTTCTGGCCACGGATGGCGCATCTCCACGAGTTGTGGTGCCCGCCTCTCTTCGCAAAGCTGTTCTCAAATTATTGCATGGGGGCCATTGGGGGATTTCTCGGACTAAGTCCCTGGCCCGCAGGCACGTTTATTGGCCCGGTATCGATTCGGACATCCCCCACATGGTCGCTGCGTGTGATCAGTGTGTTCAACAACTGGCTGCGCCTCGTACTCTGCCCTCTCCGTGGCCTGATCCGGCGCAGCCGTGGGAACGGGTGCACGCTGATTTTGCCGGCGCCTTCCTCGGCACTTATTGGCTACTGTTGATTGACGCCTTCTCGAAGTTTCCGTTTGTTGTTCGCTGTCCGTCGCCCACCGCTGCGGCGACGACGCTGGCTTTGTCAAAAATCTTTGCGCTAGAAGGTCTTCCATCCACGATTGTCACGGACAATGGCCCTCAGTTCTCTTCGCAGGCCTTCCGTGATTTTTGTACTGGACAAGGGATTCATCATGTTACAGCACCGCCCTTCCATCCGCAATCGAATGGGGAGGTCGAGCGCCTTGTCCGCACTTTCAAAAGCCAAATGAAAAAATTCCTTAGTGATTTTTCCACAGATGACGCTCTGTTGCAATTTGAGTTCTTATCGCTTCACGCCTCTGGGTGATCGCAGCCCTGCTGAACTCTTGCATGGCCGCCAACCGCGCACCCTACTGCATCTGCTTCACCCTGTCAGGCCTTGTACTGTGTCCCCTAGTGCGGGAAAATACCGGGTGGGCGCTGACGTGTGGGCACGGGGGTATGGATCTCGCCCTAAATGGATTCCAGGGGTGGTCCAGGCTCTTCGCGGCCGCCGGCTTTGTGAAATACGTACGGACGACGGCATGGTTGTTCGCCATTACGACCAGATGCGCCCACGAGTGGTGGCCACGCCGGTACCACCGCCCTTTTTTTCGTCTCCACCAGCCCGAGAAGCCAGTCCTGTCGCTGCTGCCGACCTTCCGGGCGTGTTGCTGCCGCCGCCGTCGCTACCGCTTCCGAGTACGCCGGAACCGGCCCCAGTCGCGACGCCGCCTTCTCCGGGACCCATCTCGCTGGAGCACACCCCCAGGTCCACGACACCTATGGATGCTGCTCCGGAGTTTTCACCCATCATCTCGTCCAGGAGGCACGTTCCACGCGCCAGCTTCCGTCCCGGACATTTTCGACCATACTCTCGTGTTTCTCCGCGGGATCTTCTCGGGACCTCCCAAGAGGCCATGGATGTCTCCGCACTGTCCGTGTCTCCACGAAAGTGAGCGTTTTTTTTCAAGGGGGGAAAAGTGTTGTGACAGTGCCACGACATTCAAAAGTGCCGCTACGTTAGTACGCGAACACGGCGATAGAGGCGCTCCGCAGCTCGGCCGAGCGCGGGAGCGCCACCTGGTTATGAACGGCGCCGGCCGCATGTCACGGCCCGGCAGTCGAATGACAGATACGGAGTTAGTAACATGTAACCCGCTAGTGTTTCTACTTTTGTATCTCCACGCACGTTAGTAGTGATTAAAGGTTATAACAATCTACTTTAACTCAAAGTATTTACTTTCATATTACATTAATAAATAATGAGGAAAATTAAAATGTAAAAGCAGTTTTGAAACAATTTATGTATACCACAGTCAAGAAATTACATTCCAAAATATTTAAAATGTAGTGAACTGGAATCAGTGTGTTGGCATAGAATTATGTGACTGGTGAAATATATCATAAACTGAAGAAAGAACTAATAAAGAAAGGATGAAGGGGAAGGAGTGTGAATAAGAGGAAGAGGAGAAATGTAAAATAAACGTTGTGTTTTTGAGGATATGAGAAAGTACACTGAAGGATTACGAAGATAAGGAAAGTGCAAAATGGTGACAATAATTGTGAAGATTCTTTAGTGTCAAGAGATATGTAAATTGTGTCCTAGGGATATGACACAAAAAGTGTAATGCAGCAAGTGAAACCTAAGTCTTGTCAGTCAGTTAGTGATAAGGCAGAAAAAGTGGTACAACTGGCTAATAATATGAGAATTCTGAAACATCACATCACAAATAATTATAATAAACAAAGGTGACTTCCAGAAACAGAGAGATCAGCTAGAATGTTATTGTTTTCACTAGTTATACTTTGCATAATTAACTGAGTTTTAACTTGGAATGAAAAGCACTCTCATGGCCTTTGGACTGTGCACTTAAACTGTAATGAATGTAGTGATAAATGAAAATTTGTTCCAGACTGTAATCTGAGTCTAGTTGACCTTAAATTTGCTGAAATTGATAATTATATACGTTGAAATTACCGTCACATTTGTGTGAAGAGAAGATCTCCTGGCATTTCTTCAGATAAATCAAGAGTCCCAGAATAGCCACAACGAGTAGTGTAGTTCCAGCAACAATAAATGCTATTAGGGTCGTATCACCAAAAAACCGTTGACTTCCATAATTTGAATACACTATTAAGTCAGGAGCAATTGTAGCTGAAAATAAAATAGATATAGAGTCATTCTATTATAATTCTAAACCATATTATATGGTTAACAAAGAGTTGAGTTTTATAACACTGTACAGGTCATTATTTGCATTAGATAAGATTAGAGGAACTCCTCATTCCATGCATCCATATTGTGGAGATCCTCATGTATTTGGTACATGTCATACATTCTTACATCATGTGATATTAATAAAAAAAGTACAGGAATAATAATGATACACTTATACATACATCAGCTGAATCTGTTTTAGAAATTATTCAATGGAGTAGGAGGAGTTGGCCACAAGGACGCCTTTCAGACTCCTCTTAAACTGAACTTTATTTGTAGCTATACTTTCTATAATTGCTGGCAAGTTACTAAAAATGTGTGTCCCTGGAAAGTGGATCCTTCTTTGGACTATAGTTAAGTGCCTTCTCCTCCTATTGTCGATTTCAAAACTGAGTTCTTTTCTAGGGAAGGGATATTTTATTTACAAGAAACTTCATTGAAATAATAAACATACTGAGAAGCAATAGTTGATATACGTAGTGTCTTGAACAGGCTTCTGAAGGATGTTCATGAATTACTGATGTTAAGTTTAAGGCAGAAAGGTGAGATACAATATAGTGATGAGCTGAAAAAGTAATGGCCACCACAGAACTGTACACAGACACCTAATATTGTCTTCCTTTCTCAACACTGTACTTTTATGCACAATAGAAGAAGCAAAATTTATACTTTGCATGGGCTTCCCTATAGTTCTGTCCATCAGTTTTTTTCACCTGTGCACGTTGTTTTATGGACAGCGTTTCTGCTGCTAACACAACAGTCATTTTTGTTCTAAATGTTGCACTTTGTTTGTACCTGTTACATCTCATCTGTGTAGTATAAAATAAAACCATTTCCCTTTCTTCTTTTAAATTTTAAAGTGTAAATTTTAATTTACCTTTACACACAATATGATAATTATTGATGCTTTTCATTAAACTTTTTTTTTACTCATTCTAGATTAGTTTCTGTTGTACAGGATGGCCAGACCGTCTGGGAATATCAAGGATTTTTATGCAATTTTTTTTCCCTCAATTCTTTCAAGCACTCTCCCAGTGTATCTTCACAGAGACCTATGTACCAAGCAAGTCCATCTTTGAACAGAAACAGTTCATTCCGGTAAGGGTTGCTAGCTGTATGAACTAGCTACCCACACCACCATGTTAACCAACTGAAGGCATGAGAAAGGGGTCACATGGTTGCTGCTCACCACAGGTTGAGGAGCAGAGCAAAGCTGCCTCTCTCTCTCTCTCTCTCTCTCTCTCTCTCTCTCTGGTAATCTAGCCTTCCAACAGAGTGAACAGTTCCCTACCCTACACCTCCGGCTTTGCACTCCACATCCAGTCACCAGCAGAACTTGAACTGATCCAACCTCTCTTCCTCTTCCTTGGCCTTCATTTCATGGTCACTTAGACTGGCAATCACTCATTACTTCTGCCTCAAGGAGCCAAACTGCACCCCGAGTACTGAGAATATAGCCACAGTTTACTTTATTCAACTGTTTTATTTAACTGTGTGACTTCTGATGCCCACCCACTCTGGATTTTTCTGTGCATGCTAACAGATTCTTTACTGTCGATTATCACAATTTAAGTTTATAATCGCTGTGGAATGGAAAGGAAATGTATGAGCTGGAAGTTCTGTCAGCTACAACCAACCAACTTTAGGCCACCACTTGGATACTACAAACACACTGGTGTACCACTTAAGCTGTCATAAGGTCTGTAAGTCCCTGAAGTTGAGCTACCTTCTGATTTCATTATATCATTGCCAAGAAAAAGTGAGTGATGATCATTTTCTAGGCTTCCATATGCACTGGACAGGGGTATCAGGCTCTGTCAATCCTAATATATCAACTAAATCACTTAAGTTTTCTTTTTGTGTTCATATTATGCACCTATACAGACATTTGAGAGAAGAGGTTTGTTACTAACAGAGATACTTCAGTAATATAAAAGTATTGCTGCCTTTGAGGAAAATATTGGCTAGAAACAAAGGAAAACAATGAAACTCCCCCTTAGCAGTAATCAGCTGTTGTATATTCTAAGATCAACTGACATCAGAAAAAGTGTTTTGTTCATAAAATGCTGCCAAGATAATGATTGACTGTTGCTTTGATTATACCGGACATGCTGTGGTTATTGCTTTAGTGCAGGTTGTTCCAATGCTGATCCCTGGGGAACAGGTGACCACACAGCTCATTTGCGGACAAGTGGTAGCAGTACAGGCTGCTCGCCAGGCATTCCTATTGCACATATGCTGCGCACGTATGGTGACTTGGCCACCCTGACCACTGGTACCTGACCAGGGCAGTACGGTCATGTGGACTTGGCCCAGCTGCCTAGCTATGTTTCAGCTGCATGCCCATCCCTGCAGGACAGTAAGTCTCCCCTGACCTGGGGTTCTGGGTGACTTTTACGAACTCTACACCTTTTCCTAAACCTCATCGGTCCTTTTCCTTCACCCCTCTTCCCTCCCGTTCAACCCTTCTGCCAGAAGAAGGGGCCATTGGCTCTGAAAGTTTGCACACATAATACCTTATATATGTGAGTTCTCCTGACACCAATTGGTGAGTAGATTTTTTATCTATCTAATATATTATGTTTTCAAAAAATGATTATTTTTGTTTTAGAGATATTTTCAGCCATAATGTTAATTCCACTGTGTTGTAGTTATTGCATCTAGGTAATCAACAATTACACTTAAGTTTGTGTGATTTTCACTAATGACACTCATTTTGAAAAGAATCATCTATCTGGATCACAGTAACTAACAATTCAGGATGGTTAAACATGGGAAGAGCTGACATTGTAAGTTTGACCTTTCCTGGGTATGTAACAGGGCTGCAACAGCAAAAGCAGTGTGATCTCTTATGGATACATTCATTTTCTCCTTGCTGATGTGCAGTAGGCTACTTACTAAGTTCAACAGGATCGTAATTGCATTACTGCTTTTCCTCTGGCTTCAGAAAACTTGTTTTAGTAAATACACTATAATATAGAGTAATAAAGCGCAAAATAAATCCCCTGCTCCTGAGATTTCTGAGTGATATGGCAATGGATTACAGAAAAACTGTGTGCCCGACAGAGACTCGAACTCGGGACCTTTGCCTTTCGCGGGCAAGTGCTCTACCAACTGAGCTACCAAAGCACAACTCACGCCCGGTACTCACAGCTTTACTCCTGCCAGTACCTCGTCTCCTAACTTCCAAACTTTACAGAAGCTCTCCTGCGAACCTTGCAGTTGGTAGAGCACTTGCCCGCGAAAGGCAAAGGTCCCGAGTTCGAGTCTCGGTCGGGCACACAGTTTTAATCTGCCAGGAAGTTTCACATCAGCGCACACTCCGTTACAGAGTGAAAAGCTCATTCTGGAAACATCCCCCAGGCTGTGGCTAAGCCATGTCTCCGCAATATCCTTTCTTTCAGGAGTGCTAGTTCTGCAAGGTTCGCAGGAGAGCTTCTGTAAAGTTTGGAAGGTAGGAGATGAGGTACTGGCAGAAGTAAAGCTGTGAGTACTGGGCGTGAGTCGTGCTTTGGTAGCTCAGTTGGTAGAGCACTTGCCCGCGAAAGGCAAAGGTCCCGAGTTCGAGTCTCTGTCGGGCACACAGTTTTAATCTGCCAGGTAGTTTCATATCAGCGCACACTCCACTGCAGAGTGAAAATCTCATTCTGGAGACAACCCCCAGGCTGTGGCTAAGCCATGTCTCCGCAATATCCTTTCTTTCAGGAGTGCTAGTTCTGCAAGGTTCGCAGGAGAGCTTCTGTAAAGTTTGGAAGGTAGGAGACGAGGTACTGGCAGAAGTAAAGCTGTGAGTACTGGGCGTGAGTCGTGCTTCGGTAGCTCAGTTGGTAGAGCACTTGCCCGCGAAAGGCAAAGGTCCCGAGTTCGAATCTCAGTAGGGCACACAGTTTTAATGTGCCAGGAAGTTTCATATCAGCGCACACTCCGCTGCAGAGTGAAAATCTCATTCTGGATTACAGAAAAGGTGGTAAGACCAAGCAAATACTCAACTTGTTGCTGAAATGGTAGCTGTCCCATATTCAACTTACATAGTTATTCTGACTCAGAATTAAAAGTTAACTCTCTCTCTCTCTCTCTCTCTCTCTCTCTCTCTCTCTCTCTCTCTCTCTCTCTCTCTCTCTCTCTCTCTCTCTCTCTCTCTCTCTCTGTGTGTGTGTGTGTGTGTGTGTGTGTGTGTGTGTGTGTGTGTGTGTGTGTGTGTGTGTGTGTGTGTGTGTGTGTGTGTGTGTACAGTCAGATTAGCAGGCAAATAATAACAATAAAATAAAATTCTACACAGGAAGTTAGAACAATAAAAAAAAAAATGCATCAGTGCCTACTCATAGAAGAAGATACACAAAATTTACAGAAAATGAAAGGAAATATGCATGAATAAAAAATCTGTAATGATATTGAAATTTATGTGACTTAAAATTTTTGTGACTTACCTCCTGTGTGTGTCAGAGTGACAAAATTATAGTTGGCAATAGTAGAGCCAGCACTGTTGTGAGCAGTGACGCGCAAAGCATACCAGGTTTCTGGTTCAAGATCCAATACCATGAATTCAGTTTGTTCTATTTTAATGTTATTTGATACAAGAGTCCACGAAAATCCTTTCTTCAGCTTGTACTCCACCACAACAGATGTTATTGGACATCCACCATCATTCCATGATGTTAAGTTCAGCAAAATGGAAGTAGAATTTACTCGTATTAAGTCAGTGTTTCTAGGTGAAACAGGAGCTGCATAAAAAAAAAAAGAGGTTACGTTACTTCAACAAAAACTAATATACCGTTAAGTTACAAGGGGTATGCATATCAAAATTTAAAACATTATAAGTAATTTGACCTTAATTTTGTCTCTGAAAAACATTTACACACTGCCATATAGACTCATAGATTTGTTTATAAATAAACCAACAAGTTGGTAACTAAAATGTTGTTACACTGGGTACCTGAGTCTTACTGTTCCTCCTGAGATCTGCTTGCTAGGTGTGTGTGTGGGGGGGGGGGGGGGGGGGGGACACTGATATTCTGGAAACTAATAACATATCCCATGGTTTGAAATGAGCAAAAACCATAGCTATCTTAAAACCTGGTAAACCAAATAACAAACCACAAAGCTACCGATCCATTGCTTTACCTATAACAGCACATAAACTTTTGAGTAGAATACTGTATAACGGAATCAACCACAAAATTTTCCAAAACCTGCCTGGGGAACAAGCATTGTTTTACCTGAAATTCAGCTGCACCAGCATGATTCTCTCCTGTTAACTTTCTTTGAAACAAGATTTCAAAACAAAAAACCTGAACTGTGTTAATGCCAAATACTTCCTGGGGATGCGGGATTCAGTATATTCATCAGTTGTATGTGTGCGCCTGTGATCTCTGTGCTTTATAAATCCTGTAAATTTAATAAACTTACAATTACACAATAAGTAATGCAACCATTCACCTAGAGTGGATCGATACATGGAGCTAAGAAACACAAAACAGAAACTAGTATTTCCAATAGCTTTCAAGCCCAAAATTTTTTCTACCATTTGTACACAAAGTCAGGGGCAGATAAAGAATTTTTTTCTGGAAGGGGGGGGGGGGGGGGGGCACACAAGGATCAGAATGGTGAATGTGTCCTTATAGACTCTGTGAGACCAATTTTAAAATAAACACACACACACACACACTAATATATTAATTTTATTATAATAATTATCACATGACACACATTAAAAACGTAACTTGATTACACTCATAACTTTATCACAATCATTGCAAGTTCCCTCTTGTGTTTCCTACACAAGCTATCCAATACCTCCTCAGCATTCATTGGTGATGCAACATCTCGATGGATATGCATCGGTGCCAGTCCATTGAAATGACCTTCTGGTCAACCTACTGCGAAGATATGTCTTTTAGCAGCAGAAAGTTGAGAGAGATCTCTCCACAGTGCTGCTTCTTACAGGAAATGCCACCTGCAAGCATTTACAGATGTTCCCCATCGATTAGTAATAGTGACTAATTATTTATATATTCAACTAGCTTTTACCTGCAGCTTTGTTCAGATATCAGTAGTACTGTTATGATGAATAAGTATCAGAGAAGCACAGGTCACGATGTGCACTGTCCCCTCTGCTGCCGATCACACACAGTCAGGTGTTATCTGTTGAATATCTTTCTACGTATATGACATCACAAATCTGACCATAAATGCATCAATTTTGCATGTTTGCTGAAAGTTTGTTCAGCCATTTAAAGACAATCTGCTACATAAAGTAAACAGTTTGACAGCAGCAACAGACTGTTTAATGAATATGTGGTACATAATTTGATGTCATACTAAAACACAATCTGAAAAATATCCAGAAAAAATGTTTTCAAAAACTTACACTTATCTTTTATGGTTCATTCATGATCAACACTTTTGTCTTTTGGATTCCCTACAGGAGGCACAATCAAAAGACAAAAGTGGTTATTATGGGTGTGCTGCAAAAGATAAGCATATGCTTTCATCAACTTTTACGTAGATCTTTTTGAGATCTCCACTCCAGTACTTTCCAATTTGACATAGCATTACAAACAAACTTTTTGTTGCTGCTTTGATTCCCTATTATCACTTCTGTCTCCTGATTCAATTTTTTTAAGTAGCCTATATTCCCGTCCAGGATTCAAGCTATCTCCATGACAAATTTTATCAAATTCTGTTTGGTGGTTCAGCTGTGGAAATGTGACAGATAGACAAAATTACTTTCACATTTATAATATTAGTATATTACAGATTACTCACAGAGTCTTCCAGACAGAAATAAAGTGCTCTATGAAGTTTGAAGTATGATGGTTCCTGATAAAAATGTTAAACAAGACATGAAATAGTATTTGTTAACAAGAGGACCTGGGTGAAATGTCAAGGCACATAGCACAACAGAGACTTTAAGAAGCCTGATGATGATGAAAAATTGAAATTTTAGCTTCAAATAAAGCTGGTGGCATTACTAAGTGGGAAAAGAATACACAGAGATCACTGAAAATATCTGAATGCAAAATTTTAACGTTTTTTGCAGTGTGATTCAAACCTACACAATGGCCCATTTACCTACTGCGCTGTCACAAAAGATAAACAAAGTTATGTTTTATCATACTTTTATCATAAATTCTGAGAAACATGAAACAAGAAGCAATGAAACTAAGGCTGAAATTTTTAAACTCACAATTATAAGCTGCTTGTAAGTAAAAATTGTGATTATGCCAAGATTCACTCACTCTCTCCATGTGTCCCCCTGCCACCCTCACCCAGAATTCACCCTTGCGTGCATTCACACAGACACCCAAATGCACATTCCTGTGGCCATGGCAAGACTAATTCTTGATATTCAATTTCTGAAAGCAGTTTCCTGAGCTGATGGAGATCCAGAGGAATAGGAATTGTCACAAGGAGGGGTAGTGGGGAGTGAAAAAAGAGGGGTGGAACAGGGGGAAAAGAAAAGGAGAATTCCCACATTGGGTGGGTGGGGGGTGGGAGGTTGGAGGGACAACAAATGTTTGCAGAAGGCAGTGCATGATCTGGATGGAATAGGGTTGGTGTGAATAGGGGTGTAGGGAAAAGGCAAGGTGAGGCAGTGGGAACAGGTTAGAAGAGGTTTAGATCAGGGGATTGCGAGAGTGCAGGATGTGTTGGAGAGACAATTCCCATTTGCATAGCTCAGAGAAACTTGTATTGGAAGTAAGTATCTAAATTGCCTGTGTAGTAAGGTAGCTGTTAAAGTCATTTGTGGTTTGCCACAGTTTGACAGTGGCCATTCATATGAGAAGACAGCTGGTTACTTGTTATACCCACATAGAATGCTATACAGTAATTGAAACACAGCTGATATACAACATGGCTGCTTTTGCATGTGGCCCTGCTTTTTATTGGATGGGAAAGGCCTGTGGATCGACTGCAGTAGGAGGTGGTGGGTGGTTCTATTGGGCAGGTCTAGCAACTGGGATGACCACAAGAGAACAAACCCTATGTTGGGGACATAGGTAGGATACACCTCATGTCAGGGCATGATGAGAGGTAGTCGAAGACCTGGTGGAGGCTCCGGTAGAGCTTTTAAATGGCCAGGGTTATACTGAGTGATCAGAGGAGAGCTGGTCAGTGGCTAGTTAACTGGTTTACTGGTGTCAGAGGAGCTGCTGGCATGGGAGACTTGTTTATGGGTGAGCTGGATAGGAAATTGTCTGGTACTAAAGACTCATCCAAGAGGCCCGGAACAAATTTCTCTGAACTATGCAGACGGGAAATGTCTCTCCAACACATCCTGTGCTCTCGCAATCCCCCTGCTCTATACCTCTGCTAACCTGTTGCCACTGTATCACTTTGCCTTTCCCGTGCTCCCTTCTGTCCACACCACTACTCCTCCGTACAAATCCTGCACTACCTTCTCACAACACAATTCAGGCATTCTTCTCTTCCTCTCCTTCTTTCCCTTTTTCAACCCCTCCCCTTTTCTTCAAGTTTGCCTCTCACCCCTTTCCCCAAGTCCGTTTCCCCCTCTCCCTCTTCCTACATCACATTTTGTTGTACCCTCTGTACTCTTTTCCCGAGGACATGCAGCTTTACTGTATGATTAAATGATGATGGCGTCCTCTTGGGTAAAATATTCCAGAGGTAAAATAGTCCCCCATTCGGATCTCCGGGCGGGGACTACTCAGGAGGACGTCGTTATCAGGAGAAAGAAAACTGGCGTTCTACGGATCGGAGCGTGGAATGTCAGTTCCCTTAATCGGGTAGGTAGGTTAGAAAATTTAAAAAGGGAAATGGATAGGTTAAAGTTAGATATAGTGGGAATTAGTGAAGTTCGGTGGCAGGAGGAACAAGACTTTTGGTCAGGTGATTACAGGGTTATAAATACAAAATCAAATAGGGGTAATGCAGGAGTAGGTTTAATAATGAATAAAAAATAGGAGTGTGGGTTAGTTACTACAAACAGCATAGTGAACGCATTATTGTGGCCAAGATAGACACAAAGCCCATGCCTACTACAGTAGTACAAGTTTATATGCCAACTAGCTCTGCAGATGATGAAGAAATAGATGAAATGTATGACGAGCTGCATCAAACCAGTCTCAGGACTGAAGACCACAACAACAACAACTCTGTACTCTCTTCAGGTTGTTGTGCAGCTATGAAGTCATCTGATATCTGACTGCTGCCGATGGCTTTAAGCATACCGAGTCAGGTACCTGTGTGCCCTAGCAATGTTAACATACAGAGCTGAATCTCCTCTCAATTCTTCCAGTAGCTGCTCCAGCTACATACTTAAAGGGTACATATAAATTTGCCATTGTGGTCACTCATTGCAGATTTTGATTTCACCATGCATGTTACCATCAGATTTAACGTTATGTTCTTTTCTATGTCATGTCACCACAGTTGCATGGATACAAAGGTCTTCAAGATATCCGCAACTAGTGATGGTGAGTGTGGAAAGTTTTATGAAGGTAGCAGTGATTAGTCTTCAATGGCAGCTTGAAGCAATAGTCCTCTGCCCTATACATCAGCTGGTACACCACACCAGTATGGTGTTTCTACAAGAGATGCTATCATCAATTGTTCAGAATCTGAAGAATTAGAAACTGATAGCAAAATGCTTCAGAAAAGTGTGAGTCTTAATAACACTTCTGATTGGAAAAAACTGATTTCCAGCCATTGAAACATGTGTTTGTGATTTGGCTTCAGGACACAAACATCCACTAGTTAATACCTGTTGCAGTTTATAGAAGATAGAACAAACTGATCTTATGTATACACCAGGGTGAATACTCCAGAAGGTGTGCATTCTTGACTATCTATGTGGGAAGATAATGCTCTTGAAGAAGTTCATTATTCTGCTGCTATTTATTTTCTAATGGTACAAATTAACAAGGTGAAAGTAAGTGATTACTGGCCCTGAGATACACTTTTAAACTCATCAATTTTAAGTAACATTCTGTCCTGAGACCATTTTATTTATTTTTCACTTTAGTTATGACATTTTACAGTACATTTAATCCATATCAGAAGTTTGCACTGACGAAAGTCTCGTGTTGTGCAAAGACTGATTATCTTCTAAACAGATCCAAACAAAATACATTTAGAATGAAAACATCCATGCTGTGTGACTATCAGACTGGGTTCATTTTGGCTTTCATTTATATAAAGGCACAATAACAGAAATTAGATTTCACAGTTTACATAAAAGTTGCACTGTAGTAGTAACATTTATGGGACCATATTTGGAAAAAGGGCATACACTATATGTTAACAACTGGTATTCCAGACCAGAACTGTTCCTCTGGCTTCACAACCACAGAACAAATGCATGGAGCACTGTTTGTAAGAATAGGAACAACATGCCAAAACACAGAGGACACAAACAAGGAGAAACTGAGTTTAATTCATCTAACAAGATCCTTGCTTTCAAGTGGCATGACAAAATAAATGTGAAGATGTTGCCCATATGCAACACAACAGAAATAGTTGAAACGGGGAAGACTGACAGAAATACTGGCAAAAATCTCAAGACCCCACAGTCTAATGAAAATTACAAAGCAATTGTAGGTGCAGTTGACTGTTGTGACATGTTGCTAAGCTCAGTGTCAGACTGGGAAATGTTTTAGGGAACTAACCCCCCCACCCAAATCCGGATTCATGCATTTTAAACACTCATGCTCCCCACAGGCTGGATACAGTGTGAAAAATAGCTCTCACAGTGTTGAGCTATCTCTTGTTAGGGAAATTGTAGGAAAATATGCAACAGAATCTAGAAAAGCTGGCTGAGGAATGTGCTCCAAAGATGAGAATCCTCTATGATTTATTGAACCTTTTTCTGGATGTTCTTGTGAGTAGGTACTCAAAAGAGAAGTATGTTAGTGTGCTTATGTGTGGTCTGTATAAAACAGAAAATGCACTGGGAAACCTGATACTAATGCAATGCAAAACTTGCAATGAATCATAACATGTTGTACCACGTTCTGAGACTTATCACAGAATGTATGGTTGGAATTAATTAATACTGAATTAAAAAACAGCCACAAATAATTAAAAAAAGACAATATAATATAGATCTTTCTAACTTCGCTAATGCTGATCCCAGGCCAAGATCAAAATGAAGGATGGAAAGTACACTACTGGCCATTAAAATTGCTACACCACGAAGATGATGTGCTACAAACGTGAAATTTAACCGACAGGAAGAACATGCTGTGATATGCAAATGATTAGCTTTTCAGAGCATTCACACAAGGCTGGAGCTGCTGGCGACACCTACAACGGTGCTGACATGAGGAAAGTTTCCAACCAATTCCTCATACACAAACAGCAGTTGGCCAGCATTCCCTGGTGAAATGTTGTTGAGATGCCTCATGTAAGGAGGAGAAATGAGTACCATCACGTTTCCAATGTTGATAAAGGTCGGATTGTAGCCTATAGCGATTGTGGTTTATTGTGACATTGCTGCTCGCGTTGGTCGACATCCAATGACTGTTAGCAGAATATGGAATCGGTGGGTTCAGAAGGGCAATATGGAATGCCGTGCTGGATCCCAACAGCCTCGTATCACTAGCAGTCGAGATGACAGGCATCTTATCCTCGTGGCTGTAACAGATTGTGCAGCCATGTCTCGATCCCTGAGTCAACAGATGGGGATGTTTGCAAGACAACAACCATCTACACGAACAGTTCAATGACGTCTGCAGCAGCGGGACTATCAGCTTGGTGACCATGGTTGCGGTTACCCTTGACACTGCATCACAGACAGCAGCGCATGTGACGGTGTACTCAATGATGAGCATGGGTGCACGAATGGCAAAACGTCACTTTTTCGGATGGATACAGGTTCTGTTTACAGCATCATGATGGTTGCATCCGTGTCTGGCGACATCGCGGTGAACGCACATTGGAAGTGTGTACTCGTCATCGCCATACTGGCGTATCACCCGGTGTGATGGTATGGGGTGCCATTAGTTACATGTCTCGCTCACCTCTTGTTAGCATTGACAGAACTTTGAACAGTGGACATTACATTTCAGATGTGTTGCGACCCGTGGCTCTACCTTTCATTCGATCCCTGCGAAACCCTACATTTCAGCAGGATAATGCACAACCACATGTTGCAGGTCCTGTACGGGCCCTTCTGGACACAGAAAATGGTTGATTGCTGCCCTGGTCAGCACATTCTCCAGATCTCTCACCAACTGAAAACGTCTGGTCAATGGTGGCCGAGCAACTGGCTCGTCACAATATGCCAGTCACTACTCTTGATGAACTGTGGTATCGTGTTGAAGCTGCATGGGCAACTGTACATGTACACACCATCCAAACTCTGTTTGACTCAATGCCCAGGTGTATCAAGTCCATTGTTATGGCCAGAGGTGGTTGTTCTTGGTACTGATTTCTCACGATCTATGCGTCCAAATTTTGTGAAAATGTAATCACATGTTAGTTCTAGTATAATTTGTCCAACATGATGTAAACACACAAGGTTAATTTTGAAAGTTAAACAAAAGCTATACATATTCATCACTTTGCAATGTGATTTTTTATTCCAAAATATCAAGAGCAATTATATTCTAGTATCTTGATTTTTTTGCCGTGAAAGTTGCCTAAGGATGTAAACAAAGACTGAAAATGGATACTGAGTTTTGTAAAAGTGTTTGGAGCAACTCTTCAAATGAAGAATTATGCTGTCAAGAAAGAAATATGGTGTTTTATATGATGCTACATGTCTTTTGTACAGCAATATTCTTCTTCTTCTTCTTCTTCTTCTTCTTCTCAGATTTGTTGAAAAACATTGTAAAGTTTCCACCTTGGCTACATCTTATGTGAATTTACTTTGCTGAAACTTATACAATTAGGCAACTTTGGCCTTACGGGCTATTTTTAAGTGTTGCAGTTCCTAACATGCAATTATTATCTGATTATTTCACAACAGTCACAACACTTCTGAAAGTGACAATATAATGAACAGGCATTAAATATAAAAACAGAATGTTTACTGAGAGCAGTTACAGCCATTCTTGAAACTATTGTCATGTAATAAGTCACAGTATGTGCTCACTTGAGTTGTTATACACCAACTACATTATGTAACTATATAGCACACATAAGACCAATAAAACAGAAATTATATATATTCACCTACTTACAGTAGACTAAAATTATCCCACATAATGCAGACAATCACATTGTGTATCATAATTTTTGTTCATGAAAGTTGCCTAGGAGTTTAAAAAAAGGTTTAAAATACATATCACATATTGTAAAAATATTCAAATGCTTAAAGAATCAAAGTCTGAAGCATCTCTCCAGATGAATTAGGATGCTGGCATAAGACAGATTTGATTTTTCATCTGCAACAATATATGTTCCATGTATAACGCAAACAGACTGCACAGAAAACATCTGTTCATAAAAAATTACACAGATTCATCTCCATTAAGATGTGATAATATTATTTTGATGTAAGGGAAAGATTCTGTACTTGAAAACATTGATTTATTGCCTTGTAGTTTCCCTGAGGACAATTTATTTTATTTATTTATTCAAAACATGTCCAGGTGAATCAAAAGTGTCCTCCAGTGAGCACTTCATTTCCCTTGTACTCTGTTTGTGAATGAATTACTATTCAAACATGCACCAAGAGCAGAGACAAATTGGAGAGACTGGATGCAAGGATTGTACAGCGTGCAACTCGCAAGATCAATTGAGATATTCAGAATGGTGCCAGGAGACCTGTGCATGTAATTCAGCAGGCAGAAAGCCGTCCCCAGCAGAGTGTCCATACACAGGCTTACATGATAATGACACATCAAAGGGTACTGCATGAGGCAAACATATCTGTGACAGTGAAATGGTTTATGAGCACTGCATGACTTTTGTATATGGTTCTTAACCTCCTGTTCCACGTAACATGGAACAGTGGTTATGAAGGAATATTTAGTGCTGTCAACAGACACTTATAAAAAGTAAAACTGATGGCACCAAACTAGCTTTCAAAACTATTACTTCATTCCTCAGGAAGGAGAGATGCATGGGTTGGCGAAGGTTGCAAAGGAAGAGCATGTCACTCAGACAATTGGCAACCTGTACTGAGGATGAGGGTACAAGATAAACATTGTGTTCCTTGAAATTAAAGTTGTAATTTGTGAGTATATTACATTTCTGTGTTTATTTTACAATAGATGATCATGCAGATGAGGGCAGATACCATGGAAATAACTATGACAAGCTATACAATAATGTAAAGAACCTAACATTCTAGAAAATAAGAAAGTTTGGCACAAAGGTGCTGAAATGTGTGGTGGTTTATATGAAAAAGGACAGCTGTTTGCACAAGGGGCATGTCTTCAAATGCAGTGAGGTCCAGTATCTCCATCTGCTACCATTACACTCCTCAAATAACATTTCTTTCTTTTCTGTTAACTATTATACATGTAATGCTATTACTATGAGCATACGAAATCATTAAATTCTTATTTGTGTGGTATTTCACTAAACTTTATTATTCAATGTCTAGTTTTCTAACCACTACAAAATTGTTAAAGCTTTCGTGGCCACTTGTTGAAAACTGCCTATTGGCTTCTATCTCGAGTTCTTTTTCTGACATTTTGCCTGCACGAGTGGCTGGCATTGTCACAGTTTCACCCTCCATTGCTGGTGGTGGACTGGAGCCAAGCTTACAGCCGCAGATTACATGATCCTGGTGTGCCAATGTCCAAGGGCTTCTCCACAGTCTTTTCTTGCATGGGTAGTTGGAGAAATCAGCTGCAGCAGAGCAAGCACACTGCGAGACTGACCATGTAGTAAAATTTGATGACATGGAAGTTCTGGCTGTACCGAAGAACTATCACACCCACTTGTTCACAGAAGCTATAGAAATACACAAACACAAGAATGGCTTCAACAAGAAAGAAAAAAGCTTCAAGGTAAACAGATCCTGGCTTCCCAAGCTGCAGCGAACAACTGCTGCAGGTAGCAAGAGAACCACACCGGAAATGACCACGGAGAAGCCCTCAGACATTGGTGCATCAGGTACATACAGGCTGCTGTTGTGAGCTAGCTTCAGTCCACCACCAGCAATGGAGGGTGACACTTGGACAATGCCAGCAACTTGTTCTGGTGAAACGTCAGAAAAATCATTAGACAAATGTCGGCCGAATAACCTGAGACAAGCCAGGAGGCACTTTTTCTAACCACTGATGACAACAACAGAATTAGTTTTTGAAGAAAAATTTTCTCTGATGAAATATTCTAAATTTATGCTCCACTAAAATTGTGTGCTCTTCAAAAATTGACCTTGCTAAGAACTAACTGTTTTAAGAGTGACATATGTTAACTAAAATCCCTCATTCTCTACTTAAAAACAAACATTTTACTCTTTCCAGAAACTGTAATTAAGGAGTGCTAGTATTCAAAATTATTGTATATTTAAATGTTCAAATCTTAAAATGTAATCTTGTCAAAATTCCACTGCTACAGTTTTGTAGCTCTGATTTTTATGATTACAAAAATGTATAACTTTCCTAGAATAACATGTTAGTTTGTGAAACATTCAAATTAGAAAATTTAAGTATCCAGAAAATTCTTGGCGGTCTCTGGAATTCCAAGAGCACATTAAAACTTCTCTCTCATAAAATAGTACCTATCTCTTTCACCATTTTTTTTATTATGGAGCTTATAATTAAAACAAAATTACTTCATTGTCTAATGACAATGTAATTACTGTGCTTTTTATGTTACACACAAATTGACAGTAAGCTGATGGTGAACATTCAGTCAGCACAGACATTTGTTATTACTATGTATGTGGCGAGCATTCAGTCACTACAAAACTACGTCATCCAGTTTGTTAGTCAGTTGGGCTTGAACATGTGAAATGTTATTATCTGTGTTGCCACTTGTGAATTGTTGTTGACCACTAACACACTATGTGAGTTGCTGACCCGTGTTATAGCACCTGTCATAATGACTACTTAAAAAGCTGATACTCATGCAGAGTGCATACACGGGCAAGAAGGAAGGGGTCCTGGATTTTTCTCCAATGTCCCAGTTAAAAATACACTTTACCCATGTTAAGTGACAAAGAACTTCCTGCTTAGAGCTGTAAACTGGTCAATCCTTCAAAGGACAAAGGTTTTATGCACTGCTGTAGAACTTCCTGGCACTTTAGGAAACAAAACACAACAAAAAACAATGCATTTTGCAAAGATCTATGGTACACAGCACATTGAACACTACTTGTTTTTGTATTATGAAAGTATAAATATGAATTCCACCAAATACAGCAAGGCAGCTTCTAAAGCACTGAAATCGACATTGCACCGCATGTTTCGCTTTTGTCAGCCAGTCGTAGCTCATGTAATGTGATCTCACCAGACAATGACGGCAGATATTCAGAGCTTAGGACAAGTGATGCAGTCAGTCAATAGCAACACCAATGCTAGGTAATGTGAACACACAAACAGGAAGAGTTAATGGTTTAAATTAATATAGATACAGTACAGCTTGAAAAAAGCTACACTTCCACATATGATATTGGGCATCAAAAAATTTTTGCTGTTTGGGTGTGGTTCAGCAGGCTCCCAAGAGCACAGCTTAAATTGCAGTAGCTGAATATTTCTGACAAGCACGATTGTAAATTTCACTGCTGTGCTCAGAACATTTCAAGTGTTCCCTGGCTGAATAAATATTGTGTCGAGAACTTTGGCTTTTCCATAGAAAAGGCAGTTACACTAAAATTGCTGGAGAACCCAACTTGAACTTTTCTTTTGTTTTGATGGATGATTATGCTTCCTGCCATTGTTATTGCATAATTTGTAATCTATGAATGAACTAAAATAAACACGAAAAATTAACCTTGAACCTTGGTCTTTTTTGGCGTGTGCTACCCTTTAAGACACATCAAATGCAAATGTGCCAGTAAAATTCTAAATAATGACATAAGTGACTGGTCTTCTGGGCCTATGAAGTGGCTGAATTAAAGACAAACACATTGCGATTTAAAAAATTCATTGCACATTCTCACACATAACGTAATTCATCTTCTGTAAAAGGAAAGTTTCTTTGAAAATATCACTTTTCAAACCACCATTCACAATATTTTCCCACAACCTGTAAGATAAGTAAACTGTTATGTCACACTCATCAAAAGCAGTTTCTTGTTACAAAGCATTGCATAGTCTTTGTCCTAAAGCCTTTGAAACATGTTGCTGTCATCTCACACTTGGGTGTGCACTGTGTTTTGTTGTCTGTATGGTCAATTTTCTTTGCAATTGTAGTTTTATTTTGGTGTTATTCTCTTGTTTATGTTTTATTGTTGCTGTGTTATTTTGCAGTAGCAGGCTAAAGTAAAATTCTTTGTTAGGGTGTCACTTCTTACCAGTCAAAATTACATAACTTTAACTGAAAACTAAAACAATGAAAAATTCCCTCCTTTTTTCCCAGATTTCCCATTTCTCCTAGAGCGATACACCCTGTTATGTGTTTAACCCTTTCACAACCCTTGACTGCAACTGTGTATATTAAATTTTACTGTGCCTTAGCTGTAACAGAAGTATTTTTTGTCAATGGAAACCTAGGGTACTCATTTGCAACTTTTTAACCTTTTCATCATGCACAAGAACTGCCAACTGTTGGGTGTCACTATGAAAATATCAGCAAATCAATGTTGGAGTGTGTACCAGCTATGACCACCAGAATACACTGGTGTGGTTGGTTCACTACGTTCCACTATATAATGGAATATTGTTATTGTTATTTTGTGTGGTAATTATTCAATGACCATTTTACTATTTATTGCAATAGAGAATATTTCATAAATAGTTGTTTTAGACCATAAAACAAAGCAAACTGTACAAAGAATGTTTTGAAAAGGCGTACTTACTTTTGTATAAATCTTGCATCTAAAATTATTAAAAGATCATCTAAGAACATTACCACATACGGTAAAGGAAGATTTTCCTTCATCCAGAAAAAGTTCAGGTCTTAAACAGTTAAAGCAATAAACATAAATGAAATAGAAATTAAACATGTCAATGTTGTGATGAATCATTACTAACTGTTTAATTCATCCAATTATCATCAGAGGAAGATTCTTGAAAATTAACATCTATGAGGCTGAAACAGACAACATCAAACATGTCAGTAACTTTACAGTCTAAATCCCCCATAAACAAAAGCTAAGGTTGCAAGCCAGTATAAAACAAGGCACCTTTACTGGATGACACTTCTTAACAATTATTAAGTTCCTTACATGAATAAATCATTACAAAACAGCTCCACTCATATTCAAGATAATGAGACAGGTGAAATACCTTCAGATATCAAGAAGAATTTACAATTCCCAATGCCAAACAAGGGAGGTGCCAACAGGTATATTACTGAGCCTAACTCTAGGACTTTTTTAAATGCCTGTTTATTCATTAACTCTTATTAAGCTTTTTTTCATAGCTACCTAACCTATGCATTACCATGATGATGCAATTCCTCAGAGCAAAAAGTAATTGTATTTGCAAAAAATAGATGTAATGTGTCTCTCTAATAGTCAGAAATCAAGAAACTTGCAGGGGGAAAAACACACACACACACACACACACACACACACACACACACACACACACAGAAAGAAAGAAAAACCTGCAGCAGTCATCACAGCAACAGTTTATATGCAACCATAATAAACATAATTGGCAATTGACTGACATCTCATTTACATGACTTAGGAAGACAGAAATATACAGATACAGAGTATACAGATACAATTATTTAACATTCTAGTAATCCAAGCACGTACTTTGTCACTGAATGCCTTCCGAAGCAATACGATAAAGATAGCTTCTGCATAGGGACAGATCAGTGTTATTTTATGGCAAAAATTGGTGTTATTTCTGCAATTGTTGGTATTATTTATCAGTGATATTTTCTGGCAAGTTTTTTCTATTATCAGTTATCAATTTTAGTCATATTTAACCATTTTTCAATACTGTGTTGAAAATGGAACTATTCCTAAGACAGGGTTGATCAAACACAAGACAAACCTAGAGAAAAATTATTTTAACAAAAAATTTTGACACAAATAATTATTTAAAAACAAATACCAAAGGTAAAAATGAAAATAACAGTATGTTGCAGATATGTTATTGGTAATATGTTTTGCATTTCTTCATGTTGTTCTTGAGCTGTGGGGACCACAGAAGCTGGTCTCTGTGGCTCAAGAATGAGCTGAAGATGCGCTAGAAGTGTGAAATGTGTCATCAATAAAATATCTGCAACAGAGACTATTATTTCAACTTTTAATATTTGTATACTGTTGTTGCACTTGGCCAGAATGGCGGTGAGTGATGCACATATTTTAAATACAGCAAAACAAATTATTTATCAATGATGTATCCAGCAGATTAAAAAACTATACAGAACTCCCCCTTTTGGAGGTCCACAATCTATTTTTGACAATTGACAATTTTTCTCACCAACGTAAATATTTATGTTAAATGGTTGAAATTTCTTACGGAATAGCAATAATGAAACTTAGAAAAAAATCTTTTAATGGGAAGAAAAATCTTTGCCTTTGCAGTGCTATTGTTAGTAAATAAAATGTCTTGGCTGCATCCCCAAGAGATTTTTCTGTATGAATATCCCCAAGAAAGCTTGAAGGTTATTTTTTAAGTATTCCTAAGTAACAAAATATTTATAACATTTACAAAAACTTGGGTTAAAAGTAAGAATTTTTTATTTTTTTATTTTTTTAAATGTTCACTCACATGTTGCTTGGAAACAAAGTTTATATTATGTTTCAGTACAAGTTTTAAGTTTTAAATTCTATTTCCCATCAGTAACACAGTCTTTTAAAATAAAAATACTTTCTTTTAATTTAGTCTACTATTATTATTTTTTACTAGTCTCTTACTATTATTATTGTTATTTTTTACACATAAATACAACTGGTAGTACTGATGTACTGCATTTTCTGCTGTTTTTACCAAGATCTGCGGTAGAAACAGATAAAACAGAAACCCATCCTTAAAGAAAAGAAGCATACTTCAGAGAAGTAAAGACTACTAAACATTTGAGGAAGTGAGATAACGCAAACTTAGAATAAGGCAACAAGCTAACAAAGATAGGGCTGCAGTAGCACTAAGGGACGTACACACTCTGTAGACAGTTTTTCGAATGACAGCATTGTCATTATTTCAATGTTGTCTTCAGACACATTGTGCATTCCTATCTGTCAATACTTTGTTATAGATTGAAAACAGCCTCTTGCTGTCATCATTGGAATATGGGAACCAAACAGATTTTAATGCTGCAGCTGCAAATTCCTGATTGTCGACTGCAGTTTCAAAGAAATTTGAAAACAATCATATCGATATTAATTAAAATTTTCACAAGTTAATCATTTCACATAGAAAAATATGCACTCATCCTTGAATACCACAGTGCTATTGGTATTGTACACAATATTGTTTATTCACAGTGATTGGCAGTGAACATACGCAAAACAGTTGTCCTGCCAATGAATAGTCTCTGTAAACTTGACTAATGGCTGTGTTGTATAAAATATATATACATATAATACAATTGAATTGTGTTTTCAGAAGTTTTCTGTGCTTGTACAAATTTTTAGGCTATCTGACTACTTTTCTTACATTCCAATTGTAGATGCAGGCAGTGGACTCCAAGTACATCAGTGCGTGTCATAATTAAGAAAATCCTCCTTACTTGGTTTCACTTCATTTGAATAAAAAATACTTAATACTGGTACCAGATTTTTTTTTTCTTATTTCAAAACATGTATGATAAAAAACACTCGTAGCCCGTAATAATCTGAACAGCACTTCTTAACGTAACCTCTACATACAAAATAGTGAGAAACAAAATCATGTACAAAAAAAATGAATGCTGGTTTTTTCATTTGTCTCCACCTTACTGTGCATTCATAATTAACGTCTTTGCCAACACTTATGGTTGATCAGTGTTTCAATTTTTGTTTTTAATAAATTTTAACTTTACAATATCCTGGGGGTCTCTCATCAAGTACATACGCAACTGCCTCCACACTGTACGTTGACATGGTATGGAGATGTACAGTGTTTTTTTCTTGTACATGTTTACATTTGCTGATAGGGGTCAATGCCCTTTATTTGTCGGCTTGTCTTCTATTTAATGGAATGGGTATGTCAGCTTATCCTAAGTATGACAAAGTTCTATAAGAAATTAAAAGATTATATACATAATATAACAGTCCACTGCATATTTGAATTTAGGATGCTAACAATAATGTTCAATTTGCTTCATTCTCGCTGCCATGTTTTGCGTTTGCGCACCGGCAGATTTGGCAGCAAAGAACTAGTTGCCAATGATCAACCTGTCAGCTGCTACCGTCACTTGTGTAGGCACTTATTTTCTTAGTGTTGATTTCACATTGAGTGTCACACTCTCACCTGAGTGTCACATATTGAAAAATTGCCGTGGCATTTGTCTTCATTTTTGGTGCAGTGAGTGTGTGCTTATTGTTCAAATCCGACATTGTGGCAGAAGATCTCCATTTTTATGGTCCGGGCGTCATTATTACTCATCGTTCTTGCACTTTCAACAGAGAGAACCCTGACTAATAGCATCCGTCGATGAGTTAAGTATTGGCTCGAACAACTATAGTTCACTTATTAATGTGTCAAGTGTTGTGAGTCATGATACTCAGAAACTATTTCATTGCACATGCATGTTCATGTCACCCCACCTGACCATTACCTGTTGAAAGACACATATAGCCATCCAAAAAAAAGAAGTATAAATTGTTTGCCATTACGGTTCATCTCCTCAAATGGAGTTAGGTTTCCAATGAAAATTCATACAAATATTGAATTATGGCCATATACATAACATGACAGCTTATACCTATGGCTGACATTCCATCCATCGTTTATCCTACGAACATAAATTTCTTAACTTTTAAAATGTCATAAAATTTTCATTCACTGTTACTACAGTTTGTTTGTTACCTTCAACTTATCTTCATTCACTTCACATATACAAATTAATTACACAAAGATTATCATGATACAATACAAGCATATGATACGTTTATGCTTCGTTTTATAAATAGGCTTTTATCACTTATGGGAGGTCATTTCTTCCTTAGGTACAGGAGAGAGAAAAACGTTGGAAATAGGACTAAAACATTAGGCATTGCTGGCCTAACTACACTTAGTGCCACCTCCTTCTGTTTGGGAGGGAAGAACGGAAATACTCATCTACTGGTTCAAGGATTTATGAGGAAATGTTACTTGTACAGTCATGGACTAGTTGCCAAGGAACTTTTGTCTCATGGAAATAATGTGTACTGACTAATCATTTATGTATTATCATGTTGTTTCTTCATGTGCTAGTGCTATTTACTTCAATTCATGTCTAGCTCAGTGTGAAATAGTTCCATCATAGACTTATCTTCCTCAAATACCTGGAAATGTCATTATTCAAGCTTTCACGTGGCACGATAAAAATTAACTGGCTTTTATAAAATCTCATGCTGAGATGTTTATATGTACTCTGAAGTGAATAAGTACTGATGATTGTCACAGAGATACACTAGGACGATGCATATTTCATTTTTCATTTGCTTAATGACATTTGTGTAAATATCCTTATAACTAAATTGTTTACTCGAGGTGCTGCCCATTTCGTCATTTGGTATCTGCTACTCTCAACATAATTCTCTTCTTCTGTGCCATGACTATGCACTGGTCGCTGAAAGAAAAAAAACTTAAAACTAACTTAAAATTAATTGGATTATGTAGCTAGGTGGCCACTGATACACTTGGTCATTGCATCTGTCGGCAGATATTTCCATACTTCATTTACATTCATAGACATTCCTTTACTGTTACCCATTATGATCATTTACTCTGCAACGAAAATTATTTGAAATTCCTTATGGGATTTTGTCGTTTGTCCTTAGCTTACATGTCTCATATAATTTTTTATAAAGCTTCCTTTTGCTTGTAAATATTTTGTATGTAGCTTAGTATTTAATTAAATCTCTGTGTACATATATCAATAGGTTCCTTAATTCTTAGGCAGTAAATGTATTTGCATAGTATTTCTGTTTACTTTGTATTTAAGTTAAGTACTTGTACATATTGCATTCCTATTTGGTTGCGCTTTCTGCCAGTCTGTCGTGCATGTGCACAGGTCAATGCCTCCTCTCATTGCTGTTAATTTTATGCCTATGTGTACAAATCAAAAGAATTACTTATGGCTATACACATTACTTTATCTTAAAATACACTCCAGGAGGAAAATTGCACTCTTGGTCGAAAGAAAAATTGCTACCTAGCTTCATCATTCTATAAAAGCTTTTATATCTTTGTGAGGGTGGACACCCTTCTATCTCCCTGTTAACTCATCGACTAATCTGTACGTGCCAGGGTATGGTATTTTTGGAAATTACATATGGTGCTGAATAGAGTAATTGCCACTTCTTATTCATTTTGCCAGTTATTTTTGATTTAGGGTGTGTCTGTTAAGAGGACTCATTGCCCTTCAAAAAATTGTGTAACACATTTCAGTTTCTTATTATAAATTTTCTTTCTATATTTGACCCTGTTTTCTAGTGTAACCATAGCTTGTTTGATTTTGTCTTGTAGTGTCATTTCTGTAGAGGTACCTTTGGTATGGGTGACTCCCACTCATTCGTTTGTTTTGTCTGGAACATCAATTAGTTAGGTGTGAAACCTGTTGAAGAATGTGGAAGGATATTGACAATTTGCATGAAAGGAATTACATATGCTACCCATCGGGTGTGTTTATGAGGGGTGTATATCCTATTAAACTGGTTAAATTCTTTAAAGACTCGTTCTACTGGGCTTGCTTCTGGGTAAAAAAAGTTTACTAATACGTGCTTTATGTCCTGTGAGGTCATAAATTGTTCCCACTTTTGCCCAGTGAAATATAAAGCATTATCTGTTAGTAGTACCTTGGGTTTACCTACTCTTCTCAAATAGTTTCCCTCAATTCTTTCTCAGATATTTCTGGCTGTTGCCTTTTTGATGTCATACATTTTGATATGTTTTGAGAAAATGTCATATAGTGCTACTGTGTATCTTACTCCTCCTTTACTTCTTGGCTATGGACCAGCTATGTCCAGGAGTAGTACATCTAGGGTTTTTTTTGTGAGTATTGGGTGTAGCTCAGTATATTTGGACACATTGGACTGTTTTGATTTTCAACATATTTTCTTAACACCTGTAGGACTCACCTTCTCAAATTTGGAAAATAATAAAATGCTGCAATTTTTTCAGTACATCTGCCTACTCCAAATGACCCCACGCTCCATGTGTGTGCCTCATAAATTCGTCGATATAATCTTTGGGAATACACGCACACCATTGATCAGATTTTTCATGTTTCCTATGAAACAAAACACCCTTGTACTCCTTATACCATTTACTTACCTTTCCACCTTCATCCTGCTTAAGATTTTTGCATGACTTTCCTCCATCTGTGATCTTACTGTTGTATAATTTTCATTTGCTTATAAGACTTAGGGTAACCAGACAGTTGTGTTGTACCTTGCATTAATAATGTTCTGAGTTCTGCATCCTGCTCTGTTAATTCACCAAATTCCTCTAAACCTTGTGGTAACCTAGACAATGCATCTGCAATAACATTCTGACTTCCTTTAATATAAACTATCTTTTAATTATAGACACCATCTAACTAATCTATGGTGCAATAGTTTACATGTTAAAAGAAATGAAAGTGACTGATGGTCACAGTAAACTTTGGTATTCTTGCTCCACAAAAAAATATTCAAACTTTATAAATGCCCATATTACAGCTAAACTTTCCAATTCTCACACAGAGTAAGATTTTTCCGCTTTTGATAATGTGCAACTAGCAAAATTGATGACCTAGGGTACTTCCTTACCTCCTCCTTCTCGCATCTGGAACAAGCATGTACCTAGCACCTGAGATGAGTCATCTGTGCAAAGACCAAAATCCTTGAACGTATCAGAGTGGCTACGAAAATTTGCATTGATTGATTAATGCCTGCTTAATGTTACTGAAGTTGTCTTGACACTTATCAACCCATAACCAAGGCCTATTTTTTTCGTAACAAGTTGAGCAATGCATCACTGTTAATCAGTTGCTGTGGTACGAATTTATGGAGGAGAGGGGAAAAAAAAAAATGCTAGTCCCAAAAAAGCTTTTAGTTGGTTTTTATTCCTTCGAGCTGGACAATTGCGTATAGTATCAATTTCTTTTGGGTCAGGTAATATACCTTGTTTGCACAACATGTCCTAAAAATTTGACTTGCTCCCTATCAAAACTAGACTTTTGTTAAATTGGTTGGAACTCCATAATCTGCAAATCGTTGAAGCACCTGTTCAATGAGCCTGATATGTTCTAACAAAGTGGATGTGGCTTTTAGCAGGTCGTTTACATGAACTGTAACTCCGGTTGGTAATTGGTCAGGTGTTGTGGGTATTTTTACATTTTGCACTCTACAACTGACATTGGTACCTGTTTCAACTCGACTAATGATATCACTCAGATTTTCACTGATCTTCTCTCTCTCCTTCTTAGCCATTCTGAGTCAACTTCTAATGTCACTACTCTTAAAGTAAGCTCTTCTCCAGCTTGAGGTACACTTTCATAGTTTTTATTCAGTTTATTAACTACAGTGGTTACCTTTTTTTACTGTCGAACACAGCTGGTTTTGTGTGGCTTCTGTGGTGTCACCGCCAGACACCACACTTGCTAGGTGGTAGCCTTTAAATCGGCCGCGGTCCATTAGTATACATCAGACCCGTGTGTCGCCACTGTCAGTGATAGCAGACCGAGCGCCACCACACGGCAGGTCTAGAGAGACATACTGGCACTCGCCCCAGTTGTACAGCCGACGTTCATAGCAAAGGTTCACTGACAACTATGCTCTCATTTGCCAAGACGATAGTAGCATAGCCTTCAGCTACATTTGCTACGACCTAGCAAGGCGCCGTATTCAATTGATAATTAATATTATGAAGCATGTACCGAAACGAGAGATGTTCTACAATTGTGGATTAAAGTTAAGTATTACATCATCTATGTACTTTATTTACAATTCTCAAGATATTGTCCTGTTCCAGACCTCACGCCAGTCAGCGTGTAATTAAACGTGTGCATTTTGGCCTCCTCTAGAAACACAGTGTTGGCTCTTCTGCCAACACTACAGCTTCAATATTTATGTTTGTGTCTGCGATTTTCTTTATCTGTTGCTCTACTAGATCATGATGGTTGTTAAAATAATCTACCTTCTGTCTTAACTCTGTAATATTATCATTAATTTCAGAAAATACTTCATGCTTTACTTGTTTTTCATATCATTTAATTTTCTGCAATTTCAGTGAGAAAATTTTTGGCTAAGTCATCAAACTTCTGTGAGACCGTGTCTGGCAAATCCTTAAATACTTGCTTTTTTTCTTGTTTCATTGTATTTAGATCTCGCGTAACAGCGTTTTGTTGCTGTTTTACTATGTTCATATCTTATTTCATATGACTGAAATTTCTATTGATACTATCTAATTTCGTGCTTATGTTAGATAATAACTGCCATAGCAGTGCACCAGTTGTACTAATGTGGTTGCTATCAGCTGTACTTTCTGAATTAATGTTTGAGTTGTGACCAAGTGGTGTTTGTAAAGTGTTGTGAAAATTCATATTCGAATCGCTCTCCAATGTTTTATGCATGAGCAGTATGTCGCTCTGGGAGATGCGTGATATTGTCTCCTCAGTTGCAAACATTGTGTCATCATGGTTATTCTGCTGTGGAGCATTGCTATCATTTGTCACACCTGCGACACTCACCTCTGACCTTACTTGGTTTCACTTCCCTTGAATAAAAATACTTAATTCTGGCATAAAAATTTTTTCTTATTTCAAAACATGTACGATACAAAACTCTCATAGCCCATAATCTTCTGAGTGCCACTTCTTAACAAACTTCAACATACAAGAGAGTGAGAAACAAAATCATGTATAAAAAAAGAATGCTGTTATTTTCATTTGAGTAGGCCTTACTGCGCATTCATACTTATGGTTGTTCTGTGTTTTATTTTTTGTTTCTAATAAATTTTAACTTTACAATATCATGGGCGTCTTTCATCATGTACCTACACAAGGCTAAAAACACAAGCATGCACTATATTAACATGGTTTGTGTGCTATTATGAAGTACACCTTTTTCCTTGTTTGGATGATTTGAGAATGGGTTCTGAATAGTGAGAATGGTCTTCAATTAAAGAAAAGTAACTGAATTTTGCAACTTTGGCTGTTTTCTACACCAAACTGGTTGCTGTCCTGTTATTAATCCAGCTTGCTGGAAAACCAAGAAGATGAATTTTATAACTGCTTGTTTCCATTGCAGACATTAAAGCTGTTCTGTAAGATACTTGCCTCACCAATCATCAATCATTCGGAACTCTCATCACATATTCGGAAATAAACCTACAAATATTTATTTCATTCTTCAATCTCTAATGAGACGGAAATGTTAACATCATTTATTGCAGAACATACTTGTGTTATGCTTTCCGATTTTTTCCTTTACTTTTACTGTAAAAAGTGGTAGAGTCATAAGTTCAATGATTGATGATGGAGTTGGCAGTTTTCACACTCGCCTCCTTCCGAATACTTGCATTACATTCATAACAAAAGAGCCAGACTGTGTTGACAACACTACGATGGAGAAAAATGTATATTAGCATGCAGTGGGACACAAACCTACATCCATTCATATAGTAATCCATGAAACTATTCGTTACGTTATGGCTTACTCATTTGGCTACTGTCGCAAGTCTCAATGATCAAATTTCTTCAAGCCATATATCATTACTTCATTATTAACTGCATTTAATGGGCAGGGTGATGTGTTAGTGATAGGTTTTAATTGCACCAGTGCTTTGAAACAGCATACTGCAGCACATACATTACAATAGAAATAAATAATCGAAATTCACCCAATGGTTGTTTGTACATGCTCGTGAAAGTCGATAGTCTAAAGGCCATGAGTACCATGACGATTGCAAAAAGTAGTGCGACAGCTGAACACAGAACATTTCAACATTAAATGTCACCGACATCATTATATTTACAAAACTTCTTATGAGGACACAGAGAAATTTTGTTGAAAAATGCCAATTTTACATTACTTCCTTAAAAACTGCCAAATTCACATTACTTCCTTAAAAACTGCTGAATTCACATTGTTTCCTTAAAAACCACCAAATTCATCTTATTTGTCAAGTATTTTCCTGTCCCTAGTTATGCAAAAGTCATTCCACATTATAGCATAATTTAAAACACATGATACAAGTGATGTTTTCTATTAGAGCTGCTGTAACCCCATTTCTTAATATTATCAATTCATTTTCTTTCTGTTAATTTTCTAGTGCTGTGCTACAAACCATAACTTTACTCTTAATGTGTGTGTTGTCTACCAGTGAACTGAGCCATGCAAATATGTTTCATGGTTATTGCATATGTTGCACATAGATCTTAAATTAATATGTTGTCCACATAGATAACTTATCAAGCAGATAAGCTTTCTACATTTGTGTATACATATAATGAAGGCTTCTTTTACTATGTGCAACCAATGTGAACATCAACAGAAGGTACAATGCTCAAAGATGGATAAATAAAATAAATAGATCTTTGTACAATTAATGTTCAACCTGTTTCCTATGAACAATTTGGAAGTTTATTCCATAATAACGCAGTCAGTGATGACTGAAGCTATCTGTTTATTTTCCATACAGTGTGTTAATAATTCAGTGAATAGAGATATAAGTCGCTAATAATACAACAACAAGAAAATCATACAGATTGAGTCTACATAACTTTCTGTACAATATTCTACACAGCTAGAGGGAAACTGATTCTTAGTCATCCTGTACATGAAACACACATCTAAATATTTCTTCAATTGGTGAGGTGCGAATGTTTATACCACAATAAATGAAATTCTGGAGACAATGTGGGAATGTTGTAAACTGTACAGCAAATACACAGTGATTCTCAAGTCATGTAAACTTTAACCAAAATGTGTTACATAATGG
Source organism: Schistocerca serialis cubense (assembly GCF_023864345.2). NCBI lineage: Eukaryota > Metazoa > Arthropoda > Insecta > Orthoptera > Acrididae > Schistocerca > Schistocerca serialis. The sequence goes on from NC_064639.1 coordinate 84,864,193, forward strand.
ACAACCTCTGATTTGTGACTACAAGAGAGAAGCTATTCACTCATGATGTGCAGTGTTTCTCTCTGGACTTTGCAAATAAGCTACAAATGAAATAAAGTAATTCATCATGCTGTTAATTATCTGACTAGATGGATGTGTATTGAATTCTGTATGACGCTGATGGGGAATTGATTTTTAAAAAAGTCAGCCATTTCATGTATTTTGGAAATTCTAAAAGTTTGTGAATGGAAAAAGTCAAAATAAGTTAAATACAAATGCTAATTACTGCTGCATAAGAAGAGTATGGAAAATTACATAATTATTTAATTCGAAAAGGTTTTACTTGGACTGGTAATTCTACCGAACTCCAATCTTGTGTTGTGTCATTGCATAGACAACTTCCGAATGTTCTGTTGCACAGCAAAAGAACAATTTTGCTGAGTTTCAGAGGGAAATTACTGGAAGGAAGTGCCATTTAATAAGTGCACTGATAATTACACAGACATTACCTGAATACTTAGAACATTATCTTTGATGTTGCCAGAAAATTCCAGATAACATTAAACAAATAACTTCAATTAAATTATAAAGAACAAATTAAACATAGCAATTTGTATATAAGAAGTGTTGACTTCTTTGGACAGGACTTAGCAAGACCTAATTGTGTGTGTGTGTGTGTGTGTGTGTGTGTGTGTGTGTGTGTGTGTGTGTGTGTGTTTTCACCTACTACACCCCTGTGCCAGTTCAGTCAAGCAGACGTCTAATTTTAGCTGTAGAAAGTTGAACATAGTTCAAACAATATTTAGTGTAGTGGTATTCTACGTCTTATGTTAATTCATTTTAGGAATTTTTAATGTGTCAAGTGTTAGATTAAGAGTGAATCTGTACTTGAGTGTCATTACTTGGTGGGATTAACAGTTCTAAACTTAATTTTTGATGTGTTATGGTTTAGAATTGGAGCAATGTTTAATATGCAGTATGAAAAGCAATTATGTTCCACCCATAACTGAACATTCAGAAGGAGAAGAGGCAACAGCATATACACAAGTAGACATGGATCTGCTTGCAGATATTTTGAATTAGTTAAAACTTGTAACAGATCAACAGAAGGAATTTTCTGTAAAAGTAGAGTGTGTACAACTGTAGCAAATGCCTGTTCAAAAATCCCAATTGTCTACAATAGTAGACTTTATATCTACAATTGCAGCAAATTTCTCAGCTGAACAAAATGAAATGTTTACAAAAGAAGAGAGTATGTCTACAAAGGTTTCTGAAATTCTAATTAAGCAGTCCAAGATCTCCAATGAGATACTTCAGTTCTAACAAGCTCAGGAAAATTTTCATGAGGAGTCACAGGAAGTGACAAACAAAGTTAAGGATTTAAGAGCTCAGGAAGATGTTGAAACCCATGTTGGCCAGATAACCAAGAATTAACATCATGTCTCCTGGTTATGTAGAATTCATTGTAACTAAGTCTGAAGAACATCTAACCCGTTTTAATAGTAAATTAGAAGACTGGGCTCAAGTTAAGCAAAAACAAGTGCTGGGCTGATTCTCCATGGATGAACTGCCCGCTTACGAGCTGTTCAACTGTCTCTGATGCAGAATTGTCTGCGATCTTGCGGGCACTGGAGCAGATGAGACATTCTTCCTCTCCTAAATTTCTTGTCTGTTCCGATTCACTCAGTGCCCTTCACTCATTGCAACATTTGTATCCGGCAGACAAAATGGTCCAGACCATCCAGGATGCCCTCCTCCGACTACAGCGACTGGGGAAGGTTGTAGCTTTCTGCTGGGTTCCGGGGCATATCGGCATTGCTGGGAATGAAAGGGCAGATCTCGCAGCCAAGAAGGTGTCTCGATCCACAAGTATCTCAGTGTGCTATCCCCTTGCACGCACTCACCTCGCTGTTGAGCTCACGGATCATGCGTCGGTGGGAGGGTGAGTGGCTGGAAGTGACTGACAATAAGCTCCCTATACTCAAGCCCACAACGCGTGTGTGGTGTACTTCCTTTCAGCCCCATCGACGGGATGAGGTTCTCCTCACTCGGCTTCGAATATGCCACAGCCCTATGACGCATAGCTTCCTGCTCCGGCGAGAGGACCCTCCAATGTGGTGCTTACGGCTTCCAGGTCACTGTGCGTGACGTTTTATTGGATTGCGTTTTATTTTCTGACCAGCGGGCCGTGGCTGACTTGCCAGCGGACCTGCCATCTCTTTTAGGCAACACTCGGACTAATGTGGCTAAAGTTTTAAAGTTCTGTGCCATGTCAAATGTTTTTAAACAGATTTTAGGGAGAGGATTTTAATTTGCTCACTGTGTGACAAGCTCGCCCATATTTTATGTAAGTGGCCAGCCAATCAAAATTTCCTGTGACATTCTTGTTGCTATGCTTCCCCTTTCCTTAGGTTTTACATTGTTATGTAGCATTGTCCTTCTTTTCCTGCTTTCTTTGAGTGTGTGCTTTAGTTTTATTAGGCCTGTCCACATTCGTTCCTTTTAATGTGTGTCAGGGCGCTGATGACCTCAATTATGAGCACCCATAAGCCCCAACACACACACATTCAACTTTGCTGCAGGCTACTTGTGCCAGCATTCCTGGGGAACACAAGTACCACCTCAAGGATTGTATGCTATGAGCCCCTCTTGGGGTGTCTTTCACATCACTGTCCAATCCACCACTGACACTTCATCTCAATAAATGACAACAGGGGCACGCAAATTTCTGGGGTCAAGCCTAAGCACAGCTTCATGCGGTGAGAATGCTGTGGCTCTGACACGAGTCCACAGCCATGCCAAGCTGTAGCGACATGCTGGCCAATGTACCCTCCTGCAACAGGGGAACTGCCCGCAGGTGGTGCCAGTGCCTGCACAGGCAGATTCCTCACTGAGCACTGTCATGCTACCCTGCACTTTCATGCAATATGGGCTCAACACAGCACTGGGAAGAAGACAAAGTGATTGTAAAACTTTGAAAATAAATGTCTGCTAATTGAATGCTGTTTCATTAGTGCACCAACACAGCACTTGGAATCCCCCCCCTCCTGTACAACCGCTCAACTTCGACTATCCTACACTCACATAGGAGGCCACATCTGGCGGGCTCCTGCACAACCGTGCAGTTGTTGCTGGTGAGAATCCAGACGACACGGGCTCCAAAGCAATCACTGAAGTCAAGCACTGCACTGTATGCTGAGCAGTTGGGTAACCCAGTTACGCATCAAGTGCAACTAAGCTGTGTTTGACTTCAATGACCGCTTTACAGCCTGGGCCATCTATATTCTTCCTAGTAACACTAGGTTTTCAGAACTGCATGGGTGTTGAACTCTCCCTGAAATCTGCAGCACATCATCACGTCACTGGCACATTCTCGCACAACCTCACAGACAAGACTCCAGCGTCTCCTCACAATCTTAGCCTGTTACCCATCTCCCTTTCAGCCCCATACCCCTTCTGCATCTCCATCAATCATCCCAGCCAAGATCGCTTCTCACTTCAGTCAGGCCTCAGCACCCAGATATATTGTGGTCACAGCTGTGTGTGTGTATGTGTGTGTGTGTGTGTGTGTGTGAGAGAGAGAGGGAGAGAGAGAGAGAGAGAGGTAGATAGAGAGAGAGAGAGGTGTGTGGGCGTATGGCTGTTTATGTGTTTCTGTATCTGATGGAGGACACTGTCCAACACTTTATCCAGCAGTCTACATTAAATGTGCCAGTCCTCTGCTCAGTGTTTCCACTACATGGTGAGCAGCATTTTACCCTAATTCATATTTCTTTTGATTCACTATTTTCAAACTTATAGAATTTTAATAATAATTTCCTGGTGGATTCTCACCTGAGCCTTGTGTGCGAGTTGTGACTGTTAATGTAGGTGTGCTCTGACCCAATTGATTGAAGGCCTGCATGTAAAAGTGGTACTTGGTGCCACACTGCAGATTGTTAAGAGTGTAACTTGAGCAGTTAGACAGAATCCTCACTTTCTCCCATTCACCGAATTCTCGCTTGAAATACAAGTAATAACCTGAAACAACAAAATTGTTTAGTTAAAATGATCTGCATTACACTCTTCAAGGTGAGTAGTTAACAATTTTATTTCAGAATTACTTCTGATTGTGGAATATTAAACTGTAATAATTTACTGGCTTTTAGACAGAAAGAAATCTATTTTTGTTAATCATGTGACTCTTTGAGACACGGTCTTTCATATGTTGCTCCATGTTGCATCAAGCAGAGTCATATTAGTTCAATAAGTTAAATTAACAGCAAACCATGACACCATTAAACACAAGAAATGGAAAGGAAAGAGGTAGAAGACACAAACAGAAAATATATAAAGTCTTTTTTTCAGACGCTTGTGGAGCAAAATAAAATTTTATGGTACTACGAGTTTATCTGGTAACTAGTTTTAGTGTTTTCTATTTGAAAGACTAAGTATACAAAGTGAAAGAATTCAGTGATCTTGAAAGCAAAATAACAAGTGACAGATGAAGCAAGGAGGACATAAGAAGCAGACTATCACAGGCAAAGATGGGATTTCTGACGGAATCTGTGTAATCAAAAGTCAGTTTTAGTTTAATTTTGTGTTATGCACTTTAAAAACTGGGTCTTACTGTGATTTAGCATCAATTTATTGACTACAAGTCATGACCTTATGCCCTGAATTCCATTATTTTATACGATTCCAATGTTACACTTACCATCCTTCACTCTCAAGCTAGTGTCACAAGCAAACAGAAATTTTCTAGAATCATATTAGAAGGCATATTCATTGTAAAACTATAAATGTGAAAGTAACTCTCTCTCTTATGCGTTCATGACTGACTGCTGAACCAGTTTTCATGAAATTTTTCATGCTGAAGATGGTTACTTTAGAAAGTGTGTCATATAACACAATTATTGATTTGAAGAATATAACACAAAATATGGAACAATAATTACCCTTTGAAAAAGCTATTTACTCTTTGACGTTGATACATTCTACATAATAGTATTCGACATGCTGAATACAAAGCTTGTACAATCCGCTATATGTTTAATCCATACTAATATCAGTAACAACGCTGTTGATTATAGCTGCTGAACGTCACACAACTCTTATAGCTTCTGAGATGCATACGATTCATGTTAACAGCTCACAGTCATGTGGTTAGCACTGCAACTCTGGATTACGGGATCTCGGGTTTGATTCCCAATGGGATCAGATTTTATTCCAGTTGTCACTGTGTGTGTGTGTGTGTGTGTGTGTGTGTGTGTTTGTGTTGCCCTCATCATCATTTTATCATTATCAACACACAAGTCAGCACTGTTCTGTCAAGTAAAAAGAACTTGTATCAAGTGGCCGAACATCCTGACTGGGGTCTCCTGACCAATAAAGCCATACCCGTGTTTCATTTAATTTTAGTGATATACAAGTGCTGCCTTGGATAACAGCTAAAATACAATGCTTACACAATTCTCAATGTGTTTAATTCATACTCTGATACTAATACCAATATTATCAAATGTGAATGTAACTGTTATGTTTTCATGTCTCTACCACTGAACTGATTCCTATAACATTTGCTATGGAAATAGCTTCAGCCCCAAGGAAGATCATAGGCTACTTTAGAAAGTTGTGTTATGTTTTTGAATGTTACTGACATTTTTAAATATGGTGTACATTAGTGGGAAGCAGACAATCTTGCTCGATTGTTGGCGAACTATGATGTTAACACACACAAATTCAGAAAAAACAGAGTACCTTGAACAACTAGAGATAGGGCTTTCATATCCACAGAACATGGACCTCAGTATGTTCAGCTGAAATAATTAGCATTTGAAACACATTGGCCTGCAGTTCAAGGTCAATATTGATATTGGGGGGAGCAACACCACCTACCAGAAAAGTGAGCCTGGGGCTTTAGTTTGCACTATAAACAGAAAGTGAGTGTGATTTGAGCAGACACTTAGGATGCCTTGCCAGCTTGAAAGAGGAAGCATTAATGGCGAATGGAGAATGTGATGAATCCATCTGAGAAATTGCTGCTCGTGTGGGACGTTTCAGCAGTGCAACAGGTGTGTACAGAATGGTTTATCGAAGTCCACGGAACATGACAGAATGGGTCAAGTTGCAGCACCCAGACAACCCCACAAGAAGATCAACACCTCCTACAAATGGGATTGGGGACAGACCCATGTGCTCCTCAGCTCAGGCACAATGTAACACATCATACACTATCAGTAGTGACAGTAGGACGTTGTTTATTACAGCGTGAGTTACGTATGCGTTGTCCACTTCTCTGTCTGCCTTTGACAAATGTGCAGAAACATGCTAGATGGCAATGGTGTATGGAACAACATCACTGGGGACAGGAATGGCATCAGATAGTGTTGTTGGATGAATACAGGTTCTGTTAGTTTGAAAATGATGGCTGTATTTTTGTTCACCACAAATAGGGGGAATGGCATCACAGTACATGGACTTTTATGCATATCATATGAGAAAATGATTTTAATATGATATCAACATCCAAACAATGGGCTAATCATTTTAATATTGATATATATATTAAGGTGTACAATGAACGTCTGCAATTTCATATAGTTAAATCGAGCTAAGTTGAGAGTAGAGAAATATATTCATCTTAAAGGTACTTTTGAAGGTGATGCAAATGTAAATCCTATTAATATGGCAAGATGGCAACTCTACGCTCTTCATTTGTGAACAGTCCATGACACATGCAAGATTATACTCAAGATGCATTCACCTACATGCACATGTATGGTTGTCCCAATTTATTCATAACCTTTACATGTAACCCGGTCTGACAGGAAGTAGTCAATGAACTCTTACCAGAAGACACTGCTTTTGATAGACATGATATGATTGTAAGAGTTTTTAGGTTGAAAGTAAAGATGCTAATGTCATTTATAGCTAAGGGAAAAAGATATAGAGGAATGTTATATTTTATGTATTCCACTGGATGGCAAAAGTGCATGTTTTACTATGGTTACAAGACCAATTGAGACCCAATCAAACTGATAATATCATCAGTGCATAAATGCTTGGTTTAGCCACTGATAAGACAAAATAATTCAGAGTGTGTTATAAAACATATTTGTAAATACATTAACAAAGACAGTGGTCAAGATATTTTCAACTTCAGAAACAAAGATCTCACAAGTCGCATAAGTGAAGTACACGTATACCAGTCTGACCGTTACGTCAACAGGAACAAAGCTGTGTGGCTGCTTTTAGGCTTTCCATTGCACAGAAAGACAGTCCACCATAACACACTTGTGTGTTTACATAGGAAAGGGAAAAAGGGTGTATTTTAATCAAAATAATTTTTATGGTCGCCTATCAAGCATTTCGAAAACAGCACTGACTGAATTTTTTTTTTCTTTTTGTGCAAGAAATGATTTCACAATAACTCCTCTATACATTGGTAAAACAAGATATTATACCCAGATTAAATCAAGAGAAGAATGGAAACTTTGAGTTGAAGGAATCCCTGTTCACAACTGTCAGGGTATCAAACCTGGAGATGCTTTAGGTAAAGTCAGGAAAGTGCATGCAAGCAACATGGAATGGTTTTGCTTGAGAATAATGCTACACCATGTACGAGGGTAACATTTTTCAAAGACCTTAAAAAACACAATGGTCAGGAATTATTAACATTCACACAGGTGTGTGAGACAAAAAGGTCACTAGAAAATGAATATATTGGGATCTACCCTTAGAGGAGGCTGTACATGCAGATGAACAGGCAAAGTGACACAGCTTTTGTAATATTAATAGGAACCTATGGGCTTCCAAAACCACAACAAAATGGGGGAAAAGAAAGAAAAGAAAGAAAAAAAGAAAGAGGAAAAGGCACAACAGAAGATTTAGTGCAGACACTTAAATCCTTACAATGATTTTATCTACAATTAAGCTCACATGAAGGTGGAAGACCACAAATAATGATAACTGGAAAAGATTTACCTGACTTTGGATCAGGTAGACCAACTACAACTGAGGAAGTTAGTTGTAATTTATTACGACAAATGATATATGACACTATTTCACTGTAAAAGTGGCTCAGCAAATATGTTTCCACAACTGAGACCAGAACAGACATTAGTTTTCAACAACATTATGCAACAAACTGAGTGATGAAGCACATTCATTCGTTTTAGATGCTCTGGAAGCAACTGGTAAGACTTTTCTTTCAAATTTGCTCTTAGTCCAAATCTTGAATAGCTGCTGAGCTACTCAGTAATGGCTGAGTGGTGCATTCAGTACTTATGCTGCTGCTGAAATTAGCTCATAAAGAAACAACTACTTGTAACACCAATAAAAATAGTTAATATGGACAGATGTTGCAGCAGCTTATGCTGTTGGTCTGGGAAGAACGTACAATGTCCCACAAAAAAACCACTGAAACACTAAATCATACCATGCAAGATATTAGAAGCAACCAACCTATCTTAGGAGGGGTGGTCAATTTATTGGCTGGTGGCTTTAGACAGAGTCTACCTGTAATAACTGAAGGCACACTAGCAGATGAAGTAAATCCATGTTTAAAGGCATCAACCTTATGTCAGCACATTACAAAATTTAGTTTAACACCAAAAATGCATGTACAACTGTACAATGACACAGACAATATGTGGATGCTCTTTCGAAAATTTGTGAAGATGGTATTGTTGCAAATATCAATGGCATGATTACATTAAATCATGACTTCTGTAACTCTGTTCACAGTACAGAACAGTTGGTGAACGAAGTTTATCCTGAACTCCAAGCAAATGATGTGTTGTGACTTGCCGATTTTTCAAAGTGCCGACGCGCAGTTACGCACGTCCTCTACATGCGGTGCTGTCTGCCAGCCATGCAGCAGCAACGCCACCTAAACGGCCAGCCGGCGAGTGGCCACTAGACTCGGACTCAGTTATGATTCGACTGTTAAAGTGACACACGTCTCACTCTGTTTACTTGATCTGTGACTTTCATGTATTCTGTCGTCGTTGAAATATATTTGAACAACTTGAAGTTATAAAAATTGGTGACGAGGTAGTGAATTTTTCTTTTTCATCATTGTCCCACGCGTTTCCAAGGCTACTTCACAGCAACTATTGCAAGGTCTCATAGAACAGCAAACACTTCTCACAAATGCGATTCGTGATTTCGTCACGGCATCAAATGTGGGGCATCTCTCGTTGTCGTCTCTACTCCCTTTTCCTCCTTACGACGAGACGGCGGAAGACTGGTCTGATTACGAAAAACGTCTTCGACAGCACTTCTTGGCATTTCATGTCATGGACGACCAAACAAGTAAATCTCTGTTCCTTTTACGGATTTCACTTCAAATGTAATGGTTGTTGTCGCAATTGGCTCCTTTGAAAGATCCTGCATCTTTGTCCTTTGCTGATATGTGCTCACTTCTGTCTGTTTATTTTCAAAAGCATACGCATGTGGAAGCCTCTCGTGTTGCCTTTTATCGTTGTCAAAAACAACAGAATCAATCCTATCGCGCTTGGGCTGCTGAATTTCACAGCCTCAGTAGAAAGTGTCAATTTGTTACTGAAGTTCACAAAGAATCCTACGCTGATTTCATGGTGTGGTATGCTATTATCCGGTCGGTGCCTGACAAAGAAGTTAGGCAACGTGACCTCCAGTTGGCAAATCCTACTCTAGATGAAGTCCTATCCATCGTTTAGTCTTTTGAAATTTCTCGCACTGCTGGAGCACAAATAGAGGCATGGGGTGACGTTGGGGAAATACAACATCTGTGCGATGTTGACGAAGCGTGTGGCATGTCCCCGCTGTCCGACGTGCCCGCAGTACACTCCCAAGTGCAGCCTCGGCCTAACCGTAAACAAACCTCTAAGAAACTGCAGCAAAACATACAGCAATTTCATTCATGTCTGTGGTGTTTTACAAAACATTCACAGAGAGGATTGTCCACAACGTTGGGCCGTGTGTCACAAATGCAAAAAAAGGGGTCATGTGTCATCTGTTTGCAAATCCGGCCGCATACATGATGTTCATGAACATGGGGCTGATTCTGATTCTGTGTTGTCTGTCAATTGTACTTCTTCCCTTTCAGGGAAGTTATTCCCCACTGTCCAAATACTTGGTTGAGATGTACGCATGCAGGTGGATACTGGGTCTGTTGCCACTATCATCAGTTCTCAGACATATCTTCAGTTGGGTTCTCCAATCCTGTCACCTGTCACTAGGCAATTACGGACTTACAATAAACAGAAGATTTCTCCCTTGGGACAATTCGATGCTGAGGTATCTTGCAAATCTGTCGTTCACACTGTTCACATACTTGTGGTCGACCATAGTAACGCGGACAATCTTTTTGGTTTCGATGCCTTCTACGTTTTTGGGTTCTCCATAGACGACACTGTCAATATCATCTCTGATGCTATTCCTTCTGCTCAATTGGATTCCTTCTCGATGACATTTTCGTCCCTTTTTTCTCATGGTTAGGCCATGGAAACGACTTTGAAGGTCATATCTTGCTCAAACCCACTGCTCGGCCTAAGTTTTTTCGGGCTCAGCCCATTCCTATGGCCCAGCATGATCAGGTCAAAAAGGGGCTGGATCATCTCATTGCTTCAGAGGTCTCGCTTCCTGTCACTTCCAGTGCGTGGTCCTCTCCTGTCATTGTCGTTGCTAAGCCAAATGGTGCTATTCGTCTCTGTGACAATTTCAAGTCCACTGTAAATGCTCAATGCCTTATCGACACTTACCCTATGACTCGACCTGAAGAATTGTTCACTAAACTTGCTGGAGGCCAGTATTTTTCTAAACTTGATCTGTCAGAAGCTTATCATCAACTTCCTCTTGATGCTGCTTCCCGGCAGTTTCTGGTCCTTAAAAAGCCTTTCGGCCTCTATCAATACCAACGATTGCCATTCAGGGTTGCCAGTGCCCCTGCTCTCTTTCAGCAAATTCTTGGAACAATTATTGCTCACTGTCCCTGGGTGTATACATTACACGGACGACATTGTTGTCACTGACTCCACCACTGACGAACATCTTCAGAATCCCCGCACGCTTTTTCATGTCTTACAGACTGCCGGTCTTAAGTGTAATCTTCAGAAATCAAAATTTTTTCAGGCTGCTATCACTTACTTGGGGTTTCAACTCTCTCGGGATGGTATTCGTCCGCATCAGCAAACTGTTGCTGCGATTGATGCCCTTCCTTGCCCTACATCTGTTAAGGAACTGCAGGGCTACTTGGGGAAAATAGCATACTAAAACAAGTAAGCAAGGGCGAGCAAAATGGAACAGTTGAAAAGAATGGCGGAAATAAACACAGTAAAATAAGAATGGGTAGCTTTGAGGGATGAAGTAGTGAAGGCAGCAGAGAATCAAACAGGTAAAAAGACGAGGGCTAGTAGAAACCCTAGGGTAACAGAAGAAATATTGAATTTAATTGATGAAAGGAGAAAATATAAAAATGCAGTAAATAAAACAGGCAAAAAGGAATACAAACGTCTCAAAAATGATATCGACAGGAAGTGCAAAATGGCTAAGCAGGGGTGGCTAGAGGACAAATGTAAGGATGTAGAGGCTTATCTCACTAGCGGTAAGATAGATACTGCCTACAGGAAAATTAAAGAAACCTTTGGAGAAAGGAGAACCACTTGCATGAATATCAAGAGCTTTGATGGAAACCCAGTTCTAAGCAAATAAGGGAAAGCAGATAGGTGGAAGGAGTATATAGAGGGTCTATACAAGGGCGATGTACTTGAGGACAATATTATGGAAATAGAAGAGGATGTAGATGAAGATGAAATGGGAGATATGATACTGCGTGAAGAGTTTGACAGAGCACTGAAAGACCTGAGTCGAAACAAGGCCCCCGGAGTAGACAACATTCCATTGGAACTACTGACGGCCTTGGGAGAGCCAGTCCTGACAAAACTCTACCATCTGGTGAGCAACATATATGAGACAGGCAAAATTCCGTCAGACTTCACGAAGAATATAGTAATTCCAATCCCAAAGAAAGCGGATGTTGACAGATGTGAAAATTACCAAACTATCAGTTTAATAAGTCACAGCTGCAAAATATTAATGCGAATTCTTTACAGACGAATGGAAAAACTGGTAGAAGCTGACCTCGGGGATGATCAGTTTGGATTTCGTAGAAAAGTTGGAATACGTGAGTCAATACTGACACTACAACTTATCTTAGAAGAAAGATTAAAGAAAGGCCAACCTACTTTTCTAGCACTTGTAGACTTAGAGAAAGCTTTTGACAATGTTGATTGGAATATTCTCTTTCAAATTCTGAAGGTGGCAGGGGGAAAATACAGAGAGCAAAAGGTTATTTACAATTTGTACAGAAAACAGATGGCAGTTATAAGAGTCGAGGGGTATGAAATGGATGCAGTGGTTGGGAAGGGAGTGAGCTCGGGTTGTAGCCTATCCCTGATGTTATTCAATCTGTATATTGAGCAAGCAATAAAGGAAACAAAAGAAAAATTTGGAGCAGGTATTAAAATCCATGGAGAAGAAATAAAAACTTTGAGGTTCACCGATGACATTGTAATTCTGTCAGAGACAGTAAAGGACTTGGAAGAGCAGTTGAATGGAATGGACAGTGTCTTGAAAGGAGGGTATAAGATGAACATCAACAAAAGCAAAACAAGGATAATGGAATGTAGTCAAATTAAGTCGGGTGATGCTGAGGGAATTAGATTAGGAAATGAGACTCTTAAAGTGGTAAAGGAATTTTTGCTATTTGGGAAGCAAAATAACTGATGATGGTCGAAGTAGAGAGGATATAAAATGTAGACTGGCAATGGCAAGGAAAGCGTTTCTCTAGAACAGGAATTTGTTAACATCAAGTATAGATTTAAATGTTAGGAAGTTGTTTCTGAAAGTATTTGTATGGAGTGTAGCCATGTATGGATGTGAAACGTGGATGATAAATAGCTTAGACAAGAAGAGAATAGAAGCTTTCGAAATGTGGTGCTACAGAAGAATGCTGAAGATTAGATGGGTAGATCACATAACTAATGAGGAGGTATTGAATAGAATTGGGGAGAAAAGGAGCTTGTGGCACAACTTGACTAGAAGAAGGGATTGGTTGGTAGGACATGTTCTGAGACATCAAGGGATCACCAATTTAGTATTGGAGGGCAGTGTGGAGGGTAAAAACCATAGAGGGAGACCAAGAGACGAATACACTAAGCAGATTCAGAAGGATGTAGGCTGCAGTAGGTACTGGGAAATGATGACGCTTGCACAGGATAGAGTAGCATGGAGAGTTGCATTAAACCAGTCTCAGGATTGAAGACCACAACAACAACAACATCACAGGTTTTTACCATCTGCTACATCTGTGACTCAGCCGTTGTATCGCCTGTTGCATAAAAATGTGCCTTTTCACTGGACCGCGTCATGCGATGTGGCTTTCCAAAAATTGGAGACTATGCTGAAACAGGCTGCTTGCTTGGCTACTTATCGACCTGGCCAACATCTTTTCCTTGCCACGGACGCCTCTCAACATGGGGTTGGTGCAGTCCTTGTGCACTGTTCTCACGGATGCCCAACAAAAGTATTCTCAAATTGAAAAAGAAGCTTTGGCCATTATCTATGCTCATCATAATTTTGGTGTTTTCCTCTATGGATCCAAATTTCATCTTGTTACAGATCACAGACCACTTGTGTCCTTGTTTTATCCATCAATGTCACTTCCCGACAAGGCTGCACACCGCCTCCAGCGTTGGGCTCTTTACTTGTCTCGATCCAATTATGAGATTCATTTCTGGCTGACAGCTCAACATGTGAATGCTGATGCACTGTCTCACCTTCCCATGGTTCCTCATCTGGCATTCGACAGGGACAAACTCTTGTGTTTCCAGCTGGATGTTGTCAAGCAGCGTGTTGTCGACGGGTTCCCCATCACCAGGGACCGGCTGGCGGCTGCTATGGGTTCTGATCTTACCCTCTCCCGGATTTTACGCTGTATTCAGAAGGGTTGGTCAGATTGTCAGTTCGCTAAGACTTCTGATCCGTTGCGGACCTATTACGCTTTGCATTACCGCCTCATGGCTAGGGATGGTGTTATCCTCCTTTCCACCGAAAATGCTTCACCACGTGTTGTGGTACCTGCATCTTTGCGTGCTTCGGTCTTGCGCCTCCTTCACCAAGGGCACTGGGCTATCTCTCGCACAAAATCTCTGGTGCGCCGTCATGTACTGGCCCGGCATCGACTCTGAAATCACACACATGGTCCCTGCCTGCGGCCCTTGTGCATCACAGGCCGCCGCCCTGAAGTCATCTTTGTCACCGTGGCCTTCGCCTGAGAATCACTGGGAGTTAATTCATGCTGACTACGCGGAATCTTTTTTAGGTACTTATTGGGTTCTCATTATTGACACCTACTCTAACTTTCCTTTCATTGTCCGTTGCACATCACCTACCACCGCAGCAACCACCAATGCTCTAGCTCGCATTTTCTCTTTGGAAGGCCTTCCCTCTACTCTTGTTACTGATAATGGTTCACAATTTGTCTCTTCCGATTTCGTGGATTTTTGTGCCTGTCACGGCGTCATGCATGTCATGGCCCCTCCGTTCCATCCACAGTCAAACGGTGAGGCTGAATGACTGGTCCGCACATTTAAGGCTCAGATGAGGAAACTCCTGACTTCTTCTGCGGCTGATGATGCGCTTCTCCAATTTCTGGCTTCTTACTGTTTCACCCCCATGGGCGACCACAGCCTGGCTGAGCTCTTGCATGGCCGACAGCCCTGCACGCTACTTCATCTTCTGCGGCCTTCCACCTCACGGCCGCAGGTGTCTTCGCTTGGCCGGTTCACCGCCAGCGACCTTGTATGGGTACAGGGATATGGCAGGCGGCCCAAATGGAGCCCTGGCCGCACCTTACGGCAACGTGGCTGGCACCTGTATGAAATCCAGATGGACATGGGTGTTGTAGTGTGGCATTCGGACCAGCTTCGGCCTCGTGTGCCGGCAACGGCTGTTCCGGATGCTGCTACACCACCTTCCGCTCTACCTGACGCTCGGGATCCTGGAATCTCTCATTACTCACAATGCAGTCCTCTCACCATCATATCGGTGCCAGCACAAGAACTGACGCCACCAGGAGACATGCCCATGCAGGAACCAGATGGCCATCATCTGTTGGAGCAACTCTACTAGTCTCCTTCTCCTATGGACGCGGACACATCGCCCATTTCTCCTGTTATAACAACCATACTTGCTGAAATGGGCAGATTGGTGCACAGGGCTCCAGCAGATTGGACTCTCACGTCTCCTGTCATCTTGACCCGTTATCATCAGGGACACTTCCGTCCATACGGAAAGCCTCCTCCTCAAGACTTTACGGCCAGTCAAACAACACCTATGGACGTTAGCAATCTACAGGCCACCTTCATCAAGACCTGTGCAAAAACTTCAAAAGGAGAAAAGTGTTATGACTCATCGATCTTTCAATGTGCTGCCGCACAGTTACGAGCGTTCTCTACATGTGGCGCTGTCTGCCAGCCATGCAGTAGCAGCGCCACCTAAGTGGCCAGCCAGCGAGCGCCCGCTAGACTCGGACTCAGCTATGATTTGACTGTTAAAGTGAAACATGTCTTACTCCGTTTACTTGCTCTGTGACTTTCATGTACTGTTTCGTCCTTGAAATATATTTGAACAACTTGAAGTTATAACATGGGGGAAATAAAAAATGGTTGTGTGTAAGGACAATTTTGGTGCCAGATAATGACTTTTTAGGGCAGGTAAATTAAATAATTATGTCGCAAATGGATGGAGATATTGGAGTAGCTCCTGTTAGTAACATTGTAAACACTGAACAAGTCATTTCTTATAGTGTTTCTTATCTCTTTGGAATTGTTAGGAATGTCTTCTTATAAACTGAGGTTAAGAGTTGGTGTTCCACACCTCTTAATAAGAAACATTGGTGCAACTAGATTGTGTAATAGTATGTGCTTCCAAATTACACATTTGGGCCAAAATAATGTTAGTATTACTATAGTTATTCAGCTAAAGGAGAAAGTGTTCCGATTCCATGAAATCCAATTATATCAACAGATTTGCCTTTTCAATTTAAGACATTGAATCCGCCCAAAACTTGTTTTTGGAATGAACATAAAGTTCACGCGCAAACATTCAAAGCTGCTGGTATGCACTTAGAAAAAATGTGTTTTTCCCACAGACAACTCTGTGTGGTGCGCTCACATGCATCAAACCCATAAAATCTGTTTATGTCCTTCCAAAAGAAAGCAAGGGCAAAAACATAGTTTATACAATTGTGTTAAGATCTTACGGCATATAACTGATCAGAAAGAAAAAGAATATTAGTTTTTATTTTTAAATTAAGATTTGACATACAACAAAAAATAAATAAATAAAAACACATTTATTATGCACTTATGTATGAGTCATTCTAATTACTGTGGAGAATGACCTTCTGCTGTCTGTCAAAGTATGAAAGGAACCAATCGTAACCTACTCCTTTTATTCCATAACCGTCCAACTTCTGCAGTAATAATTTACAAACACATGCTTTAGTTAAATCAAAGAAGAATCCTTGTGTTCACATCTTTTTGTTCAATCTGTCCAGTGCCTCACAGAGAAATGACAATATTGCATTTTCAGTTGTTAAGCCACATCTAAAATCAAACTTTACATTTGAAGCAAATTATATGAACTAAACAATCAATTACCTTTAGTCTTTTCAGTAACTTCAGGAACTACTGATTGCACAGAAATACTTCTAAATTGTCTACATGATCCCTCTCTCCTTTACTATAAAGTGGTTTTGCTACTAAGTATTTTAATTGTTCAGGAAACACACCCCTCCTAACTGAAAACAAAAAATTTGGCTAATTACTGGGAAAACATATGCAGCACATTGCATTAGTATTCTACACTGAAATTCATACTCTGGAAGCCACTATATGATGTATGGCAGAGGGAACCTTGTACCACTACTAGTCAGTCACCTTGTACCCTCCTACAGTCACTCAGTGATGACACCTTCCTGTACACCACAGTGTCATCAGCAACAGCTGCAGATTGCCACTCACCCTGTGCATCAGATCATTCATGTGTATACAGAATAAGAGTGGTTCTATCACACTTCGCTGAGGTACTCCTGATGATAACCTTGTCTCCGGCAGACATTTGCCAGTGAGAACTGCGTATGTCTTCCAGCATCTCAGATATCTGGGAACCTATTTCATATGCTCATACATTTGTTAACAGTCTGTAATGGGGCAGTGTGTCACAGAAATTTAGTAATATGGACTCTGTCCATTCTCTTCGTCCATAGCTTGCAGGATATCATGTGAGAAAAGAGAAAACTGAGTTTCTTTCTAAACCTGTGCTGGGTTGTGAAAAGAAGCTGTTTCCCGTCTCAAGGAAATTTATTAAATTTGAATGGAGTATATGTTCAAGAAATATGTAGCAAACCAATGTTAAGTACATTGGTCTGTAATATTGTGGTTCAGTTTGTTAACACTTCTTATATAAAGGTGTCACTTGTCTTTTTTCCAGTTGCTTGGGACTTTCCATTGGGTGGGATATTCACAATAAATGCAAACTATGTAAGACACCATTGCTGCACAGTACTCTTTGTGAAACCAAACTGGGATTCCATCCAGATCTGGTGACTTCTTTCAGGGTGTATACGTGGACAAGGAAAAAAAATTCCCGAATTTTTCCCAGATTTCCCAGTTAAAAATACATTTTCTCCCAGGTGAAACTACACTTTTTCCATGTTAAGTGTCAGTATACTCTTCTTCGGCACTAAAAAACTCATCAAGCCTTTGAATGTTTATGCTTTTATACACCAACGTAGAATTTCCCAGTACTTCAGAAAATGAAACTCAGGGGGTAAAAACACGTTTTGAAAGACCTTTGATGTGCAGCAACATGTACGCTGCACATTTTCGTATTAAGAAGGTATAAATTTGAGTTCCACCAAACACCGCATCTCACTTTCAGAAGCATTGAAATCATGATTGCGATGCTCTTTTGTAAGCCAGTCATAGCTCATGTCATGTGATCTCGCCAGGTGATGACAGCATAAGATCATTCTTAAGTAGCGTGAACACACAAATAAGGAAATTTAATGGTTTGAATTAATAGACGTAGCATTCACATATAATATTGGTCTCGAAGATTAATAAGCTGGAAGAGAAGTTAAGCTTCCACATATAATGTTAATCTTTTTTGCGTGTGCTACACTTTAAGATACATCAAACAAATGTGCCAGTAAAATTTTTAATAATGACGTAAATGTCTGATCTTCTGTGCTCGAAATTCTTCTAAATGGTCATCTTCAAAGAGTTGATTTTTAAATGAGAGTCAAACGCTTTGTGATTTAAGAAATTTATCGTTCCATTCTTGCACATAGTTCATCTTGTGTAAAAGGAAATCTGCTTTGAATGTAACGCTTTTCAAACCGCCATTCACAATTGTTATATCCTAGCCAGTAATGCCACCCGAGCCCGCTGCCAAAAGGTTGGCAGCATCAAAGTCCGGACACCGTCCGCATAAGCAGCGCCAGCGATACAGGAAATCGCCACAAGTCTGCGCGCGCCACCACTGGCTTCTGGCTTCTTAAGCGCTGGAGTCGCGAGCGCTAGGACAGTTCTGGATTCGCCGCTCAGTTGTATACTCGCCACCGAATTGTGTACTTGCTAGTCAGTTGTGTGTTCATCGCAGCAGAGTTGTTGTTTGTCGTCAGCCGACGCTGACCTAGCCGCTCCGACTCGAACTAGACAGATTTCCGTAGACACGGAGTTCACGACCTTGCTTCTGTATCTTCGTTAATAAAGATAAGTACCGACTTTTATTTAATCTAAGTGTTTGGGCTTTCATCTTTCTGTTCACTGTTCCAGCGGACCAGTCGGCCCGCTATTAAAAGTGTGGCGGTGACTTCGTAAGCCGTTTCTACGGCGAATTGCTTGTCGCTACGAACACCGCCACAAAAATGGCGACGAGGACTTCCGAACTCGTGTGCAGGGCTGGTTCAACTTGTTTCTTGTTATACTAGTTATAGAGATAAAATTTTGGGGGCTGGTTTACTTTGTGTTCACTATGTCTGCCGAATTACAACAGTTGATCTTGTTACAGAGTCAGCAAATACAAAGTCTGGTGGAAGCAATCGCCAAACAAGCGGCTAATCCACCAACACAAAAGGAACAAGCACAGGCAGCGCCACCTTTCCGTGCTTTTGATGCATCACGAGAAGAATGGCGAGAATATTTCGCGCAGTTGCAGGCGCACATGACAGACTACAAAATCACAGGTACTGAGCGGCAGCTTTATTTAATTTCCATTGCAGGCGTGGAAGTCTATCGACTACTTTGTAAGTTGTTCCCGGAATCCCAGCCAGAAGCTTTAGACTATGACGTTGTTGTTAACAAGCTTGCTGAGTATTTCGAGTCGCGAGTTCATGTAGCAGCAGCCAGATTCAAGTTCTTCAGATTGAAGAAACTGCCACATCAATCTAATAAGCAGTGGTTAACAGATTTACGGGGCCTCACCCGTCAGTGCCGATTTAATTGTGTGTGTGGAGCTTCCTACAGTAATGTCATGTTACGAGACGCTATTACTCAAAACATTACAGATTCTCGTATTCGTGCTGCTATCTTAAAGTTGCCTGACCCGTCATTAGAGACTGTGATGAACATCATTGAAGCCCAAGATACTTTTGACTATGATGAGTGTGAGTTAGATCAGCCATGTATTTCTCAAATTGCCTGTGCTAAGCAAGTTATGTCACGCCCGCGGCCCCACCGGCAGCGTCAGACTGTAAACACTAGCCGGCCACGTCATGTTAAACACATTCGTCAGCCGCGTGTGCAAAATGATAGAGTTAAGTCTTGCCCTAAGTGTGTTCTTGCTCATCCTCGTGAACGTTGCCCGTTAAGAAACGCGGTTTGTCACTTTTGTCAAAGGAAAGGACACATCCAGACTGTTTGTTTGCGTAAACGCAAGAACAATTCTAGTGCTGCCCAGGGCATGGATATTCATGTTCTTCAAAGCCAGCCCGCCCAGAAGGTCACGTTTAAAGACTCTTCCACGGTTCGTGAGGGTAATAAACTTGTTCGCAATAAGCCACCCACCCAGCCCTCTGCTATGCGACCCAAGCGTAATTCTAAGTAATGTTAAGACTGCAAGTGAAGCGGAAGTTATTGTTCCACCCGCCCAACCCACGAGTTGTCGTAAGCAGCGAACACGCGCTAAACGCGCTGATTTTGTGTCTTCCGCCTCCACTGCACCGATCCAGAGACAGTGTAATAAACTATTTGTGAAGCTACGCATCCAGGATAAGACCTTCAATTTTCAATTAGACACTGGTGCGTCTGTGACTCTCATAGATAGTGCTACGTATGCGGCTATCGGCCGCCCTAAACTTTCAGCGGTAAAACATTCTTTGGCTACTTATAGTGGAGAACAAATTCCTGTGTTAGGTGTATGTAGCGTGCCAGCCACATTCCGTGGCAATACAAAAACAGTTTCATTCACAGTGCTCCGCGCTACAGACAGTGTAAACATTTTCGGATTAGACTGTTTTGACTTGTTTGGCCTGTCCATCCAAGACAATGTGTTGCAAATTAATTCTGTTGTTGTTCCTCAAGACAGCATAACCGATTTGTGTAAACGATACAGTGACATATTTAAAGATGAACTAGGTTGTGCTGCGAACTTTGCCGCTCATATTACGTTAAAAGATAATGCTCAGCCTCGATTTTGTCGTGCTCGGCCAGTGCCTCACGCCCTCCGGGCACCTGTAGAAGATGAACTTCGTCGTTGGCAAAACAACGGTGTTATTCAACCCGTTTCAGCGAGCCAGTGGGCTTCTCCCTTAGTTATTATAAAGAAACCGTCTGGCAAGTTACGTTTGTGTGCTGATTTTAAGTTGACAGTTAATCCTCAGACTGTCATTGATTCTTTTCCTTTGCCTAGACCGGACGAGCTGATGACTAAGTTAGGGGAAGCTCGTTTCTTTTCCAAAATTGATCTCCGTGAAGCATATTTGCAATTGCCCCTCGACGAGCAATCACAACAGTATTTTGTCATAAACACGTCGTTGGCGTTCTCTGGTCCATTACGACCCTAACAAGCCTCTGGTGTTAGCTTGTGATGCCTCTTCTTTCGGCCTCGGTGCTGTGTTGTCTCACCGAGTCGGTAACACCGAACGTCCTATTGCGTTCGCATCTAAATTGCTAAACAAAGCTCAGTGAAATTATAGCCAATTGGACAAGGAAGCGTTGGCTATTGTGTTCAGTGTCACAAAATTCCATCACTACCTCTATGGTAGACCATTCTATTTAGTAACAGATCACAAGCCCCTGACGTCACTGTTTCATCTGTCTAAACCAGTTCCTCAGCGGACAGCTCAGAGACTACAACGTTGGGCTCTTTTGTTATCACAATACCAGTATGAGATACTGTATCGCCCTACAGCTCAGCATGCAAACGCTGACGCGCTTTCTAGATTGCTGATTGCTGCGGATGATGTCTTCGATTCCTCTGATGACTCTTGCCATCAGATTGACGCCAATGAGCATCAATCCCTCCGGGATTTTCCGATTGATTATCGTCAGGTGGCACGTGAGACAGCTACGGATCCTCATCTGAGTTTACTATTACGTTTTGTTCAACGTGGTTGACCGTCCAAGGCAAAGGACATATCGGATCCTGTGGTTCGTCGCTATTATCCGCAACATCATCTGTTGTCTGTTTCGCACGGAGTTTTGCTGTTACGCACCGAGAATGACCAGCTTTGTGTAGTGGTTCCCCAAGTGCTCCAATCCAAGGTCCTCGACTTGTTGCATCAAGGTCATTGGGGAGTGGTCCGCACCAAGCAGCTTGCCCGCCGTCATTGTACATGGATCGGCATTGATAAGCAGATTACGCAGCTGTCTACAGATTGTTCGACGTGTGCCAAACACCAAGCTGCTCCGCCTCAACGCTATTTTGAGTGGGCACGCCCTGCCGGTCCCTGGCAGCGAGTGCATATTGATTTCGCTGGTCCATATTGGAATTCTCGTTGGCTCATCGTGATAGATGCATTTAGTAATTTTCCGTTTGTTGTGCCCATGCAGTCTACAACGGCTGCACAAACTATACAGGCGTTGACTTCAATTTTTTGTATTGAGGGTCTTCCAGAAGTTTTAGTGTCTGACAATGGTCCACAATTTACCTCTGCTGAATTTGAAAGTTTTTGTTCTGCCAATGGCATTCGCCATGTTCTTACTCCGCCGTTCCACCCTCAATCGAATGGTGCAGCGGAACGTTTTGTACGCACATTCAAGGATCATATGGACCGCCTTCGTGCTAGGCACTCTCGTCAGCAGGCCCTCATCATGTTCCTGTCGTCGTACCGGACCACGCCACGCGACGGCCCTTCGCCTGCGGAGCTTGTCCACGGCCGTCGTCATCGCACCCTACTACGGTTGTTACACCCCCCGGATCGACCCGCCGCTTCTGAGCATCGCACACGTTTTCAGCGCAACGACGCCGTTTTTTTCAGAGTTTATCACGGTCGCCGTCCTTGGGAACGTGGTACCGTGATAAGTGTCCAGGGTCGCGGTTTTTATACTGTTCAAGGTGCTACTGGGGTGCACAGGAGGCATCAGAACTAGTTGCGCCGCGCTGGCCGCTCGGATTCTGCCGCTCGTTCTTTGTCCACAGATTTGGTCCGCGGCGGGTTCCAGCCGCGCTTTCCGACTTCACTGCCGCCCCCAGGGCAGCAGCAGCAGCCGTCGCCGCTACCACGCCGACAGCCCATCCCGTTGATGCCTCCCGCGCAGCTTCATTCGGGAGCGCCCCAGGTGGTCGCTCCGGCGCCTGCGGTCCCTCTTCAGTCGCCACCGCCTTCGGAGCTGATGGATGTCGACCCCTCAGCCGGACCGCCTTCCCAAGCGGTGGCTGTGCAGCCTGTCCTGCAGCCACTTTCCTTGGGTACCCCCAGGGAGTATGACACCGCAGCGCCTTGTCCGGCGCCCACTCAGCAGCCGTCGACGCAGCGTCCGGAGACGCTGCCTCTCTTCGTGGGTCCCGACGCCCCGTCGCGTCCAGTACCAGAAGCTGCGCCCGTGGTCACAGGCGTGCACCCTGACCTCGGTTTTCAGTCGGTGTTTCCCGAGGCACCACGCAGCCAATGCTGGGGTGCGGACCGGGGACTGCCACCGACAACAGTCTCCGCCCCGGTCTCTTCTGCTACGCCTGCGGCCAGACCCCTCCCCCGCCGTCGACGCTCGCCACGTCATTATTTAACAACGGTGCGGCGATTTGGGGGGGAGGAGTGTTATATCCTAGCCAGTAATGCCACCCGAGCCCGCTGCCAAAAGGTTGGCAGCATCAAAGTCCGGACGCCGTCCGCATAAGCAGCGCCAGCGATACAGGAAATCGCCGCTAGTCTGCGCGCGCCACCGCTGGCTTCTGGCTTCTTAAGCACTGGAGTCGCGAGCACTAGGACAGTTCTGGATTCGCCGCTCAGTTGTATACTCACCACCGAATTGTGTACTTGCTAGTCAGTTGTGTGTTCATCGCAGCAGAGTTGTTGTTTGTCGTCAGCCGACGCTGACCTAGCCGCTCCGACTCGAGCTAGACAGATTTCCGTAGACACAGAGTTCACGACCTTGCTTCTGTATCTTCGTTAATAAAGATAAGTACCGACTTTTATTTAATCTGAGTGTTTGGGCTTTCATCTTTCTGTTCACTGTTCCAGCGGACCGGTCGGCCCGCTATTAAAAGTGTGGCGGTGACTTCGTAAGCCGTTTCTACGGCGAATTGCTTGTCGCTACGAACACCGCCACAAAAACAATAATTTCCTGCTACCTGTCAGAAATAGGTTTGTTTCAGCAGTTGCAAGAGAGCGCCAGATAACAGGTGTCACCGCACTTGCGCAGCTATGATTCGCACGTGTAAAACATTAAAAGATCTTACATTATGTCATAAAAGAAACACGACAAAAGAGAATACTTCAAGAGCGTCAGAATTTAATGAACCATACTAAAATGCATAATTCGGCTTAAAATGCACATTCGTACATAAATTTTCTTGGAGTACCAGTAGGGTATTATATCATATTTGGTTCCTTATTATGGCATAATGCCATAACACACACTTGAAATGCAACGAACTGTTGAAACTAGCCAATAGTGCGAAATTAAACACTTCGTTTCAATTAAATTGAGTGCCTCAGCAGAAAAGATTAATAAAAGCCTAATCTCTTTAGCAAACCAGTAAAAATAACTTCATACTTCTGTAAGGTGATTAATACTTGACTGTCAGAAAGGTGGAAATAAAATCTCAAACTAATAACATATTTTAGCCCTCCGTAATTATGCGAATGTATTTTAATTCATTTGATAGCTACCAGCCACAATAATCCATTTTGTTATCATTTAACGTGAGAGCAATAAACAAAGAGGAAACAACAAAATCACAGAACGTAAACAGAGGTCACGTGGAGACAAACAACCTCCCCACCACAACTCTGACTGCTCTGTGCATCAGCCCCAGATTTACTATATTTCTGAACTGGGGCAATATTACGTAGTGGTGCCCAGCCACACTTCTGCAACCAGAAGCGGGAAAAGGTGCTACCCATACGCGACTCAACTACGCATGTGCAAGAGGATCCCCCCCCCCCCCCCCAAACTGCTCAAACGAATCTAATTTAAACAGTTGTCACGTCACACTTATCGGAGGCAATGCATAGTCTTCCTAAAGCCTTTGGCACTTTGCTGTTGGCAGATGCTTGCATGAGCACTGTTTTGTTGTTGTATAAGGCACATTTCCTTATGCTCCTCCCGTGTGAACGATTTCTTAAATACGAACTTCAAAGTTTGAGCTTTCCTTTCACTGCCTTCCATATCACATGAGACTGATCAATAAGTGACTGAACAGAAGCCCTCTGCCCACTTATTAATGTGACATAGTAGCTGAGTTGTTTTTGGTTTTCTGCAATACCTTTTGTTACAGTAACGATGGAGCTTATTGTATGTTACACACATTGACATTTTTACAGACACATGAATTTCTATGCATTTTTGCCTCTTACTATTTGCACATTCTTTTTTTAACTCTGCTTCTTCAGCATTTTCCATATTTAGTTATTAAACCATTGTGGGTCTTTTCTGGCCTTAATCCAATTACTTGGCGCATACTTCTCCAGAGTCCATTAGGCAGTCCATTTAAACTTTGGCGATAGTTCTTCTTTGTTCATAATACTGGAACAAAATGATGATTATCCATTGTCTAAGTGGGATGCTAACAGCTGCTTATTTATTCTTTCTAGCAAAAATACTCTTCTAACCTTCTTGGTGGATTTATTAACTTTAGTAACCATTGTTGCTATGATGACATCATGATCACTAATTTGTATCTCTATACTGACACAGATGATAAGGCCTGTTTGTAACAACAAGATCCACTTCCATTGAGCATGGGCTGTCAAACCTGCTGCTCAAGAAACATTTGGTTTCAAAAAATGTGTTCAAAAGTACCTTGCAAGACTGCCTGTCCATACCACCTACAATGAATCTGTAGACGTCCCAGGATATACTTTGTAGATTTAGATTAAAGTCCCTTCCAAATATCAGTTGGTTTGGTATTTCCATGCTACTGAGTGTAAACATTCCTTAAATGATTCTAAAACTGGCATGGTGGGATCAAATGGCTGGTAAAATCTTCCAAGAAATTTAATTTCAGTTCACCTAACCCTGTTACACATGTCCAGATAAATTCACAGTCACACTCAATTATGACCTGGTAGATATCCCATCATATCCATGCGAGTCCTCAGCCTTCAGCAATTTAATTATTGACTCAACATCCCCCTTGTCAATATCACTGAGGTAAATTTCAGGGAGCTGCCCTGGAAAGCCATTTTTCAAGAGAGTTAAATGATTCCTTGTAGAATCTAAGTTTTTATTTGATTTACCCGCTCTTCATATTCATGCAACTGTTGCTCTTTTCTCGGAAGGCCTCTTTAATTTTCCTGCAGGTGGTATTTATTTTTTCCCTGGTAAAATAGTCTTCTAATTGCTTACATCTGCTCTCAAGCCATTCCTGCTTGGCCGTATTGCACTTTGTGTCAGTCTCATTTCTTAGACATTTCTAAACCTTTTCGCCTGCTTCATTTTTATATTTTCTCCTTTCATCAGTTACATTCAATATCTTCTGCACTGTACAAGGATTTCTATTTGCTTTGTACTTTTACCAATTTGATCCTCTGCTGCCTTCACTATTTTATCCCTGAAAACATCCCACCCATTCTCTACTGTATTCCTTTTCCCAGTTCAGGTCAACATCTGCGTACTGCTTCCTCTGAAACCCTCAGCAACCTCTGGTTCTTTCAATTTATCTAGTTCCCATCTCATTAATTTGCTACCTTTTTGCAATTTCTTCAGTTTTTATCTACAGTTCATGACCAATAAATTGTGGTCAAGTGTCCACATCTGCCCCTGGACGTGTCTTATAATTTAATATCTATTTCTGAAATCTCTGTCTTAAAATTATATAATCAATCTGAAACCTTCCAGTGTATCCACGTTCTGTCCATGTATACAACCTTCTTTCGTGATTTTTAAACCAAGTGTTAGCAATGATTAAATTACGCTCTGCGCAAACTGTAGCAGGCGGCTTCCTTTCTCATACCTTTCCCCCAGTCCATATTCACCAAGAAGATTTCCTTCCACATCTACAATTTGCAAACCACCGTGAAGTGGATGGTAGAGAGTACATCCCATTGTATCAGTTAGTAGGGTTTCTTCCTGCTCCAATTACATATAGAGTGCAGGAAGAATGATTGTCCGAATCCCTCTTTATGTGCATTAATTATTCTAATCTTATCCTCATGATCTCTATGTGAGCAATATATAGGGGGTTGTAGCATATCCCTACAGTAACCATTTAAAGCAAGTTCTTGAAACTCTGTCAATAAAGTTTCTTGGGATAGTTTACATGTGTCTTCAAGGGTCTGCCAGTTCATATCCTTCAGTATCTCTGTGACGCACTCCCATAGGGTAAACAAAATTTTCACCAATCATTCTGCCCTTCTCTGCACATGTTCAGTGTCCCCCATTGCTCCTATCTGGTATGGATCCCACACACTTGAGAAATATTCTAGAATTGGTCACATGAGTCTTCCTTGTCCTATTATCGAATACTATCCAGTCCCCCTTTATAATTAAATTTGCTTCTCCCTTAACTATCTGAATAACTTCTTTTACCTCATCATACATTTCTTCAGTCTCGTCATCATCTGCAGCACTAGGTGGCGTATAAACTTGTACTACTATGGTAGGTGTGAGCTTCATACCTGTTTTGGCCATGATAATGTGTTCAGTATACTACTCGTACATTACATTTTTTGACTTTGTATTTAGAGTTCTATATTCATCTGATCAGAAGTCCTGCTCGTCCTGCCACCAAACTTCACTAATTCCCACTAGATATAACTTCAACATATCTGTTCCCATTTTTAAATTTCCTAACCAACTTGGCCAATTAAGGGATCTAAAATTCCAAACTCCCATGCAATGCCACTTTTGTTTCTCCTGGTGATGGCATCCTCCTGAATAGTCTCCACCCAGATATCTGAATGGGGGACTATTTTACCTCCCACAATATTTTACCAAAGAGTGCCCCATCGTCATTTAACAATATAGTAGAGCTGCATGCCCTCAGAAAAAATTACAGCTCTAGTTTCCCCTTGCTTTCATCTGTTTGCAGTACCAGCACAGCAAGGCCATTTTTGATGATGTTACAAGGCCAGATCAGTCAATCATCCAGACTGTTGCCCCTGTAACTACTGAAATGGCTACTGCCCCTTTTCAAGATCCACATGTTAGTCTGGCCTCTGAACAGGTACCCCTCTATTGTGACTGCACCTATGGTGCAGCTATCTGCATCACTGAGGCGTGCAAGCCACCTCACCAATGACATGGTTTATGGTTCATGTAATATAGACAAATACTGATTAAAGGACAGCACCTGTTGTGGACATTGGGGGAATTGGCAATGGTCCGTAAACACTGGAAGTTGTATTGGCCATGATTGACAGGCTTCTAGAAGGCTGTCCTGGGCTGTAGTGTCACTGGATCATCTACAATGAATGCTTTGAGAGCTGTGGAGCCTACAGCAATTTCTGGAATCACTGCGACCCCTGTGACTTCCAATTCACACATCCCACCTGGTTCACATTTACCTGACAGTGATTGGCAAACAGTGGAGTGGTTGTGAATCTCTGGGCAGGCACTGGCCACACAGCTGTCCCCGTAAGTGTCTAAAACAGGTCTAGGGTTTGTCCACTGCTGAAAGTACACCTGAGCCTACCCAGGATGCCTCCTCCATTGGAACAGTGGCTGATCTTCCTGAAAGGTCTGGACAAGTCCAGAGGGTGAGACTGTTTGCCTCTGGAAGCTCCAATGTTAGGCAGCTGGTGGAGCTCCTCAGGGAAACAGAGTGCAAATTGGGAAAGAAATCTAGTGTGGAGGAGGGTCTGTCAGTAGCCACTGAGTGCACCCAGTTACAAATTGTGCCTCGTGTCAGTACGACAGATGCCTGCCCCCATAGTTCAGGGGCCATCCTCAGCTCCTATAACTGGCTAGCTAATTTTGTGAAGACAGCTAGCCTTGTTCATGGGTTGGAAGTAGAGACATGATTTTGCTGCATCATTCCTGCAACTGATCATGGTCCTCTGGTTTGGAGTCGAGTAAAACACTTAAACTGGAGGCTAAGATGATTCTGTTGCTCTGGTGTTGGCACCTGATGCTTAACTTCCTGCTCCTAATTCCAACCATGCGCTCCCATAGGATGCATAGCTGTTGTCATGGAGAACATGTCATGGGCAACAGCTGTAACGCAGACCAGTGTGTCTCCACAGCACATGCCAGCTCCTGCCAGCAGTGGTGCTTCAGGTGAGCCATGCTTCCACACACCAGTCAACACATGCCATTATGTGCACTAGCTGATGATTGAACTGGGAGCTCTTAAAGACACTTGCAGTCTTGTGTGTATCAGCATCAAGTGAGCACTAAGACGAACATGGCAAATGTTACTTGGTTCTCTCTCTAGCTCATGGACTGAATTGTCTGTGTTCAACTGTTATATGTCTTGAACTGTCTACGGCTCATTATTTATATTTCTGTGTATGGTATAGTGTATTGGAACATACCAGGTTCACTGTGCCCTGCTCCTTAACTTCAGATGCTGGTTTAATTATTCCTCTTGAAATCTTGATTGATATATTTTACTGGCAATGAGGAAAATAGGACAATGATTTACTGCTAATCAGCAGCTATCTACCGATTCAAGGCATTTATAGTGCTACAATTTACAAGGTCTGACCAGCTTGAACAACTACTCACTTTGCAGACTCAGTTTGTGCAGCTGTTAACTTCTTAAAGACTGACTCGGTCCACCACAAGGGACCCTCTGCTGCCTCCTTTTGTCCCATTTAATTCTGATTTGGAGGACAGGGACAAATGTATATCCAGGTTACACCAGCACTCCATGGTGTATGGAGTTTGTGAGTCGCAATGCCGCACCTGCCTCTTTGTGTGGGCTGGTCCTGATACTTACAAATTAGCTTTGAAATTGTGCCCCCTTCAGAACCCTACTACATCTGGTTATGATGAATTGCTCCAGAACATTTCATGATTACTATGCACTTTCATCACACATCAGGATGGTTCAAATGGGTCTGAGCACTATGGGACATAACTTCTGAGGTCATCAGTCCCCTAGAACTTAGAACTACTTAAACCTAACCAACCCAAGGACATCACACACAGCCATGCCCGAGGCAGGATTCAAACCTGCGACCGTAGCAGTCACGCGGTTCCAGACTGTAGCACCTAGAACAGCTTGACCACCCCAGCCGGCCATCAGAATGGTGTGCTTTCAATTCTTCTGAGCTTCTGAGACCCCTGTGCAAATTTTTAAGCAGTGGTTCATGGAACTAGAAGGGTTATCACTGCAATGCAAATTTAAGTGTGTCCAGTCACAGTATCATGTTACATATGGATAAAATGAGTTGGTATATGGTTATTCAGCACTTTCCTGACCAGACGCTATGTAATCGGGTTCTGGGCATCAGTAACGCGTTTTTTAAACTTCATCATAGAGACTGCAAATTTCAGAATACTATAAGTGATTACTGGAACAAGCTCTACATCTACATCTATGTGGTTGCCCTGCAATTCACACTTAAGTGCCTGGCAGAGGGTTCATCGAACCATTTTCATACTACTTCTCTACCATTCCACTCTCGAATGATGCGTGGCAAAAAGGAACACCTAAATCTTTGCGTTCGAGCTCTTATTTCTATAATTTTATTATGATGATCATTTCTCCCTATGTAGGTGGGTGCCAACAAAATATTTTTACATTTGGAAGAGAAAGCTGGTGATTGAAGTTTCGTAAATAGATCTCGCCGAAAAGAAAACCACCTTCATTGCAGTGACTGCCACCCCAACTCGTGTATCATATCAGTGACACTCTCACCCCTATTGCACGATAACATGAAACGAGCTGCCTTTCTTAGCACTTTTTCGATGTCCTCCGTCAATCCTACCTGGTAAGGATCCCATACCGTGCAGCAATATTCCAGCAGAAGACGGAGAATTGTAATGTAAGCTGTCTCTTTAGTGGGTTTGTCACATCACCTAAGTGTTCTGCCAACAAAGCGCAGTCTTTGTTTTGCCTCCCCCACAACATTATCTATGTGGTCTTTCCAATTTAAGTTGCTTGTAATTGTAATTCCTAGGTATTTAATCGAATTGACAGCCCCTAGATTTGTGTGAATCATTGTATACCCAAGTCTGTGTGTTTGCAAGCTAAGAAGCATATATTGTTGTCTGAGGAAATTATAGATATTTATGTTTTTCTGGAGCAAGTGCTGGCAAATGACCCAATAAATTCGATTACCAAGTGAACCAGGGTCACAATGGCAAGCTCAGCAATCACTCAGGCAAAGCTCAGGCTACTTCCATGCGATGCACAAAATGTGTAGCTTGTTCCAGCAGCCGTCGAATGTTGGCATGTCACAAGGCTGTCAGTCCTGTCAATTCCATGCAGCCAAACCCATTACTGCAACAACAATCACAGAAAATCAGAAGAAATTGTTCATCATGCAAATTAATGACAAGGACATTGCCTTTCAGCTAAACATTGGAGCTGCAGCTAGCTCATAGACGCACAATTTTTGCAACCTAGGCAGGGTGATTTGGTTGAATATAACAATACAGTCATTCCCACAAAAGGATTCTGTACTGTTTCTTCTCCTTATAATTAGTTGCAGCAAGACCCAGAAGTGACAGTGCTCAATCAATTTGCCTGTTTGTTACAGGTGTGGTGCACCTTGTGTCAACGGCCATTCCAAATGATGACAGGTTTTCAAGCACACATCACGGTGAAAGGAAATGCTCAGTCTAAGTTCTGCAAAGCATGTAATGTGCCTTTCACTTTTCTGGACACTGTCAAAATTGTATTGATTATGAGCTTTAGGGTCATTGAAACAGTGACATAAAGTGAGTGGTCCCCCCTGCCCCCAGTGATTGGCCGCAAGACTTTCAAGTCACAATCAAGATGCAAGCTATTCTGGATACCTATCCGATACCAAAGCCCAAGAAATTAGCAGCCAGGCTGAGTAGGAGAAAATATTTTTTATCAATCGATCTGAAATATGAATACCTCCAATGGAGGTGGACAATGAGATAAAGCAGAAGCTGGTGATTAACACATCATAGGTTTATACAGATATAATAGTTGCCTTCGGGAATTTCCCCTGCCCCAGCAAAATTTCAACAATATCTTGAATAAGTCAGCAAAAAGGCTCATGATGTTCCAGAAACTTGGATGACAGTATTGTGTGTGGCAAGGACCAACAGAACCACATCACCAATCTTCAGAAACTGTTTCTGCTATTGCAAGACTTATGTTTTTGATCTAACTGCCTCAAGTGTCAGACTTTAACCATACATTGGATAATTGGGCCACATCATTGACATTTACAGCATGTGGGCACTCAACATGCATCTTTGAGCAATCACAGATCTACCAGTCCCAAAGAACTTACAATAACTTCAGGCTTTTTTGGGCGAAATCACTTATTATATGAGTTTATTCCTAATGCAGCACAAATTGCTACACCTATTAACAAATTACAGAGACAAAGCAAAAGAACACAGCACACTGGACTGAAGGGAGTGCTTCTGCAACAATGTTGCTCAGTTCGCTTTGATCCGACAAGTGCTAGCAACCTACACTTCCCAGTACGGCATTGGTGCCATCTAATCACACAAAGTTGACAGTCACAATAGGCTGACAACATTCATCCCTGAGATGTTGAACTAAGCCCAGATCAGATACAGTCAGGTGGATGAAAATGCCCTAGCCATCATGTGTGCCGTCCGTCATTTTACGAATATTTTAATGGCTGCAAGTTCACCGTGATTACAGACCATAAGCCATTTGTCATGTTGTTTGGCCCTGACTGAATGATATCAGAAAGAATGGCACACAGATTGCAATGATTAGGCTTGATTTTAAATGAGTATAACTGTGACAACATGTATCACCCATCGACAAAGCATGCCAATGTAGATGCTGTGTTGTGAGTGGGATGTGATGATGAGTTTGACCACACTGAACACAAATGTCTTCAAATTGATGACCATATCCATGATCAGTTGGTTGATTTTCCACTGGATACTTCCCTGGCGGCTTGGGATACATGTGCTGATGAGACACTTCTGCATGTCCATCACTATGTTTTCACAGAATGACCAGCCAGAAAAATCAATATTCCAGTTGCCACTGCCAGAAGATACTTTGCTTTTCAGCATTCTTTATTGATTCACAATTCTGCTGCACACCTCACAGGACAGGCCTTGCATACTCATCCCTGTTTGGCAGCAACACCAAGTTTCAAAAGTCCTTCACTCATGCCATAGTGGGGTGGTACACACTAAGCTACTAGCTAGAAAGCATGGGTCACAGATGCGCACGGACAGTCTGGCTAAAGCAATAACAATTAGCTGCAATGTTTATCAACAGACTCAGGCTATGCTGTAGCAGCAGTTGTCAGGTGCATCATGGCAGAGGATATATAATGATTATGCAAGACCCTTTCTACGTTCATGCTGGTTGGTACTTGTCAATGCATATACAGAATTTCCAATTGCTGTAGCAATGCAGTTGACAACATCCTCTGCTACTGCCAGAATTGTAGCTCAAGTCTTGGCCGTTGAAGGACTGCCCACCATCGTCATATCAGACAATGGTCAACAATTTATGTTGAAGGAATTTTCATATTTTTATAATGGTCAACAATTTATGTTGAAGGAATTTTCAGATTTTTGCAACCACAACAGCATTTTTCATGTGTGTACCGCACACTTCCATCCTCAGTCGAACAGCGAGGCAGAGCGATTCATTCACATGTTCAACCAGCGAAAGCTCAAGGTTAAGGAATGCCACACTAAAGAAGATGCTTTGTTGATTTGTCTAGGTTTCTAGCATTACATTCCCATCAGACAGCATTCAGCAGCTGAATTACTGCACGGATGGCAACAATGGACATTGCTAATCTCTTGCACCATTTGTCTAGCAAAGAGCACCTGGTAACCAATCTGAAGTTTACAGTTTCTCTGTCGAAAAGTGGGACCTTGGGGCTACAGTAGACATTTGATGTATGTCATATTAGGCCCTTCTAGCAGGATGCTGCGGGACCAGAATCACATTCATAGGTCTTCCTTCTGCTCCAATACTGCTGCCAAATTGACTTTGCCTATAGTATTATCTCAACAAGAACCAGCTGCTGCAGCACTGTCAGACTTTGGGTCTGTAAACCTTAGGAGCTGGGACTACCACATAACCTAGGCAGCTGCCCACTTTACTCCCATTGCGGTAACAGTTGCCATCACCAATGCAGCTGCCACACCTGCAGCTTGGGGTCACGACTGCATGATGTCGTGATGATGTCACCACCAGAGTCCTCCAACATCGCAGCTTCAGTGACAGTCACATTTTGGAGGCATCATTGCACCTCATGTTTTTGGTAGCACCATCTCTATCTCCACTAGCGGTTCACCTTCTGTCATTGCCACTGCTGTCACATGTGTTATACACTCCTGATGTCTTCATGGGTTCCCTGCCCAAGGCTAGCACACTAGTTCAACACGAGCTGCCTGAGTCACTGCAGCCTGACAGTGCAGCTGCATCTCATGCCACTGCCACTGGCATCCCTGGATATGTCAGTTTTGGCAGCTTTCCCAGTGTACTGGGGTTTGACCTGTGCTGGATGAGGACCCTCTTTCCTCCAAGTTGGCCTCATCATTCAAGCAACAGCAGCTTGCCAGCAGACAATCTATGCAACTAAGCTCTCTTCTCCACTCAGCTGCAGGGGTGGGATGTCGTGTCAGCTCCTGATGCATAATTTGCTGGCCCCTATTCTGGCTGCAGATTCACATAGCGTGCACAGCCCTTGCTGTGAATACAGCATGGGCAAAGGCTGTAATGAAGAATAGTGAGCCTCTACAGCACACGCCAGATCCCACAGGCAGTGGCATGATATCCGAGCCGTGCCTCCAGAAACCAGCCAACCACATGCCATCACATGTGCTAACCGGCATTTGAACCGGGAGCTCTTCAAGACACCTGCATTCTTCTGTGTATCAGCATCAAGTGATCTGCTCCAGTGCTCTACACATCATCAAACACTAAGATGAACTATGCAAACATTATTTGATGCTCTCTCTGGCTCACTGATTGGATTGTGTGTGTTCAAGTGTTATATGACCTGAACTGTTTATGGCTCAATATTGTTATTTATATTTCCATATGTGGTGTTGCATATTGAAATATATCTGGTTCACTGTGCCGTTTCTTGACTGTAGATGATTCCTTGTGAAGTCTGGATTAATATCCTTTGTGACAATCTAGGGCACAGGCATAGGTCTGCCTAAATAGGTCAGGCATGCACTACATGCAGGAAGTGGCTACTAGGATAGTGGAGTACATATGGTGAGGACATGTGGTTTTTTTAGACTAGAGAAATATCTCCACAGGCCCCATAAGATGCGTTATGAGCCTGACAGAGTAGTAGTCCGCAAAGCAGACTGCACAAAGAAAATGTTAATATGTTGTTGTTGTTGTGGTCTTCAGTCCTGAGACTGGTTTGATGCAGCTCTCCATGCTACTCTATCCTGTGCAAGCTTTTTCATCTCCCAGTACCTACTGCAACCTACATCCTTCTGAATCTGCTTAGTGTATTCATCTCTTGGCCTCCCTCTACGATTTTTACCCTCCACGCTGCCCTCCAATTCTAAATTGGTGATCCCTTGATGCCTCAGAACATGTTCTACCAACCAATCCCTTCTTCTGGTCAAGTTGTGCCACAAACTTCTCTTCTCCCCAATCCTATTCAATACTTCCTCATTAGTTATGTGATCTACCCATCTAATCTTCAGTATTCTTCTGTAGCACCACATTTCAAAAGCTTCTATTCTCTTCTTGTCCAAACTAGTTGTCGTCCATGTTTCACTTCCATACATGGCTACACTCCATACAAATACTTTCAGAAATGACTTCCTGACACTTAAATCTATACTCGATGTTAACAAATTTCTCTTCTTCAGAAACGATTTCCTTGCCATTGCCAGCCTACATTTTATATCCTCTCTACTTCGACCATCATCAGTTATTTTGCTCCCCAAATAGCAAAACTCCTTTACTACTTTAAGTGCCTCATTTCCTAATCTAATTCCCTCAGCATCACCCGACTTAATTAGACTACATTCCATTATCCTTGTTTTGCTTTTGTTGATGTTCATCTTATATCCTCCTTTCAAGATACTGTCCATTCCATTCAACTGCTCTTCCAAGTCCTTTGCTGTCTCTGACAGAATTACAATGTCACTGGTGAACCTCAAAGTTTTTATTTCTTCTCCATGAATTTTAATACCTACTCCGAATTTTTCTTTTGTTTCCTTTACTGCTTGCTCAATATACAGATTGAACAACATCGGGGAGAGGCTACAACCCTGTCTTACTCCCTTCCCAACCACTGCTTCCCTTACATGTCCCTCGACTCTTATAACTGCCATCTGGTTTCTGTACAAATTGTAAATAGCCTTTCGCTCCCTGAATTTTACCCCTGCCACCTTTAGAATTTGAAAGAGAGTATTTCAGTCAACATTGTCAAAAGCTTTCTCTAAGTCTACAAATGCTAGAAATGTAGGTTTGCCTTTCCTTAATCTTTCTTCTAAGGTAAGTCGTAAGGTCAGTATTGCCTCACGTGTTCCAACATTTCTACGGAATCCAAACTGATCTTCCCCGAGGTTGGCTTCTACTAGTTTTTCCATTCGTCTGTAAAGAATTTGTGTTAGTATTTTGCAGCTGTGACTTATTAAACCGATAGTTCGGTAATTTTCACATCTGTCAACACCTGCTTTCTTTGGGATTGGAATTATTATATTCTTCTTGAAGTCTGAGGGTATTTCGCCTGTTTCATACATCTTGCTCACCAGATGGTAGAGTTTTGTCAGGACTGGCTCTCCCAAGGCCGTCAGTAGTTCCAATGGAATGTTGTCTACTTCGGGGGCCTTGTTTCGACTCAGGTCTTTCAGTGCTCTGTCAAACTCTTCACGCAGTATCATATCTCCCATTTCATCTTCATCTACATCCTCTTCTATTTCCATAATATTGTCCTCAAGTACATCGCCCTTGTATAGACCCTCTATATACTCCTTCCACCTATCTGCTTTCCCTTCTTTGCTTAGAACTGGGTTTCCATCTGAGCTCTTGATATTCATACAAGTCAATGTTAATATAGTATTAGTTAACTGCAGGGATGTGGGAAGCCCCAGTAAAAGCACTCCGTCTTCAGGCCAAGTGATCCATCGGGACCATCCAACTGCTGTATCATCCTCAGCTGAGGATGTGGATAGGAGGGGCGTGTGGTCAGCACACCACTCTCCTGGTCGTTATGATGGTTTTCTTTGACTGGAGCTGCTACTATTCGGTCGAGTAGCTCCTCAATTGGCATCACGAGCTGAGTGCACCCCGAAAAATGGCAACAGCACATGGCGGGCCGGATGGTCACCCATCCAAATGCCGGCCACGACCGACAGCGCCTAACTTTGGTGATCTGACAAGAACCGGTGTATCCACTGCGGCAAGGGCATTGCCAAGACCCCAATAGTAGTTGTACTTATATATGCAAACAACACCCTTACAGTACTAGAGACAAAAAGCAGACTGAAACTATATGTAAATAGTACTGGAACTCTAAACTCTAGCTGTATTGTATATTGTTAAGATAGGTTGAATGTGAAATTGTTATGAATGCCTTGTCCAAAAATTACCTTGAGCAGCTAATCAGAGAATTAACTACAGAAAGTACCATCTTGGGCCTGCTGTGGCAAACAGACAAAAACTTTTTGACTCAGTGTCAAACAGGGAATCAGTGATGTAAGGCCATTACAGCATCACTCAATACAGTTGTAAATACAAAAACAAAGAAAGGCAAAAAGCTCTTTCTATTTTGCAAGAGCCATAAGAAAACGTTTTCAGATTACTGACAGGTCAATAAGAAGATCTCATCTAAAGCACTGACAAAGTTCAAGAGCACTACCGTATTTACTCGAATCTAAGCCGCACTCGAATCTAAGCCGCACATGAAAAATGAGGCTCGAAATCAAGGAAAAAAAATTTTCCCGAATCTAAGCCGCACCTGAAGTTTGAGACTCGAAATTCAAGAGGAGAGAAAAGTTTTAGGCCACACCTCCAAATCGAAACAAAGTTGGTCCATTGTAATATGAGACACAATTTAGGCCGAATAAATGACGGTACACTACAGTAGTTTGGTTCGAGTCATAAGCTTAGCAGTTAAGCTGTACCAGGTAGCCGTTGCTACGCGTCAGTCGCTCCGTCCGTATTTATACGGGTACCCTTCCATTTTCACGTGCTTCGTCTGGTTTGAATCGATTGCTTATTTTTCTTTGATCTGATAAGTGCCGTTCTCTTTGTTATAGGTGTTTACGGCACTCTAAGCTGAAAATGCATTACTGTACTGTCATACATTATTTATCGCATCCTGATAATGAGTTTACGGCCTGTCACCGCTCGCGGCATGGCTTGCTTTTGTGCGCGCTGCCGCCGCTTACAATTTTAAAAAGAGAGGAATCGTCTCATTATGGAAACAATGGCAAGAGACTGCTATTTGTTGTTACTACGCTGCTGCTTTCTTTGATAATGATCAACAAGAGCCAAATAATAGACTGCGTATGATAGAAGATGTTCTGAACGAGAGTTTAGCGAAAATTTTTCTCCGTTTGAAAATCTTTGCAGACGCCTCTTTAGTACATTATATTCTGCACAGAAATTACTCATCTTAGATTTAAAAATCTAGTCAACTGCCGTGCTTCAATTCTGACTGTATCACTATTAGGCATAAGAATACGAATATAAACATGACATGATATGTGTATTCTTCCGCGTTTGTTGTTGTCTCACACTAGTTTCGTAGTTTATTAGGCAGACAGGATTTAAATGAGATAGCAGCAAATACGAAAGAATGCATGGTAAAATGTTTATATTCGTATTATTCTTATGATGAAGAGAATACTGCGTGTGATTCACAATTCATAGAAGTTCCTATTAGCAACCATCTCTTCTCACAGGTAGGAAAAAATTCAGAACATAGAGATGGCCATATTGAGAAACATCCCAGTCTTGCCAGTCGGATTTTCGTAGCACATTGAAATGCTGCTACATTCAAAGATGAACAATACGGAATTTGTATTTGCTTCGTTGGATAATGTATGAAAATGAAGTGGTTGAAACTCGGGGCGGAGAAAAAAGCTTGTCTTCCACCTTTTTTTAAAATTTTTTTACTGACGCAGAGGTTTTGGCGCCAGTATTTATCTTTCTGCCTGCAAAGCATGCCTGTGCAGCGCTACACATATTCGAAGGCAGAAGTTAGTTGTGGCAGCACCTACCAACATTTTTCAGAGCTTCCGCTTGCTTTGCACTCGATTCTAAGCTGCGGGCGGTTTTTTGGATTACAAAAACCGGAAAAAAAGTGCGGCTTAGATTCGAGTAAATACAGTATACATTATGCTTCGGACTGGCATGTATCAAGCAAAGTTGTGAGGGACACAAAATATATGCTTTAAACTGGCATGTGTCTAGTTAAGTTGTGAGGGCCAGAAAAGACACACTGTGGTTTGACAACTATTTTAGAAAACTGATAATAATGCAAAGAGAGCTGGACTCCAAATTTAAATGTAACCAAAGCCACATAAACAAACAAAAATAAAATGAAGCCAAAATTGGCATAATGAGGCCCAGGCATGACACATTCAACGAATTTGCATGTAAAATTTTATCTGTCAACCTGATAGAAAATCCTAAAGAGTTTTAGTCTTATGTCAATTCAGTAAATAGATCGAAGCCATGTGTCCAGATATTCTGTGATCACAGAGCCTTTGAAATGGAAGACAATAAAGAAAAGGCCAAAATCTGAACGCCTTTTTTTTTAAAAACTATTTCATTGCAGTTTCCTCCGTAAATCATCACAGAAATAATAAAATGACAGATACCAAACTGAGTGACTAAAGGATAAAAATGCAACTGAAATCACCCAACAGACGAAAGGTCACTGGACCTGATGGAATACCAATTCAGTTCTACATAGAATATGTGAAAGAAATTTCCCCTTTTCTAGCAGTAGTGAAGGAATGCCAATTCTTGTCTGAGCTGCCAGAGGGGTTGGCGATGCGCATGCGAGGTGTGCTCACTTGTGTGTATGAATGCTGTGCCTTTCTTTTACTGATAAAGACTGAGGTCGAAAAGTAATGTGTAACTGTCTTTTAGTTGTACCTGTCTGCAACTTAAGTGTCAAGTGTCATCTGTATAGTAAGTAGTAATCTATCTTTTCCTTAGATTGTTCATATTCCAACCTGGAGTTTCCCTTGTTTAATTCCACTTTGGGCAAACCCATTGCTTAGGTGCTACTTTTCCTTACATCTCCATCTTGTTGCTCTCTGAAGAAATTCTTTTTCATTCACAGAGTTTGATTCTCTTACATTTTGACAGTTGAGAAGTTAATCTCATGAAAACTATGAAAGCACTGGTTTGGCAGAATGGATAGTTGGGCCATTGCTGCATGGACTGCATTTCCAACCAGGCTGTGTCAGTGGAAGTTATCCACCCCTGACTCACACCTACTAAACTGTGAGAGAACATCATTTGATCCATGGGCACCTTGTTGAATCGCATATAGCTTAACATTATTTATCATATTTTTGTTTTCCATGCCTAACATAGGATCGGTGTTGCAACCTCAGGGACAGCAATTCTGCCACTTTTCAATGTTTTCACCATCAGAGGCCTTCCCAAACTTTTGGGTTGAGCACCATACATACACCAACCAATCACTACCATACTTTTTGTGATGGACAACTGTCTGCAATTTATCTCAGATATTCATCGTATCTTTACGGAACAGGATGGGATCACCCAACTTTTCATGGCACTTTTACACCCCAAATCTAATTAGAGAGATTGAGAACATGGAATGCACCTGTAAAACTTATAGTATCCACCTGGAACTATGCCGCTCCACATAACAAATATTCTGCTGTTACTGCTTCACTACTGAGCACAATAGCCCCCACCTCTTTTATAATGGTAGGTCTGCATCTTATGATATCTAGTGGTCAAATGTGTGTTCAGTTTCTTTTAATAAGATAGTGTACATTCTTAACACAAAAAGGAAAATTATTTCCCATC
Organism: Schistocerca serialis cubense; assembly: GCF_023864345.2. Taxonomy (NCBI): domain Eukaryota; kingdom Metazoa; phylum Arthropoda; class Insecta; order Orthoptera; family Acrididae; genus Schistocerca; species Schistocerca serialis. Next base: position 84,904,966 of record NC_064639.1, read on the forward strand.
TGTTATGATCATAGTTTTTATTAAATGGGTTAACACATTTTGAGCCCTTTGTAACACAAGGTGGGCTGCTACCTCTCCTAGAGGATGCACATAAACGGTTCTCACGAATTTAATTCACCAGACTGTTTACAAGTCTAGCCTCACACAGCTGTTTACTTCGCAGCTTCACACAGCCTCCATGCGATCTGGCCACACTGACTTCACCAATAGTCAGTGTGTCTGTCACAGCAGAGACCACTGTAGTCTAGGATCCACTTTACTACACTGTGTTGTGTGTGCAAACAGCACCACAAGGATATCCTTATGCAGGACCTATTTAGGCTGCCACTTGAGCATGTTGCAGGCAGTTCGGGCTTCACACCAACCACACCAGCAGCTCACCAAACACAGTCATCACCCTCACTGGAAGCACCTGTCACTGATGCTATGCCAGAGTATCATCCACCACTCCCTGGTGACATGTCACACCGCACATCATCCCGCTGGCAGCCAGTGTCATCGAGCCACACCTCCGGCGTGTGCCAACATCTGACATCCCAGAAGTGCTGTTGTCCCATCAGCTGCTATTATCACTGTGCCAACACCTCTGCAAATTGCTGATGTGCAAGAAGTGCTGTCATCCTCAAGGACATATTCTTAGTTCCGGGTTGGAGGCTGCCATCGACCACTCTCAACTCCTGGTTTGCTGCTTAGCACAACTTGTGGACTTCATATTGTAGGCACATTTCAGCCAATGTCTAAGAGAGACATTTCTGTTTGTATTTCAGTTGTGCGATATTCATCCAGAGACACTGCGTTTGAGTACTGTTCTTATGTCAAATGATTATTATTGTGAAATGTGTATCTCAGTCCTACCAGTCACACCATTTGGCTGAAGAGTACAGTAAAAAAATTATGCAGAAGTTTTTATGGTATTCTGTGACATTTCCTGAAGAATGGCTCACCACAACTAAGATTTTACAGAACTATGCCTTTTAGACGTGAATTTGACAGAAATGTTATATGGATGCCAAGTCTGCATAATGCTGTTCCAGCTGGTGTGTGTGTGTTCAAAAACTGCTGTTTCTGTCCTGGTGGGTTCCCACCTTCACCACAGCATCTCATGCTACTTCTTTTTCAAAGTCTTCTTTAAACTCACCTGGCCACCTCTTTCCTGGATGGTGTTTGTCCTGGCGCATTCCTCTCCAAGTAGTAATGGGGAATTCAGGCTGCGTCCATTACACAGACCAAACCACTTCGGTCTCTCTGCACTTAGCCTTTCCTCCGTGGTCACTTCCACTTGCAGATCTCTTATTATGTGCTTGATTGTGATCTTGTCTCTTTTTGTCTTTTGTAGAGCAGACCTAATGCATTTAATTTCACATACCTGTAAGTGACTTACACATGTTTGGTTATGACACTCCTCAACAGACTTTAGATTGTGATGAGCAGAAAGAAAGCCTTGAACAAGGTCTGTTTTGTTCTTAGAGGAACTGCCTATCCCAGAGATGTCTTTGTGCTAGGATGAAGAATTGGGATCCTTTGGTTAACATGTTAAGAACCTCAAGATTGGCTCTTCCATCGCTTGCCACAAAATTACAAGTACTGATATTCTTCACATTCTCTATATCTTCTCCTCTCCAAAAATAGGTTACATGGAGAGAGTGTTCTACTTATTCACATTGCCACCATTTTCTTCCACTCCCACCCCTCCACATCACCATACAGTTAATCCAAATTCAACATGCTGTCCCACAGATCCAATTTTCTCTGTACCTTCATGTTGGTTTCATCCCGAATAGCAACTTCATTTGCGAATACAAGATGATTTCTTTGATGTCCTTCACTAAGGTATCCAAGAGGGTGACGATGAGTAATGGGGAGAATCTCTCTCTTTGCTCTAAAAAACTTTGACCTTCTATCCCTCACAGTTATTACAAAGCACCTCAATTTTTGCTTAGAGCCTATGGGGCATTTAATTTTTCTAAGCCCTCCCAGCACACTGTCATATGTCTTCTGAAAATCAAGAACACTATTATCACATCCTTTCTTTTCTCCAAATATTTTTCCTTTACTGATCTGAATGCAAACATAAAATCAGTTGCTCTTCTAGGAAACAAAAATACACATTGTTCTTCTTCAAATTCAGATCCAGAATACCTCTCATCATCTTTCCCAGGGAATTTACCAAGACCTTTAGACAGTGTGATAGTAAAGTGATCCCTGCATATTTAGTACAATTAAGAAAAATTCCCTTGATAAAACTATAAAATCATGATACACAATTGCTTGCTCACCTTTGGGAGAGATCTGAGGGCAGATCTTCAACCTTGCAATGGAAGTGTTGTCTTAATCCTGGGCCAGAGTGAGCTGCTCTTCCTTTTTACCCTCCCAAATTCGTCACTCTCTCCTCCCTGAGAAAGGAATTATTTGTTCCAAAATCTAGGATGGTGTATGTCTATCGACAGTACTGACATTTCTCCTTGACAATAAGTCCTGGCAACCAATACTGTCTCATAATTTTATACAGTTGGTGTCCTGTGCATTGGAAAGTAAGGGCACAACATCAAAAGAATGTAATAACCTATTTGTTCCATTGTACCCAAAATCAGCTGGTTTTACAAAAAGCAGATGCATTGGGATAAAGTCCTGAAGAAAGAAGGCATTCAGGTGAAGAAGTGGTACTGTGTTGAGATGGAACAGGTGCCCTCAAGGTGGAAATTTTAAAGTAAGACAAGAACTGTTTCTCCACATAACTTTACTTTATGATTGCTTCTTTGCATGTTAAAGTACTTCTGACCGATAATTTAAACAATGACAGCTCATGATGAGACAGTGACTCTTGAAATGTTTGCTATGTGTTAAAATTACTTTTGTGTGTGTGTTGCATCTTAAATGAATTTGCAAGTCCACAATTGGTGCTTTTGACATGGAAAGATTCTATTACGGAACCATAATAGTGATGGTGGTCAACGTCAAAGCAAGGTACCTTGTAGAATTGGGAAGAGTCAGTTGTAGCCTATTAAGAGAGTAGGTTTTCGGGTTCTGGAGGAAAGATCACAGGTTATCTTTGGCATGGATACTCATTATGGAGATTTAATCAATGAATCTGAACAAACAAAAGATTCAAGGAGAGCAGGAAGGGTTGCTCAAGGTGGCCCATACCTCTCTGGCATAGGGAGATGGCATGGAAGTAACCTTGAAGTTCTATGGATTTGTAATTAAAAGCAGAAATAATTGTGTGTCAGGATTTAATTGGGCAAAAGATTTAGGGGGAAGGTGGTGGGGCAGGTGCCAGTAGGATACTGAGACAGGTAATGTTCCATAGCAGAAAAGGCCATGGAAATGGGAGATATTTGTGTACACGAAGGTGGCATCCACAATGGGAAGCAAGGACACCACCTGTAAGGAGACAGGAATTGTGGAATAGTAAAGGAAAAAATAATTAGAGTCTTAGCTGTGGGAAGGGGAAAAGTGAGGCAGATTAGTATTTAATTTTATCTTTATTGGTTACTGTTGGAGCAACAGCAGATGTACATTATCTGATCAAAAATATCAGAACACCTATTACTAGATGTTGATATGAGGTGTGTCCACCCTTTGCCTTTAAGATGGCTTGAACTCTGCTGGGGACACTTTCAGTGAGATGTCTCAACATCTGTGGAGGAATGGCACCCTATTTTAGCTCCAGAGCAGAAACCAGGCAAAGTAGTGATGATGTTAGACACAAGCATTTGGAGCCAAGTCAATGTTCTGACTCATCCCAAAGGTGTTCCAATTGGTTTAAGTTGAAGCATTGGGCAGGTTATTCCTTCCAGATATGAGGAGCATGTTTTGAAAACTTGATAAATGCAAAAAAGCAAATTTTTTGGAAAATGCATTTTTAAAATATCATACTGAAATATTAATTACATAAAGAAGATAATTTAAGATCTACAGAGCTTTTGCAGGCATAATTCCAACTGAGTGTTTGCCTTTTCCAAAATTTTCACTGTTTATTTCAGAACAGATTCACAAAGTTCCCAATTTTTTTTCAAAAGTTGGTAAAAAATGTAAAGACGAAAGTTTTGCTAACATACACATTTGAATTGATTTTTTCCATTTCTTTTTTATCTATTACATTTAATTAGAAAGCTACTTTGTTCTTCATTTTGCATATAAATACATTATTGTACTACAATATAGTACTTTAGTATCCAACTCTTAAGCACAAGTGCACAGTAGCAACAAACGCTATTGAAATACAACACAATATATCGGCTACAACAATACTAAACTGACAATCTATATTTTACTTTTACCAGTGTCCTTATAAAACTCTTCTGTTCATTCTGGTATTTTAAAATGCCTCATACCATAAGTTTTATGGGACACTTTTTCTTTTCCTTTCTGAGCACATTCTTCCTTTCCAGGGTGGCAGCTTTCATCACTTCCTGGCTGTATTTTTTTTTTTATTTCTGTATTTCAACCTCTCCAGGACTTCCATTTTAAGTGGCTGATACTGAATACAATACATCCTTATTAGACTTTCTACAGACCATCACTCACTGAGCAGTTACTTTGAAACGTGTCTTAGATTGGACTGCTTTTGGTGCAATGGAATTGAGATCCTGTGCATGCCAATCTTTATTTTATTGTTCTGATGATGTCATATTGATCTAAAACTTTATAATATTCAATTGGTGAAAGACTATCTTCCTTTTTCTGGCAGTCTTTATCTACTCTACCATACACTCTTTCAGGATTATAGCTGTAACCACAAATAGGGAATCAATGTACCAGCTCGTTAAACTTTCTGCTTTCTTCCGTAAAGGCCATCAGTGTGCTCTTCAATACTGTAGTTTTATTTTGAGTCAGAAATAAATTAATTTCACGTAGACAGGCTGAAAAGGAAATTATTGACCAGTTCTATGGAGATTTACAAGAATTACTACTGTCAACACCAAAAAAGGATATCGTCTTCATAGTTGGAGATTGGAATGCAAAAGTGGGAAATGAAGCTGTAGAAGGTATAACAGGGAAATATGGTCTTGGTACAACAAATGAAGCTGGACAGAGACTCCTAGAATTCTGCCAAGAAAATTCATTGATAATTACTAATACACTGTTTCAACTACCAAAACGACGCCTATATACCTGGACTTCGCCAGATGGCCAACACCGGAACCAAATTGACTACATACTTTGTAATCAGAGGTGGAAGAGCGCGGTTCAGTCAGCTACAACAAGACCTGGGGCTGACTGCGGATCAGATCATGAGCTCCTCATTGCAAAATTTCGGCTAAAACTTCAGAATGTACCAAAAAGTATCCCAACTTGCAGATACGACCTTAACTCTATACCCTCCGACTATGCTGCAGAGGTACAAAACAGATTTAATGTATTACAGCTGGAGGACAAAAGCTCGCAAGAGATGTGGACAGAAGTAGCTAATACTGTCAAGGAGGCAGCAGAGAAACACATTCCCAAGAAAAGGAACAGTAAGAAGGCTAGATGGCTATCAGTTGAGGCACTGCAAGTTGCAGAAGAACGAAGGAAAGCAAAAATCAAGGGAGATAGATCAGCTATGTTTGAATTAAATAAAGATTTTCAGAAATTAGCTAGAAGAGATAAAAATATATTCTTTAATGAACAGTGCAAGGAAGTTGAAGATAGTAACGTAATGGGGAAGACAAGAGATCTTTATAAGAAAATTAGAGAAATTAAAGGAAAATTCCAGGCAAAAATTGGAATGATAAAAGATAGAAACGGGAAAGATCTGAGTGAAGCGGAGGATGTTAAGGAAAGATGGGCAGAATATGTAGAAGACCTATACAAGAGAGAACTGCATCATGACAGGGCTCCTACTGCTGATGTTAATGTTAATTTAGAACTAGAGCCAGATATTTTGGAGAGCGAAATCCAGTGGGCCCTTGAAAATATGGCTGATAACAAAACTAGTGGACATGATGAAATACCAGCAGAATTGTTTAAAGTCACTGGAAAGGATGCAGTGAAAGTGCTGCACTCAATATGTCAAAAAATATGGATCACGCAGCAGTGGCCAGAAGACTGGAAAAGATCAGTATTCATCCCCATTCCAAAGAAGAAAAGTTCTAAAGAATGCTCAGATTATCGAACAATCGCACTTATTTCACATGCTAGCAAAGTTATGTTGAAAATCTTACAAAATAGACTTCGCCAATATCTAGATCGAGAGCTGCCAGAAGAACAAGCTGGATTTAGGAAAGGAAGAGGAACTAGAGATCAAATTGCTAACATTCGGTGGATTATGGAAAAAGCGAGAGAATTCCAGAAAGATGTGTACCTCTGCTTTATTGACTACGCCAAAGCCTTTGACTGCGTCGATCACAACAAATTATGGAACGTACTGAAAAACATGGGTGTACCAGATCACCTCATTCATCTGATACGGAGTTTATACCTTGACCAAGAAGCCACGGTGAGAACTATGTATGGAACAACGAAATGGATAAAGATTCAGAAAGGGGTCCGGCAAGGCTGCATACTGTCACCGTACTTATTCAATCTGTATGCAGAACATGTCATGAGGAATGCAAGGCTAGATGAAGGAGAAACAGGAATTAAAATAGCTGGAATAAATGTAAACAACCTCAGGTACGCGGATGATACGATCCTATTGGCAGAAAGTGAAGAAGATTTGAGAACACTCTTACTGAAGGTGAAAGACGAAAGTGAAAAGGCTGGTCTTACGCTGAATGTGAAGAAAACGAAAATTATGGCAACTACACCTACCAATTCGTGGGATATAACAGGAGAAACCATGGAAGTAGTGACCACATTCAGTTATCTCGGTTCCCAGATCTCTGCTGACGGTGACTGCAGCCATGAAATCCGGAGACGCCTGTTGCTCGGTAGACAGGCGATGTCAAACCTTGACAAGGTTATAAGGTCCAGAGATATAACACTAGCAACAAAGATCCGTATTGTGAGGGCTATGGTCTTTCCAGTTGTGATGTATGGATGTGAGACCTGGACCATTAGAAAGGCTGAACGGCGAAGAATTGACTCCTTCGAATTGTGGTGTTGGAGGAAACTTCTTAGAGTTGCATGGACTGCAAAGAGAACCAACAGATCAATATTGGAGCAAATAAAACCAGATTTCTCCCTGGAAGGTCTAATCTTAAAACAAAAGCTGACCTACTTTGGACACACAATGCGAAGGCATGCCTCGCTGGAAAAAACATTAATGCTGGGGAAGATTGAAGGAACTAGAAGAAGAGGACGTCAGAGGATGAGATGGATCGATGGCATCACAGAAGCAATGTGTTCCAATCTGGAAGGTCTACGGGAGAAAGTGCAAGACAGGAAAAAGTGGCGTGATTTGGTTCATGGGGTCACGAAGAGTCGGAACCGACTAAACGAATAGAGAGAGAGAGAGACCATTTTGTGGCTGGAACACTTCCAGGTTTCTGAAAAAATCTAACAGGGGAGACGCTATTCTGTTGCAGCCTTTCGGTCATTTTGTTTTAAGCCAAGTATAAAAAGCAATCCTTTTAATTTTTCTGTGGTCTGCAATAAAACATAATGCACACATTGTATAGCCAAACCTGCTCTGAACAGAATACTTCACCTACAGAGAGCTCTGGTACTGGCCAGTTCTGTTTTATATATAAAAAAATATTTTAATCATATTTGGATTTTCCTCTGTTACTGCAAAAAGCTTTTTTTGCATAAAATTTGTGCAACATATGGTGTGTTCTTTAACTGGCTATTTTTATCCATATCTTGTTTCTTTTGAGAGTCTGCCTTTGAACATCCTTGATGTTGCTTGAAACATTGCTGCACTGACAGGTACTGTCTGGCCACCTTTTCTCCCTACACTGTACTTAATCAAAATAATATTCTCCATTTTAATTTCTTTCTTCATGTTCCTTCTCCCTGATAAAGCCAGCTCAAACTGAGCAATAATCTGGAGTTAATGTTGTTGTGTAAACCACTAATTTATTTCTATTGTTGGTTCTGGTGGCTAGTGCTTGGCTACAGTTCATGTTCTTCTTCTTCATCCTCTTCTTCTTCTTAAACTTTTTTTTTCCTTTTTTGCTGAAAAATACTCTCACATTATCACTGATAATGCCATCCTGTATTGTTATTCTCCATTCATGTCTCTAAGCAAGAAAGCAAATTTGTGTTCATTGACTTCTGCCTAACTGGCTGAGGGCAAATATCAAGTTTTGCAAGAACTTGTAGTTTACAACACCCAGTAACAACAGCAAATATTGGCTTTTAACAAAACTGTTTCAACAGGTCATGTGTGGCAAGAAGCTTAATCTGTAACTGCAAAAATTTGAATTTTGAGCATTTATCAATTTTTCAAAAAACACTCCTCAAATGTTATTGCCCACAAATCACTGGCACACAGAATGACAAAGTGCATTGTAATATTGATATGAACAATTACTGTTTATAAACTGTTCTTCTACTACACACAGTATATAATGATGTTAGAATTCGGTCATGTCCTTCCATGTTTAGTGTTTTCTTAAGTGCAACAATGGGATAAAACCCTAACCACAAAAACAAGCCCATACTGTAACATGATCCCCTTCATCAGAACTTCACTGTTGGCACTATACATGATGGTGGGTAATGTTCTCCAGGCATTTGCCAAACTTAACCCTTACATCAGATGCCACATGATATAGCACAGTTCCCACTTCAAATCACTCATTTCCAGTCATCCACGGCCCAGTGACATCTCTCTTTATGCCACCTCAAGCATCACTTAGCACTGAGTACAGAAATATGTAGCTTACAGGGAGCTGCTCGACTGCTGTACCCCATTCTTTCTAACTTCCACACACAGTCATTGTGCCAACGAGACTATTGGTAACTAACTCAGAAGTGTTTGCTTTTGCTCATTTAATGTAATTTTTTACAACCATGTTCTGCATCTGACAGTCCCTGTTTGTCAGCACATGAAATCTACCTGATCTTGGTTTAGCTGTGGTAGTTCCTTCACATTTTCACTTCACAATCACATAAACAACAGTTGAATTGGGAAGTTTCAGAAGAGTTTGAATGTCCAATTGATGTGTTACTCAGGTGACATTCAATGACTAGCCCACTTTCAAAATTACTGAGATCTTCTGGCCAACACATTCTGCTGTTACTGTTTCAATACCACCTTTTATACTGGTGGGTCTGATTCTCGTGATATCTATTCGTAAATTCTCCATTACATAAGTGTCTCCAGATTCTTTTGATGAGATAATGTATATTCTTAACACATAAAAGGAAAGATGAAAACAATAGATTTACTGGTTCTGTTGTCAGTTGTACAACAGGTTTTCCACAACTGGTAACAGAACCAGTAAATTGATTATTTTCATCATCAAACTAAACTTTATTTGTGCAATTGAGCCAGTAGGAACTGCCATGTGCCGGTACGAGACTTAGTGGCTAGAAATTGATAATATTTATTATTAAAAGCTATGAAGGGAGGCATTTCTCGTTTATAGATTAGGATTTAATGTCTTACAGATGATGAGAGTTTTCTGGATGGATCACATGCTTGGATTATAGAGAGATAGGCAACAAAATTAACTGTGTTCTTTTCAATGGAACCATCCTACCATTTGCCTCAATGATTTTTGGGAAGCTAGGAAAAATCTAAATTTGGATTGCTGGATAAGAATCTGAACTTCACAACACAAATGCACTGTCTCATTACTGACCACTGCCATAGTCAATGTGTATGACTGGGACAAGTGGTGGGTTGAAGATATGCTGATAAACAAAGAGAGAGAATGCCTTCTCTGGACATGTGGATACAATGAAGTGGCCGGTAGGGAGAACAGTGGGGTAGGGTTTGTAGAGTTTTTGGAGTAGTCCAGGATAGCAGACACAGACAGTGGTCATGTGTGTCTGGGTCATGCTTGTGTGAATGTATGTGTGTTTTCTACTTCCGAAGAACGCCTTTCGGCCAAAACCTTAAATGTATATCGGTCTTTTCTTTGTGCCTGTCTGTAACTAAAAGTCTCATCTGAATGCTGAGTAGCAATCTATCCTTTTCACAATACTATTGTTTTCCATCCTTGACTTTCCATTGGTTCACTGATAAATATATCATTTCTGCTTCATTAACAGCTTCTGCATGACTGCCATAAATTTCTTGGCCATTACATGCAAGTGTGCTATAACCAAAATGTGGTTTATACAACATCTCAAAGAGCTAGGCAAATAAGACTTGCTGTAATACAACTTGGAAATACCAGAATGACAACTGTCAATGCAAACATTACTATCCTACATAGCACATCATTTCCCTCCTTGGTATCACTTCCAACATCAGTGAAAAACAGACACTCCCACTCTTGTTTCCGTTCATCTCTACCGCGATATATGATTTCTTTGCATATTACAACTCCATTGATATAATTTAGTCTGTTGTATGACTCGGTAATCATCAGATATCTCCAATGAAAGTAATGTTTCAGTCCTGATATTTTCTACAACTACTATCCCATTCTTAAGACCTAAGTTCAGTTTCCATCAAAACCATGAAGTATCTTTAGTATGTACAAACATGTATCTTTCCCAAGCTTTCTAAATCCTTTCTCAGACATGACATGTTGTACTGCTACAGGTTTTTGCCTTCTTAGATAGTTCATCTTCAGGCTGACAGTTCATATGAATATGTTTAATCAGTTTGGTTTTAGTACTACCCAACAGCCTTTCCAAGCCGCTGGCATGGAGATTTCCTGGTAACTCATAACAGACATTTGGTTCACATAAGACTACATACATATATCTACATGACTACTGAGCAATTCATAATTAAGTGCCTAAAATTCATAATTAAGTGCCTAGCAGTGGGTTCAGCAAACCACCTTCATCATATCGTTTCTCTATTGCTCCACTCTCAAACAGTGTGCATGAAAAACAAACACTTAAATCTTTCCGTGTAAGCTCTGATTTCTCTTATTTTATAGCGATGATCATTTCTCCCTATGTAGGTGAGGACCAAAAAAATATTTTCATTGTCTCAGGAGAAAGTTGGTGACTAATATTTCATGAAGGATACCGCCACAAAACAGCTTTGTTTTAACAACTGTCACCCCAATTCCATTATCACATCTGTTGCACACTCTCCACTAGTTTGCAATAGTACAAAGTATGCTGCCCCGATGTCCTCCATCAATCCTATATGATGTGGATTCCACACAGCACAGCTATACTCCAGAAGAGGGTGGACAAGTGTAGGATATGCAGTCTCTTTAGTTGACCTGTTGCATTTTCTACGTGTTCTGCAAATAAATCACAGCCTTCGGTTTGCTTTCTCAAAACATTATTTATGTGATCACTCCAGTTTAAGTTATTCATAATTGTAATCTTTAAGTATTTAGTTGAATTTACAGGCTTTAGATTTTTGTGATTTATTGTGTAACCAAAATTTAGCAGGTTCGTTTTATTATTCATATGGATGACTTCAAACATGTTTAGAGCCAATTGCCATTTTTTGCACCACTGAGATAACTTGTCTAAATAATTTTGCAACTGATTTTGACCATATAATGACTTTACTAGATGGTATATGACAGCACTATCTGCAAAGAATCTGAGAGGGCTGCTCAGATTGTCACCTAAATCGTTTATGTAGAGCAAAAACAGCAGAGGGCCTATGACACTTCCTTGGGGAATGCCATGTATTACTTCTGTTTTACAAGGTGACTTTCTGTCAATTAACTACAAACTGCGACCTTTTTGACAGGAAATCACTAATCTAGTCATGCAACTGAGTTAACAGTCCATATGCACACAATTTGGTTAGAAGTTCCTTGTGAGCAATGGTATCATAAACCTTCTGGAAATCCAAAAATATGGAATAAGATATGAATGCCTGCTGATAGCGCTCATTACTTAATGAGAATTAAGAGCTAGTTTTGTTTCACAGGAACAATATTTTCAAAATCCGTATTGGCTGTATGACAATACATCATTTTCTTCAAGGTAATTCATAGTGCTCAACACATTAAATCTTCCAAAATCCTACTGCAAATCAAAGTGAGTGATATGGGTCTGTAATTCAGTGAATTGCTCATATTTATTTTTGTGGTATCGATAGCAATGATGGCACGTCAAGTTCATAAGTTGGCACTATGACGACACCGATGACAGCGCCCTCTACTGCTGTGCTCTACAAGCTCGGCTGCAGATACTGCCCATTTTGATCAAGAGCAGACGGCCGGGACACTTAGCTTCAGCTTGAAACTGTGCTCATTTGTACAAGTTATGTATGCCTCCGTATATATATTCAGGCTCCAGTAAACCACTTTTACTTACGTGAAGTACCGACGTATTTTTCCTGCACCCGTTAGTACCCACGCGCCGCCTTCCACGTGGGATACAAAAGTTGGCGACGAGGTTTTCCCTACCATTTCCTTTTTTTGCTTCGCCACAGGAACATGCTTCACTATCTGATCTTGTACGTTTTCAGTCTCAGCAAAAGACGCAGCTGCCATAAATGGACTGGTCATGCTACAAACTGCAGCTGTTTCGGCGCCGCCAACAGTGCTGCCAGTTCGTGCCTTCAATCCTGACGCTGAACGCTGCCCAGAATACATAGCCCAGCTCGAGGCAAACTTCACAGCATACAACATACAAGGTACAGAGCAGCTTGCCTTTTTCATTGCCAAGGTGGGTGTTGTGTTATACCGTGTGCTCATCAAATTGTTTCCCACCACCCGCCCAGAAACTAAAACTTACGACTAAGTGATTGATGCTTTGAACACCCACTTCCGTGATAGTGTCAATGTGGTAGCTGCACGCTACAAATTCTTTCGCCTCTGGCGTGGCCCTACCCAGTTGAATAAATCTTGGTTAGCAGACCTTCAGGGACTAACATCTGATTGTGACTTTAATTGCTCATGTCGACGCTCATATGTGGATATAATGATTAGAGATGCTACTGTGCAGAATGTGGCGAATCACCGCATCTGTGAACAAATCCTCAAATTTAAAAACCCATCTTTGCAGGAAGTAGTAGACTTGCTAGACAGACAAGATACTTTAGACATGACTACTTCCACGTTCGATGTGACCCCAGGTGTGTGTACTGTTAGTGCAGCACAATACGTGCTCTTCCGCCCAGCCCAGCCAGCCACACTACACTGCTCGCACGCAAGTAAACACGTTTCATATCAGGCACCCACTAAGAAACTGAAATCTTGCCCGGACAGCTTTCGTGCCCACCCACGGGACAGTTGCCCATCCCATCAAGCAAAGTGTTATTTTTGTAATAAGAAAGGACATGCACAAGCTGTGTGCAGTAAGAGAAACAAGAATTACGAATTTGTCTCCCATTCGCGTGACTCGCATGGGTGTCACCGAAATGGCAACCGCCATGATCATGATTTACATCAGCTTATGGACATTAATGCCATTTATTGAAAGCCTTCTGCTTCATATGCTTCGACAGTTCGTTGTATGAATCAAGCATTGCCAGACACTTCCTCTTGCATTCAGCGCGATGTGAGGAAACTTTTTGTGACTTTGAACATTTCTGGACATTCTGTTGGCATGCATCTGGACACTGATGTGTCAGTTTCTTTACTGAACAAATCAACGTATGACTTGCTTGGTTCGCTCCCGCTTTGTTATTCGCATTCCATGCTGACTGTATTTACTGGACAGGAATTCTCAGTGCTCGGCATGTGTAGTTTGCAAGTCATATATGGTGTGACGACCCGCACAGTGTCTTTCCATGTGCTCCGCTCTAGTGATGCTACGAACTTACGCATTTGCAAGAGCCTGTTTCAGCTTTGCCATGGGCTTTGCCTATAGTGTGTGCCAAGAAACCAAACTGCCGTCTCCGTATTTGTGCTCACTTTAAGTCTACAGTAAATCCCCAAACAGTGGTAGCTACGTTTCCCTTACCGCATCCTGAAGACATTTTTGATACGCTTGGTGTGGCAAAATTCTTTTCCAAGAATGACTTGCAGGATGCATACTTTCAGATTCCGCTCGACGAACAGTCGCAGCACTATTCTGTGATCACCACCCACCTTGGATTTTTCAAGTTTTGCCGTGTTCCATTCGGTTCTGCTTTGGCTCATGCTATTTTTCAGTCTTATTTGCAGCAGTTGTGTGCCACTTTCCCTGGTTGTTCCAATTATCTGGACGATATAGTTGTATCAGGTCGAACCCCTGACGAACATTTGTGCAATTTGCATGCCTTATTTACTGTACTTTTGCAGGTAGGACTAAAGTGTAACAGAGACAAATGCAATTTTTTTCAAACTGAGATTCAGTATTTAGGACATATGATTAATGGACAGGATATCTACCCCTCACCGTCACATCTCAGTGCAATTAGAGAGTTGCCAGCACCCAGGAACTTGAAAGAACTTCAGTCTGTGTTGGGCAAAATTACATATTATATTCGGTTTATACCAAATACAGCGCAGATTTCAGCACCTTTGCATCACCTTCGGCATAAGAACATTCCCTTTGTTTGGTCTTCGGAATGTGATGCTGCTTTCCACAAGCTCAAATCTGCTTTGTTGAGTGATCGCTGTTTGATTCCTTTCAATCCCTCCAAACCAGTTGTTTTGGCTGTCGATGCATCTTCTCTCAGCATTGGAACCGTTCTCTCACACTGCATTAAATGCTGTCGATCGCCCGATCGCTTTTGCGTCTAAGTTGCTCAGTTCTGCCCAGCAAAACTATTCTCAAATCAAGAAAGAAGCCTTAGCTATTGTCTATGTAGTGACAAAGTTTCACAATTTTTTGTACGGTCGCAAGTTCTATTTTGTCACCGACCATAAGCCATTGACATCGTTGTTCCACCCGTCAAAGCCGGTTCCGGCCCGTACTGCACAAAAATTGCAATGTTGGTCTTTGTTTTTGTCTAACTACAATTACGAAATTTTGTTTTGGCCTATGGCTCGGCATGGCAATGCTGATGCTTTGTCTTGTCTCCTTATCAGTCCTGACGAAGTGTTTGATTCTTCCAAACTGTCCTGCATGTTTATTGATTCACAAGATAAGGAATTAGCGGATGGTTTTCCGGTGGATTTTCATTGCTTTGCTGCTGCGACAGCTGCCGATGCTTCTTTGCAGATTCTTTTGCAGTATATTCGTACTCAATTGCCTCCATCTGCTATGCAGATTCGGGATCCACTCGTTCAACATTACTTTGCACAACGTCACAACTTGTCTGAACACCACGGTGTTATCTTGTTACAAACTGACAATGATCAGTCTCGTCTGGTTGTACCTTGTTCGTTGCAGTCGGAAATTCTCTGTTTACTGCACACTGGTCAGTGGGGTATAGTGCAGATGAAGCAATTAGCCCATCGTCACTACACTTAGGTCGGCATTGATAAAAATATTGAGAATTTGCTTGCAAACTGTCGCTCTTGCACGGAGCATCAATCTGCTCCCCACCTGCGCTTCTTTGTGTGGCCGACTCCTACTGTGCCTTGGCAGCACATTCATATTGGTTTTGCGGGTCCATTCTGGGACACCCGCTGGTTATAGTTATTGATGCGTACAGCAACTTTCCTTTTGTTCTATCTATGTCTTCTACAACATCTGTCAGTACTATTCGGGCTTTGACGTCTATTTTTTGCATTGAGGGGCTTCCTGAAGTTATTGTCTCCGACAATGGCCCCAATTCGTGGCATTCGCCATCTGACCTCAACCTCATTGCACCCCCAGCCGAACAGCAAGGCTTAACACTTTGTGAATACGTTTAAATCACAAATGAGCAAGTTGCGCACCACGCACTCTTGCGAGTGTGTGCTCTGAACTTCCCTTGTTACCTATTGCTCTCAGCCACACAGCACACATTCTCCAGCAGAATTGCTACATGGCCGCGCCCATTGGTCGCTCCTGCAGCTATTGCACCCGCCGTCGCAAGCTCCCGCTGCTTTGCCTTGTTCTGGCTTGGCACCGCATGATTTGGTGTTGTTTCACATTTTCTCTGGCAGGCAGCACTGGGAGCAGGGTTGCATTCTTTGCCATATTAGCTGCAACTTATTTCTCATTTCTTGTCCCTCCAGCACTGTCAAGCAACACTGGAACCAGATACATTTGTGCCGTCCTTTTCTGCTGCTGGCTGTTTCCTGGCAGAATTGGAGGCTTCGCAGCTTCTGCCACCTCAGTCCATGACTCTACTGACGCCGCGTCCGCCACTCACATCTCAACACGCATGCCTGCCATTGTTGCCGCCACCAGTCTGGTCATCTGCACCAGACGGGTGCCTCTTGCTACCATGGCCCCACCTCTGGCAGCGGCGGCCGCCACCGCCGCTGCTGTGTTCCTCTGCGGTGCTAGAAACAATGGACGCTGAGGTTGCCGTCATGCCACCGCCATTGCCCAAGGACGTCATTGCTCCACCTCCTCATCTGAGCATAACCAGTAGCGGTGCATGGCCTGGGCATGCTTTCCACGTGGCGTTTTCCTCACCCCCTCGCGAGCAATTCGGGGTTGCGGGTGGACATCGCACGCCGGCAGTTCTGCTGTCTGCCCCCTCAGCTGCACCGCCCCTGAGTCCCCCCACCCACCCTCGGAAGCCATACTCAACGATGGTGCATCATTTCAGGGGGGAGGGATGTGGTATCAATAGCAACGATGCCATGGCAAGTTCATAAGTTGGCACTACGACGAAACCAACGACAGCGCCCTCTACCTGGCGCTGTTCTCTACAAGCTCGGCTGCAGATTCTGCCCATTTTGATCAAGAGCAGACGGCCAAGACACTTAGCTTCAGCTTGAGACTGTGCTCATCTGTACAAGTTATGTATGCCTGTGTGTGTGTCTATATATATATACACTCCTGGAAATTGAAATAAGAACACCGTGAATTCATTGTCCCAGGAAGGGGAAACATTATTGACACATTCCTGGGGTCAGATACATCACATGATCACACTGACAGAACCACAGGCACATAGACACAGGCAACAGAGCATGCACAATGTCGGCACTAGTACAGTGTATATCCACCTTTCGCAGCAATGCAGGCTGCTATTCTCCCATGGAGACGATCGTAGAGATGCTGGATGTAGTCCTGTGGAACGGCTTGCCATGCCATTTCCACCTGGCACCTCAGTTGGACCAGCGTTCGTGCTGGACGTGCAGACCGCGTGAGACGACGCTTCATCCAGTCCCAAACATGCTCAATGGGGGACAGATCCGGAGATCTTGCTGGCCAGGGTAGTTGACTTACACCTTCTAGAGCACGTTGGGTGGCACGGGATACATGCGGACGTGCATTGTCCTGTTGGAACAGCAAGTTCTCTTGCCGGTCTAGGAATGGTAGAACGATGGGTTCGATGACGGTTTGGATGTACCGTGCACTATTCAGTGTCCCCTCGACGATCACCAGTGGTGTACGGCCAGTGTAGGAGATCGCTCCCCACACCATGATGCCGGGTGTTGGCCCTGTGTGCCTCGGTCGTATGCAGTCCTGATTGTGGCGCTCACCTGCACGGCGCCAAACACGCATACGACCATCATTGGCACCAAGGCAGAAGCGACTCTCATCGCTGAAGACGACACGTCTCCATTCGTCCCTCCATTCACGCCTGTCGCGACACCACTGGAGGCGGGCTGCACGATGTTGGGGCATGAGCGGAAGACGGCCTAACGGTGTGCGGGACCGTAGCCCAGCTTCATGGAGACGGTTGCGAATGGTCCTCGCCGATACCCCAGGAGCAACAGTGCCCCTAATTTGCTGGGAAGTGGTGGTGCGGTCCCCTACGGCACTGCGTAGGATCCTACGGTCTTGGCGTGCATCCGTGCGTCGCTGCGGTCCGGTCCCAGGTTGACGGGCACATACACCTTCCGCCGACCACTGGCGACAACATCGATGTACTGTGGAGACCTCACGCCCCACGTGTTGAGCAATTCGGCGGTACGTCCACCCGGCCTCCCGCATGCCCACTATACACCCTCGCTCAAAGTCCGTCAACTGCACATACGGTTCACGTCCACGCTGTCGCGGCATGCTACCAGTGTTAAAGACTACGATGGAGCTCCGTATGCCACGGCAAACTGGCTGACACTAACGGCGGCGGTGCACAAATGCTGCGCAGCTAGCGCCATTCGACGGCCAACACCGCGGTTCCTGGTGTGTCCGCTGTGCCGTGCGTGTGATCATTGCTTGTACAGCCCTCTCGCAGTGTCCGGAGCAAGTATGGTGGGTCTGACACACCGGTGTCAATGTGTTCTTTTTTCCATTTCCAGGAGTGTATATATATGGTTATAATAGAGGGAAACATTCCACGTAGGAAATATATATCTAAAAACATAGATGATGTGACTTACCAAATGAAAGTGCTGGCAGGTCGACAGACACACAAACAAACACAAACATACACACACAATTCAAGCTTTCGCAACAAACTGTTGCCTCATCAGGAAAGAGGGAAGGAGAGGGAAAGACGAAAGGAAGTGGGTTTTAAGGGAGAGGATAAGGAGTCATTCCAATCCTGGGAGCGGGAAGACTTACCTTAGGGGGAAAAAAGGACGGGTATACACTCGCACACACACACATATCTCCATCCACACATATACAGACACAAGCAGACATATTTAAAGACAAAGAGTTTGGGCAGAGATGTCAGTCGAGGCGGAAGTGCAGAGGCAAAGATGATGTTGAATGACAGGTGAGGTATGAGTGGCGGTAACTTGAAATTAGCGGAGATTGAGGCCTGGTGGGTAATGGGAAGAGTGGATATATTGAAGAGCAAGTTCCCATCTCCTGAGTTCGGATAGGTTGGTGTTGGTGGGAAGTATCCAGATAACCCGGACGGTGTAACACTGTGCCAAGATGTGCTGGCCATGCACCAAGGCATGTTTAGCCACAGGGTGATCCTCATTACCAACAAACACTGTCTGCCTGTGTCCATTCATGCGAATGGACAGTTTGTTGCTGGTCATTCCCACATAGAATGCGTCACAGTGTAGGCAGGTCAGTTGGTAGATCACGTGGGTGCTTTCACTCGTGGCTCTGCCTTTGATCATGTACACCCTCCGGGTTACAGGACTGGAGTAGGTGGTGGTGGGAGGGTGCATGGGAGAGGTTTTACACCGGGGGCGGTTACAAGGGTAGGAGCCAGAGGGTAGGGAAGGTGGTTTGGGGATTTCATAGGGATGAACTAAGAGGTTACAAAGGTTAGGTGGATGGCGGAAAGACACTCTTGGTGGAGTGGGGAGGATTTCATGAAGGATGGATCTCATTTCAGGGCAGGATTTGAGGAAGTCGTATCCCTGCTGGAGAGCCACATTCAGAGTCTGATCCAGTCCCGGAAAGTATCCTGTCACAAGTGGGGCACTTTTGTGGTTCTTCTGTGGGAGGTTCTGGGTTTGAGAGGATGAGGAAGTGGCTCTGGTTATTTGCTTCTGTACCAGGTCGGGAGGGTAGTTACGGGATGCGAAAGCTGTTGTCAGGTTGTTGGTGTAATGCTTCAGGGATTCCAGACTGGAGCAGATTCGTTTGCCACAAAGACCTAGGCTGTAGGGAAGGGACCGTTTGATGTGGAATGGGTGGCAGCTGTCGTAGTGGAGGTACTGTTGCTTGTCAGTGGGTTTGATGTGGACGGACGTGTGAAGCTGGCCATTGGGCAGGTGGAGGTCAACATCAAGGAAAGTGGCATGGGATTTGGAGTAGGACCAGGTGAATCTGATGGAACCAAAGGAGTTGAGGTTGGAGAGGAAATTCTGGAGTTCTTCTTCACTGTGAGTCCAGATCATGAAGATGTCATCAATAAATCTGTACCAAACTTTGGGTTGGCAGGCGT
Organism: Schistocerca serialis cubense; assembly: GCF_023864345.2. Classification (NCBI taxonomy): domain Eukaryota; kingdom Metazoa; phylum Arthropoda; class Insecta; order Orthoptera; family Acrididae; genus Schistocerca; species Schistocerca serialis. The sequence goes on from NC_064639.1 coordinate 84,924,716, forward strand.
GGGTAACCAAGAAGGCTTCCTCTAAGCGACCCATGAATAGGTTGGCGTACGAAGGGGCCATCCTGGTACCCATGGCTGTTCCCTTTAATTGTTGGTATGTCTGGCCTTCAAAAGTGAAGAAGTTGTGGGTCAGGATGAAGCTGGCTAAGGTAATGAGGAAAGAAAATATATATATATATATATATATAAAAACAAAGATGAGGTGACTTACCGAACGAAAGCGCTGGCAGGTATATATTTATTATTGGTGTTTTGCCCTTAAAGAGCGCATTTGGACTAAACTACATGGCCAGTTCCTTTTGCTGCCTTCCTTGCTGCCCAAACTTCCCTCATTCGCTCGCTGTGTTTCTGTTTCCGGTCCTTTGTCCATGCTTCTTGTCGGCTTCGTGTCTTCGGCTTCATCTTGATTGCCGTTTTGGTTGTCCATATTTCTTTCATCTTCTGGCTGTGATCTTGCTTGCGTTCTTCGGTCCATTTTATGCCTGTTCGTTTGTCGCATTGTATCTCATGTAGTTTACTTTTCTTAATGATGTTTCTGAACTTTATTCTGTCGTTTATTGTGTCTGCTGTTATGTTGAGCTGGTTCAGGTCGTTTTCTACCTCTGCCACCCATTTGTTGTTTCTAGTGGTTACCCAGTCAAAGATCTGTTTGGTCAGCCTGTGTGATGGCATTCTGTATAGGTGTCCATAGAATTGTAGTCTGCATTTTCTAATCTTTTCTGTGATTGTCTCCGTATGTTTGAACAGTTCCTCTGTAGGTTTCTTGATCCATATTCCATTGTTGTTAGTTGCGCCAAATATTTTCCTAAGTATTTTCCGTTCTACTTTTTCTAATTTCTAATTGTCTGATACGTGTATGCCCTCGGATTAGTGTGGTCTCTGCTGCATATAGTGCCTCGGGAAGCACCACCATGTCGTAATGGCGTAATTTGGCTTTTTGTGAGATAGACTTCTTGTTGTAATGATTCCACACCACTTTGTATGCCTTGTCCAGTTTAGTCTTTCTTTCTTCATTTGAGTCTCTGTTATGTCCACTCATTTGTAGTGTTTCACCGAGGTATTTGAAGTTTGCTGTTTTGTAAATCGTGCCATACTTTGTGTTCAGAGATGAGAGTTTCTTTGTGCTCATAAACTGTGTCTTTTCGTAAGAGATCTGTAGTCCAGTTTTGGAAGCGAATTCGTGCAGTTTTTCAATAGCGTCTTTTGTTTCCTTTATACCTTTCGTGACAATCGCCAAATCGTCTGCAAAAGCCAGGCATTTAATCTGTAGGTTTCCTAAGGTTATCCCCTGTTGTGATGTTTCCCATTCTTTTATGACCTTATCTAACACCAGATTGAAAAGGAGAGGTGAGAGGCCATCGCCTTGTCGGACACCTGTGCGAATTTCAAAGGGCTCTGATAGTTCCCCACAGAACTTTACTTTGGAGGTCGTGTTGGTTAAAGTTTGCTCTATGATAGCCCGTGTTTTGTTGTCTACTTTGTATTCTGCTAGAATTTTGAAGAGAGTTTTCCGGTCGATAGAGTCGTACGCCCTTTTGAAGTCAACAAAGGTAATGATCAGGTTCTGTTTGTGTTGTAAAATCATTTTCAGGTTCCAAATTTGTTCCGCACAAGACCGCCCTTTACGGAAGCCTGCTTGGTATTCCCCAATCAAGTGGTCGGTTTGGCATTCTACTCTGTTCAGTAAAGCTTTAGAGAGGATCTTGTATGTGACCGGTAGTAGGGATATTCCTCTGTAGTTGTTCGGGTTAGTCTTGTCACCTTTTTCGTGTAGTGGGTGTATCAGGGCAGTTTTCCAGTCGTCAGGAATTTTCATGGTCTTCCAGATGTCTTCCAAGATCCTGTGGATGTCTTTGGTGAGTTCTGGGTCTTGTAACTTCCAGATTTCCGCGATGATGCCATCTTCTCCTGGTGCTCTACGATTCTTGAGTGACTTTATTATTTCTTTAACTTCTTCTAGAGTTGGAGGTTCACTATCTGGATTGTATGTGCTCGTTTCTGTTATCATTTCTTCCATGGGGGGGTCCGTGTTGAGCAGTTTTTTAAAGTAATTTGCCAGAATGTCACAATTGTTTTTGGTATTGGTTTCTAGGGTTCCATCTGGTCTTCTGAAGCACAAGTTGGGTGGTTGATATCCAGTCATATTTTCTCTGAACGTTCTGTAGAAGTTTCTTGTATTGTTCTTCATGAAGTCCGATTCGATCTCTGTCAGTCGCCGTTTGTCATACCGTCGTTTTTCACTGCGAATGATTTTGCTTGATTGCTTCTGTGTTTTCAAGAAGTTCATCCAATTCTCTTGGGATTTATGGCAACTAAATTTTTTCCATGCACTGATTCGTTGGTCAATAGCTTGGTCACATGTGTGGTTCCACCAACGGTGTTTCCGTGTTCGTGGTGCTTGTGCTAGTTTCATGGCCTCTCGGATTCTTCGTGAAAGTTGTGTCCAGTCTGTCGTTTTCTCCATTTTAATTTTGTGTAATATTTGTGTCTGGTTTAAAGTAACGTATTCTGGGTCTGGTCTAACAATTTTGTTCTTCTGGAGCTTTTTCTTGGGCAAAAGACGAATCCTAATCTGTAGTAGGTGGTGGTCTGAGTCGAAGTAGCCTTTACGGGTGTCTATGTTCAAAATTTCTTTTTGTGAGTCTTTCTGCACTATTACGTGGTCGATTTGTAGTTCTTGCTTTCCGCTGGGGAATTTCCATGTGGTAAGTTTTCGTGTTGGTTTCTTGAATTTTGTTGACATAATGGCGAGGTCGTGGCTTTTGCAAAAGTCTGTCAGATGTTTTCCGCTTTTGTTGGTGTCCTTGTGTGGAGTATGTTTTCCTGTGATATGTCTGTATATCTTTTCTTTTCCGAGTTTGGCGTTGAAGTCTCCCAGTATTATTTTGACTCTATGTGCAGGAATTTTTCTGATAGTTTCTTCCATTGTCGTCCAGAAGT